>NC_135235.1:255793699-256393699 GCF_051348905.1 Ranitomeya variabilis | reverse complement strand
TGTATACGATTGTGGGAAGAGGAGATAAGAGGGGAGTAGAGAAGGAGATCTTGTGAGGATCGGAGGTTGCATGTAGGTAAGTACCGGGAGACGAGGTCACAGATGTATGGAGGAGACAGGTTGTGGATGGCTTTGTATGTCATGGTTAGAGTTTTGTACTGGAGTCTCTGGGCAATGGGGAGCCAGTGGAGGGATTGACAGAGGGTAGAGGCAGGGGAATAGCGGGGGGACAGGTGGATTAGTCGGGCAGCAGAGTTTAGAATAGATTGGAGGGGTGCGAGAGTGTTCGAGGGGAGGCCACAGAGCAGGAGGTTGCAGTAGTCAAGGCGAGAGATGATGAGGGCATGGACTAGGGTTTTTGCAGATTCTTGGTTGAGGAATGAACGGAATAGTGAAATATTTTTGAGTTGAAGTCGGCAGGAAGTGGAAAGGGCTTGGATATGTGGTTTGTAGGAGAGATCAGCGTCAAGGATTACCCCGAGGCAGCGAGCTTGTGGGACTGGGGAGAGTGGGCAGCCATTTACTGTAATGGTTAGGTTCGTTGGGGGGGGGGTCGCATGAGATGGGGGAAAGATGATGAATTCTGTTTTGTCCATGTTAAGTTTCAGAAATCTAGCGGAGAAGAAGGATGAAATAGTGGACAGACATTGAGGGATTCTGGTTAGTAGGGAGGTGATATCTGGTCCAGAGATGTAGATCTGTGTGTCATCAGCATAGAGGTGATACTGAAAGCCATGAGATTCTATGAGCTGTCCCAGGACAAAGGTGTAAATGGAGAAGAGCAGGGGCCCAAGGACTGAACCTTGCGGGACTCCGACAGATAGGGGGCGAGGTGAGGAGGTGGTGTGTGAGTGGGAGATGCTGAATGTCTGGTCTGTTAGGTATGATGAGATCCAGGATAGGGCCAAGCCTGTGATGCCAAGGGATGAGAGGGTCTGTAATAATAGGGAATGGTCCACTGTGTCAAAGGCAGCCGACAGGTCGAGGAGGAGGAAAACAGAGTAGTGTCGCTTGCTCTTGGCGGTTAAGAGGTCGTTGGTGACCTTAGTTAGGGCAGTTTCAGTGGAGTGGTGTGACCGGAAGCCAGATTGTAAGCGGTCAAAGAGGGAGCAAGAAGAGAGATGGGAGGACAGTTCAAGGTAGACGTGTTGTTCCAGTAGTTTGGATGCATAAGGGAGAAGTGATATAGGGCGATAGCTAGATACAGAGGATGGGTCAAGAGAGGGCTTTTTGAGGATAGGTGTGATGGAGGCATGTTTAAAGCTTGAGGGGAAAACACCAGTTGTTAGTGATAGGTTGAAGAGATGGGTTAGGGTTGGGATGAAGACTGTGGTGAGGTTTGGGATGAGGTGGGATGGGAGCGGGTCAAGTGCACAGGTGGTGAGATGCGATCTTGAGAGTAGAGTGGAGAGTTGATCTTCTGTAATGGTGGAGAAGTTGGTTTTGGAGGTGGAGGGCTGGGAAGTCGGGAGGAAGGGCTCTGGGCCTTGTTGACCAAAACTGTCTCTGATGCTATCAATCTTCTGCTTGAAAAATGAGGCAAAGTCTTCAGCGGAGATAAGTGGGGAGGGAGGAGGTGCTGGGGGACGGAGGAGAGAGTTGAAGGTGTTGAATAACTGTTTAGGGTTGTGAGACAGGGAGGATATGAGAGATGAGAAGTAGGTTTGTTTAGCTGTGGCCAGTGTGGTCTTGAAAGTAGTGAGGGACTGTTTGAATGCGATGAAGCGGTCGTTGGAGTGGGATCTCTTCCATCTGCGCTCAACAGCCCTTGAAGCTCGCCTCAGTTCTTTGGTCAGGCTGGTGTGCCAGGGCTGTCTGTTGATTTTGCAAGCTTTGGTATGTGTAAGTGGGGCAGCAGATTCCAAAGCTACAGCTATTGTGGTGTTATATAGAGCGGCAGCGTCATCCGCATTGTGTATGGAACTTATGTCTGTGAGAGGGAGGAGGGATTCAGAGAAGGAATGTAGGTCAAGATGTTTAAGATTTCTGCGAGGGTGTGAAAGTTTGTGGGGTGGGGATTGTAGACATGGAGTGCAGAGGGATGAGAATGTGAGAAGGTTGTGGTCAGAGAGAGGAAGAGGTGAGTTAGAGAGGTTAGATAGGGAGCAGAGGCGGGTGAAGATGAGGTCCAGTGTGTGACCATCTTTGTGAGTCGCTGCAGAAGACCATTGAGTGAGGCCGAAGGAGGAAGTGAGAGATAGAAGTTTAGTGGCAGCTGAGAGGGAAGTGTCAATGGGGATGTTGAAATCGCCCATGATGATAGTGGGGATGTCCGCAGAAAGGAAATGAAGTAGCCAGGAGGTGAAATGGTCAAAGAAGGTGGTGGCTGGCCCTGGGGGGCAGTAAATGGCAGCCAGTTGGAGGGGGAGTAGATGAGCACAGCGTGCACCTCAAAGGAAGGGAGGGTAACAGAGGGTGGCAGTGGGATTGGGGTGAAGGAGCAGTTATCTGACAGGAGAAAACCAACTCCTCCGCCATGCTTGCTGCTGGGGCGGGGTGTGTGAGAAAGGTGGAAGCCACCGTAAGAGAGTGCAGCAGGGGAGGCTGTGTCAGAAGGGGTGAGCCAGGTTTCGGTGATGGCGAGGAAGGAAAGTTTGGTAGTAACAAAAAGATCATGGATGTAGGAAAGCTTGTTACAGACAGAGCGAGCGTTCCACAGAGCTCCTGTTAGTGGGACTGGGGAAGTGGGGGCTGGGCGAATGGGTATAAGGTTAGAGAGGTTACGGAAGTTTGTGATGGAGCGTGGATGGGAGGTAGAAACGACTGTGGGAATATGGTGAGGAGGACCAGGATTTGGAGAGATATCACCAGCAGTGAGAAGGAGCAGAGATAGTGTTAGCAGGTGGGAGCAGGAGAGGGCACGAGGGGGCTGCCTGTGCTTTGAGACAGAGGATTGTATGTTAAGGAACAGTTCTGAGGAGGAGGTGAGATGGATGGGGAGGATTGAAGAGGAGATGAACAGTTCCTTACTTGGTGTGGGGATTGGGGGAGGTAGCAGAAAGTGAAAGATTATAGGGGTAAAAGTGAAAATGAACAGAAACATTGTTTGCAGTGACTGGCCAGTTACCTTCAGGTTCAATTCAGGTTTTAATTCTAATGTAATCCACACTTTTAGAACACACTTCTAGAAATCACACTGCAGACTAAAGTCATGCAGACTTGTGCTATGCAATATATGGAAAACTAAATGCGTTCAGGTGTGAAGCAAAGAGGAGTGGTCTCTGCTCATCTTGGTCAGAGAATTAACGGTGGACCAGTTGCATACAATCAAGCCTAAGTAAACAAGGTCATAAATATCACAGGGTAAGTTGGGGTTAGCTGAAAGGCATACCAAGTGAAAGCAAGGAGCAGGGGGAAGTCTGTGTGCAAAGCTGGGTGATGTACTATGTGCACTTCATAGACAGAGAGCAGGAGAGCTGGGTGGATGAACATACCATGAGAATGCTAGGAGCAGAGGAAAGTCTGTGTGCAAAGCTGGGTGATGTACTATGTGCACTTCATAGACAGAGAGCAGGAGAGCTGGGTGGATGAACATACCATGAGAATGCTAGGAGCAGAGGAAAGTCTGTGTGCAAAGCTGGGTGATGTACTATGTGCACTTCATAGACAGAAAGCAGGAGAGCTGGGTGGATGAACATACCATGAGAATGCTAGGAGCAGAGGAAAGTCTGTGTGCAAAGCTGGGTGATGTACTATGTGCACTTCATAGACAGATAGCAGGAGAGCTGGGTGGATGAACATACCATTAGAATGCTAGGAGCAGAGGAAAGTCTGTGTGCAAAGCTGGGTGATGTACTATGTGCACTTCATAGACAGATAGCAGGAGAGCTGGGTGGATGAACATACCATGAGAATGCTAGGAGCAGAGGAAAGTCTGTGTGCAAAGCTGGGTGATGTACTATGTGCACTTCATAGACAGATAGCAGGAGAGCTGGGTGGATGAACATACCTGTTGGAAGCCAATCAATGGGGGACACAGGACCATGGGTGTTATGCTGCTGCCACTAGGAGGACACTAAGTAAACACAGAAAGAATAGCTCCTCCCCTGCAGTATACACCCTCCTGCTGGCTCTCAGTGAACCAGTTCGGGAGAACAGACAGGGCTGAGATCTGCCCCTTGAGAGAACTAAGGGCGAGACCCAAATCCAAACCCGTTTGTAAGAACTCGAGAATGGAAGGGATGGAAAAATGTAGAGGAGAACGTCCTCGGTCGCTACACCATGAAAAGAAAGTCTTCCAAGTGCGATGATAGATACGCATAGACATAGGATTTCTAGCATTGATCATGGTAGCTATGACTTCTGGAGAGAAACCTGCCTGGGTTAGGACCCAGGACTCAACGGCCATGCTGTCAAACACAGGGCCTCTGAGTTCTGGTGGTAAAAGGGGCCTTGAGATAGCAGATCTGCGCGATTCGGTAATCGCCAGGGAACGTCGGCAACTAGTTGAACTAGTTCCGCGTACCACGCCCGGCACGGCCAATCTGGCGCAATCAGGATTACCGGTACCCTCTCCGCTCTGATTTTCTTGATGACTCTCGGTAGGAGAGGAAGCGGGGGAAATATGTATGGAAGCCGAAAATGATGCCACGGGAGTACAAGAGCGTCTGCCCCGATGGCTGCTGGATCTTGGGACCGAGCCATGAAGTCGGGAACCTTGGAATTCAGCCGTGAGGCCATCATATCCACGTCCGGGGTTCTCCAACGACAGCAGATCTGGTGGAAGATCTCCAGATGGAGAGACCACTCCCCGGAGTCGAGGCATTGCCGACTGAGGAAGTCTGCCTCCCAATTGTCCACTCCCGGGATGTGAATCGCAGAGATCACTGAGTGGTTTTCCTCGGCCCATCGGAGGATGTGGCCTACCTCTGTCAACTGCTGCGGGTTCCCCCTTGGCGGTTGATGTATGCCACTGCAGTGGCGTTGTCGGACTGAATCCTGATTGGGCGACCTGCTAGGAAGGGATGGAACTGGAGAAGTGCCAGCCTGATCGCCCGGATTTCCAAGATGTTGATTGAAAGGCGTGATTCCTGGGGGGACCAGCTCCCTGAGCAGTGTGATGAAGGAACACCGCTCCCCAGCCTAGAAGACTGGCGTCTGTCGTCACAACCAGCCAGTGTACTGGAAGAAAAGACTTCGCTTGATTCAGGGAGGATTTCAATGTCCACCACCTGAGAGACTGTCTGACTCGCTGGAGAAGGAGGAACCGACGGTCTAGGGAGAATGGATTCCTGTCCCAAACAGCCAGGAGGGCATGCTGTAGAGGACGGAGGTGTAGTTGGGCAAATGGAACCACCTCCATAGCTGCTACCATCCTGCCGAGGACTCTCATACTGAAGCGCAGAGAGTGAGAGCGAGGCTGAGAGAGCTTCTGAGCTTCTCGCTGTAAGACTGAGATCTTTTCCGGGGGAAGAAGAACCAACCCCCGGGAAGAGTCGAGTATTATTCCTAGAAAGGAAATTCGCTGAGCCGGTACTGGGGAAGATTTTTTGAAGTTTATCTTCCAACCCAGGCGAGAAAGGGTATCTATTGTGATGGCCATGGCTTCCTTGCAGGAGCGGAAAGAGGGTCCTTTGATGAGGATATCGTCTAAATACGGGAGCGCCACCACTCCTCGGGTGTGGAGTATGGCCACGGCAGCCGCCATGACCTTGGTGAAATCCCTGGGAGCGGTGGCGAGGCCGAAGGGTAGAGCAACGAATTGGAAGTGATCTTTCTGAACTGCGAAGCGAAGAAACCTTTGGTAAAAATAAAGGTAAAATAGGAATGTGGAGGTATGCGTCCTGGATGTCTATAGACGCCAGGAACTCGCCTTTTTCCATGGAGGCAATGACAGAACGAAGCGATTCCATCCGGAACCGTCGTACCCTGATGAACCTGTTCAGCAGTTTTAGGTCCAGTATGGGCCGTACTGTACCGTCCTTCTTTGGAACAATGAAGAGGTTTGAATAAAAACCTTGAAACCTTTCGCTTTGAGGGACCGGAATAATAACTCTGACTTTTCTCAGAGAGCTTATAGCATTGAAGAACTCTGATGCTTTTGCCCTGGGAGGAGAAGACAGGAAAAAACGGTTTGGAGGATGAGATAAGAGATCTATCTTGTATCCAGAGGACACTAGATCGCGGACCCACTCGTCGTGAACGACCGAGAGCCATGCGGCACTGAAGGAAAGCAGGCGGCCGCCTACTTTGAGGGTGTCCCCCGGATACCGCAGGGAGTCATTGTGTGGAAGGTCTGCCCGTTCTGGCGCCTCTGGATCCTGGCTGCCTTGACCTGCCTCTTCATGAAGGGGAAGGCTTAAAAGAGGGCTGTGAACCTCTGTCTCCACGTTGTGCCCGGCCGGAACCGGGAGATGTGGAAGTGGAGGACCAGTTTGAGTTGTAACGAAAAAAATCGGGAAAGAGCCTGTGGTTGCAGGTTCCGAAAGGGACGAGAGGGTCTCTGTTGTGGAAGAAATTTACTCTTCCCTCCAGTGGCGTCAGA
Organism: Ranitomeya variabilis; assembly: GCF_051348905.1. NCBI lineage: Eukaryota > Metazoa > Chordata > Amphibia > Anura > Dendrobatidae > Ranitomeya > Ranitomeya variabilis. Next base: position 256,387,215 of record NC_135235.1, on the reverse strand, counting down.
AATTAACTGGTTGAGCTTTTCGCCAAAAAGGCGACCGCTCTGATATGGGAGAGAAGTCAATGACTTTTTGGAAGTAGAATCCACACGCCAGTCCCTGAGCCATAAAGACCTCCGGATGGTGATGGCATTTGCTGCTGCTTGAGGAGCGCAGTCAGCGGCATCCAGGGACGCGGTCACTACAAAATCTCCAGCTCTGGCTATCTCAGTAGTGAGGTCTGCTATCTCGGGGGGAAGATTGGTATCCAGTACTGCTGAAGACAAGACCTCAGCCCAGTGGGTCATAGCCTTAGCCACCCACGTAGCGGCAAAAGATGGAAAGAGTGCGGCCGCTGAAGCTTCAAAGGCTGAACGCGCCATATTGTCGATCTGACGATCGGTTAGATTTTTGATAGAGGCGCCCTCCGAGGAGGATAAAACAGATTTGGTAGCTAGGCGCGATACTGGAGGATCTACTGGGGGAGATTGTGACCAATCTTTTCTTAGATCCTGGGCAAAAGGGATATTTGGACTCCATGGGCTTCTGCCCTGTGAATCGTTTATCTGGACGGATCCTGTGAGATTCAACAATTTGCTTAAACTCGGGGTAAGTGGTGAACACTCTGTGAGCTCGTTTGGTCCTCTTAAAGGACACGGCATGATCCATTTTAGATAAGGGTTCCTCCTCAAGTCTCAAAGCCTTATTCACTGACTCAATTAGAGAGTCGAGAGTCTCCTGATTGTGATGAAATTCCTGATCTAGGGACGTATCAGAATCGTCCTCTGAAACAGGTTCTCTACTAGCCTCAATGGAAGGGGAGCGAGAAATGGAGCTCTCAGAACCCGAAAACCGTTGATGGTCTGGGGATATGGCATGAGTCCTTTTCCTGGAAGAGTGAGAACTCCTTGGCAAGGTACGACCCCTGGAGTGCGAGGGGTTCTGACCATCGGAAGCGTCGTCCATATTAGTGCCCTGGTTAGAGGAAGGGTCTCGGAACGAGTTTAACGCTTTTGCCAGGGATGCCATAGACCGGGTAAGGGAGGTAGCCCACTCAGGAGGACTAGGCTCACTGGGTTCAGTATCAGCAACAGGTGGTTCCTGAGCCGTCACCGGTTCACAAGCTGTGCATAATGCAGTATTGTGACCCCCGGGGTAATGATACCTTACAAGAGATAAGCAAAAAATACAGTGTGGGTTTTCCCAGACTTTTTGTGAGGCTTTGGTTGAGACATAGTAAAGCCTGGAGGAAAGCACTTACTAGCAGGGGAAGGGTTAAGGCTACGTTCACATTTGCGTTGTGCGCCGCAGCGTCAGCGACGCAACGCACAACGCAAATGTGAACGCATGCACAACGCAGTGTTTTTTGACACATGCGTCCACTTTTGCATGGTTTTGGGCGCAGAAAAAACTGCAACTTGATGCGTTCTCTGCACCCTGACGCATGCACCACAGCGACGCATGCGTCACAAAATGCAAATGCAACGCATGTCCATGCGCCCCCATGTTAAATATAGGGGTGCATGACGCATGCGGCGACGCTGCAGCACCCGACGCTGCGGCGCCGAACGCAAATGTGAACGTAGCCTAAGCTGTGTGTCTGCAGCTTACCCAGGTCCTGTGTTTTGAGTCCCCAGGGTAGGTCCGCAGTGTAGGCAGAGTAAAACGCTAGTCCTGAGGGCTGTGATAGGAAACGCTGGAGCAGTGCTGCAGCATCAGGGCTGTGGGTGTCCCAAGATGGCTGCCGAGACCAGGAAGTGGGAGCTCATCACAGGGAACGAGAAGCGCCACAAAAAGTGGGCGGGGCTAACGTCCGGTGGGCGTGACCAAAACTCCGGCCTGTATTGAGGGAAATTTTTTTCTTTCCTGCGGTTGCAGCCTGCACTCCTTCATGGGGTTGCCGCACTAAGGACCACCCACGGACACAGGCTGAAGGTGCGGACCTCCCATACCCCGGGGACCAGGACCCCTCAGCGCCTCGGCACCCGCAGTGTACTCACGGTAGATGTGGTGGGCCGGTGCTCAATCCACCATCGCCATAGTCAGGGAGGGGGTGGAGAGCTTCTGCCGCCATGCGTCATCCGCTATATCAGTGGTGATGCAGAGGGGGGCTGCACGGACGCCATATATATCATGTCCGGCTATGCACCTGGCTACAGGAGAGGTAGATGAAGGGCTACTCCATGTGGTCGCCTGCTATGGAGGGGGGAGATTGGAACGCGAAGGAACCGTCGCCCGTAATATGAGCTCAGGGCTGGCATCCAACGTTGCAGGAAAGGATACGGGAGGAATGCTCCACGTACTTGCCTGTTGATGGTTCGGGGGAGATCGGAGCCTAGAAAGGATCCGTTGCCCCCATTTGCTCCGTTAAAGGAAAAAATAGAACAAAAAAATAAAAAATTAAAGTAAAAACGGTGGGGTCTGAAACAGACCCAAGTGCCTCCTACAGACACTAAGCAAGAACTGGTTAACTGAGAGCCAGCAGGAGGGTGTATCCTGCAGGGGAGGAGCTATTCTTTCTGTATTACTTAGTGTCCTCCTAGTGGCAGCAGCATAACACCCATGGTCCTGTGTCCCCCAATGAGGCATAGGAGAAAAGTGAAAAATCAGTTCTAGACAGAAAACTTAACACTAAAGATGCACCAAAATCATTAAATGCTGTATGACAAAAACGCAAGAAAATGGACTTCAAAAAGTCTCCTCATGATGAATTCCCTCCCACCTCCTCCAAAGTATAAGAAAGTTGCAGAACTTGATACGATAAATAAATGTATACACATAAAACCAGGGACTGAGGCTCATGATGGAGGTCACTATTCTTCACTAATAATCAAAAAAACAGATTAAAACCATCAGTCCCTCAGATGACCCCCTGCTTGGGAGCAGCAAAATTATTCATGAAGGGCCATTACCCGGGGCGTTGGACAATGGCGTTTACAGCCACCGTTCCTATCTTTAGTTTCCATGCATATTCTGCCTTATTTAACGTCCCGCACATTATTACTCACTGTGATTATTATTCAATACTGAGATTAAATATTTAAAGCTTTTATGTCCCCGATTGTTGTTACATTTTATTGGTATACACATTAATTCATTGATTTTTATTACAGAAGAACATTTAAATAAAATATTTAGTCATTAGGAATGTGCTCAGGAACACTGCCTGGGGAGAGAAAAAAAGAGACTCGCAGCTGCAGGGAGCTAAATCTGTTCTCCGCTGTAATGGTTTAAAGTGAGACGCTGCAGGGCGGACTACTGCACACAGCAAGCCAGGCAGCAAGGATGATAAATCATACACAAATATTACATTGCAGGATCTTTTTTTTTTGCTGTAGTCTTAGGAAATTAGTATTAGGAATTGTGGCTACAAATGCTTGCTACAGTTGGTCTGCTACAGCAATAGTTACACGTGGCAACGCTGGACATTCAATCTTTTTGCCACAAGTATAAAATAAAATCATTTTCATGAGATCACAAAACTATTGCTGCTCAAGTTTTACGGTCTTAATGTCTCTCCAGAAATCATCTCTCTCACTTCAATGATAATCTAGGGTCAGGTCAGAATATATTTTTCCTTGAGAGAAGAGATTCTTCCTTCACATAAGTTCTTTTTTTTTTTTTTAATAGTTTGTTGCTAGAAGGCAGTCTGTGGATTGCAGTGCAGATTGTCTCAAATCCTTTTTACACGAAAATAACAATTTTATTAAAAACCTCTCAAGTGTGCACAAAGTATTGCTTCTCTCAAGTAAAGATATATACTACATTAAAACCCAAGTCGAGCCACGTGGTGCCACTTAGGAAACAGCAAAGATCTGGGCATGGATTCACAATTTCTGGTGAAGTATCTGCCAGGCCTCCTTCATCGCACCATAAAATAACTAAAAAATGCTTCCAGTTAGTATCCACACAATAGGTATCCTCCTCGCTTCCTATTTCAGCGTCGACTCCTGACCCATGAATGCAGAATGGACCCATCATTTCATACCTTCAGGGCAATAAAACCCAGCTGGGCACGGAAATTTGTTATAATCGCTGGTATTCTCCGCACAGAAGTACCCAGCAGGACACGGTAAGCAGTCGGGTTGATGAGTGAGGTTGTTATAGGTCCCTGCCGGACAGACGTGTGCACGGGGACTTCCAGCTGGGCAATAATGACCTCGTGGGCAGCTACCTCCTTCTCCTGCAAATACTGGTCGGGACATAAAGCCAGTAGAAATAATATTCATTTTTGCTTGCAAATCCAATATTACATCATGTACTTAGCAAATAAAGAAATAAGTTTTAAGTTCTTTTAGGTTTTTTTGTGAGTTTTGCACACCCAAAAAATAAACTATATACTAATGGGCAACAAACAATGTATTTATCACTACAACGTAACATTGTTATAATGGTCGCCATCTTACACTCTGAGGTGGGAGCCGATGAGGAGACCCCAAGGGAGCAGTAGTATCCAGCAAGGCAAAGTCCACTTGGGGCATCAAGGCCGACAGAGCTGCAGTAATAACCAGGGGGGCAAGGTGTACAATGGGATGCCATGCTTAGATTGGACCTGTTGAGCAGATGATTAGATCGTGAGCTCATATGGGCACTAATAATCCCAAGAATCTGCAGCACGAATACAACGTGTCTGCATTCTAATAAGCCAGAAAATAATGTCTTTGCACAAATCATTAGGAATAATGAAAATGATTGTAACTGAATGGCAAGACTTACCGCAAACACGACTCACCTGTCAGCAAAACTACCAGATGGACATGGAATTGGGGCAGCAGAGCCCGCAGGACAATAGTGACCAACAGGACAAGGACCGCCAAAACTTTCATTCACGTTACCAGAAGGGTTTGGTATAAGGGATCCTAATAATTGTAGCAGAGTAAAAGTTTACAAAAGTTAAGAGAAGGTCTTCTATGGAAAGGTATTAGAGGGGAAACTTCTTTGCCTGAAGTGGATACAAATATATCAGATATACAGTTTTAGGTAAGTAAGTGGGGAGAAAATGCTGCACAATAGGAACAGTATAAAAAATAGAAGTGTTAATAGTTTTTTTTTTAAATCAATTAACAAAATTCAAAGTCCATGAACAAAAGAGAACTGTGAATCCCATCAAACATAAGTTCTTCTGGGTTCACTTGTATAAAGTCAAGGATTTTGTAGGAAAATAGTCTAGTATATGAATGACCAAATATACCAAACTAAATTTGGTTAGATGAACTAAAACAGAAACGGCAGTATAGGAGGCTTAAAACTGGGTGAGGAGCAGCCAAGATCTGCACAAAGGTGAGGTTGTGGAGGACAGTTTCAAGTCACAAACCATTGCAATATGGAGCTCAGCAACAAGCCACAAGGTACTGTAGTTATAGAGCATCAGCAAGTTCTCTACAGGCAAAGATTTCAAGATGAGATATTCAAGGACCATAGGTGGAGTGGTCAGCCAAGGAAAAACTTAACCCCTTAGTGACTGGGCCAAATTTTTAAAATCTGACCAGTGTCACTTTATGTAGTAATAACTCTGGAACGCTTTAACAAATCCCAGTGATTTTGAGAATTTTTTTGTGGCACATAATACTTTATGATAATGGTAAATTTAGGTCGATATGTTTTGTTTATTTATAAAAAAATATCAGAAATTTGACAAAAATGTAAAAAAAATTAAGAATTTTCAAAATTTGCCTGAATATCCCTTTAATCCAGATAGTCATACCACACAAAAACATTAATAAATAACATTTCCCTCATGCCTACTTTAAATCAGCACCCTTTGTAAAATGTTATTTTATTTTAACCAGGTTTAAAGTGACTTTAGGCTCCTATATATTGGAAAACCCCCAAAATTGATTCCATTTTAAAAATTGCACACCCTGACATATTGAAAAGGTAGTTTATTAACCCTTCAGGTGATTTTCAGGAATGAATGCAAAGTGGCATGACAGGAATGAAAAAGTGTATTTTTACCACCTAAATGTCGCTAATTTCTGAACAGGCCGCTATAGCCAGCAGACTCTAAAGCCGCTATTTGGCAGTAAATTGCCATGGCAAGAATCAGGACCACACAATCATGATCTCAGGGTGCCGATGGGGATAAAGAAGAAGCCCCCACACTCTTTTAACCATTTATATGATATAGTCATTATTGACAGCAGCATCTAAGGGGTTAAACAGATATGGACGGTGCCAACGCTGATTGTGGCTGATGCAGCAAGTTGTTAGCTATAGTGGACAGCCGACAGCTGCTGGACTGTCACCTGTATGGGGATGCTATTCTCCTATATCTCAGGTCAGTAAAAAGATGTATTGGTGGTCATTAAGGGGTTAGTTCAGCAGATGAAAGACACAACAAGCTTACTTCCCTTCGAAATCAGCTCAGGATTGGCAGCAACCAGTGGGACCCAGCTTCACCCCTCTACTGTTCAGTGAAGTCTGTCCAAAAATGGTCTACATGGCAGAATTGTGGCCAAAAAACATGTACTTTCAACATGCCTCAGGGAGGCATCTGATTGGCTCCAAATTTATTCAACAGCAGGGCAATGACCTCAAACATCCAGCCAATCTAATTAAGAGCAAAGAGTCCTGATGATGGAGGCGACGGGCGGTCATCAGATATTGATGATGGAGCCGGAGGGCAGTCCCTAAATACTGATGTTGGAAGCGACGGGCGGTCACCAGATACTGATGATGGCGGCAATGGGGAGTCATCAGATACTGATGATTGAGGCGATGGGCGGTCACTAAATGATGATGGAGGCGACGGGCGGTCATCAGATATTGATGATGGAGGCGGAGGGCAGTCCCTAAATACTGATGTTGGAAGCGACGGGAAGTCACCAGATACTGATGATGACGGCAATGGGGAGTCATCAGATACTGATGATTGAGGCAATGGGCGGTCACTAAATGATGATGGAGGCAAGGGGCGGTCACTAAATACTGATGATAGAGGCAACCGTTGGTCACCAGATACTGATGATGGAAGCAACTGGATACTAATTATGGAGGAGATGGGTGGTCAGTAGATAATGATGATGTAGACAACGGGTGTTCCCCAGATTCTGATAGGATTTAATTTTCTCTTTTGTTCATTAACTTTGAATTTTGTTAATTGATTTAAATTAACTGTTAACACTTCTACTTGAAAGCTTCTTACTCTGCACCATATTATCCACAACTGCCTATCTCTTTTTGCACTGTACTATAAATCCCGGCATACAAACGCTACAGAGTGTGAAGAAATGAATTGTATACCTCTCCTATATTACTACAGTAACCGATAATACACAATATAACTGTTTGGCGCTGGTCGATTCTGACACTGCAGTTAAAACAGGGATGGTGCAATGCAGTAATAACTACTCATCAGGGAATGGTGGTCTGAGGTCTCATTAAGTGCTAGCAATTCTAAACCTTGCACAGTAAGGGAAGCGTTCTCCATCTGCAGGCAGACATATCACACATCTCTGGCATACTGTTTAGGTGCGACATATAACAGCCATTCTGTGGGCCACCTTCAGCCCCTATTTGGCATGTTTTTGTTGTTTTGTTAGTATTAGTACAATTTTCTCCCATAAACAATCAATAACAGGTTTAATTTTACCTCCACTGCAGAAAAATCCAGGTTCACAAAGACCAGTAACCGCCTCAGAACCCCAGCCACTGCAGAACATACCTGAGAGAGACAGAGAAAGTTTAGAAATTACCGTAGGTAGCACCGCTTCTCGGAGTCTGTACTGTACAAGGGTCCCTCACCTGCTCAAGCGCACCATTCAGAGCATTAAGTGTAGATTTTACTATGGATTTATTGTGAAGCATATTCTGATATTAGATATGGATGAGAATGACTGCAACTCATAGACAATCTTTAAACATTACTCTGTATTTCTGTGTGTGTGCATAAAAAGACAATCAGTAAGACTGAGAGGACAAGGAGGCATCACCTGGTGGACATGGCAGACATCCCTCTACACTGGTCAGTCGTAGTACTGGACTGAAACTTCCAGGTGGGCAAGGAACTGGACCTGAATATGCCCCATCTGGACAGAAGTGTCCTGCAGGACAAACTAGAATATCCCCACTGAGACATATATGGCCAGTCGGGCAGACGGAGCAAAGAGATTGACCTGAATAGGGAGAAAAAAATAAATAAAAGTATAAGAAGTCCAGAGCTCTAATCTCACAATTCAGCTGCTCCTTCTGCAGCAATGCCTACAGTATCTCACTAATGAGATTTGTAGGTAATAAATATCAGGATTTCACAACATCATAGTTTACTTCTGTAATAAATAGAGTTTGCCGCACCTGTCGAGTTGCTGTACGTGCCTTCTGGACAAAAAATGGGCTCGGATGAACCTTCCAGACAGAAATGTTTTGAAGGACAGATGTCACCAGCTATTCCTCCCTCTGGTCTAGGACTCGAAGAACCAAGAAGGCAAAAATACCCTGAACACATAGAGGTCATCATATTTATCATGTTGGACTTGATGTGTTGGGTAATGCTGAATGTAAAGTAACCTTAGGCTTCCCTCCAATCTGGGTATCCCAGACATACATTTTTAAAATGAATCGCCTGTTTAGGGAATTGATTTGTGGAAATCAAACTCATCGAATCAGGCTGAAAACATTACAAAGTGATTAAAGTGCTGGTGGCCTGGCAGTCCCATACCCGAGGGGTTATTTTATGGCATATCCGTGGTTTGGACAACCCTGAAGATGGGAAGCACAGCGCCCTTTGCTCCAATGCCACGTTGGGCCATCTAGGCTATATGAGACATTGGAAACACTTACGGTAGGTTTAAAGTCTCTTCTGATAAAATTCCAACGTTACTACTAATTTACCGAATATAGTGGAGGGTGAGAGAATTGCAGGGCTTACACTGGTCACACAATTTACCTCCTTGTGGCATACCCCGTGACTCTCTAATCATTATCAATTAAAAGAGTTCAAAAGCTGAGGCGCAGGGCCGCGCTTAGTAACCCGATGTTTACCCTGGTTACCAAAAAAAACAAACAGTACATACTCACCATCTGATGTCCGTCAGGTCCCTTGCCGTCTGCTTCCCACACTGACTGAGCGCTGCAAAGTGAAAGTGAAAGTACAGCACAGCGGTGACGTCACCGCTGCGCTCTGCTCTCACTGTACGGCGGCACTCAGTCAGAGCGGGAAGCAGACGGCAAGGGACCTGACGGACATCAGATGGTGAGTATGTACTGTTTGTTTTTTTTGGTAACCAGGGTAAACATCGGGTTACTAAGCGCGGCCCTGCGCTTAGTAACCCGATGTTTACCCTGGTTACCCGGGTGCTGCAGGGGGACTTCGGCATCGTTGAAGACAGTTTCAACGATGCCGAAGTCGTTCCCCTGATCGTTGGTCGCTGGAGAGAGCTGTCTGTGTGACAGCTCCCCAGCGACCACACAGCGACTTACCAACGATCACGGCCAGGTCGTATCGCTGGTCGTGATCGTTGGTAAATCGCTATGTGAGACGGGGCCTTAACAGATCATACATTTTAATGGGTGACACGTTTAAAGAATTTTGTCAATTGCAAAGTGAACCCGGAATACCTCACTATGAGTTTCCTTTTGGAAAAGCATATTAGAAATCATAAATAGGGTCCATGTAGTTTACATAGTCCCCTGCCCTCTTATGCATGTTGGGATCATATTGAAGATTTAATTACTGATAACCATGGCAAGACGGCTGTTTTCCCCTTCATGTTTATGGCTAGGAAATTAATATACCAATACTGGATATTGGTCAGGTGCCCACAATTCCATAATTCATAAATAAAATCAATTGCTTACTAAAAATGGAGAGGGAAGTTTACTACTTAAAGAAAAACACCATTACTAAATTCCACATACCCTTGACCTCATGGATCGGGGTTAACATCAAGAGAGTCATGGAAATAATGCCTGGGTCTCTTTTGATTATTATGATTGCTTATTTTTGCAGTTATTGGGGTATTAAAATTTATAGATTAGTTTCTCCTAAAACACCTGTAATTGGTTGAACCTACTGTATATGCCATCAGTATGAATGTAATTGACTTAATATGGAAATGTCCTTTTTTTCAAACAATGACACTGTTCCCGTGTTATGTTGTGGGGGAGAGATAGGGTTTGGGGATTGTCTGTTTGTGTTCTTAATTTTGAAAAACATTTTCAATAAAAAAATACATGATTAAAAAAAAAGTTGACCTTAATCTTACCGGGGTGACAAGGCCCAGCTGGTTCTGCTAATCCTGGCACATCACAGTAGCTTCCTGGAGGGCACGGCAAACACCAGGTACTGTCCACAGCTTCTTCCCGGCTGTTCAATGTGCCTGGAGGACAAGCAAGCCTAATACCATTGGAACAGAAATGACCGGCCGGGCAAAGGTCTCCAAATGGCATCTTTACCTGCAGAAAACCCCAAAACTCAATAATATTACATACAAGAATAGGGTCACTTTATATAAGATATATATTACTTATCCTTTATTTTACTCAAGAGCTGCACTCACAATTCTGCTAGTGCAGTTATATCCTACTGTGAGGGTCAATGTTATGAAGTAGAATAGTGAGTGCAGCTCTGGAGAATAATACAAGATATAACTCACGATCAGTACAGGATCAGTAATGTAATGTATGTACACAGTATCTGGACCAGCAGAATAGCGAGTGCAGCTCTGGAGTATAATACAGGACGTAACTCAGGATCAGTAATGTAATGTATGTACACAGTGACTGTACCAGCAGAATAGTGAGTGCAGCTCTGGAGTATAATACAAGATGTAACTCAGGATCAGTAATGTAATGTATGTACACAGTGACTGCACCAGCAGAATAGGAGTTTAACTCAAGATCAGTATAGGATGAATGTAGACAGTGACTTCATTTAGTATATTAATTATGTCTAAACAGCACTATACACTTGTAGGTTTTTATCAGGACACTTACAGGAAAAGAAGTGTAGGACCCTCGTGTACAGTAATGACCCATCCCACAGTGTCCTTCCGGCCGGGTCAGTCCAGGGCGGCTGCAGTACATACCCAAGGAGCAGAGCTCGCAGTATTCAATGCCTATGTTGCCAGACATGTTTGAAAAGGTTCCCTAAACAAAGCAAAAACACCATATATAATGGGTGACTAATAAAACTGCCATATACATGTATATATATATATATATATATATATATATATATATATATATAATGCAGAGTGCTGATTGGATGGATTAAAAAAAGATTATGACACACACAGAATGTTCACACGTGCAGTTACAGATTAGATTTAGACAACAAAGCTGCTCCATTATTATACACTTCTCTAATTGATCACACAGAACTTCCATCCACAGTTTTAGCACTAGTTAGTAAATGCGTTACTTCAGCTCATATCTGACAGTGGACACTTCCCATGCATCCTGATGAATATCTTACCATTGGGCACGGCGTTGGAGCAATGCTGCCAGCAGGGCAGAAATGACCTTGTAGACAAGAGGTAACATCAGATGAACTGCTGCGATTACAAAAGTTTCCTGGAGGACACGGTGTGCATGATGACTGAGCAGGAAGCTGCATTACAGGTGGGTACAATCACCAGCGGGTAGGAACAATCCCAGGTGGGTGGAGACAATCCCAGGTGGGTGGAGACATTCCAAGATGGGCGGAGACAAACCCAGGTGAGTAAATACAACAGGTAGGTACAATTGCAGGTATTTAAAACGTACAACCACTTTTCCGATTCTAATGATTATAAGTAATTGGTGGAGTAGAGATGCAGTTTCTCACTTACTTCTGCTTAGCTTGAGGTTCTGTATCTATATTATTTTAGACTACTTCTCTGTCGTCCTCATGTTTTACACTGCAGCTATGCTTAGTTTGCATGGCTCTTGTCTACAGGATTAAGCTTTTGTCTCAGCAATTATATAAATGCAAAGCTGTAGCCTTAATTCCATAGGAAAATGGTACTAGAACATTGTAGAGCCCTCTACGTACTGGCTGGAAGGTTCCTGGTGGGCAGGGTGCTGGCCGATATGCCCCTTCTATTGAGTGGTGGCCTTGTGACACTTCATGCTGGACTGGTGAGCTAGAACCCGCTGTGCAGTAATACCCAGGTGTACAGTTACCCGTGGGACTGGTACGGCCTTGTCCATCACAGAACATCCTGAAATGTAGAGGAGGATATAGTGAATGACTGTGTGCCTTAGGTGTCAGTGAAAGGTATAAGGCAGGAAAATACTCAGCACTCACCCTGGTGGGCATATTAAGCACTGATTGACATCTGTTAATCCAATCTGGTTACTGTAAGTGCCTGGGGGGCACAGTACTGGCCAAGCAGAGGAAGTGGGGCAGTAACTACCAGCGGGGCACATTCCACCAGAAGGTGTCTATACCACAGACAAGAAGAAATTACAAGAAATTCATTAGTGTAAGTGACCAAATTCAAGTCAGCACCCTACAGGGTAAATGAAGCATTACACTATGTCAGTTTATATAATTGGGTGGTCTGTGTAATTCAGGACAGGTCCGGTCCTCTGGAGATGGAGGCACATTGACTTCTGTCCACTCTGGCCAAGAGCTGAAGAGAGGACCCTTCACTATTAACTCAGAGCCTCCCAGTACAGTGTAGAAAAATGGGATCTTTTAAAAGAAAAACAATTTTACTGGTTCAAGACCAGGACAATTTTTATGTTACTTTTAGACTAGAACAGTATTTTTTCCAGTGACCTAATGAGAAAAAAATATTATATGTAGATTCTTATTACAGTTTTTCAATAGCACAAAGTGCCTCAAAAGCACATGTTTCAGTGGCAATCATTGAGTATATCAGGGAAATGTAGTTTTGGGTTGTTTGAGCATTTATAGTGGTACTTTGCATTAGTGAAGGTGCTGGGTTTGTTTGTTTTTTTGCATTTATTTATTTATATTTTTTAGCTATTTTTTTACTTTGTGCCAACATTATGATATCAGAGACTTTTGGGAGACATCTTTATATAAAGTGACTTTTTTATTGCCAATCTTCCCTGTAGCTTGCATATATTTTCCACAGTTATCAGGGTAACTGGACCCGTCCTGATCTGTATACAGGTGAGCATTGAGACCCGTGTATACAGCAATCAGGAAAGCGAGGAGAAATCAGCGGTCTTTGTAGTTGCAGATTTTGGTGAAGTTGCAGACCCCACAGAGATTTTTAGAAAAAATATCTTTACACATGGTAATATAAGAAATGTGCCGCACCTACTGATTGCTTTCAGTGTATGGAATAGTTACCGCACTTGTAGATCCTTCAGGACAGGAGAACCCTTCCTGGCAGGGTCCACTAATGGCAGACTGACCCATGCCTGCGCAGAATTTACCAGCTTCACATGAACGACATTCAGCCCGCGTAGAGGCCGCCTGAAGAGGACTGTAGGTGCCCTCTGGGCAAGGATGTGGGCTAGGGCTACCCTGAGGACAGTAGAACCCCTGAGACAAGGAAAAAGGCAGAAAAGATGATGTACAATCTGCCAAAGTCGTCATTCTTTACATATTGCAAAGAGTCCATCTGAAGAGTCAGGACTTTTCCATGATGCTGCTTACAAAAATTGAACACTTAAGGGGCTGTCGTGGATTAGCAACACATGGACGCCTTCTTCCCCCCAAAAAAATGAATCCCCCCACCTAGTCTATAGTGGTCTATGTTACTGCATCTCATTTACATTCACTTTAAGAGAGCTGAGCTGCATTAGAAGACAATCTGGGAGCCACAGTTTTTGGAAGAAGGCATAGATCTTTTTTAACCCTGAAATACTTCTTTAATATCAGATGCTCTTTACAAAAGTCCAGAAGACATACTGAAATGGTAATACAGTATGCAAGTATTCCAGAAAATATACGGTAAATACTTACAGCCAGACAGAGCTTAGGCTCCAGTAATGAGGGCATATCACAGAAGAACCCTGCAGGACATGGTAGGCAAATTGATATATCTACCCCCTGTTTGGTCATGTTCCAGTACGAGCCAGGCTGGCAGGGGTAAGAAAAAGGAGAGCCCGTCCCTGGTGGGCAATAATATCCTGGAGGGCACGATCCGTTCTGCAGAGATTGGGACAGAATTTATAGTGTCAGCCAGCTCATAGCATTGAGCAAAGTGTAAATTTATAAAGACTCCATGTAGAACAGTCCAACTTTCTTACTAATGTCGTCCAACCTCTTATGGCTGGAAAAAAAGAAGGAATCATCTTCTTCATTCCAAGTAGAGCTGCTAAGGAATTATTTGTTCTTAGGACTTACTGGACTTGGAACTCCTCTCTGTCCCTCTTGGTAACAATAGCTTCCTTCTGGACAGAGCAAACAGTCTTCTACTCCTCCCAGACCTGGCTGGAATCCATAAGTGCCATTTGGACAAGTTCTGGCTTCCTGAAAATAATACAAAACCAGAGAATGGTCATCTTATCAGTAGTGGTGAGAACAGTAAAACTTCAATAGGTATGCCTACACATGAAAAATGGTATACAGATGATATTAAAGATGTCCTCAGGAGCACACTGCTCCTCTGCCTCCTGGCTTCCAGCTTGCCAGGGGGAAGTGCCCGCCTGATGAGTGACAGTTCGAGTAGCTGCGTGGTTAAGCTGCAGGCCCAATATTTGCTCTCTCCAATGCTACAAACAAAAGCAGTTTTGCCTTTGCAGCATCGATAATCACAGAGGCACAAGCTGGCCAGATCTCACAATATGGTGAGCTTTGGAGCAGCACTTACAAGCTCATAATGCAAAGTGTGAGCAAGTCCTGTGAGACACTAAACAAGCAGACAAATTCTTGGAGAGTTCAGCATTGAAACTGGCAGAAATGTTAATGTAGCTCTGGCCCATAGTACAGGATATCAGATTCTATTGAGGAATAATGTAAAGTGTTGGCAACATTTTTAAACAATCTATTTGTAGACTAATTCCAATTTTTAAACTGTAAAATTGTCATCAAGATGGCCAGATATACTCGGATCTTCTGCAGCTTCTTACTCGGCACCCCTGAGGGCAGTAGTATCCCTGCGGACAAATGTAGGCATCTTCTCCCGGAAAGACTGCCATCCCTTTGGGACAAACTGTTCCGGCAGGACACAGTAACTGCATCATGCGCTCTCTGCTGGTCCGATCCTTGTTGCAGTAGTGTCCGGCTAGACAGGATAAGCAACTGGAAGATCCGGGATCCTAAAAATAGATTTATGTTAGGACGTCTAGAACCTTAGAAGAATACATGTAGAAAGACATAAATGAAAACTAATAAGGGGATTAGTGGTGGTCTGAACAGTAAAGGCAACCATACAGATTAGAGTAATGTCAGCAGAGCCCGTTGATATCAATGGATCTAGACAAGTCTAAAAATTATGGGGTGCCGGCTGACTGATGTTCAGGGAACGTGACGATTGCCCATGTCCAATATTGAAATCCGATCACATTGTTCTCCCGCAGGCCGAAGTGTCAACTGGAATCTTTCTCAAATAGTACACAGAAGGGCTCGGCTGAACAAGCGTTACTGTGGATGGGAGTCAGCTGAGATGACTGTCGGCCAAGAGATTCGGCCGACAGTCACCTAATGTGTAAGGGGGGCCTTAAGGCTGAAGTTTGATCATTTTAAAGATAACATGACACTAGGATTTTGTAATGTAAAGGTAAAGACAAGGCTACATTGTCGCTGTAATACTGATTACATTGATAGCTTTGGTGACGAAATCCGCTTGTTGTTCTTCTGTAATCACCATTTGAAGTTTCCTGCTAATTAGATTTCGGGGCACAGAAGCCAGACTGTACACTGGGTCACCTCCTCCCTTTCTATTATTCTGCCTGCCTCTGGTCCGCAATTCCCCGGCCCCTCCGCCTGCCTCCAGTCCACGATTTCACGGCCCCTCGGCCTGCCTCCAGTCTGCGATTCCATGGCCCCTCGGCCTGCCTCTAGTCCGCGATTCCACGGCCCCTCGGCCTGCCTCCGGTCCGCGATTCCACGGCCCCTCAGCCTGCCTCCGGTCTGTGATTCACCGGCCCCTCCACCTGCCTCCGGTCCGCGATTCCCAGGCCCCTCCTCCTTCCTTCGGTCCGCGAACCCTGGCCCCTCCGCCTGCCTCCGATCTGTGATTCCTTGGTTTCTCGGCCCCTCCACCTGCCTCCGGTCCGTGATTCCATGACTCCTCCCTCCGCCTGCAACTGGTCGGTTATTCCCCGGCCCCTCCACATGCAACTGGTTCGTGATTCCCTGGCCCCTCTGCATGCAACTGGTATGTGATTCCCCGGCCCCTCAGCCTTCCTCCGGTCTGCGATTCCCCACTCCCTCCACCTGCCTCTGGTTTGCGATTTCTCGGCCCCTCAGGCTTCCTCCAGTCTGTGATTGCCTGGCCCCTCCACCTGCCTCCGGTCTGTGATTCCTCGGTTTCCCGGCCCCTCCGCCTGCCTCTGGTCTGTGATTCCACAACTTCTCCGCCTACCTCTGGTCCATGTTTGCACGGCTCTTCCGCCTTCAACTGGTCTGTTATTCCGCGGCCCCTCCGCATGCAACTGGTTCGTGATTCCCTGGCCACTTTGCATGCAACCGTTATGTGATTCCCTGGCCCCTCAGCCGTCCTCCGGTCTGTGATTCTCCGGTCCCTCCGCATGCCTCAGGTCTGTGATTCTTCGGTTTCCCAGCCCCTCCATCTGCCTCCAGTCCGCAAATCCTTGGCCCCTTAGCCTGCCTCCGGTTCACAATTCCCTGGCCTCTCCACCTGCTTCTGGTCAGTGATTCCTCAGTTTCCCGGTCCCTCTGCCTGCCTCCAGTCCGCGATTCCCCGGCCCCTCCTCCTGCCTCCGGTCTGCGATTCCCCAGACCCTCCGCATACAACCGGTCCATGATTCCCCAAGTCCCTCAGCCTTCCTCCGGTCTGTGATTCCCTGGCCCCTCCACCTGCCTCCGGTCTGTGATTCCACCGCTCCTCTGACCTGCAATCAGTCCGTGATTCTCCGGGCTTTCCGCATACAACAGCTCCGTGATTCCCCGGCTTCACGGCAAGCAAACCGGTCTGTGATTCCCCGGTCCCTCAGCCTTCCTCCAGTCTGTGAAGGCCCCTCCACCTGCCTCCGGTCCGCAATTACCAGGCCCCTCCACCTGCCTCCGGCCCGCGATTCCCTTGCTCCTCCACCTGCCTCCGGTCCACAATTCCCCAGCCCCTCTGCCTGCCTCTGGCCCGCGATTCCCTAGCCGCTCCGCCTGCCTCCGGTCCGCGATTCCCCTGCCCCATCAGCCCTCTTCCAGTCTGTGATTCCCTGGTCCCCCCGCCTGCCTCTGGTTTATGATTCCTCAGTTTCCCGGCCCTTTCGCCTGCCTCCGGTATGTGATTCCCCGGTTCCACCGCCTGCCTCTGCTTTTTCAAAATCTCAGCAGTGACCGATCAATCAAACATGCAAGGTCATGCAACCCCCAGATGAAATGTATTATTTATCATTGATGATATTGTAGAGCCCCTCCATTGCCCTCATTTAGCCTATACGTCTGCCTTTGGTCTTTGATTCCCCAGTTCCACCGCCTGCCTCCGGTCTGTGATTCCTCGGTTTCCCAGCCCTTCCGCCTGCCTCCAGTCTGTGATTCCCCGGTTCCACCGCCTGCCTCTGCTTTTTCAAAATCTCAGCAGTAACCGATCACTCAAACATGCAAGGTCATGCAACCCCCAGATGAAATGTATTATTTACCATTGATGATATTGTAGAGCCCCTCCATTGCCCTCATTTAGCCTATATGTTATAAAAGTGGTTGTACACTGAACTGACAACTGAGATTTGTATTACAGCAGGGGTTAATGAAGAAATTGAACAGGACACCTAGACATACCAATAACCAATACTGATTCAGTGGCACTATGCAGCGGAAGGTGGCTGTAATAAAACACTAGAGGACACTGATGGTTATTTAGATATATTTTTTAACCTATTTTTCCCAGTGGCTTCCATGGACTGTTGACTTAGGACGATGGGATTCATATATTGTTGTAAGTAATATACGTTTTTCTTCAGATCTCTAATATATAACACATAATGACAGATCTGCCCAGCCTTACTTTTTTAACAATTTGGGGAAAGCTGGTTAACTAGCCCCATAAGGCTCAGGATAAGTTGGTAAAAGAGACAACTATAAGGAAGGATACAGCGTAACGGACAGGTAAAAACACGGAGATGAGATTATAATGCATACACTCGTGGTTATTACATATTATCTAAGATGAGTTCACTTCTTAGGTCAAATAATTATTTCCATTATTTTTCCAATTAAATTGTGCAGCGTGTAATTACTTTACATTGGAAGCGTCTGACGACAGACTCGAGATTAGATTGAAGAAAATGTAAAATGGATAAAAGACACTCACTGAGAAATTACCAGCTCCACAAGGCACCGGGGATCTCATCCCAATATTAGTACATGAGGTACCAGCTGGACAGACATCACATTCACCCACATTCTGGGCACCTTGCTCTGCGCGGTAGGTTCCCCTAGAACACAAAAATCACTCAAGTAGAAAATGTAATGTAATTACATAACTTTATATATTGATGTGTTAACATAATGTGGGTGAATTCATATGTTGCACATTTTTCCACTACGGATTTGGCAGCTGTAAATTTGCATGTACTACATACAGGTTTTACAGAATTTGCTGCAAATTTCCACCTTTGCATTGCAAAAGTACTGTAATAACGCGATGCCTAGTATGCAACAAAATTCTACACACAACACATATATTAGCCAAACCCATGGCAGAAAGCTTTGCCACATGTGAATCCTCCCTAAGCCTTTTTCAAAGTGATTCTACTCACATTGGGCACAAGGCAGGTTTAGATGTCCCAGATGGGCAGTAAGATCCCACTGGACAAGCGCTGCACTCACCCACCCGGACGCTGCCCAGTTTGAGGTTAAATGTCCCTGCTGGGCATGGAAATTGTGTTCCGGACTGAGAACCTTAAAAGAAAAAAAGGAAGAAATAACATCAGTAAAGCAACTTTAGGTTTTTCCATAATGCAATGGAAATATCAGTCTATAATATTGATATTTGTTTCTAACCCTGGTGATAAGGGGTAACGTGTACAATATCTATCCTTTGCACATATGTGTATACAACACTCATCACTGCACGGAGGTCAGCAGTCCATTGTAAACAGCTTGAGCCTACGCCATAGCTGACCCCGCCATGTAGCAGTGCCCTCTCTGCCATCAGCACTTTGTAAATCTCTAGATGTTGCCATTGTCCTGCAGTGATGAACATATGCATCTCTGGGTTTTTAATTCATATCTTCCAGCTGTATAAATCTGCTGTGCTAGATGAGACATGACAAGACCATTATACCCAAAATATCACTACAAAGCCTTCTGTATCCCTTTGAGTCTTTCCCAGTTTTGATATTAAATTCTTCAGACAAGGACTTTGATCAGTTTCCTGGAAAAGATTCTGTACATTATCATGCAGTGTCTACAGATGATATAAAAGTCTGTGTCTCATGATGGATGAAAGTATTTATGCATTTATCACTTTTTCATTTAATTAAGTTTTCGTAATTTTTATAAACTTTGTATCTCAATCTCCTACAATTTTTCCGGACTTTCCTTGCTGTCAGTGAATGGAATATATGTATATACTTTTATTTAACTTTCAGAAGCTAAGAACATGTACAAACCAAATATTTCTCCCACCTGAGAGATTAATACAATTGCATCTAATCTAGGGAATTTTCTTAACCCAGAAGAGATGACTTATTCTGCACAGAAAGGATTTTTTTTACACTGGATACCGCTGTGGGCCGCAATAGGTTTATATTGGAGATGAATTACTGACAGTAACCAGAAATGTTGAAAATGATAATGGATAAAAACACATAAAAGTAAATTATTTAAGGCTTTATGACACAAAGGTAAGCTAAAAAAAACCCTCAACTTATGGTGCAAACTAGTGGGGTAACTTGAAGGTCGTTGGCCCCAATGCAAAAGATCCAACAGGGTCCCCAGTTACTGCAAGTCTTTAATAGGAATGGTCTTTTCATATGGCTTAAAGGGACCTTTCAGGCAATTGCAACCCCTTCACCTAACATAGTTATGTCACTGGCGCAAGCCACAGCTGTGCCAGACTTGCAACTCCCTCCACTTCCAAAAATGCTGAAAAATATTGGGTGCGGTTTACAGTGATTACAATACCTTATACTAGAAATTGGCATAAATTAAAGAGCAAATTTGTGCCAGCTCGTAGCCGGCATAGATTGCATTTTTTGGTGTGCGAACATACAGCATTGCTCCAAATTTAATAAGAGGCATGGCTTCCCTTATTAAAATTTGGCACATTTTATTCCAATGCTATTTCTAGTAAGTCCTTATTTCCCCCAGTTCCATAGAATTTGCAGAATTACAAATTATGCAATGATCAGTTTCATTCCTGTACAAGCAGAAAACCAATTTCCCCGTAATGTCACAGTCTGCAAAAAGTACCGTACATATTCACTAACTTTGCTGCCCATCTATTTTATAGCCGGCTCACCCTCAGGACAAAAGTATCCAGCACTGCACTTTCCAGAAGGAGTTTCTGCTCCAGCCATGCAGAACCAGCCAGCAGGGCACGGATAGCACTCTCTGTCAGATGCCAGGCTGGGTCTGTCGCTCCACGTCCCAGGAGGACACTTGTACTGGGAGCCATGCTTCGTTCCTGGAGGGCAGTAATGACCTCTAGGACAAGGGACTGGCGGCCGCTGTCTTCCTCCTGAACCTAAGAAAATGCAAGATTATTACATGTGCGTGCAGTCTGATCATAAATGATCATAAAGACAAAGTATAGCATACACTAATAATGGGGGGGGGGGGGGGTATTGTGATGGGATTACTTTGACTCTGTAATGCTTTCAGCCAGGGCCGGACTGGCCATAGGGCACTTCTGGCAAATGCCAGAAGGGCCGGTGCCAGTGGTGGGCCGCTCAATCCGCCGCCCCCGCCGTCGCATTCAACTATACCATACGCCGGTACAGTTGAATGCAATGATGGAGGAGAGAGCGTCTACAGACGCTCCTCTCCCATCATTCCCCGCTCTGCCTCTGACACTGCGGGTGCGCGATGATGTCATATCATCGCGCACCTGCTGTGTCCCGGGCAGACTGCAGCTGCTGAGACAGGAGCAGGAACCAGGAAGCAACGCGGGGCACGAGGAGAGGTGAGGAGAGTTTTTTTTTTTTCTGGACTGTGGGGCCATTCTCGGAGGAGGTGAGGGGAGGAAGAGAAGAGATGTGGGCTGTATATAGTTCTCTGTGGGCTGTGCTCTGTGCTGTATACTGCTGTGGGCTGTATATAGTTATCTGTGGGCTGTGCTCTGTGCTGTATACCACTGTGGGCTGTATATAGTTCTCTGGGCTGTGCTCTGTGCTGTATACTGCTGTGGGCTGTATATAGTTCTCTGTGGGCTGTGCTCTGTGCTGTATACTACTGTGGGCTGTATATAGTACTCTGTGGGCTGTGCTCTGTGCTGTATACTGCTGTGGGCTGTATATAGTTCTCTGTGGGCTGTGCTCTGTGCTGTATACTGCTGTGGGCTGTATATAGTACTCTGTGGGCTGTGCTGTATACTGCTGTGGGCTGTATATAGTTCTCTGTGGGCTGTGCTCTGTGCTGTATACTACTGTGGGCTGTATATAGCTCTCTGGGCTGTGCTCTGTGCTGTATACTGCTGTGGGCTGTATATAGCTCTCTGGGCTGTGCTCTGTGCTGTATACTACTGTGTGCTCTGTGCTGTATATAGTTCTCTGTGGGCTGTGCTCTGTGCTGTATACTGCTGTGGGCTGTATATAGTTCTCTGTGGGCTGTGCTCTGTGCTGTATACTACTGTGGGCTGTATATAGTTCTCTGTGGGCTGTGCTCTGTGCTGTATACTACTGTGGGCTGTATATAGCTCTCTGTGGGCTGTGATCTGTGCTGTATACTGCTGTGGGCTGTATATAGTTCTCTGTGGGCTGTGCTCTGTGCTGTATACTGCTGTGGGCTGTATATAGTTCTCTGTGGGCTGTGCTCTGTGCTGTATACTACTGTGGGCTGTATATAGCTCTCTGGGCTGTGCTCTGTGCTGTATACTGCTGTGGGCTGTATATAGTTCTCTGTGGGCTGTGCTCTGTGCTGTATACTACTGTGGGCTGTATATAGCTCTCTGGGCTGTGCTCTGTGCTGTATACTGCTGTGGGCTGTATATAGTTCTCTGTGGGCTGTGCTCTGTGCTGTATGCTACTGTGGGCTGTATATAGTTCTCTGTGGGCTGTGCTCTGTGCTGTATATAGTTCTCTGTGGGCTGTGCTCTGTGCTGTATACTACTGTGGGCTGTATATAGTTATCTGTGGGATGTGCTCTGTGCTGTATGCTACTGTGGGCTGTATATAGTTCTCTGTGGGCTGTGCTCTGTGCTGTATATAGTTCTCTGTGGGCTGTGCTCTGTGCTGTATACTACTGTGGGCTGTATATAGTTCTCTGTGGGCTGTGCTCTGTGCTGTATACTACTGTGTGCTGTATATAGTTCTCTGTGGGCTGTGCTGTATATAGTACTCTGTGGGCTGTGCTGTATATAGTACTCTGTGGGCTGTGCTGTATATAGTACTCTGTGGGCTGTGCTGTGTATAGTACTCTGTGGGCTGTGCTGTATATAGTACTCTGGGCTGTGCTGTATATAGTTCTCTGTGGGCTGTGCTGTATATAGTTCTCTGTGGGCTGTGCTGTATATAGTTCTCTGTGGGCTGTGCTGTATATATTACTTTGTGGGCTGTGCTGTATATATTACTTTGTGGGCTGTGCTGTATATATTACTCTGTGGACTGTGCTGTATACTACTGTGTGGACTGTGCTGTATACTTCTACGTGGGCTGTGCTGTATACTACTGTGTGGTCTGTGCTGTATACTACTGTGTGGTCTGTGCTGAATACTGCTGTGTGGGCTGTGTTATCTACTACGCGAGCTGTGCTATAGTATGCAGGCTGTGCTGTATACTATGCGGTTTGTGCTATATAATATGCGGGCTTTGCTATATACTATGGGGACTATATTATATTCTATGGGGGAGGCCATGTTATGTACTATGTGGCTGTGTTATATACTATTGTGGGGGTATATTATATTCTATGGGGGAGGCTGCGTTATATACTATGGGGGGCTGCATTATATTCTATGGGGGGCTACATTATATATTATGGGGAGGTGGGCTGTATTATATTCTATGGGGGTTACATACTCTGGGGTGGCTGCATTATACTCTGTGGGGTGGCTGCATTATACTCTGGGGTGGCTGCATTATACTCTGGGGTGGCTGCATTATACTATATGTGGGCTGCATTATACTGTATCGAGGACTATGGGGAATACGTTATACTATATGAAGAACTATGGGGTGCATTATACTATGGGAAGTGAATTGTACTACATGGATGACTGTGGCGGTGCATTATACTATATGGAGCACTATGAGGATTGTATTATGCTATATGGAGGACTATGAGGATTGTATTATGCTATATGGAGGACTATGAGGAGTGTATTATACTATGTGGAGGACTGAGCAGTGTATTTTAATATATGGAGGACTATAGGGAGTGTATTATACTATATGGAGGACTATGGAGCACATTATAATATATGGAGGACTATGGGGTGTATTTTACTAAACAAGTAAAATGCTGCATATTCGGATTGTTTTTGCTGGAACAAAAAGCCTTGTTGTCAGCAGCACATTGCCAGTGTAAACTGTAGATGTGCTGCTGAAAACATGATACTGTATGGTGATCTATTAGTGATCGTTCTGTCTCATCATTATTCCTCAGCTGGTGGAAAGAGGCCGGGAAACAAGCGTTGAACAACTTCCGTATTGTCGATCAAACTCGTTTAGCGGCCTGAACTCAGCGCACGTAAATACAACAGAAAGGCTTCTGTGTGATGTGCAATATGTTAGCATTTGGGGACCCATTTTAAACTTTGCCTAGGGCCCCACTTTGCCTAAAACCGGCCCTGCCTACAAGTGTACAAAGATATTATACAGTCACCATGTGACAAGTGGGCCTGTGTAACTTCAAATGCCAGGGCTGAATTTTAGTCCCAGTCCGGCCCTGCTTTCAGCAGCTCCTTTATTATACAAAGGAGATATTTTGGAAACTGAGAACATCCTAGAGTGCGGCATGGACCCCAATACTTTTACACATAAGATGTACCTGTTCCACAGAAAAATCTGGTAGGACAGATCTCACATTGGGATTTGTCGAAAAGGCTCTGGCGGTCACTGTAGGTCCCGGCCGGACAGGCATTTTCGGATGATGTTGCAGATCGGGATCCCACTGGGCACACATACCTGACACAACAAGTCACATTACTAAACGCTCTGGCAGTTTGCAATGCCCAACGAATCTTACCCACCCAGGAGAGCAGTCTGTATCTGGCTGGGTCAGTCCTGAACGACTGCAGGCGCTTCCTGCTGAACATGGCGTGCAGTCTCCAGCTTCATCTTGTCCTTCCAAGTGGTTGTAGGTACCCGGAGGACATGGAATGGGGTAGGTGGTGTTTGACAGGCAGTAAAATCCCGCAGGGCACAGGCTACATTCTTCTATTCCTTCAGAGAAAACGTGAAGATGATAAATATAATCATGGCGTCAGCGCAAATGTGCACAGTGAGGTCAAGAGAGATGGCGGCAAATACTGAAGGACACGTGTGTTTACATGAAACTGGACTACCCAAGCCTGGAAATCCTAATAGA
Source organism: Ranitomeya variabilis (assembly GCF_051348905.1). Taxonomy (NCBI): domain Eukaryota; kingdom Metazoa; phylum Chordata; class Amphibia; order Anura; family Dendrobatidae; genus Ranitomeya; species Ranitomeya variabilis. The sequence goes on along the minus strand of NC_135235.1, from coordinate 256,362,523 downwards.
AGACATAAGGCCCCTTACTATGGAGAGCTGTGTGATCTGCTCCGACGTTCAATAAGAAATGTGACCCCATAAAAGCTGATCATAAAAAAGTAATAGAATGATGCAACCATCAATCATGTAGCAGTCATGTAAGTGATGTGGCAGAAGTCAGAGAATTTATAGACGGTATCTCTATAACTGGCACAAGGAGGTGGCCATCACAAGCAGCGGGTCCGGATGGTCATGCTGGCGTCCGGTCTGATAAATGGCGTCTCATGTTCCGCCACACAGATTGGACATTATTCCTTCTTCTGGACAACAGTTTGTAAAGCTGAAAAATCCTAGAGGAAAGCTCAGCACAAAGCTTGCGGCTGAGGAAAGAAGAACTATTTTTTCCCTGGGGTGATGATATAAAGAAGTATAAATGAAGCTGCGCCTTTCATCAGCCTTAGATGCGGATTCTCCTCTCAGTATTGATACGACTGTCCGACAACACAAAACACGTTACATTCGGTATAAAGCTGATTTAGCCAGCCACTTTCCAATCTGCTTATGGTTGCAATATCTCACTACCTCTGCCTGCTGTCATTGGAAGGCTAAATGACTATTTAATCCAGAAGCCGAAATCCTGTACAGTTTTAATACATCTCACAGCTGAGGGTTTGTGACTATTGTACTGTATCTAATTAGATACAGTACAATAGTCACAAACCCTCAGCTGTGAGATGTATCTAGTCTAGAAAATGAAAGCCAAAGCTCTACTCTCTCTTCTATCCAGAGCCTGGAGTATATAATGCTTTCTCTGGAGGGCTGTCCAGACTGCAACCCGTGTAGTAACCTCTCAGTATTAGATCTCCGTGTAATGTTTCACTCGCTGACCTCAAGCAATGAGCATAAAGTATTGAGGGACTGAAACAAAGTATTAGGGTATGGCTCCACGGTCCGGAGGGGCGGCGGTATCGCGGCAGTGGCGAAGCCGCTCGGCACTATGCCCCGCCCCCTTTCTGGGACGCGATGATGCCGGATGTGTACAGTACACATCCGGGATCATCGCACCCCTCGCCATAGGGCCCTGTGATATGCCTTGCGGGGACGCTGCGTCCCCGCAAGGTGTACGGACATGCTGCGATCTGAAAAGACGTGCAGCATGTCCGGAGTCGCAGGGCCGCCGCGTGCGGGTTTCCACGCATAGTGGAGACGGGATTTCATAAAATCCCCTCCACTATGCTGGAACATCTGGACGCTGCTTGTTTGACGCTGCAGCGTCAAACAAGCAGCGTTTACTTACCGTGGAAACATACCCTTAGAAGTTACAGCTTTTTTTTTACTTATTGATTACGTTGCTTGTGTGTGTGGTGCCAGGGGCATAGTGATAATGGATACAGAGATGTAGCTGCACCCAGAGGAAACCCACACAAAGGAAAGTATACATGAAGCGGACCTTGGTTGGGTACATACCCAGAACCCCAGTAATGCAAGAGAACAGTCCTAACCACTGAGCCATTATGCATTTTTTTTTAAATTTAAGATTTTTACCTTTTTTCTTTCCAATTTATTTTTTTATTTGAATGTATTAAAAGCAAAGAAATAATTCACATTGCTCGCTCGGTGTATGCATCTCCATGTATCTCCTTCGCCAGTGGCGTAACTTGAAGCTTATGGACCCCATTGCAAAAGTTCCAACAGATACCCCAATTATTGAAAGTCTTTCATAGTATTGGTCTTTTCATATGGATCAAATGGACTTTTGGGCTCCAGACCCGGGTGCGATTGCATCTATTGTAGTTATGTCCCTATCCTTCACTACAAAGCATGTGCTGAGTCTTATTCTCTGCTCATGTCCTGCCGCTTCTTGCTACAGATGGCAGGTAAGGGAAAGATGCAAGAAAGTAACATGATTGCATGGCGAGGCTACCTATATATCAGGTTAGCCATGGAGAGCTATACTGGAATTGTACTACATAAAGACCACAAACTCATCACTATCTATACAGAATGAATTGAAAGACGCAAGAATGGCAACAGCGGAGTCTACAAATACAACGGCTGAAGAACCGAGGCCCCTGCGCCAGATCTACAGGATTTGTAAGAAATATCAAAGCAATTCAGGGACAGCATCCATGGCTCTCTGTGCGGAGGACAGGAACTCTATCTTTCAGACTTATCACATACACAGGACCCATGCGCCACACACACAGGACCCATGTGCCACACACACAGGACCCGTGCGCCACACACAGGACCCATGCGCCACACACACAGGACCCATGTGCCACACACACAGGACCCGTGCGCCACACACATACACACAGGACCCGTGCGCCACATACATACACATAGGACCCATGCGCCACACACACACACACACAGGACCCATGCGCCACACACAGGACCCGTGCGCCACATACATACACACAGGACCCATTCGCCACACACAGGACCCGTGCGCCACACACACACACACACACAGGACCCGTGCGCCACACACACACACAGGACCCATGCGCCAGGCACACACAGGACCCATGCGCCACACACACACACAGGACCCGTGCGCCACACACATACACACAGGACCCATGTGCCACACACACACACAGGACCCATGCACCACACACACACAGGACCCATGCGCCACACACACACACACGACCCATGCGCCACACACACGCACAGGACCCATGCGCCACACACACACACAGGACCCATGCACCACACACACACAGGACCCATGCGCCACACACACACACACGACCCATGCGCCACACACACACAGGACCCATGCGCCACACACATACACACAGGACCCGCGCGCTACACACATACACACAGGACCCATGCGCCACACACACACACAGGACCCATGCGCCACACACACACACACAGGACCCATGCGCCACACACACACACACACACAGGACCCATGCGCCACACACACACACAGGACCCATGCGCCACACACACACACAGGACCCATGCGCCACACACACACACACACACACAGGACCCATGCGCCACACACACACACACACAGGACCCATGCGCCACACACACACACACACAGGACCCATGCGCCACACACACATACACACACACAGGACCCATGCGCCACACACACACAGGACCCATGCGACACACACACACAGGACCCATGCGCCACACACACAAACAGGACCCATGCGCCACACACACACAGGACCCATGCGCCACACACACACACGACCCATGCGCCACACACACACACGACCCATGCGCCACACACACACACAGGACCCATGCACCACACACAGGACCCATGCGCCACACACACACAGGACCCGTGCGCCACACACATACACACAGGACCCATGCGCCACACACAAACACACGCAGGACCCATGCGCCCCCCCCCCCCACACACACACAGGACCCATGCGCCACACACATACACACAGGACCCGTGCGCCACACACACACACAGGACCCGTGCGCCACACACACACAGGACCCATGCGACACACACACACACAGGACCCATGCGCCCCCCCCCCACACACACACAGGACCCATGCGCCACACACATACACACAGGACCCGTGCGCCACACACACACACAGGACCCATGCGCCACACAAATACACACAGGACCCATGCGCCACACACACACACACACACATGACCCATGCGACACACACACACACACAGGACCCATGCGCCACACACACACACACACACACACACACAGGACCCATGCGCCACACACACACAGGACCCATGCGCCACACGCACACAAACAGGACCCGTGCGCCACACACACACACAGGACCCGTGCGCCACACACACACACACAGGACCCATGCGCCACACACACACACACAGGACCCATGCGCCACACACACACACACGACCCATGGGTCAGACACACACACACGACCCATGCGCCACACACACACACACACACAGGACCCATGCGCCACACACACACACACAGGACCCATGCGCCACACACGCACAGGACCCATGCGCCACACACACACAAACAGGACCCGTGCGCCACACACACACACAGGACCCGTGCGCCACACACATACACACAGGACCCGTGCGCCACACACATACACACAGGACCCGTGCGCCACACACACACACACACACACACAGGACCCGTGCGCCACACACATACACACAGGACCCGTGCGCCACACACACACACAGGACCCATGCGCCCCACACACACACGCACACACACAGGACCCATGCGCCACACACATACACACAGGACCCGTGCGGCAGGTAAGGGAAAGATGCAAGAAAGTAACATTATTGCAGGGCGAGGCTACCTATATATCAGGTTAGCCATGGAGAGCTATACTGGAATTGTACTACATAAAGACCACAAACTCATCACTATCTGTACAGAATGAATTGAAAGACGCAAGAATGGCAACAGCGGAGTCTACAAATACAACGGCTGAAGAACCGAGGCCCCTGCGCCAGATCTACAGGATTTGTAAGAAATATCAAAGCAATGCAGGGACAGCATCCATGGCTTTCTGTGCGGAGGACGGGAACTCTATCTTTCAGACTTATTACACACACAGGACCCATGTGCCACACACAGAGGACCCGTGCGCCACACACACAGGACCCGTGCGCCACACACACAGGACCCGTGCGCCACACACATACACACAGGACCCGTGCGCCACACACATACACACAGGACCCATGCGCCACACACATACACACAGGACCCGTGCGCCACACACACACACACACACAGGACCCATTCGCCACACACATACACACAGGACCCATGCGCCCCCCACACACACACAGGACCCATGCGCCACACACACACACAGGACCCATGCGACACACACACACACAGGACCCATGCGCCACACACACACACACACACACACACACAGGACCCATGCGCCACACACATACAGGACCCATGCGCCACACACACACACACGACCCATGCGCCACACACATACAGGACCCATGCGCCACACACATACAGGACCCATGTGACACACACACACACAGGACCCATGCGCCACACACACACACACACAGGACCCATGCGCCACACACACACAGGACCCATGCGCCACACACACACACACACAGGACCCATGCGCCACACACACACACACACAGGACCCATGCGCCACACACACATACACACAGGACCCGTGCGCCACACACACACACAGGACCCATGCGCCACACACACACACACAGGACCCGTGCGCCACACACAGGACCCATGCGCCACACACACACACACACACACACACACACACACAGGACCCATGCGCCACACACATACAGGACCCATGCGCCACACACACACACACGACCCATGCGCCACACACATACAGGACCCATGCGCCACACACATACAGGACCCATGTGACACACACACACAGGACCCATGCGCCACACACACACACACACAGGACCCATGCGCCACACACACACAGGACCCATGCGCCACACACATACACACAGGACCCGTGCGCCACACACACACACAGGACCCATGCGCCCCACACACACACGCACACACACAGGACCCATGCGCCACACACATACACACAGGACCCGTGCGGCAGGTAAGGGAAAGATGCAAGAAAGTAACATTATTGCAGGGCGAGGCTACCTATATATCAGGTTAGCCATGGAGAGCTATACTGGAATTGTACTACATAAAGACCACAAACTCATCACTATCTGTACAGAATGAATTGAAAGACGCAAGAATGGCAACAGCGGAGTCTACAAATACAACGGCTGAAGAACCGAGGCCCCTGCGCCAGATCTACAGGATTTGTAAGAAATATCAAAGCAATGCAGGGACAGCATCCATGGCTTTCTGTGCGGAGGACGGGAACTCTATCTTTCAGACTTATTACACACACAGGACCCATGTGCCACACACAGAGGACCCGTGCGCCACACACACAGGACCCGTGCGCCACACACATACACACAGGACCCGTGCGCCACACACATACACACAGGACCCATGCGCCACACACATACACACAGGACCCGTGCGCCACACACACACACACACACAGGACCCATTCGCCACACACATACACACAGGACCCATGCGCCCCCCACACACACACAGGACCCATGCGCCACACACACACACAGGACCCATGCGACACACACACACACAGGACCCATGCGCCACACACACACACACACACACACACACAGGACCCATGCGCCACACACATACAGGACCCATGCGCCACACACACACACACGACCCATGCGCCACACACATACAGGACCCATGCGCCACACACATACAGGACCCATGTGACACACACACACACAGGACCCATGCGCCACACACACACACACACAGGACCCATGCGCCACACACACACAGGACCCATGCGCCACACACACACACACACAGGACCCATGCGCCACACACACACACACACAGGACCCATGCGCCACACACACATACACACAGGACCCGTGCGCCACACACACACACAGGACCCATGCGCCACACACACACACACAGGACCCGTGCGCCACACACAGGACCCATGCGCCACACACACACACACACACACACACACACACACAGGACCCATGCGCCACACACATACAGGACCCATGCGCCACACACACACACACGACCCATGCGCCACACACATACAGGACCCATGCGCCACACACATACAGGACCCATGTGACACACACACACAGGACCCATGCGCCACACACACACACACACAGGACCCATGCGCCACACACACACAGGACCCATGCGCCACACACACACACACAGGACCCATGCGCCACACACACACAGGACCCATGCGCCACACACACATACACACAGGACCCGTGCGCCACACACACACACAGGACCCATGCGCCACACACACACACAGGACCCGTGCTCCACACACAGGACCCATGTGCCACACACACACACACACAGGACCCATGTGCCACACACATACACACAGGACCCATGTGCCACACACATACACACAGGACCCGTGCGCCACACACAGGACCCATGCTCCACACACACACACAGGACCCATGCGCCACACACACACACACACACACACACAGGACCCATGCGCCACACACACACAGAACCCATGCGCCACACACACACAGGACCCATGTGACACACACACAGGACCCATGCGCCACACACACACACAGGACCCATGCGCCACACACATACACACAGGACCCGTGCGCCACACACAGGATCCATGTGACACACACACACAGGACCCATGCGCCACACACACACAGGACCCATGTGACACACACACACACAGGACCCATGCGCCACACACACACACACACACAGGACCCATGCGCCACACACACACAGGACCCATGCGTCATACACACACACACAGGACCCATGCGCCACACACATACACACAGGACCCGTGCGCCACACACAGGACCCATACGCCACACACACACACACACAGGACCCGTGCACCACACACACACACACAGAACCCATGCGCCACACACATACACACAGGACCCTTGCGCCACACACACAGACACAGGACCCATGCGCCCCACACACACACACACACAGGACCCATGCGCCACACACATACACACAGGACCCGTGCGCCACACACACACACACAGGACCCATGCGCCACATACATACACACAGAACCCATGCGCCACACACACACACACACAGGACCCATGTGCCACACACATACACACAGGACCCGTGCGCCACACACAGGACCCATGCTCCACACACACACACAGGACCCATGCGCCACACACACACACACACACACACACACACAGGACCCATGCGCCACACACACACAGAACCCATGCGCCACACACACACAGGACCCATGTGACACACACACAGGACCCATGCGCCACACACACACAGGACCCATGCGCCACACACACACACACAGGACCCATGCGCCACACACATACACACAGGACCCGTGCGCCACACACAGGATCCATGTGACACACACACACAGGACCCATGCACCACACACACACAGGACCCATGTGACACACACACACACACAGGACCCATGCGCCACACACACACAGGACCCATGCGTCATACACACACACACAGGACCCATGCGCCACACACATACACACAGGACCCGTGCGCCACACACAGGACCCATGCGTCATACACACACACACAGAACCCATGCGCCACACACATACACATAGGACCCTTGCGCCACACACACAGACACAGAACCCATGCGCCCCACACACACACACACACACACAGGACCCATGCGCCACACACATACACACAGGACCCGTGCGCCACACACACACACACACAGGACCCATGCGCCACATACATACACACAGAACCCATGCGCCACACACACACACAGGACCCATGCGCCACACACACACAGGACCCAAGCGCCACACACAGGACCCATGCGCCACACACACACACACACACACACACAGGACCCATGCGCCACACACATACACACAGGACCCATGCGCCACACACAAACAGGACCCATGCACCACACACACACACAGAACCCATGCGCCACACACACACACACAGGACCCGTGCGCCACACACACACAGGACCCATGCGCCACACACATACACAGGACCTATGTGCCACACACATACACACAGGACCCATACACCACACACATACACACAGGACTCATGCGCCACACACATACACAGGACCCATGTGACACACACACACAGGACCCATGCGACACACACACATACACGCAGGACCCATGCGCCACACACATACACAGGACCCATGTGCCACACACAAACACACAGGACCCATGCGCCACACACATACACACAGGACCCATGCGCCACACAAACACACAGGACCTGTGCGCCAATCACACACACAAAAGACCCATGCGCCACACACACATACACAGGACCCATGTGACACACACACACACAGGACCCCTGCGCCACACACACACACAGGACCCGTGTGCCACATGCATACACACAGGACCCGTGCATCACACACACACTCACAGGACCCGTGCGTCACACACACACACACACACACACACACACGTGCACCACACACAGGACACGTGCGTCACACACACACACACACACACACACACACACACAAAGGAACCATGTGCCACACACACAGGACCTGTGCTCCACACACACGTGCGCCACACAAAGGACCCTTTTTTTATATACCTTAAGTACTGCAGATAAATACTGGACTCCTTGACAATGGATGTAATTGCTTAATTTCCCAACAGCGCCAGCAAAGGTTAAATTAAGCAAAACATGGTGACCATTTAGTGTTATATATATTATATAACTTCCAGAGTGAGTGATGCCCTTTGTAATCTCACAAAATCTGGAAAAGAGATGAGAATCCTGAACAAGTAATACAAGAGCAGGTTAAGTCGCCATTTTTCAGTAACCTTTCCATGTATCAGTAAGCATGTAATTTTTCTATGCTTTGCCCTAAACATAGCATTCTTCTTTATTAAGCTAGAATTCCATAAATTTCACAGATTTGCTTAATACTACGCAATCAATGAATACGGTAGATGTTGAAGCTGCTAATAGATTTGGCTAGCCTGTAATACAACTACATGCCACCAGATGGCACTGATGCCCTATTGTCATGTCATAAATTTCTTCCTGTTTACAGCATTTTACATTTTTGGTGTATTTTATCTACCGGTGTATGTTACAATTCTTCTATAGGGAAAGTAGAGCAGTATGAAAGCTGCTATATGGCATTATTTGTGTGAATTGCGGGTGTTAATTCTTTCCTATAGCATTGGTGACCCACATAAGACATGTCACATGCAGGTTTTAATGATCACAGAGTTAACGAGCTGCAAAACATAAAACATTTGCAGCTTCCTTATATCTCCCCATCTACTATGGAACAATTTTAGTCAGGTGTGAAAAAAATGCTGCACAGCAGTATGAATACTTTCCAAACTAGAAGTGTTAATTGCATTTTTTAAACTGATAAAAATAAACTAAGTGAATCAACAAAAGAGAAATATAAAGTAAATAAATATTTCACCACAGATTTTGCTTTCAAACTTCCAATTGTTCCAGGCAGGGCTGTGGAGTCGCTAAGCCAAACCACCAACTCCAACACAGACTCTGACTCCACAGCATCGGTCACTACTGAGCATGTGCATAAAGTGCAGCACAGATTCATCTCTTCTATGACCCCACAGCACTGGTCACTACTGAGCATGTGCATAAAGTGCAGCACAGATTCATCTCTTCTATGACCCCACAGCACTGGTCACTACCGAGCATGTACATAAAGTGCAGCACAGATTCATCTCATCTACGACCCCACCTCACCGGTCACTACTGAGCATGTGCATAATGCAGCGCCCCAGAGTCCTGGTTGTTGCAGTACTGTCGCTTCGCCACTAAGGGGAATGATGGTACGTCTGATTGCACTAAAAGAGTTCACCTTGCAGCTATCACAGACACACATTACACTTCACACTCCGGCCGCTAGGGGGAGCAAAAGGTCCTATCTACTAGGCCACTCCTAATACATGGGTAAAACTGGGGGTTGGATAGGAAGTCAGTGAGAAAGTAACTGGGGAGAGCTCGAGAGAGGACCTGTCAGGGGTGGGATCCTGACAGAGCCCTAGAAAAGGACAGACCGTTACGGAGCCGTGCCTGTGCCTTATAGCGGCAGACTCCTAAGAAAGGACACGAAGCGAAGCATATTGTGGAGAAGTGAGAAACGGGATCACAGCACAAAGGAGATAGAACCAGAAGGAGTCGTGCCCCAAGATCAGCAACATCCTTCTGAGGCGCGTAGCCAGCAGCCGGAACGCCGAGGAAGTAAGAGACTCTACGCATTACTTTAAACTACGGCTGGGCAGTTAACTTTAGGTTGGCTGTCTCACCTTTACACCTAACGAAGACAACGGAGGCAATTGAGGGAGAGGGGCGTCTCTAGGGTCCCTATAAAATAACTCCAGGCCTACCCCCGTCATACGGGTGCGTCCTATCCATATCATCTGGGGGACGGAGAGAAAGAACAGAAACATATACGACAGTTGTGAGGACTATCCCGTGGTGCTTAGCAGGGAGGTACTACAACACCCAGGCGCTAGTAGGTAGGCTACTGATTTCCACCAGTAAAGGGAACTCTGGATGTGCCTTCGGACCGGCCGGTCTCAGCCAGCCCTGTTAGCAGTGCTCTGGATTGCGGATGCCAAAGCCTTCAGTAAAGAGGTAAAGAGACTGCAACCCTGTGTCCTCGTTATTTACTGCGACCTACACCACCACAAACACCTTTTATTGGGCGCCCCTTAGCAGGACCACGGACCGGGTCGGGCCACCGTGACATCCTCAGAACCGGTACTGAGTACCCCGTTGTCCTGCATCTGGGGGCCGCTCCACATAAAGTGCAGCACAGATTCATCTCATCTACGACCCCACAGCACCGGTCACTACTGAGCATGTACATAAAGTGCAGCACAGATTCATCTCATCTATGACCCCACAGCACCGGTCACTACTGAGCATGTGCATAAAGTGCAGCACAGATTCATCTCATCTACGACCCCACGGCATCAGTCACTACTGAGTATGTGCATGTGCATAAAGTGCAGCACAGATTCATCTCATCTACGACCCCACAGCCCTGGTCACTACTGAGCATGTACATAAAGTGCAGCACAGATTCATCTCATCTACGACCCCACAGCACCGGTCACTACTGAGCATGTGCATAAAGTGCAGCACAGATTCATCTCATCTACGACCCCACAGCCCTGGTCACTCTTGAGCATGTACATAAAGTGCAGCACAGATTCATCTCATCTACGACCCCACAGTCCTGGTCACTATTGAGCATGTACATAAAGTGCAGCACAGATTCATCTCAACTAAAAGCCGAGATCCTGAGATCAGGAACAGAACAGACATTTATAGAACATTTCATAACTTTCCCAAATTATTCTGATATTTACAGCACATCCTGCACTGACCAACTGCACCCAATTTATTATATATTTTAGGAGTCGCAGTCGGTCCATTTTATACAGATTCCAACTCCACCAAAATGGACACCGACTCCACAGCCCTGGGTTCCAGGTACAATTCCACACAGTGTTTGAAGGATCTGGGAAGGAGGTTGTTCCAAACATCTTGGAGAATTGAGTCTGACTCCAGATCTTCTGTGTACAAGCCTTGTACGGATCCTTCTGTCTTTTCATGTGATCATAGACAGACTGGATGGTGTGATATCAGGGCTCTGTGGAGCATGATCATTACCCCCAGGACTCCTCGTTCTCTTTTTGTTGTCGGGCTGGCAGAATAAATTTTGAGCAGATCAGACACCTGCCTGATGATATTACATGATGGGTAAGTATCTGCCGGGATTCTCAGCATTGAGGTCACCATTAATCCTGACATATTTGCTGAAATGCAGCGCCACAATTGCAGGACTCTCCACCGTGCGTCACTGTTAATGCAGACCCTCATTATTGTGCTACTCTCCAGTCCTTAAGGAACAAACGGCTTCTGTTACAGCAAATATTTCATATTTTGACTCCTTAGACCAGAGCACTTGCTGTCATTTATTTGCACCCTGGTTCCTATGCTTTTGTGTACAGTTGAATTATTTGGTGACGTTTTCTCATATGTTTTTTGGCCACAATTCTTCCATGAAAGTCCCTTCTGGCTAGACTTCTCCAAACAGTACATGGAATTAGCTGAGTCCCCATGGTTGCTGCAAATCTTACAATTTCAAAAGGAAGTAACATGATGTGTATTTCATCTACTGTACTAATATTTTCAGACGACCACTGTGTCTGCAGTCTTGACTTTGCCCATTTCTTGGTGATTAATCAACAGAGAAAACAGCTTGAACGGCACTTCTTGAAACTCCAGTCTGTTATAAAATCTTTGCCTGGGAGAGACCTTGCTGATGCAGTATAACTTCCTTGTGTCTTACGGCTGTACTTAGTGTTGCCATGGTGTATGATCTGTGACAAAAGAAAAACAAAGAGTCCTGGAAGTGACGATACAGCCTCCACAGATCCCAGATCTCACATCATCCAGCCCGTCTGGGATCACTTGAAGAGACGGATGGATGTGCACGAGCCTCATATACAGAAGATCTGGGCTCAGTTCTCCAAAAATAGTTCAACGTATGAGAGTGGCACCTCCGCACAGCTGCGTTACCTTAGACCACCATGTCTAATTCACAAACAGTGCTGCAGTGCTGTGATGGACCCTGTATAACAGACAGTCTGTTGCAGTATCCAATAAGAATACAAACATGAAGTATCCAAGACAGCAGAAGAAAAATGGAACGCACTCACTCGTCTGATAATTCTGATCCTTTATTCGAACATGGACAAACTTAGTAGGGAGGGGTGTGGAGGATGACGGACGACGGCCGTTTTGCGCACACAGGCGCTTCTACGGGTCCTAATGACGGCAGGAAGTGGGGAGGTCTTTTCACCTGTCCAGGTTCATAGTGAACTCCCACACGACCAGCATCACGACAATAGACTCCGCCCAACGGAATGTCAATCATAAAAACAAAACTGTAACACATAATGAAAAAATATAAAAACAATAGCACAGACAACATATTACAAGATACAAATAAACTGTTGAACACCGCATCACAAAAAGACTGCCATGTCAATTTTATCGTTGAGACCTGTGGGTCCTGTAGCGCTAGTGCGCAGGATCCACCTGGCCTCTCTTCTCAAGAGGAGTCGATGCCAATCTCCTCCTTGACGTTGTGAGTCAACCTTTTCCAAACCTGCAAAGCGCAATACTTTTGCATTACCCTCATGCATCTGTCTTACATGATTAATTAAGAGGGGAACCCCCTTCCCTGTGCGTATAGAATTGAGGTGTTCCCTAATTCTTATAAAGGCCAAATCGTCTTGCCTATATAAAAGAACCCACACGGGCAAAAAATTATGTATACAACATGTGTGGCCTTACACAAGATAAAATCACGTACACGGTGATAGATAGAGCCAACCTGTACCGTATCCCCTATAAGGTAAGAAAAAAGGAGTACCAGCGGAGCAAAATATGGTGCAAAAATTCAAGAGTTTATTAATAATTCATTATAAAGTGCATGAGTACAAGACATATACTTAGAAAAGGGATGGTTAAAACATGGATCACTACCAGTTCCCCCACCGTGATCTCCCACAGCTAAGTGCAAGCAAGGAAGCAGCCAAATGTATTAATTAAATGAGAACCGTGGGAGACAATGCAAACACCACAGTACAGGTAAAGTGCTTGAGCGATGCTTACCACTGGAGAGGAGCAAGGTGGGGTGTGCTGGGTAGGGACCGATCCGTACGGGACCCCCGACGCGCGTTTCGCCACGCGAATGTTCTGGCTTTCTCAAGGGGAGGTGCCCCAAGGCAGATCAGGACGGTTTAAGTAGTGCGGTAACCAGTCCATGTGATCATATCACACGGGGAGCGCGGACCAATGATCGCCATGAATTCGGCGCATGCGCACCCGCGGCACCCCGTCCCACGTCAGAGCCGGCGTCAGGCGTTGCTGCGGGCGTCGCTGGGAGTGAGGCCCAGCGGCGCCTGCGCAAGACCAGGGTGACACCGCCCTGACTGGGAGCAGATGGAGCCGCGAGCAGCGCATGCGCACTATGGCAGTCCTGGGCCGCGGTGAATAGAAAAGATTGTTTTGCCTAAATATATCTACATGCCAATAAGCCCATATATACAGATAGAGACGGCAGGAAGTGATAGCTGTATCAGAGAGACATATTATATACAGTACATATACAAGATGTATAAACTACAGTGCCAAGATACAAAGATATTCCTTCTTCATATAATACATATATGTCCTTATCATATCTGTATAGATCATGCTTGGGCTGGATGTAACGGCATGTTGGTGTCATAATCTTCAAACGAAGTCCACATAAACGAAGTGTCCTGAGAGCCGGGGCAGACCGCAGGTAAGAAATAACTACAAGATAACACAAAAAAATAATAATAAAATAATGAATAAAAACAATTAAAAACGGAACGAATACCCTATACGGGATCCACTAATGTGAGGACCAGAAAGGATGGGCTAGGGGGGAGCATATGAACAAATAAAATAAATAAGACAATGAAATATACAGTAATCATGGGGCTGGTGGATGTACTATTCAATTATTAGCCCAAAAAGGGGGAAAAGCTGAGGGACTCATTGAGTCCCTTAGGGGTCAGGGTGTCAAGGCGGACAATCCACGTCGCCTCTCGTTGCGCCAATATTTTCTTATAATTTCCACCTCTGACCCCAAGATGGACACATTCTATGCCTCTGAACCGAAGGGTCCCCACGTCACAATTATGAAATTGTTTGAAATGACGGGGGAGCGTCCTCAATTCAGAGTCATCCTGACTGGCACGTGCGGCACCTATATCTCGGACATGCTCACGAATACGTATGCGTAGCTCTCTGGATGTGAGTCCCACGTATATCAGAGAGCATCCGCACGTAGCATAATATATGACATTAGATGTCCCACATGTAATGTGTTGTCTAATGTCATACACCTTGGATCCATCGGAAGATTTAAATGTTGAGATCCGTAACATGTTGGAGCATGCGAGGCAATGGCCGCACTTAAAGGACCCCAGGAGTGGGCCCCTAGTACCAAAAGGATTTGCAATGGGGGGGACATAGTGACTCCGCACTAACGAATTGCCAAGATTGGGGGACCTTCTAGCTGTCATAGATGGAAACGCCCCCAGTGCAGAGACCAATGCTGGTTCTGTCAACAGGACAGGCCAATGTTTATTTAGAATATGCCGAATTTTTGGCCATTCGTGATTATATGTTGTAATAAATCGGACTCTGTCTGTTTTAGTGCCTACCCTTTGCAAATCACCCCTTGGATACAGGAGGTCTCTCCGTGGTGTCCTTCTTCCTCTCTCGAACCCTCGCCTAATCATCCTACGGCTATATCCACGTGCCTCAAAGCGCTTCCTCAAATCGTCTGCTTGTGCGAAAAATTTGTTGTCCGTAGAGCATATCCGCCTCGCCCTCAGGAACTGTCCGACCGGGACGGCCCCAATAGTGCTGTGATTATGAGCTGAGCCGGCATGTAGAAGAGCATTAACAGATGTAGATTTTCTGAACACATCCGTCTGAATTTGGCGCATGTTATCTACTTCGAAAGTAACGTCCAAAAAATCAATCTGATGATCATCATATTGATAAGTCAATTTTATATTAAGCTCATTGTTATTAAGCCGGCCCATAAACTCATCAAGCTGCTGCGCTGTTCCCCCCCACAAAAACAGAATGTCATCTATATAGCGCATCCAGCACAGCACATGGTCTACGGACCGCGCGCCCGCGTCGCCAAAAATAGACCTCTCCCATGCGCCCAGGAAGAGGTTGGCGTACGAGGGCGCGCAGGCCACGCCCATGGCTGTGCCGCGCCGCTGTAGATAGTAATTATCCTTGAAGACAAAGAAATTGTGGGTGAGAACAAAGCGCAGCAGCTCGAGAATTAAATCGCACATGGGGCCGCCCAGATCGGAGGTCCCCAGGAAGAGGCGGACTGCTGCCAGACCATGTTCATGGTCGATACTGGTGTACAGTGTTTGGACATCGGCGGTGACCAACAGGACACCTGGATCGACAAAGACGCCGTCAACACGTGAAAGGACGTCCGTTGTGTCTCTAATATATGACGGCAAGACCTCCACAAGTGGCTTTAGATAATAGTCAATAAATTTGCAAGTTGGATCGCATAAACCGTCTATGCCTGACACAATCGGACGTCCCGGTGGGTCGACGGCGTCCTTGTGTACCTTTGGTAAGAGGTAAAAAGTAGGTATCCTTGGTGATCTAACTGTGAGTCCCTCTAGTACTTTCTTGTCTATAATACCTTCCTCCAGTGCCCTCCCCAGGATGGTCTGCAGCCGAGAGGAGAAGGGAACTCTGGATGTGCCTTTGGACCGGCCGGTCTCAGCCAGCCCTGTTAGCAGTGCTCTGGATTGCGGATACCGAAGCCTTCAGTAAAGAGGTAAAGAGACTGCAACCCTGTGTCCTCGTTATTTACTGCAACCTACACCGTCACCTACATCTTTAATTGGGCGCCCCTTAGCAGGGCCACGGACCGGGTCAGGCCACCGTGACATCCCCAGAACTGAGAGAACCGGTACCGAGTACCCCGCTGCCCTGCGTTTGGGGGCCGCTCCAAACTAGCGTACAAGCTACTGGCGTGCCCATGGCTGTACCCTCCGTTTGTGTGTACCATGTCGTATCAAATTTAAACGTGTTATGGTTTAAAATTAAGGTTAAGCTTTCACAAATAATTTCTACTGTATTGGCATCGGTAGGTGTGTTGGTCAAAATTTCTCTCACTGCTTCTAGCCCCAGCACTTGCGGAATTCTAGTGTACAAACTTTCAATGTCGATAGATGACAAACAGAATCCCTCTTGCCAAACAAAACCTGTGATAGCTCTTAAAAAATCTTTTGTATCTTTTACAAATGACGGGATATCTAACAGGAGGGGACTAAGTAGCCAGTCCAAATAGTGGGAAAGTGGTTCTGTGACAGAACCCACCCCTGAAACAATGGGACGGCCGGGCGGTTTACTTAAAGATTTGTGGACTTTTGGTATATGATACCAGTGGGGTTTCCTCGGAAATTCCGGTAATAACTTTTAGACGTAGGACGCGCCGTGGGGGTAGGCGAAGTGGCCGCAAGCAACAATCGCAAGAGAAAGCAAGTCCCGTGGAGACCAATTCCATAACGGACATGGTATCAAATACTGTCATTAATTTGACAGATCATATTCTTGACACAACTCACTACTCAATTTTATCTAAAGGTTTAAACTTTTGTCTACCCTCCTGTTAGATATCCCGTCGTTTGTAAAAGATACAAAAGATTTTTTAAGAGCTATCAAAGGTTTTGTTTGGCAAGAGGGATTCTGTTTGTCGTCTATCGACATTGAAAGTTTGTACACTAGAATTCCACAAGTGCTGGGGGTAGAAGCAGTGAGAGAAATTTTGACTAACACACCTACCGATGCCAATACAGTAGAAATTATTTGTGAAAGCTTAACCTTAATTTTAACACACAAATGGAGGGTACAGCCATGGGCACGCCAGTAGCTTGTACGCTAGCTAATGTATTTTTAGCTATTTTTGAGGATAAATATATCTACTCTATTAATAATCCTTTCCTCAAGCACATCAAGCTGTACTTAAGATATGTCGACGACATCTTCATGGTTTTATTGACCACCTGGGTACATCCAACACCATGAACATGAAGTTCACATCGAGCTTTGGGGGCACTGAATTGGATTTTTTATACGTTAAACTCAGGGTGGAGTCAGGGGGTCTTCATACAGAAATATACCTCAAACCATCAGCCTACAATTCATTGCTACACTATGATAGAGCACACCCAGCGTACACCAAGCATGCTCTTCCATACAGCCAGTTTTTAAGAGTAAAAAGGGTTAATAGTAGTGCTAGTGGGTTCACGTGTTGGATAATGCGCTGAATAGGGCTACGCAGAACAATGACAATGAGCTTTCTAGGTGTGGGGGGAACAGAACGAAAACAGATAGAGATGGCAAGAAGTTTGTGTTCTGCTTTAAATATGGACCAATGGACACTCAAATTAGATCAGCGGTCAGAAGAAATTGGCACATCTTGGGGAAAGATGCGGATTTAAAAGAGATAGTGGATAGGGGTCCCTTGTTCGCTTGTAGACGTGGTAGAAATATAAAAGATTGTTTAGTGCGGAATCGTTTTGAAACAGAACGTGGAAATTGATTGGGAGCCAGCACCCCTAAGGGCAATTTCAAGTGTGGCCAATGCAATTTTTGATCACTGCACCTTATAGGGGATACGGTACAGGTTGGCTCTATCTATCACCGTGTATGTGATTTTATCTTGTGTAAGGCCACACATGTTGTATACATAATTTTTTGCCCGTGTGGGTTCTTTTATATAGGCAAGACGATTCGGCCTTTATTTATAAGAATTAGGGAATTGACATGGCAGTCTTTTTGTGATGCGGTGTTCAACAGTTTATTTGTATCTTGTAATATGTTGTCTGTGCTATTGTTTTTATATTTTTTAATTATGTGTCACAGTTTTGTTTTTATGATTGACATTCCGTTGGGCGGAGTCTATTGCCGTGATGCTGGTCGTGTGGGAGTTCACCATGAACCTGGACAGGTGAAAAGACCTCCCCACTTCCTGCCGTCATTAGGACCCGTAGAAGCGCCTGTGTGCGCAAAACGGCCATCGTCCGTCATCCTCCACACCCCTCCTTGCTAAGTTTGTCCATGTTCGAATAAAGGATCAGAATTATCAGACCAGTGAGTGCATTCCATTTTTCTTCTGCTGCCTTGGAGTTCTCCAAAAATATTTGTCGTGTTGCTTTAAAATCTGTGTGCAAGTGACAAGTGTACCCAGAAGAAGAGGCTTGAATGCTGTTCTGAAGGCAAAGAGTCATTACACCAAATATTTATGATATTTACATTTCTGTTTTTCAGTCACTTTGCACTTTAATTGATAGAAATAAACTATTATCACTTCTATTTTTGAAAGTTTCTTATTCTGCAGCATTTCTTGTACACCTAACGACATGGATGTACACTACATAGTATTGCCGCTCAGGCCCACTAACTTTAATGAAGCAGAGTTGCAATTACAGGCACAGCCTTTTTTTTTTTTTTTCTTTTTAGGGGTAGGGCTGTCTTTTGGACACACACAAGCATAGTTTTCAAACCCTAGACATGCCCTTTAATACAGTGATTAAAATCTTTATGATCGGTTTGGACAAAGTATTAAATACATTGGCTGGTAAGTGTTCAAATTCAAAGGTTCTCTTAGATTCTAAGGCTTAGAAGAGTGGACATAAGGAGTCAAGCTGTCAATATCCAAGAGTGCTAGTAAATGTATTGAAAACATAAAAAATATAGGTATCTCAAAATGATTTCACCTTCAGAATCTGGATAATAATATGAAAAGGATCTGACAAATGTTCTTACTGGAGGCCGCACTGTGTGCAGTGAAGGTCCCCGGAGGGCAGTCTTGTTCACGGCTGATGCCCGCTGGACAGAACTTCCCTTTGCTGCATGGAAAACCTGAGACAGAGGAACCTGTGGAGAAGAGAGGTGCATGGAACAGAATCAGGTCTGTATCTCAGACTTCTAGGTAAGAAGTGGATAGCACTGCCAGCTACTTATAAAGTGCCAACATATTGCCAACCTATTGTGCTGAACACAGATGGTAAAGGGTGTATCCAGGTGTAAAGTGGCATTGTCAGATGAAATTGGGTGTGGTCAAGAGGAAAGGGGGGCTTGAATGAATATGGCTGGGGCTTAAAACACAAGAATTGCTCACAATTGTGTCAAAACATTTAAAGTATCTAAAGATGCCCCCATTTTATCCTCCTGCATCAGACAACATGATACATTTGCCACATTTCCAAACTCTCCAGTCTAAGTTTACAAAGTTTAAATATTAGACAAGATTAGCAAATTAGCACCAATATGATCAAATTGATAAACTCATATCAGAGTATTTTGGTGGGTGAGAGGACACCAAACAAACTTTATGTCAAAATTCAGACCCCAGTGCTGTAACAAAACAAAGCTAAACCCTGATTGCTGCATGTCCCACACAAGACCTGGACTCCTCTGCCTTACCAGAAGAAGGACTCTGGATGATGAGGGTCACGGTGAGGTGTAGTTCTGCATGATCAAAACTGAGCTGCTTGCAAATAGTGCAGAAGGTAGGACTAGGGGTTGCATTTTGAAGTGAGGTCTCTGATGAGAGAACCCTTTGAACAATACTCATCCATTACTTTTCATTTATCCTAGTAATCTGACGGACGTCAATGCCAGGAAAGGATTACCCTAGAACCCTCACCTTCTTGGCAAAAAAGACCCTCGGAGCAAATCTTGCAGCTGCCCCTGTGCCCTTGCCCAGGTTGGTCATTGTAGGTCCCAGCAGGGCATGGATAGCCATGAGAATTTCGAGTGCCTATAGGGCAGTAAAAACCTGCAGGACACAGATAAATGTCTCCCGGAAGCTGAGACATTCCCTCCAAACAGAAGAACCCTGCAGACACACAACACTAAATTACTATCTAATCCATTAGAGATGGTTCATTCATATCCGCAACACAGAAAATACTAGACTGACCTGCAGGGCAGAGGATGCAATCATTCTGCTGAAGGAGGCCTTCCTTGTCTGAGAAAGTGCCAGCCGGGCAGGGGGTCTTGGTGGAGCCATCATTACAAAAATATCCTAAATGGAGAATAGTTCTCATAACACAATAGGGAGTAACTTCATACATCACATGAGGACATATTATACTGCAGAGCTGCACTCACTAAACTGCTAGCGAAAACAGCATGCACACAGTGACTGCACCAGCAGAATAGTGAGTTCAG
Organism: Ranitomeya variabilis; assembly: GCF_051348905.1. Lineage (NCBI taxonomy): Eukaryota > Metazoa > Chordata > Amphibia > Anura > Dendrobatidae > Ranitomeya > Ranitomeya variabilis. Next base: position 256,341,057 of record NC_135235.1, on the reverse strand, counting down.
CTCTGGAGTATAATACAGGATGTAACTCAGGATCAGTAATGTAATGTATGTACACAGTGACTGCACCAGCAGAATAGGGAGCACAGCTCTGGTGTATAATACAGGAGGTAACTCAGGATCAGTAATGTAATGTATGTACACAGTGACTGCACCAGCAGAATAGTGAGTGCAGCTCTGGGGTATAACACAGGATGTAACTCAGGATCAGTAATGTATGCACACAGTGACTGCACCAGCAGAATAGTGAGTGCAGCTCTGGGGTATAGTACAGGATGTAACTCAGGATCAGTAATGTATGTACACAGTGACTGCACCAGCAGAATAGTGTGTGCAGCTCTGGGGTATAATACAGGATGTAACTCAGGATCAGTAATGTAATGTATGTACACAGTGACTGCACCAGCAGAATAGTGAGTGCAGCTCTGGGGTATAATACAGGAGGTAACTCAGGATCAGTAATGTAATGTATGTGCACAGTGACTGCACCAGCAGAATAGTGAGCACAGCTCTGGTGTATAATACAGGAGGTAACTCAGGCTCAGTAATGTAATGTATGTACACAGTGACTGCACCAGCAGGATAGTGGGTGCAGCTCTGCTCAGCTGCTGCTCATTGTCCTAATTGTGGGTGCGGTCACTGCTGAACCTGCTGTCTGCTCCTGAGCTCCTGGGAACCACCACCTCTCCGCCCGGGGACCTGCTCTCTCTCTTACCCAGGGAGTGAGTGGGTTTCCTGGGATGAATGAGGGGGCCAAGTCCCAGGCTTCTGCTTCCCGGACCAGGCTGGTGGGAGGCAGAAGGAACCAGCAACCAGCCTGCACATCAGAGGATTCGGGGGTGAGACGCTCCACCAGGAGTCGCAGCAATGTGGCTCCTACTCCCCCCAGGTCTGCAGAGAACCAGAGAAGCCGCAAGGCTTCCATGGAGGAGAAGCCTGCTAGCGTGCAAGATAGCGGTCCTTCCGGAGGAAAGCTGAGTGCTCACGGAGGTGAGGCCGACCTCACTGAGGAGGGTTGGGCGCTGCAGAGACCCCGGGAGTCTGTGTCCACCTATGCCTCCCGGGTCATGAGCCACCTTCGTGAGTACGAAGATGCGAGTAAGACACTGAGAAGGCTCCGGGAGGAGCTGCGCTGCACAAGCGCAAAAGCTGCAGGCGCCTCCAGACCCAGGAAGACGCAATTCCAGGCGGAGGTAAAGATCCTGAAGCTTGAAATTAATGACCTGGAGGTAAGAAAAGCATTTATTCGTGAAAAAAGTGGACCATTTAAAGAAAAACTTATAAATGAAGACCGATTCAGAGAAATGGCTGATAACAGAGAGCAAAGGCAAATGGGGCTGCAGCCTGAGAGCCAGGTGGATGATGATGATGATGATGATGATGAGAAGGAGGATGACCAGCAGAAAGCCTGCTTAGTCACTCACAGGCCACGTGCAGCGAGCTCCCTGCTGGACAGGCGACAATGACATCTCGTCGCAGTTCTGCTGGCTCTGGGGAGGACAGTGACAACATCGGCCAGGGAGGGGCGCTAATGGCAGAGATCAAGCTCCTGGAGTCCCCAGTGTGCCTTTAGAACTTCCATCTTGGTGATGATTTACCAGAGGAGGCACCTGGGGGCCAGAAAAAAAGGCAAAGAAAACCACCAAGCCAAAGCTGCAGGAAGCGGTAAGCTATGTGTATGCCCCCCTCCCTGTACCCCCTGAGTCGGCTGCATGGTCAGCTCGCTGTATAAGCCCCGTTGCCCAGCCCAGCCCGGGTTCTGCTGTGGATCCGGTGCAAAGGCACGGGGAGATTACAAAGCAATGTAGTGAGGCGCAGAGCTCCGTCTCTGCTTGTAGTAGCGGGGATGTAGCAGCAGGTGCATCAGCCGAGAGGCTGGACAGTGAGGGCGGCCCGGCGGCAGGCAAAAAATCAGGCCACAACACTGTGGTGTGCTCCCCAGTGGGAGGGGGGAGCAGCCCAGTGTCAGGGGCAGCTCCGGTAGCCTCGGTGCCCCTGAACGCTGTTGCCGCTGATCACTTAGTTGAGAAGCGGCGGCAGTGTGAGGGGGTTACCGGGGCTGGGCGTTCTGGTCCTCCCACTAAAGTCCTGTTCTGTGTTGGCATCGCTGGTCAACAAGATGCTGATATGAAGGATCAGCGGCGCGCCACAGCGGCGAAAGATCAGCGCCGCCTGGTATCAGCAGTAAAGCAGCAGAAAATATCATCTAATGATGCGGAGGGCACACGTAAGACCAGGGGTGAGGTCGCCTCCAGTTCTGTGGAGGAGACTCAGCCCCTTGTGCCTGATGATGCGGAGGTCAAAGTGTCACCCCCTGTTGTCACTGGTCCAGCAGGAGTGAATGTGGTGGTGGGTATGGATGAGGAAAAGTCTTTGTCTAGTGGTGTGGTTGCTGGTTTGGTAGTGGGTGAGGGGGTTATGGAGGTGGGTAATGGTGATGCTGTTGGTGTGGATGTGGTAACTGGTCCGGTTGCCCCCCCGGTGGTGGCAGCACCTGTCAGGAGTTTTGCCGCTGTCACCTCCGGGGCAAATAGGGCATCCTCCTCGTCTCTGGGCTCTGGGGACTGCATGTTGCAACGGCGTCTCCTGGAGGCTCTAAAGAAGGGAGAGAGATCACTAATGGTAGAGGGTCGAGAGGTTGATCTATCCTTCTGGATAGAGAGGCATGGCCTCGGGGCCTTCCGAGAGCAAAGAGGGGGGGATACAGTGTGGTCCCTCCCAACAGCTGGGCCAGGTAGTGTGCGTAGGAATGTGGTCCGTCTTCGGTGGAGGGGCAGTGATGCGTGTCCTCCAAGGTCTAAAGTTGTGGAGCTCCTGCTGAGGATGGGCTTCAAGGCGATTGACATCTATGCCTTGATACATCCCTATTCCACACCTGAGTTTGATGTCAGCTTTGTTCGGCCGGAGGGGCTTGAGCTCTTCTGGTTGAACTATGAGTTGGCAAAAAATGAGCCTGGCTGGCGAGACTTTACTGTTCAGGTTGCGTCTTGCCAAAACCAAGTCAAGAAAGTGACCGTGATGACTTGTAACGAGTCGCTTTCTTGTTACGACATCATGACGTGGCTTGGCCGGTATGGAGAGGTGGTAGAAATGCCAAAGAAAAACCGTGATGAGTTTGGTATCTGGTCAGGGGCCTGGACGTTTATGGTAAAACTTAAGCGTTCAGGGGGTACGGTTGCCCACATACCATCATCTGCCTTCCTGGGTAGGGATCGTATCCTGGTCTTCTACCAGGGGCAACCGAAGCTCTGTCACAGGTGCGGCGACCCCACACACTTCAGCGCAAACTGCACTGTGCAGAAGTGTGCATTGTGTGGGGATATTGGCCATCTTGCTGCATCTTGTGTGGAGATTAGGTGCCACCTGTGTGATGAGTTAGGTCACCCATTCAGCCGTTGTCCTCGCTCCTTCGCTAACGCAGTCGTGACCCCGGTGGGAGAAAGCCGTGAGGCTGATTCTGCTGGGGAAGGGACTAGCAGGGGTGAGGGAGCTGAGGGGCCAAGGAAGAAAAGCAATAAAAAGACGCCTGCCCAGCTAAGGCGTCTAGACAAGCGCAGACAGGATAGGGAGCTGGGCGAGCCTCGGGCTACTGGGGCGGCTCCTGTCCTGGATGCCAGTCTTGCTGCTGAGGCCCCGAGGGATGATGAGTTGGATGAGGAGGTCAGGAGGATCCACAGGGAGGAAAGTGCCACTGCCTCAGAGTCCTCCCATTATGAAAGTATGGATGAGGATAATAGGCAGTGGCTAGAGAACAAGCGTAAGCTCGGCACCAAAAAGAAGAGAAAGAAGGGAGATAAAAAATCTTCTCCCGCTCTGACCAAGGTACCTAAGGAAGGAAAAACCGACTCCCCTCTGGTTGGTCTTTCTAACCAGTTCCAAGCCCTTGAAAACATCTCTTCCTCTGAGGAGGAAGCTGAGGGTGAGGTTCTGGCTTCGGCGGGGCTCACAGGGGACGCCGAGTCTCCTTCTTCGGGGAATGTAAGATCCTTGGAGGGAGGGACTGGCCCAGAGTCCGGAGACGAGGACGATAAAAATAAAAAACACATGGGAATGGATACCTCATTGTCATTAAAGAGGGGGAAGGATTCCTCCTCTGAGGCAGAGGATAAGGGTAGTGGGAAAAAGAAAGCCATCTAACTCAATCACCAATGATGGCGGAACCCACTCCGTTGACGCTGGCGTCCATTAATGTCGCCAGCATAAAGTCAAATACAGCTAGATTTGCGGCCTTTGATTTTCTCAGCCGGGTTGAAGCTGACATTTTCTTTTTGCAAGAGACCAGGCTGCCAAACATGGCAGATGTGTTTAAAGCTAAGAGGGAGTGGAGACTCGGGCCCTCCTATTGGTCTCTTGCGGCCGAGCCGTATAGCGGAGTGGCGGTCCTTTTTACCGCACCGGTGGAATGCCGACGGGTTATTGAGTTAGAAATGGGGAGGTGCCTGATCTTAGATGTCCTCATGAAGGGACAAGAGCTCCGGCTCATCAACATCTATGGTCCCCAATCTAAGTGGGACCGGAAGTGTCTCTTTATGAGGATCAAGCCCTACCTTTTTACAAGTCGGCAGGTTGTCTTTGGAGGGGACTTCAATGCTGTCACGAGGCCCCGAGATAGAGGAGGTTCCAGAGACAAGCTGACTTATGATAGCGTCGCCCTTAATAGTATAGCTAGTGAGGCTCGCCTGGTGGATGTCCACATTCGGCACACCCCAGGCCACGAGGGGTTCACCTATCATAGAGGTAACTGTAGGTCCAGAATAGATAGGTTTTATTTAAAGGAGGAAGCTGTCTCTTCAGCAGTGTCTGTTGTTGAGGTGGAGTTCTCCGACCACTGTTTAATTTTGCTTTCTCTGAATGTTACAGAGACCCTCCGGATGGGAAGAGGCTTTTGGAGGCTCAATTCCTCTCTCTTGGAAGAAGCGGAGATAAGACAGTCCTTTGAGGATTTTCTTCAGAGCCAGGTACCCTTACTGGATCTTTGTAGTAGTAAGTCAGAGTGGTGGGAGATGTTCAAGGAAAGGGTGGCGAGATTCTTCCGCCAGCTCTCGAGCCTCAGGAATCTGAGCAGGTACCGCCTGTATCAGGGTCTGAGGAGGAAACTCGAACATCTTGTCTCAACTGGAGGTAGCCGCAAGGAGATCTCCAGAGTGAAATTGCTTATGAGGTGTCAGTACGATAGACACGCATCTTTGGTTTTTGAGAGGGATTACGGGAAGTACCGCTCGCCCGACCCTTACAGAAACTGCAAGATGTCAGTGAATAGTAAAGTAGTTACAGGACTGGTCGACACTACGGGGTCCCTGAGGCGATCCAGATCAGGGATCCTGGAGGTTGTCAGATCCTTCTACTCGCACCTCTTGGGGAAGAGGGATCTTGATTGGGATGAGATGTCGGCTTTCCTGGCTGAAGCCGTCCCCGAACCAGGGGTAGACCCCTCTCTTGACAGTTTGACAGAAATGATCAGGGAAGAGGAAGTTCAGTTGGCGATTGAAGGGCTTGCCCAAAAAAAAATCGCCTGGTCCAGATGGCTTAACATCTGAATTCTATAAGACCTTTAAGGACGTTTTGGTTCCCCTCTTGACTGAGGTATTCAATGAGTGTCTTTCCTCGGGCACTCTGCCGAAGTCAATGAGGAGGTCTACTCTGATCATCTTGTCAAAGGGTAAGGACCCATCTTGCATTGAGAATTGGCGTCCCATAGCGCTTCTCAATGCAGACAGGATGGTTCTGGCAAAGGTGCTGTTTAATCGGCTGGTGAAATTTGCACCCCGACTCCTTTCGGAGGCCCAGCATTGCTCTGTTCCAGGCCGCAGCACATTTAGTGCTGTGCTCTGTGTCCGGGAGGCAGTGGAACAGGGTAGGGCTGGTCACTGGAAGGGGTACATGCTGTCACTGGACCAGGCAAAAGCGTTTGATCGGGTTAATCACGAGTACCTCTGGTCCGTCCTTCTGAGATATGGCCTGCCGGGGGGGTTTGCTGATTGGCTTAAGACCTTGTACAGTGGGGCAGAGAGTTTCCCGCTTGTGAATGGTTTGATTGGCAGCTCTTTTGAGGTTGGGTCCGGTGTTCGCCAGGGTTGTCCCTTGAGCCCGCTGCTGTACGTGTTTGCGATTGACCCTCTTGTTAGGAGGGTGGAGCGTGGACCGTTGGCCGGGATCTGGATGGACCAGGCAGCACCGGAGGCCACTCTGAGGGTGGTGGCGTATGCCGATGATGTCACCGTGTTTGTTTCCTCTCACAAGGAGGCAGGGTGGCTGATGTCAGAGGTAGATCACTACTCGGAGGCATCCGGGTCCAAGATCAACTGGGATAAGTGTGAGAGTCTTTGGCTGGGAGGAGGAGATCCTGGTTTTGATCTCCCGGACACCCTTCCAGGACCCAAAATCTCTGCAAAAATCCTTGGCATCGAATTTGGCCAGGGGGATTACCCCAAACAAAATTGGGACAGCAGGCTAGAGATCGCCACTCAGAAGGTGAACCAATGGAAGGGTTGGTCTTTGACCCTAGGGGAAAGGGTAAACCTGATCAAAACTTACCTGCTCCCTTTACTGATTTATCTGGGCAGTGTGTGCATCTTGCCGGAATCTCTCTGGACTCGGGTCTACAGTTTGTTCTTCCAACTGTTATGGGGGAATAGACTGAACCTGGTCAAGAGGGAGGTTACTTACCGTACGAGGAGACTAGGAGGGTTGGGTATGGTCAACCCTGTGGTATTCCTTGTGGATACCTTCATTAAGATCAATATTGCAAACCTCTGGAAAGAGAGGGCTCCTCCGTGGGTATTCTCCTGTAGGGGATGGTTTCAGCCTTTTTTCCAGGAATGGGAGACAGGAGGGCAAGTGAAGGATCTTCGCACACCGCATGGACATCTTCCAGCTTACGCTACCTTGGTTCTGAAGGTAATTAGTCGGTGGGGTCTGGGAATGTGGGAGATCAGGACTCTGCCAAGGAAACTCCTTGACAATAGGGTTCTGTTGACCCATTTCCAGAGGCCTCTGGCGCTCAGGGACTGCCCAAGTCGGGATCTTGGGGTGGGTTTACATCTTTTGAATTCTATCCGGATCCCCTCGAAGTTTTGGGACTTGGCTTGGCGCTGCTTCCATGGGAAACTGTGTGTGAGGGACAATCTGAAGTGTAGGAGCTCTGAGGACAGGAATTGTCCTCGGGAGCATTGTGGTACCTTGCTGGAAAGCATGGACCACTTCCTGCTTCATTGTCCCTTCAACACAGAGGTGTACAACAGGGTGGGCGCCTTCATTGGCTGGTCTCGGCTGGCCGGTCTCTCCTATGCGGAATGGGCCTATGGAGCATTCGGAGACCTTGGTGGTCTGGACCGTTGCACCTTATTTCTAGTTAGCGCAGTGGTTAGGTATCACACGTGGAACGCACGGTGCTTATTATCGACGCAACGAAAAATCCTCCCCGTAGATGATGTGTTTAGGACCATACTCGGTGACCTGGTGAAGGTGCGCTCTCTGGAGTATGGGAGACTGGGCGCACGGAGGGCCGCTCTCCTCTGGAGGGGCTTTTCTTTTAGTGTGCCCTAGTCTGGTCATCTCCTTTCCTGGTGGTGGGCTGCTGCTGACACTGTAGATTTTTGTTTTGTTTGATCATTATACAGTGATGTAGGGCTGCAGGCGCCGAACTTGGGCTTCGTGAGTTGTGATTATTGTGGTGTGTGCTGCTGTATATATTGTATATGGGGATATAGATTTGGGTGTAGGTGTTAGGTTGGGTGGTGGGAAAGGGGGGGAGGTGGGTTTATCTTGTGGGACTATGGGACACTGGGTTGTTTGGGGGAAAACTGGCACTGCCTGATCTGGCCTATGGACGTTGGACATGGACTGAGGCATGAGACGCAGGACCAGCTCTCAGGTCAGTGCGGGGGGTTGGGAATGGAGGATAGCTTAGTATTGTATATATTTGTTTAAATTTGTGGCTATATTATTTAAAACTAAAAAAAAAAAAAAACTAAAAAAAATAAATAATAATAATTAAAAAAAAAAAAAAAAAGAGAAAAAAGTTTATGTATATAGTTTTTGTTTGCCATTGTTTATTTTATTTGTTATTATTATTTTGTTTGGTGACCGGACCAGAAGGTCAAAGTAGTTATTCTGTATATACTATATAATATGTGTGAGAGGAGAGAATGAGCGGCTGGACCAGTGTTCAGTATACTGATTATTTTTTTCTGGCTGATATTTCTGTTTTGTTTCTGTTATTATTATTGTTATGTTTTTCATTTTTATAATAAAAGATCTACAGGATGTAACTCAGGATCAGTAATGTATGTACACAGTGACTGCACCAGCAGAATAGTGAGTGCAGCTCTGGGGTATAATACAGCATGTAACTCAGGGTCAGTAATGTAATGTATGTACACAGTGACTGCACCAGCAGAATAGTGAGTGCAGCTCTGGAGTATAATACAGGATGTAACTCAGGATGCATACACTTTACTTTTCAGCATAATTTTGTACAATAATAGTTGCGCCATAATATAATACTTCTAGTCCGTTTTCTGCAGTTACAATGACTGCAAATTTACATTAATATTTCTTATGACCTTGATAGCAGATTTGATACGTTTTAGGTCATATAAATGGACTCCTGCTGAACACGTAACAGTATGAGTTTCTCTTTCCAATAACATTTAATGATGGAAGTATAGTTTGCTAATTAGCCGGTAGCACAATTAGTGGTCAGTCTACTTCAGGCGCTAACACAGCAGGATCTTACAGACAATTACAATGTAATGTTCTAAGTCTCCAAGGTCACATCATGCACAGATTCTTGTGTATCATTAATTTCATCCATATAATATACTATGTGCCACTTTATTCCATAGAGTATATATGGCATTGTGATTAAACTTATATAATGTAGTACAGGAATATTATAAATTGAACATTACTGCGCCATGCTGTGCATATACAATGAATAGCAAAATGGTGACAATGTTTTTTACCTTTTAACTTTCAGGCTCCATATCTCACAATCCACTACAGTTTCCAACGTGAAACCACCATCATGTTATAGGCAATCATCCTGGCTATCTTATACATAAATGTGACTTGCAGCTATTTAGCATATGATTAGTTATGCAGATTCTCGTCATGTCACTGCATTCTTATGGTTTTGTTCCTGGTGGTGGAAATATCTTTTTTGTCCTGTATACTACAAATTACCACCTGTCCTCACATCCCCTAACAGTTCAGTGTGTTATTAGTTGATTCCCAATGAAAGGTCATTGGTTCTAATAGAGGAGCAGCCATGAAGAAGATTTCCCTAGAAAAGAGAAACAGCATCATCCAGCTCATCGATAGCAGTCTCTCAGCCAAGAAAATTGCCAAACTGCATCATGTGAGCACCATGACAGCTGGAATAATACAAAATGAAGTCCGTCCATCCATTCAGAAGCCAAAAGGTGGACGTCCAGGCGAAATATCGGAGTCAAGAAGTCGGCTCAACCCAAGGTCTATCAGTTCTGGAGCCGCAAACACGGCAGTGGAGGAGGCTCATATGCTTCATAATAGTAAGATCACAGACGTCCATGTCAGCACCGTGTGACGCACATTACACAAGCCTGGAATGGGGGGTCTGAAAAAAGGTGAAGATGCCTCAACTTCAATATCATGATAAGAAGAATCGGCTGCGTTTGAAAAAAAAGTACGAAAGTGGACAGTAAAAGATTAAAAACGGGTGATTTGGAGTGATGAAACGAAAGTCAATAGACGGCTATGATGGGTGCTAATGGATCTGGAAGAAACAAGGAAAAAGGGCTAAAGGATCGAAAACTTGAAGGAATTGTCAAGTTCAGTGGAGGAAGCCTGATAATATGGGGTTGTTTAACAGCCAAAGGGGTTAGATACTTGACCAGGATCGATGATGGTCTCAATGCTGAGCTATATGTGAGTATCCTGCAAGACGAGTTACTTCGTACACTTGAGTACTATGGGCATGAAAAGGATGACGTAGTGTTTCAGAAGGACAATTACACAAAGCATATGTCGAGATTGTTACTGAACCATTTCTTCTACAATGAAGTAGAGGTGCTGGGTTGGCCCCACAGTCCCAAGACCTCACCCAATCCAACATTTGTGGATAAAGTTAAAGGGAAAGCTGTACACAGACCCAAGTGAGACAACCAGTATGCACAAACATTGGGAACGTGTACAAAATACTTGGTATCAGATTTCGGTCGATACATGTTTGAATCTGATCGAGAGCACGCCCATAAGGATTGAGGACGTGGTGAAAGCCAAAGGTGGATTTACAAAATTCTAACAAAAAAATAAAACTTTAACCCCTTCATGACCTTGGGATTTTCCATTTTTCCGTGTTCGTTTTTCGCTCCGCTCCTTCCCAGAGCCATAACTTTTTTATTTTTCTGTCAATTTGGCCATGTGAGGGCTTATTTTTTGCAGGACGAGTTGCACTTTTGAACAACATCATTGGTTTTACCATGTCGTGTACTAGAAAACGGGAAAAAAATTCCAAGTGCGGTGAAATTGCAAAAAAAGTGCAGTCCCACACTTGTTTTTTGTTTGGATTTTTTGCTAGGTTCACTAAATGCTAAATCTGACCTGGCATTATGATTCTCCAGGTCAGTACGAATTCATAGACACCTAACATGACTAGGTTATTTTTTATCTAAGTGGTGAAAAAAAATTCCAAACTTTGCTAAAAAAAAAAAAAAAAATTGCGCCATTTTCCGATACTCGTAGCGTCTCCACTTTTCATGATCTGGGGTCGGTTGAGGGCTTATTTTTTGCGTGCCGAGCTGGCGTTTTTAATGATACCATTTTGGTGCAGATACGTTCTTTTGATCGCCCGTTATTGCATTTTAATGCAATGTCGCAGCGACCAAAAAAACGTAATTCTGGCGCTTCGATTTTTTTTCTCGCTACGCCGTTTAGCGATCAGGTTAATGCTTTTTTTTAGTTGATAGATCGGGCGATTCTTAACGCGGCGATACCAAATATGTCTAGGTTTGAGTTTTTTTAATTGATTTATTTTGATTGGGGCGAAAGGGGGGTGATTTAAACTTTTATAATTTTTATTTTTTTCACATTTTTTTTTACTTTTTTTTTTTACTTTTGCCATGCTTCTATAGCCTCCATGGGAGGCGAGAAGCAGGCACAACGCGATCGCCTCTGCTACATAGCAGCGATCTGATGTTCGCTGCTATGTAGCAGAAATGCAGGTGTGCTGTGAGCACCGACCACAGGGTGGCGCTCACAGCTATCCAGGATCAGTAACCATAGAGGTCTCAAAGACCTCTATGGTTACAATGTAAAAGCATCGCCGACCTCCGATCATGTGACGGGGGTCGGCGATGCGCTCATTTCCGGCCGCAAGCGCCGGTTAAATGCCGTTTGACAGCGGCATTTAACTAGTTAATAGGCGCGGGCAGAACGCGATTCTGCCCGCGCCTATTACGGGCACATGTCAGCTGTTCAAAACAGCTGACATGTCCCGGCTTTGATGCGGGCTCTCCGCCGGAGCCCGCATCAAAGCGGGGCTTCTGACCTCGGACGTACTATCCCGTCCGAGGTCAGAAAGGGGTTAAATTCAGATTTTTAAAAACAAAACAGTGACATGACAAGAATCTGCATAATTAATCATATGCAAAATAGTTGCAAGTCAAATTTATGTATCAGATAGCCAAGATAATGGTCTATACAAATGATGGCAGTCTCTCGTTTGAAGCAGCAGTGGATCGTGAGATATGGAGCCTGAATGTCAAAAATTAAAAACTGTTACCCTTTTGCTTGTCGGTATATACTGCCTTACCGTTGCAAATATAATAAGTTGCACCACAAAGTGATCATATAATAGGGAAGAGCAGTGTCAGATACAACTTTACCACGAATAAAGGATATAAAAGGAGCATAAGGTGCTGAATAACAGTACCATACAATGTTCACATAACAGTGCAATAAATGAGCATACACATGAGCCATAGCCATGCAATGCGTCCAACGATAGACACCTAACTGTGCCATGAATTGCCCTTATAATACTACCACATTCTTATATAGTGGAAAATAACAAAACGATATGATCAGAATGTGATACGACCTTTTAACATCTTCATTATAGCGTCATACCTGGGGGGCAGAGCTTGCAGACTAATTGCTCTTCCGTAGTCACATAGTGCCCGGGCTGGCAGGTGACTGGCAGGTCAGCGGATTGATGATGGTCCCCTACATTGAGTGTTGAGGGACAGTTACTACAAATGCAAGAACTTATCTGCCCGCTGCCATCCTTCAGAAATCCAGTCGGTGAAATGACTGTATGAATTTTCCCAGCGAATGGGCAATAACTACCTGGAAAATTACAACGATGAAACTATAGTTAGTCTAGTGATGATGGTAACAGATTACATACCATTAACCTTTTCCCGAATTACAGCAATGCAGAAAATACAGAAGGTCTGTCCAGACAGAAATCAGCCCTTCTTAAAGAGGTTTGTTAAGTTTAAACTGATGAAAGGTTTGCAGATTTCTAATAAACATAGGTGCAGATTTATCAATACTATCTTATTCTTACACAGGTCAAACTTAGACTAGACCGTCCTAAAGTGCATATAGTAAGACCATCTAGTGTCCGTTTGCTTGCCTTATTTTGTGGCAGAAATCTGCACCAAAATTTGATTGCATGATTTGACCCCCTTTGGATCAAGGTGCAGAACGTTTCTAAAACACCTAAACATGGTGCAGGTCAGAAAAGACAATTCTTTTAGGTGCAGATTACAGCAGAATTCTGGCACATTTGGCTTGAAAAACATGCCCCTTTGTGCTTGCTTCTATTCTTCAATAATTTTTAAGATCTCTGCTTGCAAAGAAAGAAAAAGTTTTAAGAGATTGAAAAAAGTAATAAATACATATGAAATACTGTGTAATAGTGATGAGAACAATAAGACTAATACAAATGTTAACAATGTAGATAAGTTTAGGGAGATCACAAGTTCCCCCTTGTAAGAGGAATCCCCCTGAGCAAGCTTGCCCCTTGAAATGCACATTCAGTAGCCACAGTGCATGGCCAGACTCCATTCTGAATCAGTGTTAATGCACTTGGATATGGTCCCAAAAATATGCATTATTGCTAAAAAGTCTGCTGCATGCTGTAAAATAAAAATCCCAGCTGAAAACACATTTTTGAAAGGAGTCTGCCAGCAAAAAATTACTGTTCAAACCAAGCACAGGCATTCGGTGCACCCTTGGTGTGACCAGGCACTTCAGTTCTCCTTCCCACATACTTAAATTCTATCCATCTCCGCCCCCTCTTTGTTGATTGACAGCCCTTGCTTTACAGGAGTGAGAGAGGACGACGGAATAGATGGAAAACAAGCAGATCAACTGAACTACTCAGCCATGCCAAAGGTGCACCATGTGCTGGGTTTGGACAGTCATATTGTGCTGAAAGACATTTGCGCTTAGTAAATAAATTTGGTGCATTTTTAGATTCTCCAATGATGAGCACAACTGTTATTTTGGAGCAAATCAATTATAAATCTGTTTAAAATTATTTGCACCAACATTAAGATACAATTTGCGCATCATAATTTTGATGTTTATACCTTGTGGCTCATCAATGGTTTTAGACACTTTTTCTGCCGCATTCAATAAGTGGGCATGGTTTAGCATAAAAAGGACCTGGCTTTGTGGGAAGATAGTAATTTATGCCAGAAATTACTGCAAAGTTGTGCCATCAATAAGTGGTGCAAAATTAGACAAAAGTGCCTAAAGCCGTGCCACTGTGGTGAATTACACATATCAGACTGTCTAGTGTGCTATTATACGGGAAGTGTGAAGAGCTCAGGAGTCCTGTGCTCTGGATACATCAGACCATGTTGGATTTCATCCACTTAGTTACACTGTATCCTCCTAGCCTTTGTGTAGTGCTACAAGCGGTGGGAGTTCTCCATTATGAAGGGTTTAGCTAAAGCCCCCTCTCCACCATCACACATCGGCCGGTGACTTCAGCAGAGTAGGGGTTAAGCACAGTACCTGCTGCTCGTCAGATCCCAGGAAATCTCTTTAATGAGGACGTCTCTGCTCCGCTCATCATTTTCCCCTTCCTGACAGTTTGTGCCTCTCTGAAGGTACGCTTCATTATTTAATGAGAGGGCCTAATTATCGCCTTATTTATCTCCCTGCCTAGCACAGTAATCGCTTCATTTTCTCATTACATTGTTCCAGAATGGAGTGAAAACAAATCCTAAAAAAGCCCGTAGACCTCTCTGTGTTGGGTTATTTACTGGTAATGAAGGCTCCTGACACCACCTCCACATGACAGCCCACATGCTCCCGGCATGGGTCACATCATCTCTGCTCATCTTCACTCAGGAACAAGGTGATACATTGTATATGTGCTCTTTACCTATTAACTGGACCCACGCGGCAATGCCAGGTCCCTAATTTGCCAAGGGTAACATGACTTTTGGATATGGGATGGACCCCACTTCATCTTAAAACCACCATAACTACTGTAAACCTAGGTACTAAAATAAATACACAAAACACATTATTTTGGTTGTCAAAATGGCCACAGCTTTTATTCAAATCACAGGATTAAATAATCACAGTAGGAGTCAGGTGGAGTGCTAGTACATTGGGATTCACAAGTACTGCGATATCCCCACCTGTCTGACATACAGCACCAGGACAGACAGCCATTAAGGGGCGGCACGCACTGGGTTGCCATTCAAGCAGAGCCAGTAAACTTTCAGGGCACCAATGAGCCTATTATCCTCACTCCTGTGCTTAACCACTGTGCCCGCCCCTGATTGATGTTACCATTAAAACGTCCTTGAGGCTGGCCACCAAAGCCGAGCCTGCTCACCACCATGAGGTTTTACATCCTCTATTAGTTAAAATGAGTCCACCTTAACTTGTCTGCAACTTCCACCTGACTCCTAAACCGCAAAGCCGTGACGGGTTATAAATTCCAAGTCTCATTTGCCACTTTTCTTTTTTTTTATAATAATTAAATCATTTTTGTAAACTTAAAAACTAGAAGTCCCTGCAAAAGAATTAATGGGACTAAACCTGGCAAACCTCCGACTCACAAAGAGTCATCCTACAGCGCTCAGGAGAGGAAAAAACCCCTGTGGAGGAAACCTCCAGGGAACCATGGCTTAAGGATTGCCCTTCCCTTGGGCTTAGAAGGTTACCACAAATAATATCTCTTTATGGCCAATATACAATTGAACCTGGTACAAGATATACAATGACAAATTAAAAAAATACAATAAAGCATCTATCATTATACAAGCAATAATTAAAAAGTTTTAGGACAGAGATTATAAACAGGGTGGGAGGGCGGGTAATGTTTCATCCTGTCCATCCTGTGAGAGAAAGAGGGAGAGCCAGAGTTGCCTCCCCTAATATAAGCCCCACCCTCCTCACAGTAATACACCAGGCATAAACATCTAATCTCCTTCCTCTTAAAGCAACAACACTCTTGTTTACAATCTACACCGCAATACAAACAAAAGCTGCAGGAGCTCTCGGTCCACCCATCACCAAGTCATGTCCACCTCCGCCTAGTCTCCAGTGGTTTCTTTTGTAACTATTACTTATTTAATTTTAAGAAGTAGTGGCCTTCAAAAACTCTATAAACTTTCTATTATATTTCTTTGGTGCATTATTGGAGGACTATATTGGGCTACAACTAGGATTAGTGATTCCAGTTTAGCTGCATTGTCTGTTGAAGTCTATGGTAATCTGAAATCCACCTTCTGCCTCATGGCTTAAACTGCTGCCATACTTTACACTGCATCTCTACTTGGGCAGATTGTAATCTGTGCAGAAAGTTTGCAGAAATGATTATAAATTATGAACTATACTATTACCGTAGTCATGACCTTGCCGTTTTTTGCAATTCTGACCAGTGTCCCTTTATGAGGTAATAACTCAGGAACGCTTCAACGGATCCTAGCGATTCTGAGATTGTTTTTTCGTGACATATTGGGCTTCATGTTAGTGGTAAATTTAGGTCGATAATTTCTGAGTTTATTTGTGAAAAAAACGGAAATTTGGCAAAAATTTTGAAAATTTCGCAATTTTCACATTTTGAATTTTTATTCTGTTAAACCAGAGAGTTATGTGACACAAAATAGTTAATAAATAACATTTCCCACATGTCTACTTTACATCAGCACAATTTTGGAAACAAATTTTTTTTTTGCTAGGAAGTTATAAGGGTTAAAATTTGACCAGTGATTTCTCATTTTTACAACAAAATTTACAAAACCATTTTTTTTAGGGACCACCTCACATTTGAAGTCAGTTTGAGGGTTCTATATGGCTAAAAATACCCAAAAGTGACACCATTCTAAAAACTGCACCCCTCAAGGTGCTCAAAACCACATTCAAGAAGTTTATTAACCCTTCAGGTGTTTCACAGCAGCAGAAGCAACATGGAAGTAAAAAATGAACATTTAACTTTTTAGTCACAAAAATGATCTTTTAGCAACAATTTTTTATTTTCCCAAGGGTAAAAGGAGAAACTGGACCACGAACGTTGTTGTCCAATTTGTCCTGAGTACGCTGATACCTCATATGTGGGGGTAAACCACTGTTTGGGCGCACGGCAGGGCTCGGAAGGGAAGGAGTGCCATTTGACTTTTTGAATGAAAAATTGGCTCCAATCTTTAGCGGACACCATGTCGCATTTGGAGAGCCCCCGTGTGCCTAAACATTGGAGCTCCCCCACAAGTGACCACATTTTGGAAACTAGACCCCCCAAGGAACTTATCTAGAAGCATAGTGAGCACTTTAAACCCCCAGGTGCTTCACAAATTGATCCGTAAAAATGAAAAAGTACTTTTTTTTCACAAAAAAAATATTTTAGCCTCAATTTTTTCATTTTCACATGGGCAACAGGATAAAATGGATCCTAAATTTTGTTGGGCAATTTCTCCTGAGTACACCAATACCTCACATGTGGGGGTAAACCACTGTTTGGGCACATGGTAAGGCTCAGAAGGAAAGGAGCGCCATTTGACTTTTTGAATGAAAAATTATCTCCATCGTTAGCGGACACCATGTCGCGTTTGGAAAGCCCCTGTGTGCCTAAACATTGGAGCTCCTCCACAAGTGACCCCATTTTGGAAACTAGACCCCCCAAGGAACTCATCTAGAGGCATAGTGAGCACTTTAAACCCCCAGGTGCTTCACAAATTAATCCGCAAAAATGAAAAAGTACTTTTTTTTCACACAAAATTTCTTTTAGCCTCAATTCTTTCATTTTCACATGGGCAACAGGATAAAATGGATCCTAAAATTTGTTGGGCAATTTCTCCTGAGTATGCCGATACCTCATATGTGGGGGTAAACCACTGTTTGGGTGCACGGCAAGGCTCGGAAGGGGAGGCGTGCCATTTGACTTTTTGAATGGAAAATTAGCTCCAATCGTTAGCGGACACCATGTCGCGTTTGGAGAGCCCCTGTGTGCCTAAACATTGGAGCTCCCCTACAAGTGACCCCATTTTGGAAACTAGACCCCCCAAGGAACTTATCTAGATGCATAGTGAGCACTTATAACCCCCAGGTGCTTCACAGAAGTTTATAACGCAGAGCCATGAAAATAAAAAAATAATTTTTCTTTCCTCAAAAATGATTTTTAGCCCAGAATTTTTTATTTTCCCAAGGGTAATAGGAGAAATTGGACCCCAAATGTTGTTGTCCAGTTTGTCCTGAGTACGATGATACCCCATATGTGGGGGTAAACCACTGTTTGGGCGCACGGCAGGGCTCGGAAGGGAAGGCACGCCATTTGGCTTTTTGAATGGAAAATTAGCTCCAATCATTAGCGGACACCATGTCGCGTTTGGAGAGCCCCTGTGTGCCTAAACATTGGAGCTCCCGCACAAGTGACCCCATTTTGGAAACTAGACCTCCCAAGGAACTAATCTAGATGTGTGGTGAGCACTTTGAACCCCCAAGTGCTTCACAGAAGTTTATAACGCAGAGCCATGAAAATAAAAAATAATTTTTCTTTTCTCAAAAATGATTTTTTAGCCCACAATTTTTTATTTTCCCAAGGGTAACAGGAGAAATTGGACCCCAAAAGTTGTTGTCCAGTTTCTCCTGAGTACGCTGATACCCCATATGTGGGGGTAAACCACTGTTTTGGCACACGTCGGGGTTCGGAAGGGAAGTAGTGACGTTTTGAAATGCAGACTTTGATGGAATGCTCTGCGGGCGTCAGGTTGCTTTTGCAGAGCCCCTGATGTGCCTAAACAGTAGGAACTCCCCACAATTGACTACATTTTGGAAACTAGACCACCAAGGGAACTTATCTAGATGTGTAGTGAGCACTTTGAACCCCCAAGTGCTTCACAGAAGTTTATAACGCAGAGCCGTGAAAATAAAAAATGTGTTTCCTTTCCTCAAAAATATTTTTTTAGCCCAGAATTTTTTTATTTTTGCAAGGGTAACAGGAGAAATTGGACCCCAAAAGTTGTTGTCCAGTTTCTCCTGAGTACGCTGATACCCCATATGTGGGGGTAAACCACTGTTTTGGCACACGTCGGGGTTCGGAAAGGAAGTAGTGACGTTTTGAAATGCAGACTTTGATGGAATGCTCTGCGGGCATCAGGTTGCGTTTGCAGAGTCCCTGATGTGCCTAAACAGTAGGAACTCCCCACAAGTGACTCCATTTTGGAAACTAAACCCCCAAGGGAACTTATCTAGATGTGTGGTGAGCACTTTGAACCCCCAAGTGCTTCACAGAAGTTTATAACGCAGAGCCATGAAAATAATAAATGTGTTTCCTTTCCTCAAAAATATTTTTTTAGCCCAGAATTTTTTTATTTTTGCAAGAGTAACAGGAGAAATTGGACCCCAAAAGTTGTTGTCCAGTTTCTCCTGAGTACGTTGATACCCAATATGTGGGGGTAAACCACTGTTTGGGCACATGCCGGGGCTCGGAAGGGAAGTAGTGACGTTTTGGAATGCAGACTTTGATGGAATGGTCTGCGGGCATCATGTTACGTTTGCAGAGCCCCTGATATGCCTAAACAGTAGAAACCCCCCACAAGTGACCCCATTTTGGAAACTAGACCCCCCAAGGAACTTATCTAGATGTGTGGCGAGCACGTTCAACCCCCAAGTGCTTCACAGAAGTTTACAACGCAGAGCCGTGAAAATAAAAAATCATTTTTCTTTCCTCAAAAAAGATGTTTTAGCAAGCAATTTTTTATTTTCACAAGGGTAACAGGAGAATTTGGACCCCAATATTTGTTGCCCAGTTTGTTGTGAGTACGCTGATACCTCATATGTGGGGGTAAACCACTGTTTGGGCACACGTCAGGGCTCGGAAGGGAAGTTGTTGTGAAATTGGATTCTGGGCTCCCCCGGTGGCCACTGGTGGAATTGAACTTGTGTTCATCATCCTCTCTGTTCACCTGTTCCCATCAGGATGTGGGAGTCTCTATATAACCTTGCTCCTCTGTCAGTTTCATGCCGGTCAACAATGTAATCAGAAGCCTTTCTTTGCATGTTCCTGCTACTAGACAACTCCCAGCTAAGTTGGACTTTCGTCCTTGTTTGTTTTTGCATTTTGTTCCAGTTCACAGCTGCTGTTTCGTTACTGTGTCTGGAAAGCTCTTGTGATCTGAAATTGCCACTCTGGTGTTATGAGTTAATACTAGAGTCTTAAAGTAATTTCTGGATGGTGTTTTGATAGGGTTTTCAGCTGACCATGAAAGTGCCCTTTCTGTCTTCCTGCTATCTAGTAAGCGGACCTCGATTTTGCTAAACCTATTTTCATACTACGTTTGTCATTTCATCTAAAATCACCGCCAATATATGTGGGGGCCTCTGTCTGCCTTTTGGGGAAATTTCTCTAGAGGTGAGCCAGGACTGTATTTTCCTCTGCTAGGATTAGTTAGTCCTCCGGCTGGCGCTGGGCGTCTAGGGATAAAACGTAGGCACGCTACCCGGCCACTGTTAATTGTGCGGCAGGTTTAGTTCATGGTCAGTTTAGATTCCATCTTCCAAGAGCTAGTTCTTATATATGCTGGGCTATGTTCTCTCGCCATTGAGAATCATGACAGTTTGACCGGCCCCAAAAGGGTTAAATTATTGGCTGAGAAAGGAGAGAAAAAAGAAGTCTGCTGAAAAATTTTTTTTTTTTTTCTCTAGTTCTGAGTGTGCTCATAATTTAATCACTTGCTAGTCTGCCTATACTGCAGCCTTCCTCTCTTTCTCTCCTTCTAATCCTTGAATGGCTCTGTGTTCACCTGTTTGAAATGGATCTTCAGAGTGTAGCTACAGGTTTGAATAATCTCGCCACGAAGGTACAAAATTTGCAAGATTTTGTTGTTCATGCACCTATGTCTGAACCTAGAATTCCTTTGCCTGAATTTTTTTCAGGGAATAGATCTTGCTTTCAAAATTTTAAAAATAATTGCAAATTGTTTTTGTCCCTGAAGTCTCGCTCTGCCGGAGATCCTGCACAGCAGGTCAGGATTGTAATTTCCTTGCTCCGGGGCAACCCTCAAGATTGGGCTTTTGCATTGACACCAGGGGATCCTGCGTTGCTCAATGTGGATGCGTTTTTTCTGGCCTTGGGGTTGCTTTATGAGGAACCTCATTTAGAGCTTCAGGCGGAAAAAGCTTTGATGTCCCTATCTCAGGGGCAAGATGAAGCTGAAATATACTGCCAAAAATTCCGTAAATGGTCTGTGCTTACTCAGTGGAATGAGTGCACCCTGGCGGCGATTTTCAGAGAAGGTCTCTCTGATGCCATTAAGGATGCTATGGTGGGGTTCCCTGTGCCTGCGGGTCTGAATGAGTCCATGACAATGGCTATTCAGATCGATAGGCGTCTGCGGGAGCGCAAACCTGTGCACCATTTGGCGGTGTCTACTGAGAAGACGCCAGAAAATATGCAATGTGATAGAATTCTGTCCAGAAGCGAGCGGCAGAATTTTAGACGAAAAAATGGGTTGTGCTTCTATTGTGGTGATTCAACTCATGTTATATCAGCATGCTCTAAGCGTACTAAGAAGCTTGACAAGTCTGTTTCAATTAGCACTTTACAGTCTAAGTTTATTCTATCTGTGACCCTGATTTGTTCTTTATCATCTATTACCGCGGACGCCTATGTCGACTCTGGCGCCGCTTTGAGTCTTATGGATTGGTCCTTTGCCAAACGCTGTGGGTATGATTTGGAGCCTTTGGAAGCTCCTATACCTCTGAAGGGGATTGACTCCACCCCATTGGCTAGTAATAAACCACAATACTGGACACAAGTAACTATGCGTATTAATCCGGATCACCAGGAGATTATTCGCTTTCTGGTGCTGTATAATCTACATGATGTTTTGGTGCTAGGATTGCCATGGCTGCAATCTCATAACCCAGTCCTCGACTGGAAAGCTATGTCTGTGTTAAGCTGGGGATGTAAAGGGACTCATGGGGACGTACCTTTGGTTTCCATTTCATCATCTATTCCCTCTGAGATTCCTGAATTCTTGTCTGACTATCGTGACGTTTTTGAAGAACCCAAGCTTGGTTCACTACCTCCGCACCGGGAGTGCGATTGTGCCATAGATTTGATCCCGGGTAGTAAATACCCTAAGGGTCGTTTATTTAATCTGTCTGTGCCTGAACACGCTGCTATGCGAGAATATATAAAGGAGTCCTTGGAAAAGGGACATATTCGTCCTTCGTCATCTCCCTTAGGAGCCGGTTTTTTCTTTGTGTCTAAGAAAGATGGCTCTTTGAGGCCGTGTATTGATTATCGGCTTTTGAATAAAATCACGGTTAAATATCAATATCCGTTACCACTGCTGACTGATTTGTTTGCTCGTATAAAGGGGGCCAAGTGGTTCTCTAAGATTGATCTCCGTGGGGCGTATAATTTGGTGCGAATCAAGCAGGGGGATGAGTGGAAAACCGCATTTAATACGCCCGAGGGCCACTTTGAGTATTTGGTGATGCCTTTTGGTCTTTCAAATGCCCCTTCAGTCTTCCAGTCCTTTATGCATGACATTTTCCGCGATTATTTGGATAAATTTATGATTGTGTATCTGGATGATATTCTGATTTTTTCGGATGACTGGGACTCTCATGTCCAGCAGGTCAGGAGGGTTTTTCAGGTTTTGCGGTCTAATTCCTTGTGTGTGAAGGGTTCTAAGTGCGTTTTTGGGGTTCAAAAGATTTCCTTCTTGGGATACATTTTTTCCCCCTCTTCCATCGAGATGGATCCTGTCAAGGTTCAGGCTATTTGTGATTGGACGCAACCCTCTTCTCTTAGGAGTCTTCAGAAATTTTTGGGCTTTGCTAACTTTTATCGTCGATTTATTGCTGGTTTTTCTGATGTTGTTAAACCATTGAGTGATTTGACTAAGAAGGGTGCTGATGTTGCTGATTGGTCCCCTGATGCTGTGGAGGCCTTTCGGGAGCTCAAGCGCCGCTTTTCTTCCGCCCCTGTGTTGCGTCAGCCTGATGTTGCTCTTCCTTTTCAGGTTGAGGTCGACGCTTCTGAAATCGGAGCTGGGGCGGTGTTGTCGCAGAGAAGTTCCGACTGCCCCGTGATGAGACCTTGTGCTTTTTTTTCCCGTAAATTTTCGCCCGCCGAGCGGAATTATGATATTGGGAATCGGGAGCTTTTGGCCATGAAGTGGGCTTTTGAGGAGTGGCGTCACTGGCTTGAGGGGGCCAGACATCAGGTGGTGGTATTGACTGACCACAAAAATTTAATTTACCTTGAGTCTGCCAGGCGCCTGAATCCTAGACAGGCGCGCTGGTCGTTGTTTTTCTCTCGGTTTAATTTTGTGGTGTCATACCTACCGGGTTCTAAGAATGTTAAGGCGGATGCCCTTTCTAGGAGTTTTGAGCCTGACTCCCCTGGTAATTCTGAGCCCACAGGTATCCTTAAGGATGGAGTGATATTGTCTGCCGTTTCTCCAGACCTGCGGCGGGCCTTGCAGGAGTTTCAGGCGGATAGACCGGATCGTTGCCCACCTGGTAGACTGTTTGTTCCTGATGATTGGACCAGTAGAGTCATCTCTGAGGTTCATTCTTCTGCGTTGGCAGGTCATCCTGGAATCTTTGGTACCAGGGATTTGGTGGCAAGGTCCTTCTGGTGGCCTTCCCTGTCACGAGATGTGCGAGGCTTTGTGCAGTCTTGTGACGTTTGTGCTCGGGCCAAGCCTTGTTGTTCTCGGGCTAGTGGATTGTTGTTGCCCTTGCCTATTCCGAAGAGGCCTTGGACGCACATCTCGATGGATTTTATTTCGGATCTGCCTGTTTCTCAGAAGATGTCTGTCATCTGGGTGGTGTGTGACCGTTTCTCTAAGATGGTCCATTTGGTTCCCTTGCCTAAGTTGCCTTCTTCTTCCGAGTTGGTTCCTCTGTTTTTTCAAAATGTTGTTCGTTTGCATGGTATTCCGGAGAATATCGTTTCTGACAGAGGGACCCAATTCGTGTCTAGATTTTGGCGGGCATTCTGTGCTAGGATGGGCATAGATTTGTCTTTTTCGTCTGCTTTCCATCCTCAGACTAATGGCCAGACCGAGCGGACTAATCAGACCTTGGAGACATATTTGAGGTGTTTTGTGTCTGCGGATCAGGATGATTGGGTTGCTTTTTTGCCATTGGCGGAGTTCGCCCTCAATAATCGGGCAAGCTCTGCCACCTTGGTGTCCCCGTTTTTCTGTAATTCGGGGTTTCATCCTCGATTTTCCTCCGGTCAGGTGGAATCTTCGGATTGTCCTGGAGTGGATGCTGTGGTGGAGAGGTTGCATCAGATTTGGGGGCAGGTAGTGGACAATTTGAAGTTGTCCCAGGAGAAGACTCAGCTTTTTGCCAACCGCCGTCGTCGTGTTGGTCCTCGGCTTTGTGTTGGGGACTTGGTGTGGTTGTCTTCTCGTTTTGTCCCTATGAGGGTTTCTTCTCCTAAGTTTAAGCCTCGGTTCATCGGCCCGTACAAGATATTGGAGATTCTTAACCCTGTGTCCTTCCGTTTGGACCTCCCTGCATCTTTTTCTATTCATAATGTTTTTCATCGGTCATTATTGCGCAGGTATGAGGTACCGGTTGTGCCTTCCGTTGAGCCTCCTGCTCCGGTGTTGGTTGAGGGTGAGTTGGAGTACGTTGTGGAAAAGATCTTAGACTCCCGTGTTTCCAGACGGAAACTCCAGTATCTGGTCAAATGGAAGGGATACGGTCAGGAGGATAATTCTTGGGTGACTGCCTCTGATGTTCATGCCTCCGATCTTGTCCGTGCCTTTCATAGGGCTCATCCTGATCGCCCTGGTGGTTCTGGTGAGGGTTCGGTGCCCCCTCCTTGAGGGGGGGGGTACTGTTGTGAAATTGGATTCTGGGCTCCCCCGGTGGCCACTGGTGGAATTGAACTTGTGTTCATCATCCTCTCTGTTCACCTGTTCCCATCAGGATGTGGGAGTCTCTATATAACCTTGCTCCTCTGTCAGTTTCATGCCGGTCAACAATGTAATCAGAAGCCTTTCTTTGCATGTTCCTGCTACTAGACAACTCCCAGCTAAGTTGGACTTTCGTCCTTGTTTGTTTTTGCATTTTGTTCCAGTTCACAGCTGCTGTTTCGTTACTGTGTCTGGAAAGCTCTTGTGATCTGAAATTGCCACTCTGGTGTTATGAGTTAATACTAGAGTCTTAAAGTAATTTCTGGATGGTGTTTTGATAGGGTTTTCAGCTGACCATGAAAGTGCCCTTTCTGTCTTCCTGCTATCTAGTAAGCGGACCTCGATTTTGCTAAACCTATTTTCATACTACGTTTGTCATTTCATCTAAAATCACCGCCAATATATGTGGGGGCCTCTGTCTGCCTTTTGGGGAAATTTCTCTAGAGGTGAGCCAGGACTGTATTTTCCTCTGCTAGGATTAGTTAGTCCTCCGGCTGGCGCTGGGCGTCTAGGGATAAAACGTAGGCACGCTACCCGGCCACTGTTAATTGTGCGGCAGGTTTAGTTCATGGTCAGTTTAGATTCCATCTTCCAAGAGCTAGTTCTTATATATGCTGGGCTATGTTCTCTCGCCATTGAGAATCATGACAGG
This sequence comes from Ranitomeya variabilis, assembly GCF_051348905.1. Lineage (NCBI taxonomy): Eukaryota > Metazoa > Chordata > Amphibia > Anura > Dendrobatidae > Ranitomeya > Ranitomeya variabilis. Next base: position 256,316,004 of record NC_135235.1, on the reverse strand, counting down.
AAGTAGTGACATTTGAAATGCAGACTTTGATGGAATGGTCTGCGGGCGTCACATTACATTTGCAGAGCCCCTGATGTGCCTAAACAGTAGAAACACCCCACAAGTGACCCCATTTTGGAAACTAGACCCCCGAAGGAACTTATCTAGATGTGTGGTGAGCACTTTCAACCCCCAAGTGCTTCACAGAAGTTTATAACGAAGAGCTGTGAAAATAAAAAATAATTGTTCTTTCCTCAAAAATTATGTTTAGCAAGTAATTTTTTATTTTTGCAAGGGTAACAGGAGAAATTGGACCCCAACAGTTGTTGCCCAGTTTGTCCTGAGTACGCTGGTACCCCAAATGTGGGGGTAAACCACTGTTTGGGCGCACGTCGGGGCTTGGAAGGGCGGGAGCACCATTTGACTTTTTGAACGCAAGATTGGCTGGAATCAATGGTGGCGCCATGTTGCGTTTGGAGACCCCTGATGTGCCTAAACAGTGGAAACCCCTCAATTCTAACTTCAACACTAACCCCAACACACCCCTAATCCTAATCCCAACTGTAGCCATAACCCTAATCACAACCCTAACCCCAACACACCCCTAACCACAACCCTAACCGCAACACAACCGTAACCCTAATTCCAACCCTAATCCTAACCCTAATCCCAACCGTAACCCTAATCCCAACCCTAACCACAACTGTAACCCCAACACACCCCTAACCCTATCCGTAACCCTAACCACAAGCCTAATCTTAACCCTATTTCAAACCCTAGCCCTAATTCCAACCCTAACTCTAATTCCAACCCTAACCCTAAGGCTATGTGCCCACGTTGCGGATTCATGTGAGATTTTTCCGCACGATTTTTGAAAAATCTGCAGGTAAAAGGCACTGCGTTTTGCCTGCGGATTTACAGCAGATTTCCAGTGTTTTTTTGTGCGGATTTCACCTGCGGATTCCTATTGAGGAACAGGTGTAAAACGCTGCGGAATCCGCACAAAGAATTGACATGCTGCGGAAAATACAATGCAGCGTTTCTGCACGGAATTTTCCGCACCATGGGCACAGCGGATTTGGTTTTCCTTAGGTGTACATGGTACTGTAAACCTGATGGAAAACTGCTTCGAATTCGCAGCGGCCAATCCGCTGCGGATCCGCGCCCAATCCGCTGCCAATCCGCTGCAGATCCGCGGCCAATCCGCTGCGGATACGCTGCCGATCCGCTGCGGATCCGCGGCCGATCCGCTGCCGATCCGCGGCCGATCCGCTGCCGATCCGCGGCCGATCCGCTGCGGATCCGCGGCCGATCCGCTGCCGATCCGCGGCCGATCCGCTGCGGATCCGCGGCCGATCCGCTGCCGATCCGCGGCCGATCCGCTGCGGATCCGCGGCCGATCCGCTGCGGATCCGCGGCCGATCCGCTGCCGATCCGCTGCCGATCCCCTGCGGATCCGCGGCCGATCCGCTGCCGATCCGCGGCCGATCCGCTGCGGATCCGCGGCCGATCCGCTGCGGATCCGCGGCCGATCCGCTCTGTGTGCACATGCCATAACCCTACCCCTAACCCTAACCCTACCCGTAACCCTAACCCTACCCCTAACCCTACCCCTAGTTCTAACCCTAGTTCTAACCCTAACCCTAGTGGAAAAAGAAAAAAAAATATTTTCTTTATTTTATTATTGTCCCTACCTATGGGGGTGATAAAGGGGGGGGTTTATTTATTATTTTTTTATTTTGATCGCTGTGGTAGAACCTACCACAGCGATCAAAATGTACTTGTAACGAATCTGCCAGCCGGCAGATTCTTTGGGCGCACTGAGCATGCGCCCGCCATCTTGGAAGATGGCGGCGCCCAGGGAGAAGACGGACCGACTTCGGGAGGATCGGTAAGTATGAGGGGATGGTGGGGGGGTGGATCGGAGCACAGGGGGGGGGATCGGAGGACGGGGGGAGCGGACAGGAGCACGGGGGAGCGGACAGGAGCACGGGGGAGCGAACAGGGGGACGGAGGGGGGTACCGGACAGAACGGAGGATTGGGGAGGAGATCGGGGGCGGTGGGGGGGGGCCAGAACATGATTTCCAGCCATGGCAGATGCTATTGCAGCATCGGCCATGGCTGGATTGCAATATTTCACCATTTTCATAGGTGAAATATTGCAAATTGCTCTGATTGGCTGTTGCACTTTCAACAGCCAATCAGAGCGATCGTAGCCACGTGGGGGCAAAGCCACCCCCCCTAGGCTGAAGTACAACTCCCCCTCTCCCTGCAGATCGGGTAAAATAGGAATTAACCCTTTCACCCGATCTGCAGGGATGCGATCATTCCATGACGCCACATAGGCGTCATGGGTCGGGAAGGGGTTAACTATATAGCCGAAAACCACAGATTGAGGGAATGAGATTTTGCAGTTATACCTTATACTAACTGTGGTGAAATATGTATAGGTATATATGTGTGTAGTGACATATGTCTAGGGGTCTAGGGTTATATGTGTAACTAGCAGTAGTTGAACATCTGTCCTGAAACTGCAGGCCTCACAAAGGTCACAGCATACATATCTTGAGAAGACAGACTACTGTCTCCACTCTTGCCAGGAGGTCATGCTGGGAATCAAGAAAAAGGAAAACATTTGACACCTCCTAGCTCTTTGAAGAGAGATGTCAATTACAGCCTGACACTATCTATGTGTGAGAACTTTTACACAGGGAATCTCAGAGCAAATAATATATTGTTTGGAGGAGGGGAGCGGCCACGGTCCAATCAAAAACAAGCAATTATAATATTAACCTGAGGGGCTGGTCTAGAAATCTGACCTCCAGGTAAATCTATAAATTAGGCCTGTATACATAGAATCATATTCACATGTGAGGGCAGCCCTGGGAAGCTGATGTGTTCCACCAACTCCATATTCACCTCCCCTCAGGAAGCAGAAAGCAGACTACAAAGTTAGACGTTTCTGTAAGTTTTCTCCTGTTTATTTTATACTGTTTTGCATACCTGTAAGTCTTTTAATTATATTTTTATACCTTTTTCTTACTGTAAGCACTGAAACTTTTTGTATTAAAGCATAAAGCTTTAACAAGTTGAACCTTGAATGTTCTAAAAGAATCCATAGCCCTAAACTGTATGATCCGCATGAGTGGTAGACAGTATTAGTAATTTCCGGGACTCATCGCCCGTGTATTCGGTGAGTGGTGGAAGCGTGTATGAGCGGATGTGTGGCCTGGGTCGGTGTGTGATTTATGCTTCCATTACAGCATAGGACAGAGGTTGAAAGCTGGACTGAGAGAGGGGAGATAGATGTACCCTTGCAGGCACAACCCCCAAGGCACGTGCTGAGAGCGAGTACGTGACAAATTAGTGACAACACGGAGTGGGATCCGTGACACTAACTGTAATTTTTTTGCATATTCCCCAAGAGAAAACGTCTAAATATAAAGTACTGTAAGCCCTTACAAAAATATGATTAAAAAAAGGCAATAAACACATGGCCCGCTGCCGTCACTTCTGACAGTCTGGTTACCATGGATATGCCGTTTCTACCAGTTGTTGCTTTTTATATAGTGTGTCAGGCTGCTTCATAGCAACCAGTCTGTCAGGTCCACAGCTCGGGGGGGGGGGGGGGGTGTAGGGGGAATATGGTGCTGCAGGACGGCCTCAATTACAAAATGTAACATGACTGAGAAAATAAGTATCCTTATAACAGTACAGTAACTTTGCACCGTCTCATCACACTGAAAAGTAATTAAATAAAATAAGAGATAGGAAAAAAAAAGAGTTCAGATACAACCGATACCTGGCAGACATGGCAGACATGTGGATGAGCTCCAAGTAGAGAAGAATCCAGGAGGGCAATCAACACAGCGAGTGCGATTCTCTGCTGACTCCTGTCCTGGAGGACATAGCTGGAATGAAAGAACCAACAGTAAGAATTGCACAGCCCCATAGACCTCTAGTGTTCTCTGTGTTTTTTGGATTTCTGCATAATGAAAATTTCTGCATATTTGTTATTAGCTTAGTTAGTTTACAAGTTCTCTGCTTGCTTTCAGTGTATCTGACGCATTTTACTGGCACGGATAGATTGTAGCCACACATAAATTAAGAAAAGTTTTAGGTTTTGGAATGCAATGTTTCCATTCCCTGACAGCAGATATGGTTCAAACTGTAAAACCTCAAAATCTTTCATAGATCCACAGTAAGATTTTAATTTTCTATATGCAGATTTTGCTTGAGATTTAAGCCTTACTACACACGTAGCAGCTGCGAAATTGATCACTGCCATGCTGCGCTAATAGCAAAGCGGCCTCAGCACTTTACGATATTTGCATGGCAGTGCTGTGAGCAATCACTGTGAATAGTGTATGAGCGGTACACTAATGTCGTAGCTGCCCGTAACCTGTCAAGTTGGAGGCTGAAATACAAGGAGATAATCTGCAAAAGAACAAACACACAGCAGACTTACATAAAAATAGAAATAATAAAAAACTGCATGCAAGTGAATGCGATTTCTAAGAGCTTCAGAAATCCGCAGTTAAAATCAGCAACAATTATATTAAATCAAAGTGTATAATATTGAAAACTCCTTTAAATAATTATTTCCCCCAAAATAAAAGACCCAAGCAAATATAAATGCTAAGGTCATATTCTTACACCAAGTTTTTAGAAATTGCAATGCACTTATTAAAATGCAACTACAAACCTTCCAGTCTCGACCGTCTGGACACACAAATCCATCAGGACAAGGGAAACAGTGCAGCTCGCCTTCCCTGGAGTAATAGCCGGGGCTGCAGGGATTTAATAGACCAGAAGTGGGATCACAGGAGTAGCCAGATGGGCACGGTCTGCAGGTCAGGCCAGAGTCCAAATTAATGAAACCCATTGGGCAGTCCTATGGGAAAAACAAAGGTGGCAATGAATCAGAGAACAGAATGTAGTACACATGAAATCAAATATGGTCTTCACCTTACCTGGCAATCTATTAGGTTACTTTTCCCTGGATTAGGGTTCACTGTACCCGCTGGGCATGGTCTCAGTGCCGCAAAGCCTCCTGGGCAGCTAGAAGACGAGACATTATTAGAGACGCTCTTCTATGAACCTATACAGAATCTTGCACATTCACCTAGGACTCTTACACTGTGGAATTTTCTCAGCGTAAAATCTACAGCAAAATCCACAGTGGCATAGACCTCTATGAATTTTATTGTGAACATTTGGGGCTTTACACCACATTTCACCTTTTGCATTGCAAATATAGATTGACTTGCAGCGGATTTTACACCCTCTAGCGCCATTGATTTTAAGCTGCATATTTTATCTGTGGTTTGTGGATGTTTTTTAAAGCTGTGGATTTTCTGCATGCAAATAAAAATCTGCCCTGAGACTGGTGCAAATTGATAAAAATCGACAGCATTCTGCAAAAATCTACACGTCACTAATCAGCAGGAAAAATATCCGCAGCATGTGGATGAGATTTGATGACATTGACTTCTCAAATCAGCAGCAAATCCAACCATTGAGAACTCAGTCCATGCCTTCATGTAAAATCAGAGGCATATAGGAGGTACTATATGCCGCGCCCCAGAGTCCTGGTCGTTGCAGTACTGTGGCTCCGCCGCTAAGGGGGGCTATGGTACGTCTGATGGCACTGAAGGAGTTCATCTAACCAGGTATCACATACACCAATACATTTCACAGTCGGGCCTCCAGGGGGAGCTAAGGGTGCTATTTATTAGGCCACTCCTCACCGTGTGGGTAAACTGGGGGTCAGGCAGGAAGTTAGTTCAGAAAGCTGACTGGGTTGGAACCAGGCAACACCTTGTGGCAGAGGGTGTTGTGGGGAAGATTCGGTAGGGTCCCTGTCAGGTTTGGGACCCTGACAGAGGCCTGGCTACAGGAAAGAACGTCACGGGACCGTGCCTGCTCAGCATAGCGGCGGTGCCCTAAGAAAGGATCAGAAGCGAGATATATTGTGCTGAGTGAGAAACGAGATCAAAGCAAGAAGGAGATTACCAGTAGGAGTCGTGCTGTAAGATCGAGGCAACATCCTACTGAGGCGCACAACCGGCGGCCGGAACGCCGAGGAAGTATTCATATATCTAGCTCCAAGCAATACTTCAAACCAACGGCAGGACAGTCAGTCACAGGCGGGCTGTCTCACCTAAATCACCTATGCAGACTTGAGGGGCAACCTGTGGAGAGGGGCGACTCTAGGGTCCCGGAAGAGCTCCGAGCCTACCCGTCATACGGGTGCGTCGCAACCATAACACCGGGAGGGACGGAGGATTAGCAGAACATCATCTAATCGAGTTGTTGTGAGGGAACACGAGAAACAGACACAACAGTTGTGGGGACTATCCCATAAGCACAGCAGGGGAGGACCACAACACACAAGCGCTAGAAGGTAGGCACAGATTTCCACCTGCAAAGAGAACTCTGGAGGTGCCATTGGACCGGCCGGACTTGCGCAGCCTGGTGAACCGTATTCCAGACTGAGGACCCAGAGACCTTCAGTAAAGAGGTAAAGAGACTGCAACCTGGTGTCCTCGTTATTTACAGCACCGCACCACCACCACCATCCACATCCATCACATCTATTACTGTACGCCCCTCAGCAGGGTCACGGACCGGGTCTAGCCACCGTGACAACCCCAGAGCAGAGACTCAGAGGCCCGGTACCGGGTACCCCTCGGCCCTGTGGCAGTGGGGGCGCTACACTATAGGTCCCCCATAGAAGTCTACGGAGCCTGACACTACAACAATGGGACGTTGGGAGCCTTCACTTGAATTATTAGGGATATTGAGTCAGAATGAGGGCACTGCCACCCGCTATGCAATCAGAAAAGCTTTTACTACATAAAAGTTAATTTATCATTTTTGCTGTAATGGAAGGCGGTGGAGGATTGGGCAGGATATTAGCATGTCTTGTCATCTGAGCTACTTTACACATAATTACAGTGATGCTAGATAAACGTGTATCTGCTGTACTCAGCAGCAGCACGTCCCCCCGGGCGCTTGCCATTATACACATATAAGAATGTAGGACAGATAAATTGAGGAATAAATGGGAAAAAAAAAAAATCCTTCCCTCCAAGATGGTTTCACGTAATCAATATCAGCAGATGTACCAGTGACCTCCCAGATATATTGTATCCATCAATCACAGATCGTGTGATTTACGCAGAGAAATACAGAAAATATGAATGAGACAAAGGGAATTTTATTAATGGAACAGAATAATATGTCAGGTTTGTGGGGTCTCCGGGGACGTTTCTCCTGCAGCTGGAGTCAAACTCAAGCGTCAAACCAAGTAACACTGAATACTAAAATATCAGCAAGATCAATGGAAGGAGTGGTGCGATAATATGGGACACATCACGTCGTGGCATGATTGAATGGGAACAGTTTAATACCGCAGGCAAGCTTGTAATAACTAGGAAAACTAGACATGTGTTTAGGGCAGCACTGCAATACTATACCTAAAAATATCATAAACCCAATATCAATGCAATTAGCAAGACATAGAATTAGTGAGTTTTATTGCACTGCGATAAGAGGATTGTCCTCAATTAGGAAAATCTGGCTGATTTTTTGCAGACTAGCTCCATACTTGTCTACGGGTCCAATGTGGTATTATAGCTCGGTGCCATTCACTATATGGAGCTGAGCTGCAACACAATCCCCGATCTGTGAACAGGGACAGAGCAATTTCTGAAAAAGAACAGACATGTTTTGGTAACACTGGTTAACCCCTTTAATCCAAAGCGAAAAATGGTCCAGCATTTTAGGATATGCTGGACTTACAGGGGTTACCCGGTGCTGCTCACTTCAGCCCCAGACATTATAACCCCATAGACCTGCTGAGTAGTATGCAGGATGGCAGGTACTGTGCTTATGTCTTGTGCACTAGCATACGACATGAGCATGACACCTGTCGGCTGCCAATGATGCAAGTATATAGAGTTTCAACGTCATCTTCCACCCCTGATATGGAAATGAGCAGCGTCGGTTAACCCCTTTCACCCATGCTGGATCATCACAAAGTCTGAATTATCAAGGGAAAATTCTCAAAACGAGTTGAGGTTTTGTTGGTCAAATGCATTTACTTCAGAGAGCTGAGCTGCAGCACCAGACACGATTTGTGGACAGGTCTGTTTTTATAAAGTCAGACAATTATTTGTGAGCCTGTTCTACCCCTTTAAGTAAAGTGGGTTTGGATTTGGGGAGTTGCCTCTGCCACTGTACCTGTCCGTGTGACTAGGTTTCCGTCTGGTTTCAGATCGGGTTGCAAAGTATTGCAAAATCAAGGGTGCCTTCTTTAAAAAAAACTGTTACCGCTGTCTACAAATTGCATCTAGTATTGCAGCTCAGCTCCAAGTAACTGAATGGCAGAGAGCTGCAGTACCACACATGGCCAGTAGATAGGTATGGTGCTGTTACTGGAAGAAGGCAGCCATGTTTTTCTAACATCTAAGTAGAGCAGGAAGGGGTATCCTGCAGACTAGATCCATAGTCATTGACTAGTGGCTCACTGAGTGGCACCTTAGGCGGTCACATAATATCTGCAGCCCCATGTACCATTTCATATTCTAATGGTGTTAACATCATAAGTTTCCCCTGCCTCGATAACAGATGTGTGACAGCAGTTTAAACTGTTATTTCCGTCTTCATAGATGGATAAGGTCGGATAGTGCTTGTAAACATAAGCACTTTTGCAATTTACTGCTTATTAAAATTTTCAGCCGTTCTTGAAATATATTCTTTTGTTTACAGCTCGTTGCTTAGGAGACCGGCCACCGCTGCCATTTTGTCTTGTAATCAGTTAACTGAAACTGGCTGGGTTTATGAGGTTACCATGCACTCCAGCGATCCCAAACAGGTTAAAAACAGTGCTGGCAAGTTCAATAGAAAGGAGCTTGTAAGCACTGCATGCGCGTGTTCCGCTGTCCAGCAGTAGTGGTCGGACTCCAAAGCAACCTGCTGTAAACAGAATAACAGAATAGAATTAATACCTTCAAAACAGATAAAAATTTGCAATAATGAGTAAATTGAAAAATTGCTTGTTTTTTTAAAAAAATATCCAACAATACCCATTTATGAGAATGTGAATATCTCTTTAGAAATTGCAACAAAGTAAGAAATCAATATAAATATTGAGCTTGACACGATATCTGTGCGTACCCAGCAGTATGCAGCCCGATGGCACAGCAATAGAAACTCTCACATTGTGATGAAAATGTGAACAAGTATTGAAAATGATTAGAAAGAACATGTTTCTTAAGGAGAATATATTCTGAAAAAAATGGAAGGAGCGAATATACTGTACATAAATAATCTATACTCTTTCCACTTACTAAAATCCAGGGGGGCACTCCCAGCAGCTGCCAGAGGAAAAGTGCGTGCCTGCCGGGCAGTCCAGGTGACAGTCACAATTGGGATGGTACCCAGGAGATTGACACCGAACACCTAAGGAAACAAAGAGAGGCGTCTTCCATCTTTATATTAGTGAGGATATGTCACGTAGAGGCGTCTATAAATCTCATTACCTGCCTCATTCCTCTCTGTCTCATTATACCTCATTTCTTCAAACTCCCTCCAATTCTCCCTGCTCTCCTCGCCATTCATTTCCATTTTATTCTCTATAGTAAATCCATCATTCCAGAAGATTTATGGATTTTAATATTGGTCATGCCACAGGCTGTGCCACTCATTACTGTCCTCAGGGAATTTTGCAAACGTCCTTTGGGAGCCAAAGTAAATTTTACACATGAATGAGGCATATCTCTTTCCCTTTCAGCAGTCTGGACACTGAGACTCTTACAATGTAACAGTTTGTGGCAAGTGGAATTGTGAGATTAAAAAAAAATAAAAAAAATTATATATATATATATATATATATATATATATATATATATATATATATATATATATATATATATACATATCTACTATACAATTGTCTAAGGGTCACTTCCGTCTTTCTGTCTGTCCTTCTGTCTGTCTTTCTTTCTTTCTGTCACGGATATTCATTGGTCGCGGCCTCTGTCATGGAAATCCAAGTCGCTGATTGGTCGCGGCAAAACGGCCACGACCAATCAGCGACGGCACAGTCCGGCGGCAAAATGGCCGCTCCTTCCTCCCCGCAGTCAGTGCCCGCTCCATAATCCCCTCCAGTCAGCGCTCACACAGGGTTAATGGCAGCGTTAACGGACCGTGTTATGCCGCGGTGTAACGCACTCCGTTACTGCTGCTATTAACCCTGTGTGACCAACTTTTAACTATTGATGCTGCCTATGCGGCATCAATAGTGAAAAGATCTAATGTTAAAAATAATAAAAAAAAAAAAAAATCGTTATATACTCACCGTCCGTCGGCCCCATGGATCAGGAACAGGCCTTCCCCGCTCCTCGCTACACTCCGGTGACCGCTCCATCCATTGCGATCTCGCGAGATGATGACGTAGCGGTCTCGCGAGACCGCTACGTCATCATCTTGCGAGACCGCAATGCATGGAGCGGTCACCGGAGCGTCGGTAACCGCTTCGCCTGGATGCAGGGCCAACGGAAGGTGAGTATATAACGATTTTTTATTTTAATTCTTTTTTTTAACAGGGATATGATGCCCACATTACTATATACTGTGTGGGCTGTGCTATATACTACATGGGCTGTGCAATATACTATGTGGGCTGTGCAATATAATACGTGGGCTGCTATATACTGCGTGGGCTGTGCAATATACTACGTGGGCTGTGCAATGTACTGTGTGGGCTGTGCAATGTACTACGTGGGCTGTGCAATATACTACGTGGGCTGTGCAATGTACTGCGTAGGCTGTGCAATATACTGCATGGGCTGTGCAATATACTGCGTGGCTGTGCAATATAGAACATGGGCTGTGCAATATACTACGTGGGCTGTGCAATATACTACGTGGGCTGTGCTATACACTACGTGGCCTGTTTTATACACTACGTGGCCTGTGTTATACACTACGTGGCCTGTGTTATACACTATGTAGGCTGTGTTATACACTACGTGGGCTGTGTTATACACTACGTGGGCTGTGTTACACACTACGTGGGCTGTGTTATACACTACGTGGGCTGTGTTATATACTGCGTGTGTGGGCTGTTATATACTACGTGAGCTGTGTTATATGCTACCAAATTCTGTAGGATGCTGACTATCCAACAAGTTTGGGCATGTCAACTGAATGGAAAAAGAAACTAAACCAAAAGTGAAACCAAGCTAGAAGTGTGGAATTAAAGGGGCAGTATGAACAAAATGTGGAGGCTATTAATAGTTTATACAATTAAGACATGCTGCTTTTAAACACCTACCTATTGCCATATAGTAAAACAAAAGAGATTTTTACTTACTTTGGGGTCCCCCCCTCACCCTGGCGTTAGATCGTTGCCCCTAGTTTCGTCCGTGTAACTATGGGCGCACATGCGCACTGCTCTCACTTCTCATTTTAATCGTGATTTATATTAAAAAAAACCTTTTGATTTAAATCAGTGATTTAAATCATGATTAAAATCATGATTTAAATCGATCCGATTTAAATAGAAAAAAATCTTTTGATTTAAATCGTGATTTAAATCATGATTTAAATCGGCGTGATTTAAATCAATCCACCCTGGACCTGGGCTGTTATAAACTACGTGGCTGTGTTATATGCTATGTGGACTTTGCTATATACTACGTGGCTGTGCGATATGCTCCATGGGCTGTGTTATATACTCCGTGGGCTGTGCTATATACTACGTGGGCTGTGCAATATAATACGTGGGCTGTGCAATATAATACGTGGGCTGTGCAATATAATACGTGGGCTGCTATATATTACGTGGGCTGTGCAAGGTACTGCGTGGGCTGTGCAATATACTACGTGGGCTGTGCAATGTACTGTGTGGGCTGTGCAATGTACTACGTGGGCTGTGCAATATACTACGTGGGCTGTGCAATGTACTGCGTAGGCTGTGCAATATACTGCATGGGCTGTGCAATATACTGCGTGGCTGTGCAATATAGAACATGGGCTGTGCAATATACTACGTGGGCTGTGCAATATACTACGTGGGCTGTGCTATACACTACGTGGCCTGTTTTATACACTACGTGGCCTGTGTTATACACTACGTGGCCTGTGTTATACACTATGTAGGCTGTGTTATACACTACGTGGGCTGTGTTATACACTACGTGGGCTGTGTTACACACTACGTGGGCTGTGTTATACACTACGTGGGCTGTGTTATATACTGCGTGTGTGGGCTGTTATATACTACGTGAGCTGTGTTATATGCTACCTGCAGGGTGGATAAAAATCAATGTTTTTTTTTAAAAATCAAAAAAATCGGATTTTTTTGATTTAAATCGGATTTTTTTTATTTAAATCGGATTTTTTTCAATAAACTGCTTTTTGAGGAAAATATTTTACCATCCAAAGGTTCTTCCATCATGAGATAAAGCTGAGTTGTTTAACTCAGTAGAATAAAGGCTGTATATGTGTAACATTCACAATGCCATGCTCTTCCAGAGGTTTCTGTAGGATGCTGACTATCCAACAAGTTTGGGCATGTCAACTGAATGGAAATAGAAACTAAACCAAAAGTGAAACCAAGCTAGAAGTGTGGAATTAAAGGGGCAGTATGAACAAAATGTGGAGGCTATTAATAGTTTATACAATTAAGACATGCTGCTTTTAAACACCTACCTATTGCCATATAGTAAAACAAAAAAGATTTTTACTTACTTTGGGGTCCCCCCCTCACCCTGGCGTTAGATCGTTGCCCCTAGTTTCGTCCGTGTAACTATGGGCGCACATGCGCACTGCTCTCACTTCTCATTTTAATCGTGATTTATATTAAAAAAAACCTTTTGATTTAAATCAGTGATTTAAATCATGATTAAAATCATGATTTAAATCGATCCGATTTAAATAGAAAAAAATCTTTTGATTTAAATCGTGATTTAAATCATGATTTAAATCGGCGTGATTTAAATCAATCCACCCTGGCTACCTGGGCTGTTATAAACTACGTGGCTGTGTTATATGCTATGTGGACTGTGCTATATACTACGTGGCTGTGCGATATGCTCCATGGGCTGTGTTATATACTCCGTGGGCTGTGCTATATACTACGTGGGCTGTGCAATATAATACGTGGGCTGTGCAATATAATACGTGGGCTGTGCAATATAATACGTGGGCTGCTATATATTACGTGGGCTGTGCAAGGTACTGCGTGGGCTGTACTATATACTACGTGGGCTGTGCAATATACTGCGTGGGCTGTGCTATATAATACATGGGCTGGGCAATATACTATGTGGGCTGGGCAATATAATACGTGGGCTGTGCAATATACTACGTGGGCTTTGCAATATAATACGTGGGCTGTGCCATATACTGTATGGGCTCTGCTATATACTACGTGGGCTGTGCAATATAATACGTGGGCTGTGCAATATAATATGTGGGCTGTGCAATATAATACGTGGGCTGTGCAATATAATACGTGGGTTGCTATATACTGCATGGGCTGTGCAATATAATACGTGGGCTGTGCAATATAATACGTGGGCTGTGCAATATAATACGTGGGCTGCTATATACTACGTGGGCTGTGCAAGGTACTGCGTGGGCTGTGCTATATACTACATGGGCTGTGCAATATACTATGTGGGCTGTGCAATATAATACGTGGGCTGCTATATACTGCGTGGGCTGTGCAATATACTACGTGGGCTGTGCAATATACTACGTGGGCTGTGCAATGTACTGTGTGGGCTGTGCAATGTACTACGTGGGCTGTGCAATATACTACGTGGGCTGTGCAATGTACTGCGTAGGCTGTGCAATATACTGCATGGGCTGTGCAATATACTGCGTGGCTGTGCAATATAGAACGTGGGCTGTGCAATATACTACGTGGGGTGTGCAATATAGAACATGGGCTGTGCAATATACTACGTGGGCTGTGCAATATACTACGTGGGCTGTGCAATATACTACGTGGGCTGTGCTATACACTACGTGGCCTGTTTTATACACTACGTGGCCTGTGTTATACACTACGTGGCCTGTGTTATACACTACGTAGGCTGTGTTATACACTACGGGGGCTGTGTTATACACTACGTGGGCTGTGTTATACACTACGTGGGCTGTGTTATATACTGCGTGCGTGGGCTGTTATATACTACGTGAGCTGTGTTATATGCTACCTGGGCTGTTATAAACTACGTGGCTGTGTTATATGCTATGTGGACTGTGCTATATACTACGTGGCTGTGCTATATGCTCCATGGGCTGTGTTATATACTCCGTGGGCTGTGCTATATACTACGTGGCTGTGCTATATACTACGTGGCTGTGCTATATACTATGTGGCTGTGCTATATACTATGTGGCTGTTCTATATACTATGTGGCTGTGCTATATACTATGTGGCTGTGCTATATACTACGTGGCTGTGCTATATACTATGTGGCTGTGCTATATACTATGTGGCTGTGCTATATACTATGTGGCTGTGCTATATACTATGTGGCTGTGCTATATACTATGTGGCTGTGCTATATACTACGTGGCTGTGCTATATACTATGTGGCTGTGCTATATACTATGTGGCTGTGCTATATACTACGTGGCTGTGCAATATACTACGTGGCTGTGCAATATACTACGTGGCCTGTTATATACTACATGGCCGGCTGCAAACAATCAGCGACAAGCGCAGTCCGGCTGCGAATTGGCGCGGGATTTGAACCACGCTTCGCTAATTGGTCGCGGCTGGCCGAATCCTGTGTATTCAATGTATTATTCTAAAATCTTCATAAATAAACTACGTACATATGCTAGAATACCCGATGCATTAGAATCGGGCCACCATCTAGTGTATATATATATATATATATATATATATATATATATATATATATATATACACACATGCATACATACATAGATATACTCCACTTTGCATCGCGATCCAAACGCGTCTGTTAACCTGTGAAATGCCGCTGTTAATCACTGACAATTGGCATTTAATGTGATGACGCCGGAAGCGCGTCACTAATTCCGCCCATCGGCGCCCGTGTCACATGACGCCGATGGGTTGTCATGACAACCCGGGGCCTGCAGCAGACCCTTGTGGTTGTCATTGCCGGATTGCTACGAGTGACGCCCTGCGGTCGAGCTCATAGCAAGTGAACATTTCTGCTACACACAGGTGATCTGATCATCCCGTGTGTACCAGAGGCAATCGGATTAGCACAGCTTCTAGTTTCCCACAGAGACTATTAGGCCAGGATCACACATGCGAGAAATATGTCCGAGTCTCGCATGGTGAGACCCGGCATTGCCGCCGTCACTCAAGAGCGGAGAGTGTGGCCGCATAGCAATACATAGACTCGGACGTATTTCTCGCATGTGTGATCCCGGCCTTAAAGCAAGGGAAAAGTAAAAAAAAATGTTTTTAAAAATATTAAAAAAATAAAAATATATAAAATTTCACATCACCCCCCATTCAAAATAAAACAATAAAAAATACACATATTTGGTATTGCAGAGGTCAGAATTGCCCAATTTATCAAGATATAAAAATAATTAATCCGATCGGTGACCAGCGTAGCGGAAAAAAAGTAAAAACTCCAGAATTTTTTTTTTTTTTTGGGTCGCTGTAACTTTGCATTAAATTGCAATAACGGGCAATCAAAAGATCCACATCAGAATGGTATCAATAAAAACGTCAGCTCGGCACACACACAAAAAAAGCCTTCATCCGGCCCCAGATCCTGAAAAATGGACACACTACATGTCTCGGAAAATGCCGCAATTTTTTTTAACAAAATTTGGATTTTTTTTCACTACTTACAGTAAATAAAAAAGAACCTATACACGTTTAGCATCTTCGAACTTGTAATGACCTGGAGAATCATAGTGGCAGGTCAGTTTTAGCATTTGGCGAACATGGTAAAAAAAAATCCAACAGGGAATTGCACTTTTTTTTTTTTTATTTCATCGCACTTGGAATTTTTTTTCCTGTTTTCCAGTACACAATATGGTAAAACCAATGGCGTCGTTCAAAATTACAGCTCGTCCCACAAAAATCAAGCCCTCACATGGCCATATTGATGGAAAAATAAAAAAAAGTTATAGCTTTGGGAAGAAGGGGAGTGAAAAACAGAAACGCAAAAATGAAAAACGGCGGCAGCGTGAAGGGGTTAGTGTGTTATGAGCCATCAAACACAGAACGACACAAGCATGCCAAATGGAAAACCACATATCCATTTACAGCAGCTTGTGGACAGGTTCAGTAAACCAGCACTTTTCTACTTTGCACAAAATGCAAATAAAAGAGGCAAATGTGATCATTTTTCCCATGAAGCCCCCAACACAGAATTTACTGGCGATAAGCCTGAATACCTAGCAACTGGAAAGAAGTGACTTCCTTCTGGTGGACTCCAGTTGCCTTTACATTATATGCACAACCATTCATTTTAAAGCGCAATATGATGATAGTATATCATTACATCTCCCCTAACAAAATGGCTTATCTCTTAATTAATGTATTTATTTTTGAAAAATTGTGATCCTTTTTTTTCTTTGCCATCACATCCTCCTGTTGATAATATATCTACTAGGCTAATGGGAAATTCAGATATAATTGCACAAGCTAAAACAAGACAGGCATGAAGAATTGTAGAAAAGGGCAAGAAGCAGGGGAATCAGACATAACATACTTTTGTAAATAGCATTGTGCACTCTGACACCTCCGCCCCTCATATGAATACTCCTCCTGAGATTTTACGTTTACTTCTACAGTATCTATGATCTACAATATCTGTCAAAACCGATTAAGAAATGGTTTGACAAGTTTAACAAATAATAGTTCAGAACATGAATAGAGAAGGAAGCAGAGACTCAGGACGATCATACAGAGAAGTGATGAAATCTCTATCTGGAGAGCGATTACACCGAACTTGTACACGTCCTAAAGCGAAACACAGAAAACCCATTCAACTTAATGACCTATCAAAATAATAAATTGCCCGACCTTTGTGATGTCATGTTTGGCACCACTGATCAGTGGATGTTATGAGGCGCATTTGTCAATGTCACCCGGGAGAGGAAAGGAAACAAATCTGGAATAAACTGATAAAGCGCAGGTATAAAGGACGCGCTTACTACAATCAACATTTACATTGCTTCACTGACGGATATGCAAAACTCTGCATCATGCCAGTCACTGTGATTGTGCTGTAATCATAGGCAAGAGCATAGAGAAAATAGGGCTGGGTATTTCCTTCATACAATGCCCGAAGCCTTAGGCTGCTTTCACACTAGCGTCGGTACGGGCCCGTCGCAGTACGTCGGGCCGACGTACCGACGCATGCTGTGAAAGAAAAGCACAATGAGGGCAGCGGAAGCAGTCTTACGACGCCTCCGCTGCCCCATTGTACGGTCCGGGGAGGAGGGGGCGGAGTTTCGGCTGCACATGCGCGGTCGAAAATGGCGGACTAGACGCACAAAAAAACCTTACATGTAACTTTTTTGTGGCGGCGGTGCGCCAAAACACGACGCAACCGTCGCACGACGGTTGCAACGTGTGGCGATACATCGCAATGCGTCGGTAATGTAAGTCTGTGGGGAAAAAACGCAGGATGCAGGATGCGTTTTTTCTCCTAAACGACGCATTGCGACATCCGCCGAAAAATGCTAGTGTGAAAGTAGCCTTATAGTGCCTGCTACAAATCACCATAGATAATAATGTTGTCAGGTGAGGGCACCTATCACGAGTTTGCTAAGCATACTTAAATGGTCATTGAACAAACTTTGCATAGAAAGAAGAAAAATGCATCAACAGTAAAGTGAATAAGAAAAGCTGTAACATATCTTATTGCAGAAATGTGCTTCTCTCTCCACATGAGCTGCCATTCCTCCTCCTGCTGCCTCCTAACTCACCATCCACTCTGAAACCCTGCTAAGGCTAGTTTCACATTTGCGTTAGAATCCGCAGCGTTTAATCCGCATCCGCAAGTGCAGGAAAAAACGCATAGAAACACGTACAAAAGCGGCGTTTTTTAGACGCATGCGGGAACGGTGCGCATGGTGACAAATTTTACAGGAGAAAAATCTAGATAACAAGACACCGCCAATGGGACTACAGAGGGCGTGTATTATGGGATCTCTATATATAGACCCTAGGACTGCTGAAATCTTAACAGTTTGCTACTGTATCCTGTGTCATGATGGATCTTCACATGGAGAGCTTTTATTTCAACCTGGATTTAAGCATCAAGCTGTTTCTTGCCTGTGCGTTTGCTTGGGAGCAAGACAGAAATCGCGAAAGATGGAGAAGGAGACGGCGTAGGCGTTTTTGGAGACACTCCATTATTGAACTCCAAGAGAGCCATGGAGCCTATCACACGCTGTATGGCGAGCTTAATGCCAACCCGGACAAATTCACGGAATATACAAGGATGTCGCAAGACTCTTTCCGGGATTTGCTTGCTCGTGTCCAAGGAGCCATATGGAGACAGGACACCCAGCTCCGTAGAGCGATTCCACCAGAGGAACGTCTGCTGGTTACATTAAGGTACGTAACAAATCTAAACAAATGCTAGTGGTAATTTTGGGTGTTCTGACATTAATTTTTTGTATTTTCCTTTATGTGTTTAGCATAACAACACCATAAATAGAATTGATTGTAATTTTTTTTTATTTTTATTTTCTTCCAGATTTCTGGCAACCGGAGAGAGTTTATCATCCCTCCACTTACAATACCGGCTTGGAATTTCCACCCTGTCTGGAATAGTTGTGGACACCTGCCGGGCTTTGTGGAATGTTTTCCGGGATGAGTTTAAACCCCTACCCACCGCGGACATGTGGATGGCAATTGCTGAAAAATTCTGAAGTGTGTGCTGTTTGGGAGTGGTGGATGGAAAGCACATCCGCAGTATCAAACCAGCCAGAACAGGATTGGAGTACTAAAGTTATAAAAAATATTTTTCTGTTGTGCTCATGGCAATAGCCGATGCGGACTGTCGTTTCATCGCCGTGGACATTGGAGCTTTTGGTCGTGGCAATGATTCTCAGACTTTTAAAAACTCGGATATGGGCCGCCATTTGTATGGCAAAAATTTTAATTTTCCACGGCCACGACCTCTCCCCAACACTCAAGGTCCACCGATGCCATTTGTTATAGTTGGGGATGAGGCCTTTCAGATGTGTGAAAACCTACTGAAGCCATATTCCAGTTGGGACTTAAACCACACTAAAAGGATTTTTAACTACAGAGTTACCAGGGCCCGAAGAACTGTAGAGTGTACGTTTGGTATTCTAGTCTCAAAATGGCGCATTCTTGCATCAGCCATTAATCTAAAAATGGAGACAGTCGACAAGGTGGTCAAAGCCTGTGTGGTTCTGCACAATTACATAATGGCTAAGGAGCGGCCCAACATTGAACTGGATGAACCAATTGCACACCCATTGCCCAATTACCAGCATCACCCGCTGCGGTCAACTGCTGAAGTTGGCCACATGCGGAACCAATTTGCTGCCTTTTTTGAATCAGATATTGGACGTGTGTCATGGCAGGATAATGTTGTGTAAATGTCCTGTTGGGATTTTGTCTGTACCAGTTATTTTCTTAAATGTTACTAATATTTCTTGTTAATAAACTTTATGTTTTAGTATCTTGACTGTGTCTCCTATGTATTTCCTCTACAAACCAAGGCTGCCCTCACACTAGCAGTATTTGGTCAGTATTTAATATCAGTATTTGTAAGCCAAAACCAGGAGTGGGTGATAAATGCTGAGGTGCTAAATATGTTAATATTATACTTTTCCTCTAATTGTTCCACTCCTGGTTTAGGCTTACAAATACTGATGTAAAATACTGACCACATACTGCTAGTGTGACGGCAGCCATGTTGTTTTAGTGGTAATGTTGTTGACGTCATTGCGTCCTGATTCTGTTCTGCAGTATCCATTGGACGCAGACTGAAGAGACAATGGCTGTAATACAAAACAGATCTATACTACTATAAAAAAAGAATAATAATAATACTCATCAAGTCAGGTGTCAGAAATAATGAATTCATGATGCACATATAACAGCCTCATGAATTCACTATTTCTGACACATGTCCAGGTGAGCATAGATATGCCTTGTATGACCACCATCGTCCCTTCACTTTGTGAGAAATAGATTACATATACAGAAGAGAAAATGGAGGTTATACAAGGCAGTTCTCTACTCACCAGGTCAGGTGTCCTAACTAATGAGTTTTTGGACACCTGACCTGTTGAGTATACATCTGCATTGTATTGCCACCATTTTCTCTTCAGTCTGCAACACTAGTCACAGACTAAGCAGAACGAAGAGATTATGGATAAAATACAAGTATACATTTTTTGGCCAACCTCATATATCTATACTAAAGACACATAAAGCTGCAGTCTTTTACTTGCTAACTACTGGAGCTATGATGTGGCCAAAAATTAAGTGTGCGGTGCACGGTGTGTATTGCCGGTGGCGAAAGACACAATTAAACCACACATAACTGGGGGCAAAAAAACAATATTATTTATTTTCTTATAAACCAAATTTTTATTTAACTGCGCCTGCTTGGGGTAGAGTGATGGAAATGGGGGGTGTGAAGCCTGGCTAAGTGTGGACGAAGCAGGGGTGGCAGGAGAAGGGGCAATTAAGCTAGTGGGGTCTGGTAGTTCGGGGATGGGGCTTGACACATGAGAGGCCTGAAACGCACTGGAAGGGTGAGACAAACCTGACATTACAGACACACTGGGAGGTGAGGGGGGAGGAATACTGATAGTACGCATTGTTTAATTTTTTTTCCTTTTCTGGGATCGCCGGGTTCTGGGAAGCCTCAGTGGGCTCATATGTCGTTGCATGGTCATGGTGGGTGACCTGTCAGGGTCCGGCTGCACTGTGCTCATAGAGCGTGCAGCCATGCCAGAGTCCATAGTGCTCGTAGAGCGTGCAGCCATGCCAGAATCCATAGTGCTCGTAGAGCGTGCAGCCATGCCAGAGTCCATAGTGCTCATAGAGCGTGCAGCCATGCCAGAGTCCATAGTGCTCGTAGAGCGTGCAGCCATGCCGGAATCCATAGTGCTCGTAGAGCGTGCAGCCATGCCAGAGTCCATAGTGCTCGTAGAGCGTGCAGCCATGCCAGAGTCCATAGTGCTCGTAGAGCGGAAGGCCATGCCAGGGTCCATTGTGCTCGTAGAGCCGAAGGCCATGCCAGGGTCCTGCTGCATCGTCGTGGTGCGGAAGGCCATGCCAGGGTCCATTGTCCTCGTAGAGCGGAAGGCCATGCCTGGGTCCTGCTGCATCGTGTTGGTGGTGGAGCGGAAGGCCATACCAGGGTCCTGCTGCTGCATCGTGGTGGCGGTGCGGAAGGCCATGCCAGGGTCCTCCTGCTGCATCGTGGTGTCAGTGGAGGAGGTCCAAGCAGGAGCAGCGGTTGTCATGGTGGTGGCGTTGGGCTGTCCTACAGCACTCGGCATGGTGGTGGTGCTGTACTGGTGTCCGGCAGTGCTAGGAATGGAGGTGGCCGTGCAGTGGTATGCAACAGAGGTCGGCATTGAGGTCAATCGTGACAGTGTGGGCACAGGTGGATATGCCGCCACTGTCTGCTGAAAATACCGACTCTGCTGCACAGCCTGCACGTAAGCAGCATTGCAGGCCTGCATGACACTAAGCTGGAGATCAGGCGTAAGGTGTTCCGACATGCCTTGTTCAATTTGGTTAAAAAAAAATGATGTGCTGGCCTCTGGAGGTCAGCTTTTACTTGGTCAAGGCATTTTGGTGACCTCCTGGATACGTGTAGTTGGAGCGCCCCCAGACGCAGGGCCGCGGGGCACTCGGTACCGGGCCTCTCAGTCTCGGTCTTGGGGTTGTCACGGTGGCCTGACCCGGTCCGTGACCCTGCTAAGGGGCGTCCAATTAAAGGTGGTGGTGCGTGGTGTGAGGAAATAACGAGGACACAGGGTTGCAGTCTCTTTACCTCTTTACTGTAGGCCTCAGGATCCGCAATCCGGAGCACTGCTAACACGGCTGGCTGAGACCGGCCGGTCCGAAGGCACCTCCAGAGTTCCCTTCACAGGTGGAGATCAGTGCCTCCCTACTAGCGCCTGTATGTTGTAGTACTTCCCTGCTGAGCACCACGGGATAGTCCTCACAACTGTTGTGTCTTATTCTGATGTTCTTTCCCACAACTCGTATCTTTTCTGATGTTCTTCTCCGTCCCCCAGATGATATGGCTAGGACGCACCCGTATGACGGGTAGGCCTGTAGTTCTTCCGGGACCCTAGTGACGCCCCTCTCCCACAGTTGCCCCCTATGTCTGCTTAGGTGATTTAGGTGAGACAGCCAACCTATAATTAACTGTCCTGCCGCTGTTTGAAGTAATGCTTGGAGCCCAATACTTCCTCGGCGTTCCGGACACCGGCGACGCGCCTCAGTAGGATGTTGCCTCGGTCTTACAGCACGACTCCTACTGGTATTATCTCCTTTTTGCTGCGATCTCGTTTCTCACTGCTTCACAATAAACCTCGCTTCTTGTCCTTTCTTAAGACACCGCCGCAAATCAGTACAGGCGTGGTTCCGTAACGTTCTGTCTGTTCGCTAGGCCTCTGTCAGGATCCCACCCCTGACAGGGACCCCCCTGAATCTTCTCAAGCAACCCCTTCTCTCACTAGGTGTTGCCTGGGCAAAACCCAGTCAGCTTCTCACTAACTTCCTATCCAACCCCCAGTTTTACCAGATTGTGAGGAGTGGCCTAATACATAGTGCCCTTTGCTCCCCCTGGAGGCCAGACTGTGAAGTGTATTGGTGCCTGTGATACCTGGTCAGGTGAACTCCTTTGGTGCCATCAGACGTACCATCACTCCCCTTACTGCAACGACCAGGTCTCTGGGGCGCTGCATATTCATATGGCTAATGGCAGTATCCAGTCGGTCACTCAAAGCCTTGAGTTCATCGTGAAAAACCGAGCTCAAGTGCAAAAATTCGGGCATGAGTGACCTGTCCGATGCCCTCTGCCGCGAGGAGCCCAAAAAAAAGGGGCAGAGGCAGAGGACTGGGAAAGGGGAACACCTGATGGACCAGCTTCCTGGTCTCCAGTTAGTGTGGCAAGCCCACTTGCTGCAGCGCTGCTGGATGGCTGGGACGGGTCCGTGGCTGTCTGATGAAGGACCACTCCAGAACCTGGGTCAACAGTGCTGCTCCATGTGCTGTGAACAAAGGAAAAAAAAATTAATACCAAAAATTTACCAAACGCCAACTCCTGTTGAATAGAAGCATACAGATTACGGCAATACAACACAACCTAATGCACAGGAGAAATACTTACGTTCTCTGGGCAAGGATCGGTCTTAAAAATGCCAGAATGCGATGGTATTTATACTTTCGGATCCTTGCTCCAGAACTACTGGGAACAAGGCTCTCTTGACGCAGGTCCTTGTTGAAGCGGTCCTTCATCGAACGCCAACGTGTTTTGACTTTGAGCACTGTTGAAAAAAACAAAACATAATGGTTAGACAATGTACTTTTGGCCGAGCTCACACAACTGTGTGTGATGAGAGAAACTCCTGAGAGTTTCTCTCATCACACACAGTTGTGTGAGCACAGCCAAGGTCTCTGCTGCTTCACACTGCATTGCAATACTTACAAAATGCAGTTCGGACCCGAGTCGGGGCATTGTCCCAGCCATCCCACATCGCTTTGGCCACCTCATTCCATAGGCGCCGGATCGTCACGTTGTCCAAGTGCTGTGGAACCCGGGTGTCCCACAACAGGACTCGCTCATGGACCACGGAGATGAGCATATTGTTGTCAATGAGGTCCTCATCCCGTTCCGAAATCTAAAACATAAATGAAGACATTAAATGTTGTATACATTAACATAAGGAAAAGAAAGAAAACAGAGGCTGAGAAATGGCATGAATAAGGAAAGTCAAGATAAAAAAGGAGTCCAGAAGAAAATTGTAAAGAAAGAGGAAAGTAAAGAAAGGAAGATTCAAGAATACTAAAGTGAGGATACAGTAAACAGTCAGCCAGGTATACTTACACGCTGCTGCCTTGACACTCGACCGTTACCCCACTGCTCCTGCCCAGCCTCTGCCGCAGTGGAAGAAGTGCTCTAAAAAAAAGGAAAAAAAAAATTGTCATATGTGTTGATGTGACAATGAATACTTACCAATCTGAGGAGGTGAGTACTCACTTCACTGACATGTTCGGCTTCAGAAGGCCCAGGACGTTGCTCCTCATCAGAAGAAGAAGACATTCTGATGCATGCATGCAGAAAGAAATGGCAGAAATTAGGACATGTAGAGACAGAAAATAGAAAATAAAGGCATTGGCTAGGATATACTCACTTTGTTCAGACTCGTTTCCTCCAAGGTGCTTTTGTCTGTCTGCTCTGCTTCTCTGTCTGCTGAGTAGTGACCTGCAACTGTCCACTCCCTCCCTTTATCACCTTGTATGTGGGGGTGACTAATCAGTGTCTAGACATGTTTTTCTCTGGTGCAACGCATGCATTCACGAACGCAAGCAAACGCATGTGCTGGTAAACGCATGCGTTCACATAGACAGCAATGCTTTTTTTGCCGCATTTCTTCCGCTAACAACCGCATACGTTTCTAGGCGGCAAATTGACGCCTCTAAAATTACTACATGTAGCGTTTACCGCGCCAAACCGCAGACGACGAAACGACGCATGCGTCGTCAAACGCGGCAAAACGCAATCAAACGCAGACACTTGCGTCCCTAATGTTAAATATAGGAATACACAACGCATGTGGATTATTGCGGACGAAACGCTGCGGACACAACCACAAATGTGAAACCGGCCTAAAACCGACCTGCTTAAAGGGGTGGTCCAGGCTCGGGGCTCAGTCTGCACTCTCTCTACTTTTAGAGCAGGGAGGTGACAGTTCAGTCTATGAAAAGACTGAAGAAATAGATCCTGCCGGACCTTTGGATCACATGACTAGCAGAGGGGAAGCTTGAAGAGGAGCAGTGCACAGGCTAAGTGAGTTTTTGTGTGTCAGAGCTGAGTATATATATATATATATATATATATATATATATATATATATACATACACCGTATATATATGCAGCGCCCCAGAGTCCTGGTCGTTGCAGTACTGTGGCTCCGCCACTAAGGGGAGCTATGGTACGTCTGATGGCACTGAAGGAGTTCATCTGACCAGGTATCACAGACACCAATACATTTCACAGCCGGGCTTCCAGGGGGTGCTAAGGGTTCTATTCATTAGGCCACTCCTCACATACTGGTAAAACTGGGGGTCAGGCAGGAAGTTAGGACAGAAAGCTGACTGGGTTGGAACCAGGCAACACCTTGTGGCAGATGGTGTTGTGGGAGAAGATTCGGTAGGGTCCCTGTCAGGGGTGGGATCCTGACAGAGGCCTGGCAACTTGAGCGAACGTAACGGGACCGTATCTGCTCAGCATAGCGGCGGTGCCCAAGGAGGGATTGGAAGCGAGATAGATTGTGCTGAGTGAGAAACGAGATCAAAGCAAGAAGGAGAATACCAGTAGGAGTCGTGCTGTGAGACCGAGGCAACATCCTACTGAGGCGCACAACCGGCGGCCGGAACGCCGAGGGAGTATTACAATATTCAGCTTCAGGCAATACTCTAAACCAACGGCAGGACAGTCAGTCTAAGGCGGGCTGTCTCACCTAAATCACCTATGCAGTCTTGGGGGGCAACTTGTGGAGAGGGGCGACTCTAGGGTCCCGGAAGAGCTCCGAGCCTACCCGTCATACGGGTGCCGTCCTAACCGTAACATCAGGGAGGGACGGAGGATTAGCAGAACATCATCTAATCGAGTTGTGAGGGAACTTAAGAAACAGACACAACAGTTGTGGGGACTTTCCGTAAGCACAGCAGGGAAGGACCGCAACACCTAGCGCTAGAAGGAAGGCACAGATTTCCACCTGTTAAGAGAACTCTGGAGGTGCCATTGGACCGGCCGGACTTGCGCAGCCTGGTTATCCGGATTCCGGACTGAGGACCCAGAGATCTTCAGTAAAGAGGTAAAGAGACTGCAACCTGGTGTCCTCGTTATTTACTACAACCTACACTGCACCGCAACATCACCATCTACACCTATCACTGTACGCCCCTCAGCAGGGTCACGGACCGGGTCTAGCCACCGTGACAACCCCAGAGCAGAGACTCAGAGGCCCGGTACCGGGTACCCCTCGGCCCTGCGGCGGTGGGGGCGCTACATATATATATATATATATGCACACAGTACAGACCAAAAGTTTGGACACACCTCATTTAAAGATTTTTCTCTATTTTCATGACTATGAAAATTGTACATTCACACTGAAGGCATCAAGACTATGAATTAACACATGTGGAATTATATACTTAACAAAAAAGTGTGAAACAACTGAAATTATGTCTTATATTCTAGGTTCTTCAAAGTAGCCACCTTTTGCTTTGATGACTGCTTTGCACACTCTTGGCATTCTCTTGATGAGCTTCAAGAGGTAGTCACCGGGAATGGTTTTCCAACAATCTTGAAGGAGTTCCCAGAGATGCTTAGCACTTGTTGGCCCTTCTGCCTTCACACTGCGGTCCAGCTCACCCCAAACCATCTCGATTTAAATGATGGTCCAACTAAACACAAACTGGATGGAATAGCGTGCCGCTGCAAGATGTTGTGGTAGCCATGCTGGTTCAGTATGCCTTCAATTTTGAATAAATCCCCAACAGTGTCACCAGCAAAGCACCCCCACATGATCACACCTCCTCCTCCTCCATGCTTCACGGTGGGAAACAGGCATGTAGAGTCCATCCGTTCACCTTTTCTGCGTCGCACAAAGACACGGTGGTTGAAACCAAAGATCTCAAATTTGGACTCATCAGACCAAAGCACAGATTGTGTTCTTTAGCCCAAACAAGTCTCTTCTGCTTGTTGCCTGTCCTTAGCAGTGGTTTCCTAGCAGCTATTTTACCATGAAGGCCTGCTGCACATAGTCTCCTCTTAACAGTTGTTGTAGAGATGTGTCTGCTGCTAGAACTCTGTGTGGCATTTACCTGGTCTCTAATCTGAGCTGCTGTTAACCTGCAATTTCTCAGGCTTGTGATTCAGATAAACTTATCTTTAGAAGCAGAGGTGACTCTTGGTCTTAGGCCATGCGCACACGTTCAGGATTTTTTGCGTTTTTTTCACTTTTTTTCACTATAAAAACGTGATAAAAACGCGAAAAAAACGCTTACATATGCCTCGTATTATTTACAGGGTATTCCGCATTTTTTGTGCAAATGTTGCATTTTTTTCCGCGAAAAAATCGCATTGCGGAAAAAAAAGCAACATGTTCATTAAAAATGCGGAATTGCGGGGATTCCGCACACCTAGGAGTGCATTGATCTGCTTACTTCCCGCACGGGGCTGTGCACACCATGCGGGAAGTAAGCAGATTATGTGCGGTTGGTACCCAGGGTGGAGGAGAGGAGACTCTCCTCCACGGACTGGGCACCATATAATTGGTAAAAAAAAAAGAATTAAAATAAAAAATAGTGATATACTCACCCTCTGATGGCCCCCGAAGTGTTCCCGCCTCTCCGGTGCATGCTCTCTCTTCCGTTCCTATAGATGGTGTGGTTCAGGACCTGTGGTGACGTCGCTGTCTTGTGATTGGTCGCGTGACCGCTCATGTGACTCACGCGACCAATCACAAGCCGTGACGTCATCGAAGGTCCTGAACCACACCGGCATCTATAGGAACGGACGCCGCTGAGGAGATTGGCTGTCTGCAGAGGGTGAGTATAACCATTTTTTTATTTTTTTTATTATTTTTAAACATTCTATCTTTTACTATAGATGCTGCATAAGCAGCATCTATAGTAAAAAGTTGGTCACACTTGTCAAACACTATGTTTGACAAGTGTGACCAACTTGTCAGTCAGTTTTCCAAGCGATGCTACAGATCGCTTGGAAAACATTAGCATTCTGCAAGCTAATTACGCTTGCAGAATGCTAAAAAAACCGCGAAAAAAAACGAAAAAAAAACCGCCAAAAAAAATATGCGGATTTCTTGCAGAAAATTTCCAGTTTTCTTCAGGAAATTTCTGCAAGAAATCCGGACGTGTGCACATACCCTTACTTTCCTGTGACGGTCCTCATGTGAGCCAGTCTCTTTGTAGCGCTTGATGGTTTTCGCCACTGCACTTGGGGACACCTTCAAAGTTTTCCCAATTTTTCGGACTGACTGACCTTCATTTCTTAAAGTAATGATGGCCACTTGTTTTTCTTTACTTAGCTGCTTTTTTCTTGCCATAATTCAAATTCTATCAGTCTATTCAGTAGGACTAGTAAAGAAAATTGGCGCGCACTCAGAGTAATGGGGGAGCGAGGTGCAGGTGTAATGGGCTGTATGAGCCCCACGTACATGAAGAATATAGTACACCGCACACTCTGTATGTGTATTTTGCAAAATAGTGATGAATTTATTGACATGAAAAGCGACCAGAGGTAATTATTATGACGTTTCGGCCCTGCCAGGGCCTTAATCATACAATCGCTATGGAAAAAAAATAAAGACAAAATATGTAAACATACAATATATACAATAACTCATATGCCAAAAACAAAATAAAGTTCCCAACCTGGATAAAAGAAAGGAAAAGATAAAACAAGAGAGGATAAAACATGATAGCAGTGACATGACATGATACATTTGTACAATATAACACCACGTAAATCCCCAAAATGGAGATATAGTCAAAAGCAAGATCGCAGGGTCAGACTAAGGTACTTGAAACCAGTCCATATGATAGTCAACATAAAGGATTCCAGAAAAGGAAAAGTATTACCTTTATTGTGCACAGAGAAGAGGGAAGAGTCCTTGTAGTTAAAGGCATACACTGCAGAGAAGATGATATAGGTACGTGAGATGAAGGAGGTACATAGAGTATAGGAAATGGTAAAGGTATATGGTGTACCTTAAATGCCGAGTAGTTATGCGTGTAATAACGCAAAAATAGCCCTGAAGTGGGTTCTGTAGAAATGTGAAAAATGAGTATGTCAGGGGCATGCGATCACTAAAGGTTACTGGATGCTGAGATATAGGTAGCAGGGTCAGGGCCCAATAGGAGAGAGTAGGTTACCTGGTGAGTGGAGTTACTGTGCGGCGCTCCCGCGCCCTGCTGCCGGTGTGTAGCGTGGCCGGCGCTGCAGTGTTTAGTGAGCGCTAAACGGAAGTGGTGCCTATGACACCGGAAGTAAGGCGAGCGGTCCGGGACCGCTACTGCGCATGCGCGGCCGGCGATTCAGTGTGTGCCTGGTTGCTAGGTGACCCAGGCGTTGTGCATGTCGGCGGCTAATAGCAGACAAGTATGTCTGTATAAGCAGTGCAAATGAAGGCTTAGGATGCTAGGTGACGCTGGAGCTGCTGCAAATAGCCAGGGGGGGGGCCCATACCTGATGCGAAATATGCTTAGCAAATATGCCTAATGAGGGGAGACCCTGGGGCGCATAGAAAAGCTAACCAGGGCATAGAGAAGTGATAAGAGAACTGTAGCACTTATGGCACAAGTAGGATGGAATGTTGTGGGAAGCTAGAAAGGGGATATTACTACAGGTAATACGTATGTTGTAGGTGGCAGATATATGAATGGATAATGTAATGTTTCTAAGGAACTCACCAGGTGTCTCAACGGATCTGCAAGGGAAGAGGAAAATGTTAGAAAGCTCCAATGATTAGATCAGCCAATCTATTTCCCTATTCAAGCCCCTAGGCGCAAGGGTGTCTAAGGTGTATATCCAAAAGGTTTCCCTGGATTTCAGCCGTTTGATGTGATTACCGCCCCGTCTAGGACGGGGTACATGTTCCAGGACCTGAAATCTAAGTTGGGCCACTGTGTGTCTTGCTTTCACAAAAGTGGCCCAACTTAGATTTCAGGTCCTGGAACATGTACCCCGTCCTAGACGGGGCGGTAATCACATCAAACGGCTGAAATCCAGGGAAACCTTTTGGATATACACCTTAGACACCCTTGCGCCTAGGGGCTTGAATAGGGAAATAGATTGGCTGATCTAATCATTGGAGCTTTCTAACATTTTCCTCTTCCCTTGCAGATCCGTTGAGACACCTGGTGAGTTCCTTAGAAACATTACATTATCCATTCATATATCTGCCACCTACAACATACGTATTACCTGTAGTAATATCCCCTTTCTAGCTTCCCACAACATTCCATCCTACTTGTGCCATAAGTGCTACAGTTCTCTTATCACTTCTCTATGCCCTGGTTAGCTTTTCTATGCGCCCCAGGGTCTCCCCTCATTAGGCATATTTGCTAAGCATATTTCGCATCAGGTATGGGCCCCCCCTGGCTATTTGCAGCAGCTCCAGCGTCACCTAGCAT
The DNA here is from genome assembly GCF_051348905.1 of Ranitomeya variabilis. Classification (NCBI taxonomy): domain Eukaryota; kingdom Metazoa; phylum Chordata; class Amphibia; order Anura; family Dendrobatidae; genus Ranitomeya; species Ranitomeya variabilis. Next base: position 256,285,569 of record NC_135235.1, on the reverse strand, counting down.
CCTAAGCCTTCATTTGCACTGCTTATACAGACATACTTGTCTGCTATTAGCCGCCGACATGCACAGCGCCTGGGTCACCTAGCAACCAGGCACACACTGAATCGCCGGCCGCGCATGCGCAGTAGCGGTCCCGGACCGCTCGCCTTACTTCCGGTGTCATAGGCACCACTTCCGGTTAGCGCTCACTAAACACTGCAGCGCCGGCCACGCTACACACCGGCAGCAGGGCGCGGGAGCGCCGCACAGTAACTCCACTCACCAGGTAACCTACTCTCTCCTATTGGGCCCTGACCCTGCTACCTATATCGCAGCATCCAGTAACCTTTAGTGATCGCATGCCCCTGACATACTCATTTTTCACATTTCCACAGAACCCACTTCAGGGCTATTTTTGCGTTATTACACGCATAACTACTCGGCATTTAAGGTACACCATATACCTTTACCATTTCCTATACTCTATGTACCTCCTTCATCTCACGTACCTATATCATCTTCTCTGCAGTGTATGCCTTTAACTACAAGGACTCTTCCCTCTTCTCTGTGCACAATAAAGGTAATACTTTTCCTTTTTTTGAATCCTTTATGTTGACTATCATATGGACTGGTTTCAAGTACCTTAGTCTGACCCTGCGATCTTGCTTTTGACTATATCTCCATTTTGGGGATTTACGTGGTGTTATATTGTACAAATGTATCATGTCATGTCACTGCTATCATGTTTTATCCTCTCTTGTTTTATCTTTTCCTTTCTTTTATCCAGGTTGGGAACTTTATTTTGTTTTTGGCATATGAGTTATTGTATATATTGTATGTTTACATATTTTGTCTTTATTTTTTTTCCATAGCGATTGTATGATTAAGGCCCTGGCAGGGCCGAAACGTCATAATAATTACCTCTGGTCGCTTTTCATGTCAATAAATTCATCACTATTTTGCAAAATACACATACAGAGTGTGCGGTGTACTATATTCTTCATATTCAGTAGGACTATCAGCTGTGTATCCACCAGACTTCTGCACAACACAACTGATGGTCCCAACCCCATTTATAAGGCAAGAAATCCCACTTACTAAACCTGACAGGGCACACCTGTGAAGTGAAAACCATTCCCGGGGACTACCTCTTGAAGCTCAACAAGAGAATGCCAAGAGTGTGCAAAGCAGTCATCAAAGCAAAAGGTGGCTACTTTGAAGAACCTAGAATATAAGACATATTTTCAGTTGTTTCACACTTTTTTTGTTAAGTATATCATTCCACATGTGTTAATTGACAGTTTTGATGTCTTCAGTGTGAATGTACAATTTTCATAGTCATGAAAATACAGAAAATTCTTTAAATGAGAAGGTGTGTCCAAACTTTTGAAGATTTTTCTGTATTTTCATCACTATGAAAATTGTAAATTCACACTGAAGGCATCAAAACTATGAATTAACACATGTGGAATTATATACTTAACAAAACAGTGTGAAACAACAGAAATTCTATCTTATATTCTAGGTTCTTCAAAGTAGCCACCTTTTGCTTTGATGACTGCTTTGCACACTCTTGGCATTCTCTTGATGAGCTTCAAGAGGTAGTCACCGGGAATGGTCTTCCAACAATCTTGAAGGAGTTCCCAGAGATGCTTAGCACTTGTTGGCCCTTTTGCCTTCACTCTGCGGTCCAGCTCACCCCAAACCATCTCGATTGGGTTCAGGTCTGGTGACTGTGGAGGCCAGGTCATCTGGCGTAGCACCCCATCACTCTCCTTCTTGGACAAATAGCCCTTACACAGCCTGGAGGTGTGTTTGGGGTCATTGCCCTGTTAAAATATCATCAATAAACACTAGTGACCCAGTGCCACTGGCAGCCATGCATGCCCACGCCATCACACTGCCTCCGCTGTGTTTTACAGATGATGTGGTATGCTTTGGATCATGAGCTGTACCACGCTTTCGCCATACCTTTCTCTTTCCATCATTCTGGTAGAGGTTGATCTTGGTTTCATCTGTCCAAAGAATGTTCTTCCAGAACTGTGCTGGCTTTTTTAGATGTTTTGTAGCAAAGTCTAGTCTAGCCTTTTTATTCTTGATGCTTATGAGTGGCTTGCACCCTGCAGTGAACCCTCTGTATTTACTTTCATGCAGTCTTCTCTTTATGGTAGATTTGGATATTGATACGCCGGCCTCCTGGAGAGTGTTGTTCACTTGGTTGGCTGCTGTGAAGGGGTTTCTCTTCATCATGGAGATTATTCTGCTATCATCCACCACTGTTGTCTTCCGTGGGCGCCCAAGTCTTTTTGCATTGATGAGTTCACCAGTGCTTTCTTTCTCAGAATGTACCAAACTGTAGATTTTGCCACTCCTAATATTGTAGCAATTTCTCCGATGGGTTTTTTCTGTTTTCGCAGCTTAAGGATGGCTTGTTTCACCTGCATGGAGAGCTCCTTTGACCGCATGTTTACTTCACAGCAAAACCTTCCAAATGCAAGCACCACACCTCAAATCAACTCCAGGCCTTTTATCTGCTTAATTAAGAATCACATAACGAAGGGATTGCCCACACCTGTTCATGAAATAGCCTTGGAGTCAATTGTCCAATTACTTTTGGTCCCTTTAAAAACAGGGTGGCACATGTTAAGGAGCCCTAACCCTAACTGAAAAGTCTGAACTTCAACTGCATCTGAATTGTTTTCTTTAAAATTCATTGTGGTAATGTTTATAACCAAAATTCGAAAAATGTTGTCTCTGTCCAATATATATATATATATATATATATATATATATATATATATATATATATATATTATTGCTGAATATGCGGGCATAACAGCTGAACATGTGAAAAAAAAGGATCAATGGACTGGGCACTACCTGTATATTGATGGTGTGCTAACTGAAACATGTGTAAGATAAATGCAATGAAAAACTTCCTACATTTAAAATTATAAATGACAAATATTTACACAGTTTAAATTTAGGAAGTGCAACCGATCAATCTTTTTGAACACATCTTTCTTCTTTCTTTTTGTGTACACTGTGGGAGACATCATACTGTGTGGTGAGGTCTGTGACGGGTAACATACAATAATGAAGGGCACTTTGGTGGCCATATACTATGTGTGGAGGCATCTTACTGTATAAAAATCACTGTGAGGACCTTGAAAGGATTACCATACTTTGATGATATCTGTATCTCCACAGTAAGTAAACAGAAGAGCTGAGGGAGGGAGGGGTCTGCAGCACTGAGGAAAAGCAGGGTGCTGCTGGGAAATGTAGTTTTAGCAGACAAGAATAACACTGCTTATTATTATTATTATTATTATTATTATTTATTGTTATAGCGCCATTTATTCCATGGCGCTTTACATGTGAGGAGGGGTATACATAATAAAAACAAGTACCATAATCTTAAACAATACAAGTCATAACTGGTACAGGAGGAGAGAGGACCCTGCCCGCGAAGGCTCACAATCTACAAGGGATGGGTGAGAATACAGTAGGTGAGGATAGAGCTGGTCATGCAGCGGTTTGGTTGATCGGTGGTTACTGCAGGTTGTAGGCTTGTCGGAAGAGGTGGGTCTTCAGGCTCTTTTTGAAGGTTTCAATGGTAGGCGAGAGTCTGATGTGTTGTGGTAGAGGGTTCCAGAGTAGGGGTGATACGCGAGAGAAATCTTGTATACGATTGTGGGAAGAGGAGATAAGAGGGGAGTAGAGAAGGAGATCTTGTGAGGATCGGAGGTTGCGTGTAGGTAAGTACCGGGAGACGAGGTCACAGATGTATGGAGGAGACAGGTTGTGGATGGCTTTGTATGTCATGGTTAGGGTTTTGTACTTGAGTCTCTGGGCAATGGGGAGCCAGTGAAGGGATTGACAGAGGGGAGAGGCCGGGGAATAGCGGGGGGACAGGTGGATTAGTCGGGCAGCAGAGTTTAGAATAGATTGGAGGGGTGCGAGAGTGTTAGAGGGGCAGGCCACAGAGCAGGAGTTTGCAGTAGTCAAGGCGAGAGATGATGAGGGCATGGACTAGGGTTTTTGCAGATTCTTGGTTGAGGAATGTACGGATTCGTGAAATATTTTTGAGTTGAAGTCGGCAGGAAGTGGAAAGGGCTTGGATATGTGGTTTGAAGGAGAGATCAGCATCAAGGATTACCCCGAGGCAGCGAGCTTGTGGGACTGGGGAGAGTGGGCAGCCATGCACTGTAATGGATAGGTTTGTTGGGGGGGTCGCGTGAGATGGGGGAAAGATGATGAATTCTGTTTTGTCCATGTTAAGTTTCAGAAATCTAGCGGAGAAGAAGGATGAAATAGTGGACAGACATTGAGGGATTCTGGTTAGTAGGGAGGTGATATCTGGTCCAAAGATGTAGATCTGTGTGTCATCAGCATAGACGTGATACTGGAAGCCATGAGATTCTATGAGCTGTCCCAGGCCAAAGGTGTAAATGGTGAAGAGCAGGGGCCCAAGGACTGAACCTTGTAGGACTCCGACAGATAGGGGGCAAGGTGAGGAGGTGGTGTGTGAGTGGGAGACGCTGAATGTCCGGTCTGTTAGGTATGATGAGACACAGGATAGGGCCAAGTCTGTGATGCCAAGGGATGAGAGGGTCTGTAATAATAGGGAATGGTCCACTGTGTCAAAGGCAGCCGACAGGTCGAGGAGGAGGAGGACAGAGTAGTGTCGCTTGCTGTTGGCGGTTAAGAGGTCATTGGTGACCTTAGTTAGGGCAGTTTCAGTGGAGTGGTGTGACCGGAAGCCAGATTGTAAGTGGTCAAAGAGGGAGCATGTAAGTGGTCAAAGAGGGAGCAAGAAGAGAGATGGGAGGACAGTTCAAGGTAGACGTGTTGTTCCAGTAGTTTGGAGGCATAAGGGAGAAGTGATATAGGGTGATAGCTAGATACAGAGGATGGGTCAAGAGAAGGCTTTTTGAGGATAGGTGTGATTGAGGCATGTTTAAAGCTTGAGGGGAAAACACCAGTTGTTAGTGATAGGTTGAAGAGATGGGTTAGGGCTGGGATGAATACTTTGGTGAGGTGTGGGATGGGAGCGGGTCAAGTGCACAGGTGGTGAGATGCTATCTTGAGAGTAGAGTGGAGAGTTGATCTTCTGTAATGGTGGAGAAGTTGGATTTGAAGGTGGAGGGCTGGGAAGTCGGGAGGAAGGGCTCTGGTTGTTGTTGACCAAAACTGTCTCTGATGTTATCAATCTCCCTGCTTGAAAAATGAGGCAAAGTCTTCAGCTGAGATAAGTGGGGAGGGAGGAGGTGCTGGGGGACGGAGGAGAGAATTGAAGGTGTTGAATAACTGTTTAGGGTTGTGAGACAGGGAGGATATGAGAGATGAGAAGTAGGTTTGTTTAGCTGTGGCGAGTGTGGTCTTGAAAGTAGTGAGGGACTGTTTGAATGCGATGAAGTGCTCGTTGGAGTGGGATCTTTTCCATCTGCGCTCAGCAGCCCTGGAAGCTCGCCTCAGTTCTTTGGTCAGGCTGGTGTGCCAGGGCTATCTGTTGATTTTGCGAGCTTTGGTATGTGTAAGTGGGGCAGCAGATTCCAAAGCTACAGCTATTGTGGTGTTATATAGAGCGGCAGCATCATCTGCATTGTGTAAGGAACTTATATCTGTGAGAGGGAGGAGGGATTCAGAAAATGAATGTAGGTCAAGATGTTTAAGATTTCTGCGAGGGTGTGAAAGTTTGTGGGGTGGGGATTGTAGACATGGAGTGGAGAGGGAAGAGAATGTGAGACGGTTGTGGTCAGAGAGAGGAAGAGGTGAGTTAGAGAGGTTAGATAGGGAGCAGAGGCAGGTGAAGATGAGGTCCAGTGTGTGACCATCTTTGTGAGTGGCTGCAGAAGACCATTGAGTGAGGCCGAAGGAGGAAGTGAGAGATAGAAGTTTAGTGGCAGCTGAGAGGGAAGTGTCAATGGGGATGTTGAAGTCGCCCATGATGATAGTGGGGATGTCCGCAGAAAGGAAATGAAGTAGCCAGGTGGGGAAGTGGTCAAAGAAGGTGGTGGCTGGTCCTGGGGGGTGGTAAATGACAGCCAGTTGGAGGGGGAGTAGATGCGCGCAGAGTGCACCTCAAAGGAAGGGAGGGTAACAGAGGGTGGAAGTGGGATTGGGGTGAAGGAGCAAGTGTCTGACAGGAGAAAACCAACTCCTCCACCATGTTTGCTGCTGCAGCGGGGGGTGTGAGAAAGGTGGAAGCCACCGTAAGAGAGTGCAGCAGGGGAGGCTGTGTCGGAAGGGGTGAGCCAGGTTTCGGTGATGGTGAGGAAGGAAACTTTGGTAGTAACAAAGAGATGATGGATGTAGGAAAGCTTGTTGCAGACAGAGCGAGCGTTCCACAGAGCTCCTGTTAGTGGGACTGGCTTATTTAGCTGTGTGAAGCTGGATGCGCTGCGGGACAGATAAAGATGAAAAAAAAACACAAAGGTACAAGAAAAACTTTATGTTGGGCTGAATATTATTACTATTAGTAATAGTTATGCAGTTATGCAAAAATATTGCCGTTACCTTTTAATTTGTGGTATGGCTGTATGGGTTCTAGTACAGCTAGGAAAACTATAAATGTCATTGCATGATGTCTCAAGGGCTGAAAAAAATCAAGCTTTGAAGCCATGTGTGCACTTCCAGGCTAATATGCATGTGGCTTTGAAGCTCAGTCTCTTAGAGCTGGTATGTGGGATTACTACAAGACAGGCATATTTTTTTATTCCTGTAGGAAGATCTATACAGGATTTAGAACTCTGGTATGTGTGGACAGCCCCCAAGTCAGGTCAGAGTATTGTGGAAGCTGTAGTTTGGTAAGACCTGAAGAGTGCACAAGAGACCACCAGTATATAGTAGATAACGGTTTTATAGCAGGTACTCAACATTTCCAGATATGTGAATGACGGCGAAACTTTACAGCAACGTGAAGATTGTACATAGCATAGTAATTATTGTGCTGGAGACACAAATTTTCATTGCTTATCATTAGAAAATAATCACTATATTAATTGTAAAGACATAACACAAGGACAGACCTGATCACCAGAAGTCATTAAACACTGTGAAAGCCGAGCACCAAGCAGGAAAGTATAAACAAAGTATGAAAGTCTTAGGGTAAGTTCACACTAGCCGTTTTTTCTACATTTTTGTTCTGCAGCAAAACCTGATCTCTTGGCAGGAAAGAAGCTGCAGAGAAAAAGCATGTTTTCCTTGGTTTTTCTTTCGTTTTTTTTGCATGCTAGATTTGTCTCTTGTGCATGCTGATAAAGTTTAGTGTTGGAAAAAAAGTCCTATTCTATAGAAACAGGTTTTGGCACAAAAATGAGCAACAAAACCTGATACCTGCGTTTTTGGTGTGCGTTTTTTCACCATACATTCATTTCAATGGGTGAAAAATGATGAAAAAAACCACAGGAAAAAAGCTGAAAGAAGTTACATGCTCCATTGTGCATAAACCATGCAAAGGACAAAATCCTGACACTAAAAAAACCTGTGTGCATGAGCCTTCCTGAAAGCTCATAGACTTTGCTGGTACTGCAAAACGCAGCTGAAAATTTAATTGACTGACGATCAGCTACATAGAAACCAATCGGTCGGTTATTAGGTCCTTTTGACTGCCCAACCTGAATTGCACAGAAGATCTTTAATACAATTGTTCTGTTTCCATGAAATGTCTTGTTATCGGTAGCACATGTCCTGTTTGCAGAGGACAATGAGCGGCCAATGATAAAAGTCATCATGTGGGACAAACATGCGTTTTGCTCATTTGTTCGGTTATTATGATCCATTTATCAGGTCGGAATATTACAATGCTTTTCTACTATACTACTAATACTGTACAGTGAATTGCAGCCTAGAGCCGGGGTCACACTTGCGAGTGTGGTGTGAGAAACTCGCACCAGTCTCTCGCATCAATACCCGGCACTATCGCTGGCACTCGGGACCAGACTGCACCATCAGAATAGCGAGTGCAGCTCTGAACTATAATACAGGATGTAACTAAGGATCAGTAATGTAATGTATGTACACAGTGACTGCACCAGCAGAATAGTGAGTGCAGCTCTGGAGTATAATACAGGAGGTAACTCAGGATCAGTAATGTAATGTATGTACACAGTGACCTCACCAGCAGAATAGTGAGTGTAGCTCTGGAGTATAATACAGGATGTAACTCAGGATCAGTAATGTAATGTATGTACACAGTGATTGCACCAGCAGAATAGTGAGTGCAGCTCTGGAGTATAATACAGGATGTAACTCAGGATCAGAAATGTAATGTATGTACACAGTGATTGCACCAGCAGAATAGTGAGTGCAGCTCTGGGGTATAATACAGGAGGTAACTCAGGATCAGTAATGTAATGTATGTACATAGTGACTGCACCAGCAGAATTATGAGTGCAGCTCTGAAGTATACTACAGGATGTAACTCAGGATCAGTAATGTAATGTATGTACACAGTGATTGCTCCAGCAGAATAGTGAGTGCAGCTCTGGAGTATAATGCAGGATGTAACTCTGGATCAGTAATGTAATGTATGTACACAGTGACTGCACCAGCAGAATTATGAGTGCAGCTCTGAAGTATAATACAGGATGTAACTAAGGATCAGTGCAGAATAAGTAATGTAATGTACTGTATGTACAGAGTGACTGTCCCCCGGAAGAAGGCACTGTGAGCCGAAATGCGCGTTGGGGTGGGTGCTCTAGCTACGGTATACACAGGTAAATACTGGCCCTACTGTTTTTATAGCGTCCTTATCTCCTTAGGTGGTTATTTTGCCGCTTCTATTGGTCTTTTGCCCTTTGCTATTATCCAGTTATGCTGCACACCTGCATTTTACCTTTGCAATGGATTATGGGCGCTGCCTTTGTACTCTTTGTAAATAACCTGTTTGCTTACCGTGGCTTCACCCTTTTGTGTACCATTGTCTTGTATCTGCTATCCTACTTGTGTTTTTACTTTTAAGTATTAATAAAATTTACACATTGTTTTAGCAAACTTTTGGTTCTTTTGGTGAGTTTTCTCTTTTTGGTATGATTAACGTATGTTTGCACTGAACCTTATTCCATATATCCCGACACCATGGCTCACCTTGGGTTTTTACCTCTGCACTAAGCATGCTTTTGGTGTATGGTCAGGTTTATAGGTATTTGTTTTGTGTAATGTGTGCAGCTCTGAAGTATACTACAGGATGTAACTCAGGATCAGTAATGTATGTACACAGTGACTGCACCAGCAGAATTATGAGTGCAGCTCTGAAGTATAATACAGGATGTAACTAAGGATCAGTGCAGAATAAGTAATGTAATGTACTGTATGTACAGAGTGACTGCAGCAACATAATAATGAGTGCAGCTCTGGAGTATAATACAGGATGTATTTGCTTCAACCCTTAAACTTTCATCAAAATATAACAATCACTCACCATTAAGAAGAAATAACAAAAGGGAAAAATGCCCTTGTCCCATTTTGTCAAGTTTCATATCAGAGGGCTGAAAAAATTAACAAAATAACAACCAGTATCCACAAACAGACGGGGGAACAGATAACTGGAGTTGTATCCGTTTCTTTGAGCAGCCTACTGGAGCTCAGGGAGAAGATGCTGTAGTGACTTCAGGTGTTGCTCCTCTTTGTTGCATGAAATCAGGTGAAATAAAACCCTCAGATAAACTTGTAAACTGGATCTTATGTCATGAAAGAGAAAACCATAAGATCATTTTACAGCGAAATCAACCCTGGAGGACATTGGCCTGAGTGCATCTAAATTATTGAACCCTGCACATTAGGCCTCTCGAGATATAGGGATAATACAGGCACATTTGTGACATGTCTCTTTAGTCTTTCCCTATTCCATTTGTCATACTCAGAAAAAGTAAAAAAAGGAGAATTTGGTACAAATGCTAAACACAGTATCAGGGTATGTGGACACGATCAGTAATTGCAACAGAAACAATCTGCTGCAAATAATGAAGCCATGGCAGTAAAAACAAAGCTTAAAATATGTATGTGTTGTGCTGCGTTTGTGTGTATTTTCATATGTTTTTTTAATACATTGTTTCCCATGCACTGGAACTGGTGAAAAATGTGGCAAAACTCTGAAAGAATTAACATGTAGCAGATTTGAAAGTGCTTGAAATCTGCAATGAAAAAAAGAAGCAGCATGTACATGAGATTCAGAAATCTCATTAACTTTGCTGTTACAGTAAAACGTTGTCTTTTTTCACTACAAAAACGTTTGGAAAAAAGTTTGGGAAAAATGCAACATATGAATACTATCTAACTACGGCTGTAGAGGTCATACAGATGTATGATGGATTAAAAATATAACACAAAGAAGTCAGTAAGTCTATACTGCGCCTCTAAATTCAGAATCAGACTTTTTCTTGCAGATTTTTACAAGTTCAATGGTAGTTGTACTACAAATATCCTCACGTGAGGCATTGCATTTAAAGGAAAACACCGTATTTTACAGAGACCCTATAAGGCAGCAGTGTGAGTATGACCATGGACATGATACAATTACAGTGGGGGAAATAAGTATTTGATCCCTTGCTGATTTTGTAAGTTTGCCCACTGACAGATATGAACAGTCTATAATTTTAAGGGTAGGTGAATTTTAACATTGAGAGATAGAATATTAAAAATAAAATCCAGAAAATCACATTGCATAAATTATATAAATGTATTTTGCAGTGAGAAATAAGTTATTGATCCCCTACCAACCATTAAGAGCTCTGTCTCCTAGAGACCAGTTAGACTATGTTCACATGCTGCGGTTTTTGCTGCGGATTTGCAGCTGCGGATCCGCAGACGTTTTCCATGCAGGGTACAGTACAATGTTACCCTATGGAAAACACAATCCGCTGTGCCCACTATCCTTTTTTCCGCCTGAAAATCCGCGCTGATTTTCTGCGGAAAAAAAGAAGTAGCATGTCACTTCTTTCTGCGGATTCCGCAACTGTTTTCCACCTGCACCAATAGGAAAGTGCAGTTGGAAACCCGCAGTGGAATCCGCAGGAGAAACCGCACAGAAAACCGCAGGGAAATCCACCGCGGTTTTGCACTGCAGGTTTTCTCAAATCAGGACCAGAAAAATCCGCAGACAAAAAAGGATGGTGTGAACAAGGCCTTAGACTCTCCTAATCAACTCGTTACCTGCATTAAAGACAGCTGTCTTACATAGTCGCTTTTATAAAAGACTCCTGTCTACAGACTCAATTAATCAGTCAGACTCTAACCTCTACAAGCTAGGCAAGACCAAAAAGCTTTATAAGGCCGGCTTCACACGTCAGTGGCTCCGGTACGTGGAGGTGACAGTTTCCTCACGTACCGGAGCCACTGACACACGTAGACATGTCAGTGTTCGTGGGAGCGCACGTATTACACGGACCCATTAAAGTCAATGGGTCCGTGTAAAACACGTACCACACATGGACGTTGTCCGTGTGCAGTCTGTGTGCCGTGCAGGAGACAGCGCTACAGTAAGCGCTGTCCCCCCCACATGGTGCTGAAGCCGCCATTCATATCTTCTCTGCAGCAGCGTTTGCTGCAGAGAAGATATGAATAATCCTTTTTTTTTTTTTGTTTCTCGTGTTTAACATAAAGATCCATGTCCCCACCCCCCCTCCACCCCCTGTGCGGCCGCCCGCTGTTATTAAAATACTTACCCGGCTCCCTCGCAGTGTCCTGTCCTGGCCGCAGCTTCTACTGTATGTGGTCACGTGGGGCCGCCCATTACAGAAATGAATATGCGGCTCCACCCCTATGGGAGGTGGAGCCGAATATTCATGACTGTAATTGGCGGCCCTACGTGACCGCTCATACAGTAGAAGCTGCGGCCAGAACAGGACACTGCGAGGGAGCCGGGTTAGTATTTTAATAACAGCGGGCGGCCGCACAGGGGGTGGGAGGGGGGTGGGGACATGGATCTTTATGTTAAACACTAGAAACAAAAAAAAAAAGGATTATTCATATCTTCTTTACAGCAAACGCTGCTGCAGAAAAGATATGAATGGCGGCTTCAGCACCACGTGGGGGGGACAGCGCTTATCTCTAGCGCTGTCTCCTGCACGGTGCGTGTGGTACCCAGTCGGCACACGGGCGGCACACGTGTGCCGCACGTGTGCCACACTGATGTGCCGCAGAAACGCACGGGCACACGGACACGGATAATTCCGGTACCGATTTTTCCGGTACCGGAATTATCTGGACGTGTGGGACAGGCCTAAGAATGTCAGGGACAAGATCATAGACCTGCACAAAGCTGGAATGGGCTACAAAACCATAAGTAAGATGCTGGGTGAGAAGGAGACAACTGTTGGTGCAATAGTAAGAAAATGGAAGAAATACAAAATGACTGTCAATCGACATTGATCTGGGGCATCAAGCAAAATCTCACCTCACATGGGGGAATTTGTAAATGATTTCATGGCAGCTGGGACCACAGTCACCAAGAAAACCATTGGTAACACATTACGCCGTAAGGGTATGTGTCCACGTTCAGGATTGCATCAGGATTTGGTCAGGATTTTTCATCAGTTTTTGTAAGCCAAAACCAGGAGTGGAACAATTAGAGGAAAAGTATAACAGAAACATATGCACCACTTCTGCATTTATCACCCACTCCTGGTTTTGGCTTACAAATACTGATAAAAAATCCTGACCAAATCCTGAACGTGGACACATACCCTAAAGGTTTAAAATCCTGCAGTGCCCGCAAGGTCCCCCTGCTCAAGATTCACATGTGCAGCCCGTCTGAAGTTTGCCAATGAACACCTGGATGATTCTGTGAGTTATTTGGAGATGGTGCTGTGGTCAGATGAGACAAAAATTGAGGTCTTTGGCTTTAACTCAACTCGCCATGTTTGAAGGAAGAGAAATGCTGCCTATGACCCAAAGAACACCATCCCCACTGTCAAGCATGGAGGTGGAACATTATGTTCTGGGGGTGTTTCTCTGCTAAGGGCACAGGACTATTTCATCGCATCAATGAGAGAATGGATGGCACCTTAATCCCATAGAAAACTTTTGGAGGGTGTTGAAGTTCCGAGTTGCCAAAATTGTGTGCTAACATCATCAACTACAAAAAACGTCTGACTGCTGTGCTTGCCAAAAAGGGTTTTTCCACCAAGTATTCAGGGTACGTGCACACATTGCAGATTTCCTGCGGATCCGCAGCGTTTTTTCCCCATGCAGAAACGCTGCAGATCCGCAAGTGATTTACAGTACAACGTAACTCAATGGCAAAAAAAATGGTGTGCTAATGGTGCTGAAAAATCTGCACGGAAAATGCAGCAGATTAAAAAAAGGACCATGTCAATCTTTTTTGTGGATCTGCTGCGTTTATACACCCATTCCCATTCCATAATAGAAATCCGCAGGGGTAAAAAAAAAGAAAGAAATCCCCACAAAATCCGCAAAAAAATAAAACCACACACAAAACGCAAAAAAAGCGCAGATTCTGACCTGCGTCTTCTGCCAAGAAATCCAGAATCTGCACAGAAAATTCCACAGTCAAATCTGCAACTTGTGCATATAGCCGAAGTCTTGTTTGGCAAAGTGATCAAATACTTATTTCTCACTGCAAAATGCAAATACATTTAAATAATTTATAAAAGGCGATAATCTGGATTTTATTTTTGATATTCTATCTCTATTCTATAAATTATAGACTGTTCATGTCTTTGTCAGTGGGCAAACTTATAAAATCAACAAGAGATCAAATACTTATTTCCCCCATTGTAACTGTAGGACTGTTATCATTGAGGAATTTTACTTGTTTTGGGGAAAACATTTAGTAAAGGTGACAGTTCTCCTTGTGTTCTATGAAGACCCCTGACAAGTTTTCCACTACTATTAGGCCACATCAGGGCTGCCACTAGAAATTTCGGGGCCCCATACTGGCAAAATTTCTGGGGCCCCCTTGAGACTCCGCCCAGGCTCCACCCCAGCCCCGCCTCCACCCCTCAAACTGTCCACAGTCCCACCGCTCGCTCTTGGAAAAACTCCACTTCTCACCTATCACACATTGACAGTTCCCATCACCAGATCACACATATAGCCGGCAGCTTTTGTTTTGGCCAAAAGATTTTTTAAGCCACCAAAATGACAAGGTAGACACTTTTGGCCGGGCCCTGCTCTACTGTAACCTATTAAATATTTGTTAAAATATGCAATACAATTTAGGTATATTTTTATTTATTTTTCAATTTTTAAAATGACCTATAATACCACATACAAGGAACAAATACCACAGCACCATGACCAGACACCATATTATCACCACAGTGACCTATAATACTATCTACAAGGTACAAATACCGCCACACCATGACCAGATGACATATTACCACCACAGTGATCGAATAATATCAAATACAAGGAACAAATACCACAACATCATGACCAGACCACATATTACCACCACATAGTGACTGAATACTACAATACTGATCAATAATAAAAAAAACCCCACAATACTATCACCATAAGTGCCATTATACACAGGAGATCTGTACTTAGTATGCAGTGTCTGTGTAGAGGTAATACAGCGATCGCTGGTGAGGTGACATTATACACAGGAGCTCTGTATATAGTGTATAGGTAATCCAGTGATCACTGGTGACATTATACACAGGACCTCTGTATATAGTATACAGTGTATAGTGTCAGTGTATAGGTAATACACTGACTCACCAGTGACATCTCTAGGTGAAGTCCTTCATCTTTCATCCCGCACAGACCGCCATCACTTCATCCAGCCAGGACTCGTCTCTGCAGGAAAGAACACAGTTATCTCAAGTTCCACTTGCAGAACACATTACTTAATTTTCCTAACGTCTACATTACACCACATGAAGAAGGCGACATAGTATCATTCTACACAGTAATAGGACCGCCCCTCCATTTAAAACAGTGTACTCAAAAAATAAAATAAAAACATCACTGCAGTAATTATTAGGGTTGAACAATTAATATAAATGTTCAATTCTCTAGTTGCCTACTCCTGGCCTAATGGATATATTGATCATGTGCACTAAAGAAATACACCAGACACAGTCAGCTGTAACTCTTCTTGATCAATGTGTGGCTCAGCTCCAAGAAGGGAAGTTTATTAGTCAAACACAATGTTATATATCTCCTGTAAGGGGGCTCGGTTAGCTCTAAAATGGGAGTGATCGGATGTATTCCATTGGTTAGTGGGTTGGGCATGAGCAAGTCCATGGGCGGATCCATGAGGTCATCAAGGTGGGTTGGTCCGTGAGGTCATCAGAGTGGGCGTCGCTGTGGGTGGATCCATGAGGTCATCAGAGTGGGCGTAATCTTGGATACCAGACCGCATGGTCTGCTGAGACAGGAAATGGCAGCCATCTTCAGTGTCTTCATTGTTCATATACCAGAGCACACGGCTCTGGTAGAGGAGATGTCAGCCATCTTAAGTGTCTTACTTTGTCTGAGGAAAACTTATGTAAGGTTAAACAATACATGTTATAGGTTGCTTTCCTCAATTACCTTATGTGTTGAGGTTAATTAAGTATTTGATCTTATGGCTCTCCTCAACAGTCCCCCCTAAATACTTTATTAACCTTTTCTTTTATCTTGATCCCACCGTGGTTCCCTAACCCATCGATGTTAAGTGTTATTATGACATCAGAGAATGTGTGACTAATTATGGGTATACTGCAGGGGTATATCAGAGCGCGTTACCAGTGTCCTCGGGACTTCCCAACCTGCTGGATCTATTACTCTCCAATCTCCCATCTCCATGGTTCCTTAGAGTAAAATACACATGTGCGACTAACCCTGTTGTACACATCCTAGATCTGACCGTCTTGCCCGGGAGGGGGAATTGGAGTTTTCACCAGTTTGAGACAAGTTTTCCCTTGTGGAAAACCTCCCTTTGTAGCTGGACTTTGACAAGCAGGTCAGATCCTACTCTGTCCCTAACTGTCTAACAAGTTTATAATGTGAGAGATGGATCCAGGAGGCGCTCAGCAACCCTGACTGAAGTATGAGGAGTCAGGAGCACTTGGTAGGGGCCCTTAAATCTCGACTCCAGGAATGTCTTTTCTGATGAACTTCTTTACAAGCACGTAGTCACCAGGTTGGAAAGCATGGGTACCTTCACTGGAATCTGGACCTGGAATGGATGATAAAACTCGTACATGTGTTATTGACAGTTCTTTAGTAACAACAATTACATAATTTACAAGAATATCACTTCCCAAGGCTAGCTGTTGTGGAAAATATTGACCCAATCTTGGAGGCCCCCCAAAAAGAATCTCGTATGGTGTGAGTTTAATGGGACCCCTTGTAGTGTTTCTGACTGAGTATAAGGCAACGTGCAAAATGTCTGTCCCAAGTCTGACCTCCTAACTGGCTTTCAGTATTTTATTTTTCAAGGTGCCATTCAGTGTTTCTACTTTCCCACTGCTGTGTAGGTGATATGGAGTATGTAAACCCAAATCCGCTCCCACTAATGTTCATAGTTCCTTAGACAGTGCTGCAATGAACGCAGGTACTTGGTCACTCTCAATTACCTCTGGGACCCCATATCTGCAGACTACTTCAGTCACCAGTCTCTTAACAGTCACTCTGGCAGTCATGTTGGTTACTGGATAGGCTTCGGGCCATCCTGAGAACATGTCAGTCACTACCAGTACGTACTCGCACTTCCCTACTTTTGGCATTTGAATACGATCGATCTGAACTCTCTGAAAGGGATAGTGGTTTAGCCAAATGTTTCTGAGGCGGTGCTGGATTGCATGTTGCACACACAAGGCAGGACTTGCAATATTTTTGGGTGACAGTAGAAATCCCAGGTGCCATGTAGGTCTTCCAAATCAGGTCATTCATCCGATTCTTGCCTCTGTGGGTGATACCGTGTGCCCATTCTGTCACTGAAGGGTACAGATTACGGGGTAGACCTTTGTGTTCACCCTCCAGACTCCATCTTCATCTTTTTTTAGTTCCTCCTTCTTGCCATGACTTCTTTTCATCATCTGATGTCTTGTCTTGATGTAGATGGATAATCCTCATAAGAGAGGCTTTAGTCCCTTCTTCAGTGTCTTGTGACACGTACATCGCTGCTTTCTCTTTCCTAAATGGATCCACAGCATAGGTTTTTTTCTGTTTTGTCAGCAAAGAAGTTCCCCCTTGCTTCTGGAGAATCCAGTCTCCCGTGAGCTTTGATCTCGATCACTGCAACCTTTGAAGGTAGATTCAGAGTGACTACAAGTTCTTGCATGATAGCAGCATGTTTTACAGGAGTTCCACTGGACGTTAGGTATCCTCTGGCTGCCCAGATACTGCCGAAGTCATGAGCCACTCCAAAAGCGTATCTTGAATCCGTGTAGATGTTGACCACCTTCTCCGTCGCTTCCTGACAAGCCAACGTCAAAGCTTTAAGTTCCGCTTCTTGTGCAGACATGTGCGGTGGTAGCGATCCAGCTGAGATGACCTGGTCATGTGTAACCACGGCATACCCCGTATGGAATCTTCCAGTTTCATCTGCAAATCTGGAACCATCAGTGAAGAACGTCAGGTCAGCATGTGGGAGTGGGTCTTCAGACACGTTTTTCTTGGAGGCTGCTTCTTCCTGCATTTGTTCGAGACAGTCATGATCCTCTGAGTGTGTAGAGGCGTCTTCTCCGAGAGCATCAGTATCATCATCCACATCATCATCCACATCCCCCCTGGAAAGAGGAAGCAGCGTGGACGGGTTGAGGATGGTGCAGCGGACAAGAGTGACATTATCCGGAATCAAGAGGGAACATTGGAGTCTCATATGACGCTGTAGCGACAGGTGTTTAGGTTGAGTCTGGCCTAGAATAGCTTTTATGTCGTGTGGAGCCATTAAGAGAACCGGATGTCCTAAGATGATATCAGAAGTTTTGTCCAGAAGCATATGTGCAGCATGAACAGCTCTGAGGCAAGTCGGGGAAGCTTGAGACACAGAGTCCAGGCGGGCAGAGTAGTAGCCGATTGGTCTTGTTCTTCCCCCATGTTTTTGTGCTAGGACTCCGAAAGCATGTCCTGCTACTTCATTGACAAACAAGTAAAAAGGTAGTTGATAATTTGGGATTCCAAGAGCTGGTGCAGACTGTATGGCCTGTTTAAGAGCTTAGAAAGCTTCCACGGATTTGGTACATAGTGGAAACGCTGACGTCTTGAGGTCATCGTACAATGGCTGCATCAGCTTTGAGGCATCTGGAAACCTTTGGCAACAATAATAATTGATAGGTCAGCCAACTCATCCGAGGCCCTTGTCTTAGGTTCTTGGCAGAACTCAACACCAGAGTCCCATGCCTCGTCATGCTCCTGTAGAAAGGCATTGGCTGTTTTTCTGGATCTAGAACTTGGTTCAACAGAGTAGCAGCTTGCTGGGGTGTAAACTTGACATAGATGGTGGGCTCTTCAGACATGAGCATCGGCACTGTTGGTGGCGGCACCTGAGGCGGGAGTAGAGATGGCACCGCGAGTACAGATGTAATCCCTTGTTTATGAGGAGCAGGAGGAGGTAACAGTCCTGGAATGAGGGGCTCTATTTGGGCAGCTCCAGTATCATGGTGTGGGGTCCAGGTGATGCAGGCAGTCTTAAAAGCTTTAACAGTCCTGTCCTCATTACTAATTAACCTGATTTCAGAAAGGCAGCAAATGCTTGGGGGGCTACACTTGTTTATTATAATTTCAACGATTTCCCTTGTACATGCATGAACAGGGAAACCAAAAATGCCAACACCAATGGCGGGAATTGTCAAGGTCTCAATGTGCTCATTAATATTTGCATACTCTAAAATGCGAGTTATTGCTGCACGAAGTTGTTGAGCACTAACGTCTGGATGAATAGGGTCATAAGTAGGGGTCACAGCATGTATGATCATTCTACATGGAAGATTGCCAGCTTTAGTCACCGCTATGTCCCCAACAGCTATCTGACCACGTGACTCAACAATGATTTGACTGTCAGCTTGAATAGTCGCCCCTCCTGCTTCCACTATAGCTCTAGCTACACCTCCATTGTGCTCTAACCGAGAATTGGCAGCATTAACAATAGCGTCTGTCTCCATTGTTGTTATGTCACCTTTTCCCACTACTAACAAGGGTCCCTCAGGAAGTTCTTTTTCAAAAATAGGTTGCCAACATTCCCTCCCCTTTGTGCTTCCTGTGCTATTGGTATCCCCCTCCCACATTGAGCCCCCCCTTGATGCAGTCGCCACCGTCCCATACAGGTGTGCGCTTGGCTGCGAGACAGCCTGTGAGGTACTGGGCATAGGGTTATGTAGGCTGCGTGAGAGTGCTGTTGTGGAAGCATTGGGAGGAGAGGCCGCTGCTTGGAGCATCTCATGTGGGTGTGCGGCTAAATTGGCAGTGGAAGTGACAGTAGAAAGGGTAGGTGCTGGGGACGATCCAGGTGGGAGGACTGCTGGATTCACAACAGGAGTGATAGAGGAAAGGGTTGGTGCCCCATTGGAAACAACAGAGATAGGAAACATGGGTAAAGCCTGTTCACTTCCCGAAGGAATATAGTATTGGCCGTTAGTGGTCATTACTGGGTAACAAGGATTTGGTGATGTGGCGTGTAGCCTTAATCTGAGATGTTCACCACCAGGAGCAGCACATTCGCCATCCACAACATGGCTGCCTTCAGAATTAACACCTTTGCCATCCACAACATGGCTGCCGTCAGCATTAACACCTTTTCCATCCACAAGATGGCCGCCGTCAGAATTATATTTACCACCACCAAGATGGCCGCTATTAGAATTACATTTACCACCTCCAAGATGGCCGCTATTAGAATTACATTTACCACCTCCAAGATGGCCGCCATCAGAATTATATTTACCACCACCAAGATGGCCGCTATTAGAATTACATTTACCACCTCCAAGATGGCCGCTATTAGAATTACATTTACCACCTCCAAGATGGCCGCCATCAGAATTATATTTACCACCACCAAGATGGCCGCTATTAGAATTACATTTACCACCTGGCTCTGGGCCACCATTTTGGCTGCTATTACATTTAACACATTGGCCATTAACAAAATGGCGACCATTACATTTACCACATGGCTCTGAGCCACCATTATACGGTGGTGGCCGCTCACAGGATATATTTTGTAATACACAACTCAAAACTCTATTCTTTGTATTCCTTTTCTCTTCTACCCAA
This sequence comes from Ranitomeya variabilis, assembly GCF_051348905.1. Taxonomy (NCBI): domain Eukaryota; kingdom Metazoa; phylum Chordata; class Amphibia; order Anura; family Dendrobatidae; genus Ranitomeya; species Ranitomeya variabilis. The sequence continues at coordinate 256,265,415 of NC_135235.1, read as the reverse complement.
TTTCCAATTTTTCCTTTTTTTTTTTTTTTTTTTTTTTATATATATGTACTTTCAGAGACTCTTTCTCCTGCCCTAGCAATAGACAACAATCCATTATCTTCTAGGATACCTTTTCTTTCTTTCAAGACAAGCTTCCAGTCCAGGGGCTGTAACCATCCCCCTTCTGGCATTCCACACAACTTCATAAGCTTTTTACATTGCTTAATATGACTCTTCCCTTCACGAGTCGCTACTAATGTGCATGAGTCTAACTTGCCATCTGAATTTGGCTTAGTGCCTATACGGCAGAACTGCATTAATTTCTCCATCTTTCTATAGATATATATCTATCTATCAAGATAACAAACACCAAACAAACAATAAGACGGGGGGGATGACTCAAACCTGAGATTCTAAAGGGAACTGAGTCTGCAGTACCCAGTTCCTATTGCTTCTTGTCACGTGGTCCCTGTCTGACTTCCGTGCTCCGTACTTTACAAACCAATTATTCCCTACTTTGTCAAATTGCTCCCTAACTCACCGGTCCCCGTGCAGAGTCACTCACTCGATGTCACGGGGCAAAAAAAAAAAAAAGGAAAACTATAAATTTAATTGGCTCAAACTGAGTCAATCACTCCAAGTTTCAATGAGCCGCTACACAATTTATTATGCCCGAACTGAGCCAATTCGCTCCAAGATTTACCGGGTCCCCCTAGGCCGAGTCAATCACTCAAGGTCCTAGTCCTCATGTACAGAACTGAAAATCTTATCACAGGCGACAACCGTATACCACAGACAAAAATTATTTTATTTTTTTTCCTACACTTGCTTTCTTTCCTTCTTTAAAAACAAAACCTGTTTTTCTCGTCCTACCACATGCTTTGCTTTCTGTAAACACTTGCTTTGACTTTCCTAGAAACCCGTTCTGTTCCAAACACAATGACTACCAGTCATACCCCTCTGTAAAAACCAGTTTTTCTTGTTTTATCACTTGCCTCTAGCCCTCTGTAAACACTAACCTGCTTTGACTGTCCTTACACAATATTTCTCTTCTTTACTACCAATCATCTCCCCTCTTCACAACATGTAACAGGCAGTAGGCAACTAAAACGTGACGGTTCTTGCAATTAAATGACCAGCAGCGGAGATACCCTTTCTGCCGTCTTACAGATACCAAGAAAACCGGACACGGTCAGGCAATCTGCACAGGATACCCCGAAGGACACAGGTAAAGACTACAGATTATAAAAATCAGCAGACTTACCGTGTTCTGTTAAGGAGTTGATCAGTCTCCAGGTTCGGGGTACTCAGTGCATCCAGCCGTTCCAGTCGCCGGTTCTACAGGGTTCAGGGCTCTTCCTCTGCTGGCCCCCCGTTGGGCGGCCAAATATTAGGGTTGAACAATTAATATAAATGTTCAATTCTCTAGTTGCCTACTCCTGGCCTAATGGATATATTGATCATGTGCACTAAAGAAATACACCAGACACAGTCAGCTGTAACTCTTCTTGATCAATGTGTGGCTCAGCTCCAAGAAGGGAAGTTTATTAGTCAAACACAATGTTATATATCTCCTGTAAGGGGGCTCGGTTAGCTCTAAAATGGGAGTGATCGGATGTATTCCATTGGTTAGTGGGTTGGGCATGAGCAAGTCCATGGGCGGATCCATGAGGTCATCAAGGTGGGTTGGTCCGTGAGGTCATCAGAGTGGGCGTCGCTGTGGGTGGATCCATGAGGTCATCAGAGTGGGCGTAATCTTGGATACCAGACCGCATGGTCTGCTGAGACAGGAAATGGCAGCCATCTTCAGTGTCTTCATTGTTCATATACCAGAGCACACGGCTCTGGTAGAGGAGATGTCAGCCATCTTAAGTGTCTTACTTTGTCTGAGGAAAACTTATGTAAGGTTAAACAATACATGTTATAGGTTGCTTTCCTCAATTACCTTATGTGTTGAGGTTAATTAAGTATTTGATCTTATGGCTCTCCTCAACATAATAATATCCCTTAATTAGCCCCTATGGTAATAATATTCGCCATCCTAGCCCCCGTGTGTCTCATTCCTGGCGTCAGCCATATGTTCTCCCATCCTGCCCTAATGAGTATCCATTCTGCCCCATATGATCTCCCCATCCTGCCCCATCTGTCTCCATCGTATCCATCCTGCCCCATCTGTCTCCAATCCTGCCTCCAATCATGCCAGTATCACCATTCTGCCCCGTCTCCAATCATGCCCCCATTTCTGCAATCATGCCCCGTGTCTCAATTCTGCCCCATCTGTTTCCAATCCTGCCCCATCTGTCTCCAGTCATGCCGCCATGTCTGTCATCCTGCCCCCTGTGTCTCCAATCATGCCCCGTGTCCAGCATTCTGCCCCAGTGTCCAGCATTCTGCCCCAGTGTCCAGCATTCTGCCCCAGTGTCCAGCAATCTGCCCCAGTGTCCAGCAATCTGCCCCAGTGTCCAGCAATCTGCCCCTGTGTCCAGCATTCTCCCCGTGTCCAGCGTTCTGCCCCAGTGTCCAGCAATCTGCTCGTGTCCAGCTTTCTGCCCCTGTGTCCAGCATTCTGCCCCTGTGTCCAGCGTTCTGCCCCAGTGTCCAGCAATCTGCCCGTGTCCAGCTTTCTGCCCCTGTGTCCAGCATTCTGCCCGTGTCCAGCATTCTGCCACAGTGTCCAGCAATCTGCCCGTGTCCAGCTTTCTGCCCCTGTGTCCAGCGTTCTGCCCCAGTGTCCAGCAATCTGCCCCGTGTCCAGCCTTCTGCCCCCGTGTCCAGCCTTCTGCCCCCGTGTCCAGCCTTCTGCCCCGTGTCCAGCCTTCTGCCCCCGTGTCCAGCCTTCTGCCCCCGTGTCCAGCGTTCTGCCCCAGTGTCCAGCAATCTGCCCCGTGTCCAGCCTTCTGCCCCGTGTCAAGCCTTCTGCCCCCGTGTCCAGCCTTCTGCCCCCGTGTCCAGCGTTCTGCCCCGTGTCCAGCGTTCTGCCCCCGTGTCCAGCATTCTGCCAGTGTCCAGCAATCTGCCCGTGTCCAGCTTTCTGCCCCTCTGTCCAGCGTTCTGCCCATGTCCAGCTTTCTGCCCCCGTGTCCAGCATTCTGCCCCGTGTCCAGCCTTCTGCCCCCGTGTCCAGCCTTCTGCCCCCGTGTCCAGCCTTCTGCCCCCGTGTCCAGCCTTCTGCCCCCGTGTCCAGCCTTCTGCCCCCGTGTCCAGCCTTCTGCCCCCGTGTCCAGCCTTCTGCCCCCGTGTCCAGCCTTCTGCCCCCGTGTCCAGCGTTCTGCCCCCGTGTCCAGCGTTCTGCCCCCGTGTCCAGCGTTCTGCCCCTGTGTCCAGCTTTCTGCCCTGGGCCGCCCGGATCCCCGCTCTCAATAAAAAAAGATCCCCGCTCTCCTGCTCTCTCCACGCAGCTGAAGCGTGCACTCGCTGGCGACTGACAATGACGTCAGACGCCGGCGACATGCATGCTGCGGCTGACGTCAGCTGCCAGCCTTGTATTGGCTGGCGGCTGTTAACTATTGATGTGCAGGCGCAGGCCCGCACGTCAATAGCGTTAAACAGCTGCAGCGCCGGCCGCCGCTAAGGGCCCGGTTCAGCCTGCGGCTGCCGGTAGGGCCCCGGTGAGCAGATGAGACGGGGCCCGATACGGGCCCCCTCTGCTCACCGGGCCCCATACGCCAGTCACGGCTGTAATGCCCTGATGGCGGCCCTGGGCCACATGTACCTTATCATCAACGTTAGGCTATGGTTTCAATTGCAGAGGTGTCAGATGTACTGCACATTGCTTTGCAAGGTTGATCTGTGCTGACATTATAGTTAAAGTTCGGATTTGGTTAAATATAATCAGCAATGCTGTTATACACTCTAGTACAAATCTAGGTTGCAGATTTGCTGCTAAGTTTTCTGCATTGTATCTGCAGCAAAATCTGCATGCGATGCATGTGCTGCTATGCTGCAGATTTCCCTTTGCAATGCAAACTAAGAGGTCCGTGATGAAATCCACACATAGAACTGACACACTGTGGATTGTAAAATACGAGTCACTAGTTACATAGGTTGTAAAAAGAACTAGGTCTATCAGATTCAACCTTTCTACACCAATTGTTCATTTTGTCACTAAATAATTATAACCCGCAATATTATGTGTAGTGAGGAAATCATCCTGCCCTTTTTTAAAAGCTGTCATATTGTCTGCCATTTCTACCTCCTGTGGTCGGCGTGTCACAATCTGACTTCTCTAACTGTAAAGAACCCTTTCCTATTTAGCTGTCGGAATCGCCTTTCTTCCACCCGTAATGAGTGCCCCCTGGACTTAAGTATGTCAATTCTGAATACAAAGTTGCAGAAAATGTAGATACAATTTGTTGAATTCTCATATACTTAGTTGGTACTTTATTAAACTGTGCACACTAAAAAACTGCAGAATATAGGCAACATGTGAATAAGGTGGAAAACCCTAGTGTTAGGAGTCCGAGTACCCTACATTAATTATGACATTTGTGAACTTTTTAATATGCCCACAACATTATCGATGTTAATTTAATTATGAATCCTAAACATTTTACCAACTATTGGGGTCTCTTCACTTCAAAATCTGGCTAATAATGGTCTCCCTGCCCTGATTTCAGCCCCTAGCAGACAAGGTGGAGTCTTCCGTGTACAGATTTATATGCACTCCCATGATGTGATGGAGTCCTCCAGAGCTGTGCCGTCATTATCTGCAATCATCCTGGAAACATTCTGTATCAGTTCCTGCAGTGTTACAGCCTCAGGACAATGAGCACATTATCCTTATACCTGGCTGTGCTAATGATGAGGCGACTTGCAGATCCAGAGGCTTAACTGGGGACACCATTAAATGTGGGAGATTTATTTTCGAACAGAAGCAATATATATATATATATATATATATATATATATATATATATATATATATATATATACACATATACAGTGGGGCAAAAAAGTATTTAGTCAGTCAGCAATAGTGCAAGTTCCACCACTTAAAAAGATGAGAGGCATCTGTAATTTACATCATAGGTAGACCTCAACTATGGGAGACAAACTGAGACAAAAAAATCCAGAAAATCACATTGTCTGTTTTTATATCATTTTATTTGCATATTATGGTGGAAAATAAGTATTTGGTCAGAAACAAACAATCAAGATTTCTGGCTCTCACAGACCTGTAACTTCTTCTTTAAGAGTCTCCTCTTTCCTCCACTCATTACCTGTAGTAATGGCACCTTTTTAAACTTGTTATCAGTATAAAAAGACACCTGTGCACACCCTCAAACAGTCTGACTCCAAACTCCACTATGGTGAAGACCAAAAAGCTGTCAAAGGACACCAGAAACAAAATTGTAGCCCTGCACCAGGCTGGGAAGACTGAATCTGCAATAGCCAACCAGCTTGGAGTGAAGAAATCAACAGTGGGAGCAATAATTAGAAAATGGAAGACATTCAAGACCACTGATAATCTCCCTAGATCTGGGGCTCCACGCAAAATCCCACCCCGTGGGGTCAGAATGATCACAAGAACGGTGAGCAAAAATCCCAGAACCACGCGGGGGGACCTAGTGAATGAACTGCAGAGAGCTGGGACCAATGTAACAAGGCCTACCATAAGTAACACACTACGCCACCATGGACTCAGATCCTGCAGTGCCAGATGTGTCCCACTGCTTAAGCCAGTACATGTCCGGGCCCGTCTGAAGTTTGCTAGAGAGCACTTGGATGATCCAGAGGAGTTTTGGGAGAATGTCCTATGGTCTGATGAAACCAAACTGGAACTGTTTGGTAGAAACACAACTTGTCGTGTTTGGAGAAAAAAGAATACTGAGTTGCATCCATCAAACACCATACCTACTGTAAAGCATGGCGGTGGAAACATCATGCTTTGGGGCTGTTTCTCTGCAAAGGGGCCAGGACGACTGATCCGGGTACATGAAAGAATGAATGGGGCCATGTATCGTGAGATTTTGAGTGCAAACCTCCTTCCATCAGCAAGGGCATTGAAGATGAAACGTGGCTGGGTCTTTCAACATGACAATGATCCAAAGCACACCGCCAGGGCAACGAAGGAGTGGCTTCGTAAGAAGCATTTCAAGGTCCTGGAGTGGCCTAGCCAGTCTCCAGATCTCAACCCTATAGAAAACCTTTGGAGGGAGTTGAAAGTCCGTGTTGCCAAGCGAAAAGCCAAAAACATCACTGCTCTAGAGGAGATCTGCATGGAGGAATGGGCCAACATACCAACAACAGTGTGTGGCAACCTTGTAAAGACTTACAGAAAACGTTTGACCTCTGTCATTGCCAACAAAGGATATTTTACAAAGTATTGAGATGAAATTTTGTTTCTGACCAAATACTTATTTTCCACCATAATATGCAAATAAAATGATAAAAAAACAGACAATGTGATTTTCTGGATTTTTTTGTCTCAGTTTGTCTCCCATAGTTGAAGTCTACCTATGATGTAAATTACAGTCGCCTCTCATCTTTTTAAGTGGTGGAACTTGCACTATTGCTGACTGACTAAATACTTTTTTGCCCCACTGTATATACACACACACACACACATATACACACACGAGTCAGTGCACAGGATTGAAAAATGAAAAATCATGGGACATGTGATAAATTAATCTGGTCATTTTAACACATATAAAACTGAACCACAAATTTTACAAACGAAAGCGGAGCAGTAAAGTGGAAGTAAGTCTCTCAAACAACCCTGATGGATCCAGAACTACTGCACTCATTCTGCTCTGCTGGTGCAGTCACTGTGGACATACACTACTGATCCTGAGTTACATCCTGTATTATACTCCAGAGCTGCACTCACTATTCTGCTGGTGCAGTCACTGGGTATATACATTACATTACTGATCCTGAATTACATCCTGTATTATATCCCAGAGCTGCACTCACTATTCTGCTGGTGCAGTCACTGTGTACATACATTACATTACTGATCCTAAGTTACATCCTGTATTATACACCAGAGCTGCACTCACTATTCTGCTGGTGCAGTCACTGTGTACATACATTACATTACTGATCCTGAGTTACATCCTGTATTATACTCCAGAGCTGCACTCACTATTCTGCTGGTGCAGTCACTGTGTACATACATTACATTACTGATCCTGAGTTACATCCTGTATTATACACCAGAGCTGCACTCACTATTCTGCTGGTGCAGTCACTGTGTACATACATTACATTACTGATCCTGAGTTACATCCTGTATTATACTCCAGAGCTGCACTCACTATTCTGCTGGTGCAGTCACTGTGTACATACATTACATTACTGATCCTGAGTTACATCCTGTATTATACCCCAGAGCTGCACTCACTATTCTGCTGGTGCAGTCACTGTGTACATACATTACATTACTGATCCTGAGTTACATCCTGTATTATACACCAGAGCTGCACTCACTATTCTGCTGGTGCAGTCACTGTGTACATACATTACATTACTGATCCTGAGTTACATCCTGTATTATACTCCAGAGCTGCACTCACTATTCTGTTGCTATGCATATTATATTTACTTTAAATTAAATGTAGCTAATTTTTGAATTATTTTGCAATGAATTGCAAACTTATTTATTTGTGTATTTTTTGTATACCTATTCTGGGAAAATTATCATTCCATGTTGATTTCACCACTTTTATTTATTTTTTTTATTTTGTTCTTTCGTACAATATGTATTTTTTATACAGAATTTTATTTCTAAAGCGCCAACATACATGTGTGTGATCATGTTTTTAGGTTTAGTATCTTCATGACGGTTATGACTGCGCTTTCTTACTACATTTATTGCATTGGCTTGCTGCCAGATGATATAGTTTATACACATGACATACTAGTAATGCTACGTTCACATTAGCGTTGTGCGGCGCAGCGTCGGGCGCAGCCGCGGCGACGCATGCGTCATGTGCCCCTATATTTAACATGGGGGGCGCATGGACATGCATTGTCTTGCATTTTGTGACGCATGCGTCATTTTGGCGCAACTGTCAGGGCGCAGAGGACGCTGCATGATGCAGTTTTTCTGCGCCAAAAATCATGCAAAAAATGAACGCATGCGTCGCACAATGCAAATGTGAACGTAGCATTAAAGTGTCTCATTCTGGTTTATGTTTCTAGGTCTCTCATCCCCTTCAGATCCTGCGTTACATCCTGTATTAAACTCCAGAGCTGCACTCACTATTCTGCTGTTCAATGTTAAAGATAGGTGCGAAGGATGCATGTGGAAGTAGGCGGGGCTTAACGGATGATGTACGCAGCCCTCCGCAAAGCCCCCGAACGCTAATGTGAACCCAGCATAAGTCTTTGTAAGTTTTGCAAGCAACAATACCTTGTGTACTGTGATAAAGCAGTCATTTGAAAACCCCTGACAACACAATGTGAAGGCACAATTAATGTTTTCAAAAGTGAAAACCCTTGCCTGGTCCATCTGTATGGTGAATCTTTCTTTACATGAACAGAAGCATACATGTCACATTCTCATACAAAAAGCACAGTTGATGCTCAGACTCGGTCATGGCAGTAACATAACACCTGTAGGACCAGGGTGACTAAAAAGGACGTCTGACGATAATTACTATTGTCACCAGCTGTACAATGATAGCATAAATGACTGTATACAGTGGCAGAACTGATATCGCTAATTAATTACGCTTCCCCACACCCTCAGAGCTGCTGTCAGAGCCACTTTGTGGATCCTTCCATCAGTGCACAATGGTGGAGAAGCGGGTTAAGGTTCAGTATTGGATGTGAACCCCCTCACTGTTCAGGTTTTGTAATTAACTTTTCTCCTGGCTGCTTTAATTATGAAATCTCATCTCCCTCCCGCTTCTTGTTTACTAGTCGCGCTGCTTTTCTAGCAGGCATCTAGTGCCCAGCGGGCGCTTCACCCGGACTCATGCTTCTCCAGAGTCTAATTTTCAGAATTCTGTAAGAATATTAGACAAGATACAGTTCGGCAATCAACAGTATTATAAAATAGGGACAAATGTATCATAAAAGTAGTATGGTGTGATTTAGAAAAATTATACAAGAGACCATCAGATTTTCTATGCAGACTGATCCAATGAGGTCGGGTTCAAGCAAGTGTTTTTCACAGTTCGTACAAGGACAGCAATGCCTTGTTTGGCTGTGGGTCTCCCAAAACGAGCTTCTCTTGTCAATTAGGGGAGAGTCCTTATAAGGATATGTGCCCACGTAGCTGAAAGTATGCAGAATTTTCCTGAAGAAATCCGGACTCCCTTCGCAGGAAATCCGATCGCTTGCTTTTTTTTAGCATTTTTATCGCTTTTTTTGCACTTTTTTTGCACGTTTTTTCACTTTTTTTCCCGAGCATCCCAATACAGTTATATAGCGGCAAATCTGCAGATTTTCCGCAAAATTAATGAACATGCTGCGTTTTTTTCCGCTATGCTTTTTTGTTTTGTGGACAAAAACCCAGCATGGGCACAAAAATTGTGGAATGCATTAAAATAATTGGATGCTTAATGTAAGCGTTTTTTAAGCGGAAAACTGCCGCAAAAAACCGCTAAAAATCCGGAACGTGGGCACAAAGTTGGAAGAGGATATCAACGCAATGCTTGGACTGGCCGATGGCTCTCCTTACCCAAGCATGGCAGTATGTGTTTTTATGCCGCTGTCACGCTCTGGTCGGGAGAGCTGCCAGCCAGTCCGAGAACTGCATTGTAATCCTAGCTCAAGATATACAGCCATCTGACTTTTCCCTAAGGCTACAAGTTTGAAACAGGAGACCCGCGATCAGACTGAGCATTGCGGTCCATAACAAAAAAAACAAACAAAAAAAAACCACACAACAGCACACTAATACCAATAATTATGCTTGCTTCATTCCTGACAGACAATGGCTGTATCTGCCTCTCTCTAACATCGGCGAATGGCACCCGCTGCTGTTAACTAGGGTTGGGCAAATTTTTCAATATTTGGTTCGGATTACGATCGCCGGCGAAAATTGTTTTTGCAATATTCACCGAACATAGCCAAACACAATTGGACTCAATGGGAGTAGAAATTAGCAAATATGTTTGTAAGCAGTCGTTATACATAAATTTGGCACGAACAGGGTACTGATATGGCACGAATATAGCAAATTTGGCGATCATTTTCCAAACATATTAGCTCATCTCTACTGTTAACGTCTAATATGCAAGAGCCGGGGGACGAGCCAATACATGTGCCCATTGCCCCCCTGCGACACAAGCGTGGAGTACTGATTTGTTGCTGTCTGCTGAACCCCCCTGTGCCTGCTATTACAATAATCCTCTGAAGGCCAGCCTGAGGGTACATTTCCACTGGCGAGGAAAACGGACGAGTGCAATCCGATAAAAAATCGGATTGCACTCGGACCAATGTTATTCAATAGGTGTCTTTTCATTTGCGATTTTTTTCTCGGCCGAAATCGGACTGAGAAAAAAAATCGCAGCTTGCTGCGATTTGCTGCGAGTCTCGGACGAGACTCGCCAATGCAAGTCAATGGGTGCGAGAAAAAAATCGCACAGCACTCGCACGATGCGAGTTCTGTCCGATTTTTACGCACCGGTGTCCTTTGGAAAGCGGGCAATTCAGCGCGGTGTACAGTAAAATCACACTGACAGGTTAGAATAGACTAGATATATACACATAGAATGTGTATATATACATATATATATGTCAGTGAGACACCTATATATGTATATTTATATCTAATGCAGCGCTAGAGAGCATTAAAGCCGCTAATTCAATTGCCGGCTTTTGCCCTCTCCTTCCCAAACCCGACAGGATATGAGACATGGTTACATACAGTAAACCATCTCATATCCCCTTTTTTTTTGCATATTCCACACTACTAATGTTAGTAGTGTGTATGTGCAAAATTTGGCCGCTGTAGCTGCTCAAATAAAGGGTTAAATGGCGGAAAAAATTGGCGTGGGCTCCCGCGCAATTTTCTCCGCCAGAGTGGTAAAGCCAGTGACTGAGGGCAGATATTAATAGCCAGGAGAGGGTCCATGGTTATTGGCCCCCCGTGGCTACAAACATCTGCCCCCAGCCACCCCAGAGAAGGCACATCTGGAAGATGCGCCTATTCTGGCACTTGGCCACTCTCTTCCCACTCCCTGTAGCGGTGGGATATGGGGTAATGAAGGGTTAATGCCACCTTGCTATTGTAAGGTGACATTAAGCCAGATTAATAATGGAGAGGCGTCAATTATGACACCTATCCATTATTAATCCAATTGTTTGAAAGGGTTAAAAAACACACACACATATGATTTAAAAGTATTTTAATGAAATAAACACAGCGGTTGTTTTAATATTTTATTGCTCGCTCAATCCTTAGGAAACCCTCGCTTGGCAAAACAATAAATGCACAAGATACATACCCTCTGTTGAGCCGTCACGTCCCACGAGGTAATCCATATGAAGGGGTTAAAATAATTTACAAGCAGGAGCCCTGCAAAGGCAGCTGTGCTCGTGCCTGTAATTCCCCGGAGAATGAATGAAATGTAGGTCATTGACCTACATTTCCTTCAGTCGCGGTGATGCGCCCCCTGGTGGATGTCCTCATATGACCTGGAGCGTGGGAAAAAGTTCCCAGGCTGCAGTTCATGAGAACATCCAGCAGGGGCGCATCACCGCAACTGAATGTAAGTATAGATCACTGCTTTCCTTTCAGCACCCGGGGGATTACAGGCACCAGCGAGTGGTTTATCGCAGCTCGTGCCTGTAATATTAGTTAACCCCTTCAGATGGATTACTTCGTGGGACGTGATCTGACATCAGAAGGTATGTATCTTGTGCGTTTATTATTTTGCCAAGCGAGGGTGTTGCTGATGGATTGCGAGAGCAATAAATTATTACAACAACCGCTGTGTTTATTTCATTAAAATACTTTTTAATCATGTGTGTGTGTGTGTTTTTTAACCCTTTCAGACAAATGGATTAATAATGGATAGGTATCATAATTGACGCCTCTCCATTATTAATCTGGCTTAATGTCACCTTACAATAGCAAGGTGGCATTAACCCTTCATTACCCCATATCCCACCGCTACAGGGAGTGGGAAGAGAGTGGCCAAGTGCCAGAATAGGCGCATCTTCCAGATGTGCCTTTTCTGGGGTGGCTGGGGGCAGATGTTTTTAGCCACGGGGGGGCCAATAACCATGGACCCTCTCCTGGCTATTAATATCTGCCCTCAGTCACTGGCTTTACCATTCTGGCGGAGAAAATTGCGCGGGAGCCCACGCCAATTTTTTCCGCCATTTAACCCTTTATTTTAGCAGCTACAGCGCTGAAATTTTGCACATACACACACTACTAACATTAGTAGTGTGGAATGTGCAAAAAAAAAGGGGATATGAGATGGTTTACTGTATGAAAACCATGTCTCATATCCTGTCGGGTTTGGGAAGGAGAAGGAAAAAGCCGGCAATTGAATTAGAGGCTTTAATGCTCTCTAGCGCTGCATTAAATATAAATATACATATATAGGTGTCTCACTGACATGTATATATGTATATATACACATTCTATGTGCATATATCTACTCTATTCTAACCTGTCAGTGTGATTTTACTGTACACGGCGCTGAATTGCCGGCTTTTCAAAGGACACTGGTGCGTAAAAATCGGACAGCAATACCGATGTCATACTGATGTCATACGGATGATGCGATTACAAATCGCATTGCACTCGCATTGCACTCGCATGACACTCGCATGACAATCGCATACGTTACATCCGTTTTTTCGGTCCAGATTACGGACCGATTTGTCTCTCGGCAGTGGAAATTTACCCTGAGGGTAATGTTCATAAGGGATTGCGATGCTCATTACATACTATATTCAGTACTACAGCAGATGGCACAAGCGATCAGAGGATCAAGTCCCTTAGAGGAATTACAAAAGAAAAATTCATTTTTTGAAAAAACTAAATATAGATAGATAATGTCACTGTTTCCATAAAAGTCTGGTCTATCAGAGTATAAAACAAATTAACCCAATTATTAAAATGTTGCAAAGAGAAATAACATAAAAATGCTAGATTTGCGTTTTTTATTCACCACACAAAAATGCAAAAAGATGTAACATAGTAACATAGTTAGTAAGGCCGAAAAAAGACATTTGTCCATCCAGTTCAGCCTATATTCCATCATAATAAATCCCCAGAGCTACGCCCTTCTACAGAACCTAATAATTGTATGATACAATATTGTTCTGCTCCAGGAAGACATCCAGGCCTCTCTTGAACCCCTCGACTGAGTTCGCCATCACCACCTCCTCAGGCAAGCAATTCCAGATTCTCACTGCCCTAACAGTAAAGAATCCTCTTCTATGTTGGTGGAAAAACCTTCTCTCCTCCAGACGCAAAGAATGCCCCCTTGTGCCCGTCACCTTCCTTGGTATAAACAGATCCTCAGCGAGATATTTGTATTGTCCCCTTATATACTTATACATGGTTATTAGATCGCCCCTCAGTCGTCTTTTTTCTAGACTAAATAATCCTAATTTCGCTAATCTATCTGGGTATTGTAGTTCTCCCATCCCCTTTATTAACTTTGTTGCCCTTCTTTGTACTCTCTCTAGTTCCATTATATCTTTCCTGAGCACCGGTGCCCAAAACTGGACACAGTACTCCATGTGCGGTCTAACTAGGGATTTGTACAGAGGCAGTATAATGCTCTCATCATGTGTATCCAGACCTCTTTTAATGCACCCCATGATCCTGTTTGCCTTGGCAGCCGCTGCCTGGCACTGGCTGCTCCAGGTAAGTTTATCATTAACTAGGATCCCCAAGTCGTTCTCCCTGTCAGATTTACCCAGTGGTTTCCCGTTCAGTGTGTAATGGTGATATTGATTCCTTCTTCCCATGTGTATAACCTTACATTTATCATTGTTAAACCTCATCTGCCACCTTTCAGCCCAAGTTTCCAACTTATCCAGATCCATCTGTAGCAGAATACTATCTTCTCTTGTATTAACTGCTTTACATAGTTTTGTATCATGTGATCAAGACGCCGTAATTACTCCAAAATGGTACCAATAAAAATGTCAGTTCGCCGTGCAAAACATCATCATCGCTCCATCAACTAAAAAAATAAAACATTACTAGTGTTTAGTGATCGTGCTCAGGTGCTAACCCAGTGACTTCAGCGCCCTGGAAAAACATGTTCGAGTCCCCATGGCTGCAGGTCTTGGGGGTGTTCGACAGTCGCATCACATGCAGGAATTATCTGACAATCAGGCAATATCTGCATGTGGTGCAGATATTGAACAGTCACGAGACATGCAGGCACGAGGATTCGAACATATTTTTCGAGCACGCCGAAGTCAATGGGTTAGCACTGGAGCATGCTCAGATAACACCTTATCCCAGCACGTTCACTCATCATTAAACATTACATAATTTATTTATTTTTTTAAGAATTTCAGTTTTTTTTTCACCATTTAAATAAGCAGAAAATAAACTATACATGAATTGGAAACTCCTCTTGAAAAAAAGCAAGCCCTCCTTCGTCAATGTCGACGGATGAGGCCTAAGGGTATGTGTCCACGTTCAGGATTGTTTCAGGATTTGGTCAGGATTTTATGCAAGTAAAATCCTGACCAAATCTGCATCTGAGGTCACTGGCAGGTCACCTGCGCTGTCCTTACGTTTTTTATGCTATGTAAGGACATGCTGCGTTCTTAAAAAACGCACCGCATGTGCGTTTTTGCTGGAATTCCGCATGCGTTTTTTAATGCATAGTGGAGACGGGGTTTCATAAAATCCCCTCCACTATGCTGTAACATCTGGACGCTGTGTTTTTGACACTGCGTCAAAAACGCAGCGTTTCCTGAACGTGGACACATAACCTAAGGCTATGTGCACACGTTGCGGATTTTGCTGCGGATTCGCAGCAGTTTTCCCTGGGTTTACAGTACCATGTAAACCTATGGAAAACAAAATCCGCAGTGCACATGCTGCAAAAAAATCCTGCGGATTTACCAAAATTAGTCCGGAAAAATCCGCAGCGTATGCATATACCCTAAGGGTGCAGACAGACGGCCGTGATCCTCGGACTGGCCGTCGGCTCGCCTGTCCCGAGTGTGACAGCATGTGTTTCTATGCAGTTAGATAATCGCTGTCACATTATGCAAATGATTTTGGCGGCACAACATATGTCATCGTGGAGCAGTTGGAGGGAACCTCAGAACTAGATATGGAAAACCCTGGTCCGGAACGTTGTCACATACAGACTAGAAGAATACATGAATGCAGCTCTATATCAGGGCAGGAGGCTCCTTTCCTCATCTATTGCACTTGATGGATCACTTACCTGTGGTCTCACACAGTACAGGCCTGCAGGAAGCTGACAGGGATTGACAACACCTGAGGAGGATGGGAGCGGCGAAACCTTCTCCAGCGTAGATCACCAGTCACATGCTGCATGGTAAGTCAAACACAAATACATACATCCATCCATTTACATCCAGTCCAGGTAAGAAAGTATCTGAAAGTGTACAAGTTATCTAGACTGGATGCAACTGTAACAAACCCTCAGCAGTGACAAGTATTAGGTCTGCACAGTCCTGAGGTAAGCAAAAACCTTCCACTGTACTGCCAGCAAGCAGAGATATTTCATAAGGTGAAGAATTGAACCAATAGATTAGATTGACCAAGTTTATTTCTTTACAGTCAGGGTATTTGTATCAGTTTTTTTCGTGTTAAATTAATTAAAATGGCTGCACAACGTCTGAGGATGTGACGCAGATTCTAAGATGCTGAGTTTCTTCACGTTTTGGGGGCCTTTTTGGCTTTTGTTCACACACTGTTCTTAACCCATGTAAAATGCAGCATTTTACTGTTTCGGCAAAGTGAATGAGATTGCTGAACTGTCATATCACTTCTGTCAGCATTTTTCACCCCCAAAAAACGCATTAAAACACACATTTTTCGCAACGCTTTTCCTGCAAACGCGGCGCTATCTGCAGCAGATTAAGCAATGAATATAAGCGTCAGCACTGCATCTATTCTGATGAAAATGGGCACAAAAGTGACGCTAAATCGTCCACGGATCCCGTGTTACATGTATAAGTATCGCCATTACTGAGCAGTTGTGGGTGTGCATCACCTCCACTATCACCTGCGCCATATTGTACTCCTACATCACTACTGTCCTCCATAGAGAAACACCTGACAATCGCCTCAGTCATTTCTTACACTGCTGAGGTAAGATGAAAGCTGAGCTCTCATTGGTTCCTGTGTGCTCAGGTAAGATGAAAGCTGAGCTCTCATTGGTTCCTGTGTGCTCAGGTAAGATGAAAGCTGAGCTCTCATTGGTGCCTGTGCTCAGGTAAGATGAAAGCTGAGCTCTCATTGGTTCTTGTGTGCTCAGGTAAAATGAAAACAGCTGAGCTCTGATTGTTTCCTGTGCTGCTGAGGTACAATGAAAGCTGAGCTCCCATTGGTTGCTGTGCTGTGGTAGATGGAAAGCTGAGCTCTGATTGGTTGCTATGGGCCACGGACAGCATCTGCTTTCTAATCCCTTATACAACTATAAAGCAGTCACTAATTATTCTGATGATAATAATGGAGATATTGTTAAAATCTAAAGTGCATTACTTACTGTAGGTCTCTATAGTCTCATTATCTCTTAGGCCATGTTCACACTTTGCGGCGTCCCTCTGCGGGTTCTCCCGCAGCGGATTTGATAAATCTGCAGGGCAAAACCGCTGCGGTTATCCCTGCAGATTTATCGCGGTTTGTTCCGCGGTTTCCGCTGCGGGATTCCGCCTATACTATTGATGCTGCATATGCAGCAATATACACACCAAAAAGGGATGCTAGACTGTACTAATAATGTAATGTCAACTTTATTAAAGAACAGGTAAAACCGAATACATAAAAAACGAGACACCACAGAGAACAGACACAACTGGAAGGGATGGCTGGAAAATAAGTGGCTAACATAGAACAACTACCTCCCAATACGATATCAAAGCAGATAGTAATAGCACTCAACCAGTTCCAAAATATAACTACCGATATGGTGACTGAAAAAGTGCAACAGTGCAATCAATCAGACAATAAATTAATAAATATTCACAAATGTTAGGTAATACCAAGTGGTATACTATATATTATATATTATAAGAAGTATGTAAAAAGCATCAGTCAGCATATCGGAAAGTATATCATACATACATTAGTACATACCAGGAGGAACTTATTTACCTAATAGATGCCACCAGCCAGGGACCCGACCACACCCAACGCGCGTTTCGCTAGGAAAGCTTCGTCCAGGGGTCTGTGGTGTCTCATTTTTTATGTATTCGGTTTTACCTGTTCTTTAATAAAGTTGACATTACATTATTAGTACAGTCTAGCATCCCTTTTTGGTGTGTATGATTAATATTGCTTAGACGTAATTAAATCCGCTATTTATAGGTGTTTATATGCAGCAATATGCAGCATCAATAGTAATGTTAAAAATTGGTTATACTCACCCTCTGATATCCGGATCTCCTCGGCGCTGCACCTGGCGGTCCGGTTCCAAAGATGATGTGCGAGAAGGACCCTTCGTGACGTCACGGTCATGTGACCACGACGTCACCGCAGGTCCTGCTCGCACAGCAACTCTGACCGGCCGGCCGCGTGCAGCGCTGAGAGGTGAGTATAACATGATTTTTTATTTTTATTCTTTTTTTTTACCCCAAATATGGTTCCCAGGGCCTGGAGGAGAGTCTCCTCTCCTCCACCCCGGGTACCACCCGCGCATTAGCCGCTTACTTCCCGCAACGTTGGCACAGCCCCATGCGGGAAGTAAGCGGTTCAATGCATTTCTATGGGTGCAGAATCGCAGCGATTCTGCACAAAGAAGTGACATGCTGCGGGTTTTAAACCGCTGCGTTTCTGCGTGGTTTTTCCCGCAGCATGTGCACTGCGGTTTGCGGTTTCCATAGGGTTTACATGTAAATGGAAACGCTATGGAAACTGCTGCGGACCCGCAGCATCAAAATCGCGGCGGTTCTGCGGTAAAAACCGCAAAGTGTGAACATGGCCTTAACGTGCGCTTTTGCTCCTGTCTTGGCTGGCCATAGCAACCAATCACAGCCAAGCTTCTAATTGTTCAAAAGCAAAACTTTAACTAAAAGCTGCGCCATGGCGCCCCCCCCCCCCCCCGTCTCTCTACATTGAGAACATGGTGCCCGTGAGGCGCCGCCGTTGTCATCAGTCTTGCGACTTTTCCTGTGAAGTGACATTACTGCCGCGGTTTTGATTTTGGGTTGAATCCTGGTGTTTGTGTGGAAAAATGTCCCCTGTGCGCCGAGGAAATCTCAGATATTCGCTGCGCTGTCACTGGAACAAGGACGCCACAAAAATAGCTGACCTTTACCGAGTCTGTGTGTGACAAATGAGGTTTACTTCTCAAAAGGAGGTAAAAACAGCAGGGAAGAAGCGGGACGAGAGCGAGCGGGTACAGAACCGCACCTGCGACGCGGCCGAGAACTCACACACTGTATACTGTAAATTATATAACTGCTGAGTCGTGTATCTAATCCCATCCTGTGTGATACTGTCTGCTGAGCCGTGTATCTAATCCTATCCTGTGTGATACTGTCTGCTGAGCCGTGTATCTAATCCTGTGTGATACTGTCTGCTGAGCTGTGTATCTAATCCTATCCTGTGTGATACTGTCTGCTGAGCCGTGTATCTAATCCTGTGTGATACTGTCTGCTGAGCTGTGTATCTAATCCTGTGTGATACTGTCTGCTGAGCTGTGTATCTAATCCTATCCTGTGTGATACTGTCTGCTGAGCCGCGTATCTAATACTATCCTGCATGATACTGTCTGCTGAGCCGTGTATCTAATCCTGTGTGATACTGTCTGCTGAGCTGTGTATCTAATCCTGTGTAATACTGTCTGCTGAGCTGTGTATCTAATCCTATCCTGTGTGATACTGTCTGCTGAGCCGTGTATCTAATCCTATCCTGTGTGATACTGTCTGCTTAGCCGGGTATCTAAACCTGTGTGATACTGTCTGCTGAGTATCTAATCCTATCCTGTGTGATACTGTCTGCTGAGCCACGTATCTAATCCTGTGTGATCCTGTCTGCTGAGCCGTGTATCTAATCCTGTGTGATACTGTCTGCTGAGCCGTGTATCTAATCCTGTGTGATACTGTCTGCTGAGCCGTGTATCTAATCCTGTGTGATACTGTCTGCTGAGCTGTGTATCTAATCCTATCCTGTGTGATACTGTCTGCTGAGCCGTGTATCTAATCCTGTGTGATACTGTCTGCTGAGCTGTGTATCTAATCCTATCCTGTGTGATACTGTCTGCTGAGCCGCATATCTAATCCTATCCTGCATGATACTGTCTGCTGAGCTGTGTATCTAATCCTGTGTGATACTGTCTGCTGAGCTGTGTATCTAATCCTGTGTGATACTGTCTGCTGAGCTGTGTATCTAATCCTATCCTGTGTGATACTGTGCTGAGCCGTGTAGCTAATCCTATCCTGTGTGATACTGTGCTGAGCCGTGTATCTAATCCTATCCTGTTATACTGTACTGAGCAGTGTATCCAATCCTGTTTGCTGAGCAGCACACGGTTATATACATATGTGTTGCGTGTACCAGCCCCTGTGCCCCTTGGTAGAGCCGTCCGATCTTTCCCATGAATTGCAGCAGTTTTGTGATGCCCTTTTTGGGAGCATCTGTGGTACAGATTTTCATAATCCGAGCGCTTTCCTCCATAAAGATAAGCCATACCTACAGCATTCGATCTACAGATTTAGTATTTTCCGTGTGTGTGTGTGTGTGTGTGTGTGTGTGTGTGTGTGTGTGTGTGTGTGTGTGTGTGTGTGTGTATGTATGTATGTATGTATGTATGTATGTATGTATGTGTATATATATATATATATATCTCTGTTCGTCTTGCTCTGTAAACCGCACCCCTGAAGCCATACGCTCAGGGGCGGATTATCAGAGGGTCAATATGGGCGGTAGCCCAGGGCCCAGTGGCTTGGGGGGGCCCTGGGCCACCGCAGATTGACCCTCTGATAATCCGCCGGAGTGTGACTGAATGCCCGGCCCGCCAGCATTTATGTGCCCCGCCCCCCGGACCCGGTGGGCAGAGAGAGGGGGTCCGCATCGGGCCCCTTCTCATCTGCTCACCGGGCCCCTTCCGGCGCTGCGGCGCTTTCCTATTGACGTGCGTGCATGCGTGCGTGCGCGCGCCCGCCCGCACCTCAATAGTTAACAACAGCCGCCAGCCAGCCAATTGGAGGCTGGCAGCTGAAGTCGGCCGCAGCTCACACGTCACCGGCGTCTGACGTCATTGTCAGTCGCCGGCGAGTGTGCGCTGCTGGAGGGAGCTCGTCGCGTGGAGCGCTGGTAAGGTGAGGAGACTGGGGTTTTTTTTTTATAAGCTAACGGTGGACTGTGGACACATTGGGGGCAATGCTGGAGACACTGGGGCAGATTGCTGGAGACACTAGGGCAGATTGCTGGAGACACTGGGGCAATGCTGGAGACACTGGGGCAATGCTGGAGACACTGGGGCAATGCTGGAGACACTGGGGCAATGCTGGAGACACTGGGGCAATGCTGGAGACACTGGGGCAGATTGCTGGAGACACTGGGGCAGATTGCTTTAGACACTGGGGCAGATTGCTGAACACACTGGGGGCAATGCTGGAGACACTGGGGGCAGATTGCTGGAGACACTGGGGCAGATTGCTGGAGACACTAGGGCAGATTGCTGGAGACACTGGGGCAATGCTGGAGACACTGGGGCAATGCTGGAGACACTGGGGCAGATTGCTGGAGACACTGGGGGCAATGCTGGAGACACTGGGGCAGATTGCTGGAGACACTGGGGCAGATTGCTGGAGACACTGGGGCAATGCTGGAGACATTGGGGCAGATTGCTGGAGACACTGGGGCAGATTGCTGGAGACACTGGGGCAGATTGCTGGAGACACTGGGGCAGATTGCTGGAGACAATGGAGCAGATTGCTGGAGACACTGGGGCAGATTGCTGGAGACACTAGGGCAGATTGCTGGAGACACTGGGGCAATGCTGGAGACACTGGGGCAATGCTGGAGACACTGGGGCAGATTGCTGGACACACTGGGGGCAATGCTGGAGACACTGGGGCAGATTGCTGGAGACACTGGGGCAGATTGCTGGAGACATTGGGGCAATGCTGGAGACACTGGGGCAGATTGCTGGAGACACTGGGGCAGATTGCTGGAGACACTGGGGCAGATTGCTGGAGACAATGGAGCAGATTGCTGGAGACAATGGAGCAGATTGCTGGAGACACTGGGGCAGATTGCTGGAGACACTGGGGCAGATTGCTGGAGACACTGGGGCAGATTGCTGGAGACACTGGGGCAGATTGCTGGAGACACTAGGGCAGATTGCTGTAGACACTGGGGCAGATTACTGGAGACACTGGGGCAATGCTGGAGACACTGGGGCAGATTGCTGGAGACACTGGGGCAATGCTGGAGACACTGGGGCAATGCTGGAGACACTGGGGCAGATTGCTGGACACACTGGGGCAATGCTGGAGGACACACTGGGGCAGATTGCTGGACACACTGGGGCAATGCTAGAGACCCTGGGGCAGATTGCTGGACATACTGGGGCAGATTGCTGGACACACTGGGGGTAATATGCTGGAGACAATGGGGCAGATTGCTGGACACACTGGGGGCAATGCTGGACAATTGGACACACTGGGGCAGATTGCAGGACACACTGGTGGTAATATGCTGGACACACTGGGGCAATATGCTGGACATACTGGGGCAGATTGTTGAACACACTGTCTGGGGGCAATATGCTGGAGTCAGACACTGGGGCAGATTGCTGGAGACACTGTCTGGGGGCAATGCTGGACACACTGGGGCAGATTGCTGGTTATTGGGGCAATATGCTGGACACACTGGGGGTAATATGCTGGACACACTGGGGCAGATTGCTGGACACACTGGGGGCAGGACTGGAGGCATGGGCAGAATGTAGACACGGGGCAGAATGAAAGACATGGGGCAGGGTTGGATCATGGGGCAGGAGAATACACAAGACCCCCCCCCGTCACATGACCCCCCCGTCACATGACCCCCCGTCACATGACCGGGGGGGCCCACAGTGTCTGAACAGCCCGGGGCCCTGGCTACCCTTAATCCACCCCTGCATACGCTACCTGTAATGGGTGTCCAATCAGCCTGTATAAGCAGTTGTTGGAGGCAGCTAGTTCCTTTTGTTATTGTGGCGTTGACCGTACCGGAGTAATTCAATACTCTGGAATTGGAGGTGTATATGCAGTATGTTCACTGTGAGTTCCCCAATAATCGGCCTAATGGTGGAAGCAGCCGCAGCCTTGTCCATTGCTCGTCAGTCAGTGTAATTGTCCTGATGATTGGAGGCAGCGGACTTGAGTATACCTGACAAAGTGGCGGAGGGATCTGTATGATCTTCCTGCTGTTATCTGTGACAGAGTGGCCAGATATGAACACCCCAAATAAATGTAAAACAGTGTATCCTTTATTATAATAGACAGATTCAACACTTGACAATGATAAAAACAAAGGCCTTTTGTGTGAGGAACGCTTTGGGATACAGACCCTATTGTGTTCGTATCTGGCCACTCTGCATCTTTAATAATGGAGGCATAGTGTTACAGCCTGGTTTAAATTGCATAGTGGCATGGATCACAATTTTTTATTTAATGTTATCTGTGACAAACTGATGGAAGTGGTGGGATCTTTGTGATCCCCCTCCAGTGTCACATTTGACACTTGGCAATAAATTAAATCATTTATACAGTTTTATTAGAGATCCCTGTAATAACTCTGACACTCATTACATGTGATGTGTGCTGACGCTGATGGACAGGAGCACTAACACTGCTGTCTGTATATGTATCCGTAAACATGCAGATAACACGGCTGAAAGCGTTGCGCCACAGTAAGATAGATATTTGTTACAGGTGGCTCCTCACCATGACACATGACACAAGCCATCCAGGCTGCTTACACCAGCCATGCATTACCTGACTGCGAGAGCTGCACCAGACGAGATGAGGGAAGGAGACGATCAGGGACCCCACAGAGGACAATGGTGATATCAGTAGGTCACCTGCAGAACAGCAATGACCTGGAATAAGAAGACGCTGCTTAGTACCTACAAAATATCTGCAAAGATCTTCCAAAATCCAACAATTTCAGTAACATTATTAAAATAATTAAGTGTGGTTTCACGTTGTACTATGGTAGAGTAGGATTCTGCATCCGGAGGTCCTGTAAGTGCGGCCGGTGACGTCACACCTACAGAAACGTGCTGGAACCAAATGTGTGAGCTGCAGGTGTAATGCACCTGTCCTATTCAATTATCAGGGATATTCTGGCCATGCAATCCACTCGGTCAATTTATTGTGTGGGATTTCTCTATCCCCCATGATGGCACCACGGAGAGAGGGGTCCGCCCCCAGGGACAGGAAACCTACAGGTGAAAAAGGGCGTACCTCTCTCCCACATCAGTTGGTTTCCTGTCCCTGACGGGGAACCTACAGCACGTACCTGAAGAACCAGGGGCTGATCCAGTTCGGTTCCTGGCAGGGTGCGCCCTGTCACGGCTGGGTGGAGCGTTTTTTTTCTCCCCCCTTTTTTCTCCCTCCCTGAAGCACCACCGCTGGGGTCGGTGGACCTGAAGGGTGAGTGAGTAGGGGGAGGCAGTGAAGACGATTAAGCCTGCCTTCCCCAAAGAAAGAAAAAAAAAAAAAAAAAGGGGGAGGAAGGAGGCTGGTGATGGCCATCACCGAGAGAGCCTCTGTACCGCTGCTCTGCGACGCATGGGGGTAGCGGCGGCTACCAGCCCATGGGGTCCCAGACAAGAGGCCGTATGGAGGAGGCCGGACGTGGGACCGATGAAACGCCGGCACCATCGCCGCCGGGGGCCAGACAGGTGTGTGGGCGGGCGCCGGCAGGACTACCGAGGAATAATTTCTCCCCGGAGAGATACCGCGCACTGGGGGAACGGTGGCAGCGGCCACCAACAGGCTTACCTACACAAACAGCGGCGGCTGCGGCGGCACGTCTGACACCCCGGGAGCCGGTGACCAGCATGGCGGGCGCGCGAGACTGGCGGCAAGGTAATGCGCATGCGCGGCGGGAGCACTCCCGGGTCAGTGCAGGGAGCACCTACGAACCGGAAGTTAGGCACTATGAGCGGGGAATTTAAACAGCTGAGCAGCCTGGAATCGCGGCTCAGCTACTTCCACTAACAGTGCAGGACCATGAGCGACCAGGAGCAGCAGGATGCGCAGGAGGTTATACGATTATCTCCTGAGCAAACGCAGGCACAGCGGCACCAGCGCACACAACACCAGCGCAAGGGTGCTTCCTCTCAGCAGCGCAGCAGCAGTGGACGCTCAGGGTCACAACGCAGCCGAGCTTCTGCGAAAACCACGTGGCCTGTGACGAAACCAGCGGTGGATATACACTCACCGGCCACTTTATTAGGTACACCATGCTAGTAACGGGTTGGACCCCCTTTTGCCTTCAGAACTGCCTCAATTCTTCGTGGCATAGATTCAACAAGGTGCTGGAAGCATTCCTCAGTGATTTTGGTCCATATTGACATGATGGCATCACACAGTTGCCGCAGATTTGTCGGCTGCACATCCCAAAGATGCTCCATACAAGGCAGGATGGATCCATGCTTTCATGTTGTTTACGCCAAATTCTGACCCTACCATCCGAATGTCGCAGCAGAAATCGAGACTCATCAGACCAAGCAACGTTTTTCCAATCTTCTACTGTCCAATTTCGATGAGCTTGTACAAATTGTAGCCTCAGTTTCCTGTTCTTAGCTGAAAGGAGTGGTACCCGGTGTGGTCTTCTGCTGCTGTAGCCCATCTGCCTCAAAGTTCGACGCACTGTGCGTTCAGAGATGCTCTTAGGCCTACCTTGGTTGTAACGGGTGGCGATTTGAGTCACTGTTGCCTTTCTATCAGCTCGAACCAGTCTGCCCATTCTCCTCTGACCTCTGGCATCAACAAGGCATTTCCGCCCACAGAACTGCCGCTCACTGGATTTTTTTTCTTTTTCGGACCATTCTCTGTAAACCCTAGAGATGGTTGTGCGTCAAAATCCCAGTAGATCAGCAGTTTCTGAAATACTCAGACCAGCCCTTCTGGCACCAACAACCATGCCACGTTCAAAGGCACTCAAATCACCTTTCTTCCCCATACTGATGCTCGGTTTGAACTGCAGGAGATTGTCTTGACCATGTCTACATGCCTAAATGCACTGAGTTGCCGCCATGTGATTGGCTGATTAGAAATTAAGTGTTAACAAGAAGTTGGACAGGTGTACCTAATAAAGTGGCCGGTGAGTGTAGTTCCCAGGCCCGAGACGGTATCTCTTGTTCACTGGAGGGTGAGTGATCTACGTGAAAGTCCTGAGTTTAATACAGGGTCACTCTTTTCTTCTAGGGAAGGAAATGTGTAACCAAATCAAAGCACAGGGTATGTGCTATATGCCCGGAAGAGTTACCTCCCTCATGGGAGAAAAAGCTATGCAGCAATTGCATAGAAAAAACAATCCAGGAAGAATCCCCAGTGTTTGCCTCAAACTTAAAATCATTAATAAGGAGCCAGGTGGAAAGCACCCTTAAGGGCGTTAAGACCTCAAAGAAAAAACGTAAATTAAGCCACAGGTCCCCTGAATCCAGTATGGACGAGTCGGAAAGTGAAATATCCGATTCTAGTGATTCATCAGCTTCCGAATCCTCTTCGCTATCTTCAGAAGGGGGACGCAGTTGCTCCCTATCGAAGAAACAGACGCCCTCGTCAAAGCCGTCAGGGCAACAATGGGTCTGGTAGACGAACGCCCTAGAAAAAAATGGCGCAGGATATAATGTTCAGTGGTCTGGAACAAAAGAAAAGGAGAGCGTTCCCAATAAATGAAAAGATTCACTCCCTAATTAAAAGAGAATGGAAGAAACCAGACAAAAAAGTTCTCTTAACCCCTAAGAGAAAATACCCTTTCGACGACCCAGCCTGCTCATCCTGGAGTAAGGCCTCTTGGCCTTGGATGTGGCCATAGCAAAGGCCTCTAAAAAATTCGCTCTGCCATTCGAAGACATGGGTACCCTAAAGCAGAGGTCCCCAACCGCCGGTCCGCGGACCAGGACCGGGCCGTTGGGGTTTTTCAGCCGGTCCGCGGCGCCGCTGACAGCTACTTAGGCAGAGGGCACACACCCGCGGGCTGAGGCGGCTGTGGCAGGGGCTGTGTGCCTGGAGCGGCAGCTGCTGCTGAGAGAAGGTGGGCGCCTCAGCCGCGGGCTCCAGAAGGTAAACACCAGCCACGCCCCCCACAGCGCTCTCCCCAGCGTGCAGCATGGGGCCAGCCAGTACATTTCCAGCAGCCCGCTCTCCTCCACCTGGTGCTTCCCAGGGCACTGCCAGCCATGTTACGTGTGCCACACAAGTGCACATGGAGGGCGGGCTGCAGCAGCATGGAGCCAGCCTGTGCCCGGGCGCTGCACCGAGGATGACGGGGCAGGAGGTGCCCAGTGCCGCAGTCATTAATAAGGAGTTTAGCAGGCGTGTGCGGGAACAGCGGGTTGGGCCCCTCTGAATGAAGGTATTACCGGCGACTGTGCAGGGTCCATGTGTGGGGAGCTGGGGTATAGCAGATGCAGCAGTGCTGAATATTTTTTTGTTGATAGGATTTCATGAAGTGGCCATGAAACTTAATAAATAACAAACTCAGCTCTGCTACATCAGTAAAAAACCAATTGATTAATCATTAATCAATTGGTTTTTTACTGATGTAGCAGAGCTGAGTTTGTTATTTACTGTTTGTTACTCATGTGCTCTCAAAAGAAGTTATCGGTCCACACTGCACTGATAAAAGTACCACAAAGCTTTAGCATGAGGCCAGATGTAGCAGAGAGGAATGTGTCAGGAATGATTAATGAATGTACTCTGCTGTGACACCATCAGCTCTGCTACATCTGTGTTCAGTGTTTCATAAACCCGACAAATGAATCACTCTGTGTATGAAATCTACAAGTGACACATTCCTCTCTGCTACATCTGGCCTCATGCTAAAGCTTTGTGGTACTTTTATCAGTGCAGTGTGGACCGATAACTTCTCTTGAGAGCACATGATCAATGACTAACACAGGTCTGCTACATCCGCACCGCCGTGCCGGAGGAAATGT
Organism: Ranitomeya variabilis; assembly: GCF_051348905.1. Taxonomy (NCBI): domain Eukaryota; kingdom Metazoa; phylum Chordata; class Amphibia; order Anura; family Dendrobatidae; genus Ranitomeya; species Ranitomeya variabilis. The sequence goes on along the minus strand of NC_135235.1, from coordinate 256,238,185 downwards.
TATGGAATGATCAGGAAACTGTCAAGGAGCGAAAGAAAAAGAACAAATCCAGCCCTGCTACATCTGAGTTACAATATTATTAGTGAACCATCACACAGCAGAGGGTTTGTCATAATGTATCAGTGCAGGATAGTTATAATATAAGCTCCATCCCTCCATAACCCCACCCCCATATGACCAAAGCCCCGCCCCTGCCCCACCCCCACCGGGCCATGGAAAACTGGTCTTGCTTAAAGCTGGTCCCTGGTGCAAAAAAGGTTGGGGACCTCTGCCCTAAAGGACCCGATGGACAAAAAAGCCGAGACTTTCTTAAAAAACTCCTGGGAAGCAGCAGGGGGCGGATTAAAACCGGCCATTGCTGCCACTTGTATCGCCCGTGCTTTAATGGTATGGCTCGAGCACTTAGATTCCCAATTAAAAGAAAAGGTCTCAAGAGACACAATTCAAAAGTCAGTATCTGTTATGAAAGGTGCGGCAGCCTTTTTGGCCAACGCATCAGTAGATTCAGCCAGACTGGCGGCTAGGTCGGCTTCCTTTTCAAATGCCGCAAGACGTGCCCTGTGGCTAAAATGCTGGCCAGGGGATTTGCAAACTAAAACCAAATTATACTCAATACCATGTGAAGGTGAGTTCTTATTCGGGTCAACATTGGATGACATCCTAGACAAAGCCGGGGATAAGAACAAATCTTTTCCCGGGTTCCCCAATCAGTCCTACAGGCGTCCTTTTCGGAGCAGAAAGTTCATGCGGAGAAAACCCCCAAAAAGGAACAAAGATGGTTGGGAGGACAGAAGAAATAAGAACAAAGGCTTCATATTTAACAAGCCCCCCGCCGACAATAAAAAATCACAATGAAGGTATTCCCTGGGTCGGAGGGAGATTGACCTGTTTTCTTCCAGCCTGGGAAAAAATTTCAAACAGTACCTGGATACTAAACATAATAAGAGAAGGTCTCAAACTGAAATTCCACACCCCTCCCGGCAATTCCTTCATGATAACACCCCAGAGACAGTCACACGAACAGTCAGCTCTTCAGGTAGAGATTGTGAACTTAATTCAGAAGGGAGTGTTGCAAGAAGTCCCCAACCAGGAAAAAGGCATGGGCTTCTACTCTCCCTTCTTCCTCTGCAAGAAACCGGACGGATCGCACAGGGCGATCATAAATCTCAAAAGATTAAACAATTTCCTAGAGATTCAACATTTCAAAATGGAGACAATAAAATCTTGTGTAAAGATGCTCTTTCCCTTGTGCTTCATGACTGTTCTAGATTTACGAGACGCGTATTACCATGTGCCTATCCACAACAACCATCAAAAATACCTCAGACTGGCAGTGACTATCCAGGGGGAAGTAAAACACTACCAGTTCAGGGCTCTCTCCTTCGGGTTAGCCATAGCACCACGGGTGTTCACAAAAATAATGTCAGAGGTAATGGCCCACATACGGGAACAGAATGTTCTAATAGTTCCCTATCTGGACGATCTCTTGGTGGTAGGAACTTCATCCCAACATTGCAAACAACAGTTGGAGATGGTCATGGCTTCACTGACGAGTCTAGGTTGGCTACTGAACATACCCAAATCCAGAATAGTGCCAACCCAGGTACAGGAGTACTTAGGGATAGTCCTAGACTCGACCACGCAGAAATGCTATCTTCCACAGAGGAAGGTCCAAAAAATGACACAGATAGTGTTACAGATGACAACATCCCCGGTCACTACTCTAAGAAAAGAAAAGCGATGTCCCTGTTGGGATCTATGACCGCCTGTATCCCGGCAGTACAGTGGGCACAATGTCACACCCGGGACCTGCAATGGGAAACATTAGATTCAAGTGTAGCGCCCCCACTGCCGCAGGGCCGAGGGGTACCCGGTACCGGGCCTCTGAGTCTCTGCTTCTGGGGTTGTCACGGCGGCTAGGCCCCGGCCCGTGACCCTGCCGTGGGGCGCACAGTGAATGATAGGTGTGGATGTTGGTGGTGCAGTTGTGGGGTGCAGGTCGCGGTAAATAACGAGGACACCAGGTTGCAGTCTCTTTACCTCTTTACTGGAGATCTCTGAGTCCTCAGTCCAGAATACGGTTCACCAGGCTGCGCAAGTCCGGCCGGTCCAATGGCACCTCCAGAGTTCACTTCACAGGTGGAAATCGGTGCCTTCCTTCTTAGCGCTATGTGTTGTAGTCCTTCCCTGCTATGCTTATGGAAAGTACCCCACAACCGTTGTGTCTGTTTCTCGTGTTCCCTCACAACTCGATTAACTGATCTTCTGCTAATCTTCCGTCCCTTCCTGATGTTACAGTTAGAACGGCACCCGTTTGTCGGGTAGGCCTGGAGTTCTTCCGGGACCCTAGAGACGCCCCTCTCCCGCAATTGCCTCCCAAGACTTCATAGGTGATTTAGGTGAGACAGCCCGCCTGAGACTGACTGTCCTGCCGCTGTTTAGAGTATTGCTTGAAGCTGTCTAATGAAATACTCCCTCGGCGTTCCGGACGCCGGTAGTGCGCCTCAGTAGGATGTTGCTCCGGTCTTACAGCACGACCACTACTGGTATTCTCCTATTGCTTGATCTCGTTTCTCACTCAGCACAATCTATCTTGCTTCTAGTCCTTTCTTGGGTCCCGCCGCTTCCCGGAGCTGGCGCGGACCCGTTACGTTCTTTTCAATGCCAAGCCTCTGTCAGGATCCCACCCCTGACAGAGACCCTACTGTCTCTTCCTCCACAACACCCTCTGCCACTAGGTGTTGCTTCGTCCAATCCAGTCAGCTTTCTCCTCTAACTTCCTGCCTGACCCCCAGTTTACCCACTATGGTGGGGAGTGGCCTAATGAATAGAACCCTTAGCTCCCCCCGGAGGCCCAGCTGTGAAATCTATTGGTGTCTGTGATACCTGATCAGATGAACTCCTTCAGTGCCATCGGACGCACCATGGCTCCCCATAGTGGCGGAGCCACAGTACTGCAACGACCAGGACTCTGGGGCGCTGCACAAGCACGTCTCTGCGCGGAAATTTAGACGGGCGATTAAGTATCTCGTCAAACACCATACACTCCCTACTATGGTGGGCAGACCCAGTGAATTTAACCAAGGGGGTTCTTTGGGCACTACTGACAGAAAAAATCCTAACAACGGATGCAAGCCCCTGGGGGTGGGGAGCACACATAGACGATCAAGTGGCACAGGGGAATTGGAGCCAAAATCAACAACTAGCATCTTCAAACATGAAAGAATTGTTAGCGGTAAAACTGGCCCTAACACACTTTCTAAATCTCATTTGCTCCCATCGCGTAAAAGTCTTTTCAGACAACCAAGTGGTGGTAGCATATCTAAACCACCAAGGGGGCACCAGGTCTCGGGCATTAATGGGGGTGACCCAATCCATATTCCACATAGCAGAACACAATCTAAAATCCCTGACAGCTCTCCACATAAAAGGTTCAGAAAACCGAACTGCGGATTTCTTAAGCGGGACATGCTTAAAACAAGGGGAGTGGGACCTAAAACAATCAGTGTTCAACCAGATCATAAAACGTTGGGGGCGTCCAGAAATGGACTTGTTTGCGAACAGTCAAAATCAGAAAGTAGAGACATTCTGCTCAATCGATCCCCGGGGGGGCCCAGTAGCGTTAGACGCCTTCACAATTCCCTGGAACTATCATCTCGCTTATGCGTTTCCCCCGATATCCCTCATTCCCTTAGTACTGAGGAAGATTCGGGAGGAGGGAGCAACAGTGATAGTAATAGCTCCATTCTGGCCACGCAGAATATGGTTTTCGTGGCTAAGAAAAATGTCCATATCCAGCCCTTGGGTCCTACCGGACACTCCGAACCTGTTATCCCATTGACCAGTTTTCCACCCCAATGTAAAGAGCCTACACATGACAGCTTGGCTTTTGAAAGGAAGCTACTAAGCGATAAGGGTTTCTCCCCCAATCTAGTATCCACTCTACTGCAGAGTAGGAAACTTGTAACCACCAAAATATATGGGAAAGTGTGGAAAAAATTCATGTCAGTATCCGGCGCAGACCCAACAGGGGAAATCCCAATACAAAAAATCCTTGAATTCCTGCAAAAGGGACTAGAAAAAGGTCTAGCTACAAACACTCTAAAGGTCCAAGTAGCAGCTTTGGGGGCTTTGTACAACCATGATCTAGTCAGAAATCGCTGGATCATGAGGTTCATTAGAGCTTCAAGTAGGTCCAGGCCTATTCCCCTCCATACCTCTCCTCCCTGGGATCTAAACCTTGTCCTAAATGCTCTAACCAAACCTCCCTTCGAGCCCTTGGCAGACGCTTCTTTAAAAATTGTATCTCTAAAAACCACACTCCTGGTAGCCTTAACCTCGGCCCGTCGCGTTAGCGATATACAAGCGCTGTCTGCATGCCCACCCTTTACTCAGATTCTCGAAGATAGAGTCATCCTTAAGACTGACCCAGCTTACCTCCCTAAAATGTCACCGCAATTTCATAGGACCCAAGAGATCTCTTTGCCCTCCTTTTGTCCCAGCCCCAAAAATGAGGGGGAAAAAACACTGCATACCCTAGATGTAAAAAGGTGTCTGGTCCAATATCTGTCAGCCACTAGGGAGTGCAGGAAGGATAGGGCTCTGTTTGTCTGCTTCCAGGGTCCACGGAAGGGACAGAAAGCATCGAAAGCCACGCTGGCGAGGTGGATAAGGGACGCCATCACTCTATCCTACTCATCCTGTGGGGCGACCGTTCCGGAGAATATTAAAGCCCATTCAACCAGAGCAGTGGCGTCATCCTGGGCGGAGAGAGCTGGCGCATCAATACAACAGATATATAGAGCGGCCACTTAGTCTTCCCAGTCTACATTTTTCAAACATTACCGCTTAGACTTGACCTCCTCAGATCTCACCTTTGGGCGAAGGGTTTTAGAGGCAGTGGTCCCTCCCTAAGAGTTACAATCTATGCAAATCTCTCCGTGGTGCCATCATGGGGGATAGAGAAAATCGTAGTTACTTACCGATAACGGTATTTCTCTGATCCCATGATGGCACCCGTATATTCCCTCCCTTTTCACACACAGGTGTGCACATTATAATTTATTAGTCATTAGCCTAGTCACGGTGCCTCTGTTAAGTTAAATTGGTTAAGTTTTAATTTGTGTAAATGTTGAGTTGCAGCTGAAGTTCTGTATAAAGGCTCTGTAAACCAACTGATGTGGGAGAGAGGTACGCCCTTGGTTTCCTGTCCCTGGGGGCGGACCCCTCTCTCCGTGGTGCCATCATGGGATCAGAGAAATACCGTTATCGGTAAGTAACTACGATTTTTACCCTGAAGTCCCCCCTTTTGCAATACACATTATATGAAGATTTTGATGCTGATCTGCAGTGGATCAATACCAAAATGTGCAGTAGACGTTTTTGTACAAGTGAACAAACCACATTGGTTTTTCCCCTGGTAACACATGCACTGATGATGGTTAGCGTGCACCTATCTCTACTAGTGATGAGTGAATGTGCTCGGATAAGGCGTTATCTGAGCATGCTCATGTGCTAACCGATTGTCTTCAGCGTGCTCGAAAAATATATTAGAGTCCCTGTGGCTGCATGTCTCTCGGCTGTTCGACAGCTTCAGCACATGCAGGGACATCCTGTTTGTAAGGGTATGTGTCCACGGGCCGTATTACACCCGGAATAGCTGCGGATTGAACGCTGCGTGGAGCCGCAGCGTTCAATCCGCAGCGTCCAGATGTTACAGCATAGTGGAGGGGATTTTATGAAATCTCATCTCCACTATGCGTGGGAACACACATATGGCGTGTCTTTTTAGAACGCAGCATGTCCGTTTACCTTGCGGCGACGCTGCGCCGCCGCAAGGTAAAACACAGGACCCTATGTGTGGGGTGCGATGATTCCGGATGTGTGCAATGAACACATCCGGCATCATCGCGTCTACAGAAGGTGGCGGCGCTTTGGGTGGAGCGAGTTTTCCGCTCCGTCCAAAGCGCCGGCCATCCTGAACGTGGACACGCACCCTTAGGCAATCCCTGCATGTGTGTGGCTGTTGAGCGGCTGCCAAGACTTGAACATAGTTTTTGAGCACACCGAAGACACTTAGTTAGTACCTGAGCACGTTCGCTCATCACTAATCTCTACGTATAGACGGATATACCTATAAATGCTCATACAGATACACGAGTAGGGTACACACACACACATCATTGCATAATTAAAGGGGTTGTCCAGGACTTGCATATTAGTAAACCGATCTTAGAATAGGTCTTCAATATCAGATTGATGGCATCCGACGCTAGGCATACTCAACGAATAGCTGAATTAGGTGTTCGGAAAGGATGCTTGTGTCTGACCCCCACCAATTTGATATTAATTATCTATGCTACGACTATAAGTCCTAGACAAGGCCTTTAATTTTACACCTGGATCTGGGTAAGCTGGACGACTCGAACAGGATGAGCGGTGAGGCTGGGGACTTTCTGTGACAGCTATGAATACGTTTATCATTATCTGTGTGTTTGGTGCTGGAGTTGGCTCCAAGTGATTGGACTGGTTACATTCCCCTTTTATGTAACAGTCTCCTGAAAAACAAGGAAATCATTGTTGCAATTTTAGAGGATACAGCTATTTTCGTCAATTTCACAGAGATGGAGATAGGTGACAGCCATAGAAGCAGAAGTCGTGATCTTTGTCTGTGGACGTTGGAGTCGGGTCCCGAGATGTCTCAGTTGGCAGAGAGTCTTGGAAAATCCTTCTGAGACCAAAAAAGAAGAATGAAAATGTTGCTGACACGCTCCTAGCCCAGCCATAGAGCACGGACAAGGATGTGTCAGGGTTAGATAACCAAACGGAGTATAGCTACCAAGAAGAATCATTTTATAGTCAGGTCAGGTAACACGCAGATCTAAATAAATTAAGCAATGGAACCAAAATAGTCTTCCTGCCTAGTGCCCTAATGTCTTTGATAAAACGACGCTGGCGGTCCAATGTCATATTTGGGCAATCAGGGTCTATCCTTGGGAAAGCTCACCGGACTGCCTGAGGCAAATGCTTTTTTTTTTTTTTCTTTTTATTCCAGGGGATCAGTGTAGATTTTTAAATGTATTTATTTTGTTTTGTTTTTTCAGCATAGTGTATGTTCTTGGTCATCTAAAACAATATACATTTGTAGCCAAAACCAGTTGTGGGTGATAAATACACAAGTGGTGATGTGTTTCTATTATACTTTTCCTCTGATTGTTTCGCTCCAGTGAGGACGGACTGGGCCTCAGGCCTTTAAGGGAGGACAGCATGACAGGGTTGAGTGGGCCTATAGGGAGTGAACAGAAAGGAGGGGGTAATAATGTAGAGTGAAGAGGCAATTATTATTTGAATCGGGGCTCACGGATTGGCCAGGAGGTGAAGTAGGCGGGAAAAAGGGGGCGACGGGGGACGATTATAAAAAGGGGCACCCATCTTAGTAGAGCAACCATTTTGGTGCCCCTCTTAGCATTATAACAAGCTCTGTGGGTTACTCACAATGGAGGTTGAGCGATTTTACAGCACCTCCGTGATGCAGCTAGGAACAGGGGCGTCCTTACAAGGCCTGCTTCCTGAAGGGGCATGTGGGTTGTCTCATTCCCTGACTGAGGGCCGCCGGCCTCGGAGGTCTCGGCCTCCGGAGCGCCTGAGCCCCGAGGTCACCCGCCGACCCCGGCGCCGTATGAGGAGCCCCTCAGGGGACCCTCCGGCTTCAGAAGCAGTCCCCAACCATAGCGGGCGCTGCCAAGGAGCCAGGAGGAATTCTACGAATCAGCGGGGCCTGCAGCCGGGGGAGGTGTCGGCCTCCCCTTCATCTGAGGTGACTACTGCGACCCGGGAACCTGGAAGAGGGGCGGCGGGTCCCCAGCCGGGAGCGGGCCCGGCTCAGCAGTGGGGGTCGGCACAGAGGAGTGGGCGGGGGCCTGCGCGGCGGGCGCCTGAACTGTCAGCACGGCGAGGGAGGTCCGCCCACTTACCGGAGACGTCCGGGGAGCAGGAGCCAGGTACAGGAGCGGCTGGGAGCCCATCCATCCGGGCCGCCGCTCGGCGTGGTGTGGGAAGCACACGGGCCCCAGAGCGCAGAGCAGTCAGTGATGGGCACCGACTTAGCTCTGCCCACTCCCTGGCTGCTGCTGCAGATATGTCTTACCCCTCATCAGGCGCTGCAGCTCCTCCGGATCCTTGGGGATCCAGCCGGAGGGGGGGGGCACGTGCGGGGGCGATTTGGGCTGCAGAGGTGGCAGGTGGGATAGATTGCAGGGGGGGCGACTTGACGATTGGGGGCAGGTCAGCTGAGCAGGTTCATCCCGCTGCGTGCCTTGAACCGCCGTGGGGCCCCACTATGGAACGGGACCACTCCGTGGGTCCTACCAGCGCGACGTCATCGCAGGACTGGCCCATGGAGGCTCGTGGAACCCGCGAGCCCGCACCGCCAAGGAGGACCACGAACGGAAGGATTGCATCTGGATGCAGGAACGGCGGCTGCTAGGAACACAGCACCCAGGCAGCTAGGTGAGAGTGCTGTTTTTTCTTCTTTATTTGCCATCACTAGCTCCTAATGTTGATTCGGGTAGAGGGGAGGTTTCTGTAGGGGGGGGGTTAGTTTTGGCGCGGGTATTTTAATGCAGGGGTTAAAAGATTTGTTTCAGCTTTGGGAGACGAGGGGTAGACAGATTGAACCGTCGCCGCTTTCGGCTTGGCTGGGTAACGCTCGGGATAGGGGGGTTCTGGAGGCGGATGGGGTCAGGGACTCTTTTAGGTCAGGATCTAGTACTTCACAGGGGGCTCCAATGGTTGCTGGGGTAGCATCGGTGGGAGGCAGCGATGTGTCGCAACAGGTAATCGCGGCACCGGCGGACAGCGGGGACAAGGATAGGGATGATTCGGCACAGGTAAATGATTCGGCTAAAGGGGAGGTGTACGTGTGTTTTGAAGGTCCGTTAGGGGCACATCTGAAACCTGAGGTAAAAGAAAAAATATGGAAAGGGAAGTACGTAGAAATATTTTCACTGCTCCCGTTAGAGCGTTTTAATTTGGATAAAGCCCGTAGGGACGATTCGAAAAAAGAAGGTGAGGAGAGGAGAAAGTTCAAGTTGATCCCACGTACTTTCTCTAACTGGTTGCAGGCTTTTGCAATTTTTGCCAGTGTAATAGGGGAAAAATCACCGGAGACCTGTGCCCCCTTGTTCTGTTACTTAGACATCATCGGGGAGGCTTACAGGGTTTATAGGGGTCAGGGGTGGATTAGATATGACGAACAATTTTGTCAACGTAAAGCGGTACGTCCGAATATCCGTTGGGATCACAAGGATATTTCCTTATGGATGAGCGTGACCGCACCAGTCAGGTCAAGTCAAAGATCTCAGTCATTTCTTGGGGGCACTGGGGGTTCAGGACAGTTGGGGCACTCGGTGGTCATGCAGAAGGGACTGTGTTTCGCCTTTAACGAAGGGACTTGTAGGTTTGTAAATTTAAGCCTGAATGTTCATCATGTGGAGGTAATCATGGGGCAACGAGATGTTTTAGAGGAGGGAAGCAAAAAGGGTCAGACGGATTTGACAAAAGGAGTGACGCCAGTGCGTCTAGCAGAGATGGAGTGGTTCCTAAGTAGATACCCTGACAAAAAGGCGGTGTCGACTTTACAGAATGGTTTCAGGGATGGTTTTTCGATACCTTTTGTGGACGTTAAGGTGCAGTGGTCCAAAAAGAATTTAAAATCGGCCTACGAATTTCCCGAAGTGGTTACGGAAAAACTGAACAAGGAAGTGTCATTTGGGAGAATGGCTGGTCCATTTCTGTCTCTCCCTATGGAGGACTTGAGAGTTTCTCCATTGGGGGTGGTGCCCAAAAAGGAGGTTAACAAATTTAGGTTAATTCTCCATCTTTCGTTCCCAAAAGGTTTGTCGGTTAATGATGGAATTGACCCACAGCTGTGCTCGGTTCTTTATACGTCATTTGACACAGCTATGGAGTGGGTTAGACACTGTGGGCAGGGAGCTTTGTTGGCTAAGACCGATATTGAGGCCGCGCTTCGTTTGCTACCTGTCAATCCAGATAGCTTGCATTTGCTAGGGTGTTTCTGGAACGGGGGTTTTTATGTGGCTCGTTGTCTGCCGATGGGGTGTTCTCTGTCATGTGCGTATTTTGAAATGTTCAGTACGTTTTTAGAATGGACAGTAAAGGATGTGTCTAGACTCCGGTCCTGCATCAATTATCTTGACGATTTTTTGTTTGTTGGTCCAGCGCACTCCGCAGACTGTTCAATTTTGCTTCACTCGATGGAGAGTGTGTCGAAAAAGTTCGGCGTTCCGTTAGCAGCTGACAAGAAGGTGGGTCCGGTAACGTCTTTGAGTTTTTTGGGCATTGAGATTGATACGGTCGCAATGGAATGCCGGTTGCCTGATGACAAATTGATTGGCATGAGAATGGAGGTGAAGAGAGTGTACGAGTTGAAAAAGGTAACGCTGCACGAGATTCAATCACTCCTGGGGAAGTTGAATTGCACGTGCCGTATCATGCCGATGGGTAGGGCTTTTTGTCGCAGGTTGTCTTTGGCTACAGTGGGGGTTCGGGCCCAGTCTCATTTTATCAGGCTTCGGAAGGCTTTGAAAGATGACCTGAAAGTATGGATGCTTTTTCTGGACTCATATAATGGGAGGTCATTATGGATTGCACCGGTGGTGCCTGCAGAGGACTTGGGTTTCATGATCGGTCCGGTTGACGAGCACGGTTTTCGTTTGTTTTTCAAAGAGAGTTGGCTAGTGTGTCAGTGGCTGCCGTTGTGGGTAAACAACGGTTTATCTTCTAATCGTTTGCTGTGTTTGGTGTTCCCCATTGCAGTTGCATTATCTTTGTGGGGTGCGGAGGTTCGTAACACGAAGATTTGTTTTGGTTGTGAATCAGAAGGGGCTGTGAAAGCCATAAATTCACTGTCATCTGCGGATCCGGCATTGTTGAGAGTGTTACAACATGTGGTCTGGATAGGTTTATGGTGTAACTTATGGGTCACTGCTGAATTTCGGCCGGTTAACAACTTGCTGGTTTTTGATGCTCTTTCTTGTTCACAGAGGGATCGGGTTCCGGATATCGTGCCTCAAGTGGATCTCATGCGAGTGTCATGCCCAGAGGATTTATGGAATCTTCCGTTGGGGCAGTAAGAGGGTTATTGTCTAGATCCCTGGCGCCAGGGACTTGGTCACACTACGTGAAGGCATGGGATACTTGGGTGGAATGGGGGTCGTCAATTGAAACGGACGTCCAGGATGACGAAAAATTGCTGTTGCTCCTGGGTCAGAAATGGGTTTCAGGGTGGTCGGTCTCTAAAGTTAATCATTTCTTGTCTGGTTTGGCATTTGGATTTAAATTTAGGGGGTTACGCGATGTAACTAAATCATTTATGGTCCTTCAGGTGATGAAGGGGTGGCGAAAAGGTTGGAAAATTTTGGATGGGCAACGCACTGTGTCTTATGAAATTTTATTGAGTTTGGGCGAACAATTGGCGGGGGTTTGTTCTAACCAATCGGAGGTTATCCTGTTTAAGCTGGCATTTGCTCTGGCGTTTTTTGGAGCATTTTGTTTGGGCGAGTTGGTCAGTCCCTCCAGGCATCAAAAAGGGGGGTTGCTGGGCCGTGATGTGGTTATGCATGGGGATAGGTTGGTGATCTGGTTGCGTCGATCAAAAACGGATTTGGTTAGAAAAGGTTGTTAAATTGTTCTCTTTGAAGTTGCTGGTTCCCCGTTATGCCCCTTATTATGTTTTAAGCAATTCTCAATAGGTTTGGTTTGAGATGATGAGCCATTGTTATTACACGGGGATGGTTGTTTTTATCTCGGTATCAGTTTATTACGATATTTAAGCGCTGCTTGACGCTAGGGGGTATTTCGGCCGAGAATTTTTCGGGGCATTCGTTTAGAATAGGTGCAGCTATGGAGGCAGCTAAACGAGGTTTAGGGGAGGACGTAGTGCGAAGGATCGGCCGTTGGGAATCCGCGAGGTTTAGGTCATATATTCGCAAGTCCTTGGTCTGAGGGGTGTGTTGAATTGGTAGATAATTTGAACGGGTTGTGCTTTGCGGTTATTATGTTTTGGTATGTTGTCTTTTTCTTTTCAGGGAAGAGGCCTTTACTTACATGGATTATGGGCCACTCGTTTGTCTTTTGGGCGGCATTGCGAGCGGACGTCCGCCCTGAAGGGAGGCAGCTTGGTGTGGAGAAGTCTTCAGCAATCATACGATGGATCGGAAAACTTGGAATGTACTGGAAGCAGCTTCTGCCAGAATTTCACAAGTTTGGCCGTTTGGACCGGGCGCCGGATTTATTGGTGATCCATTTGGGGGGCAATGATCTCGGAAAACGTCCTTGTAGGGAGTTGATCAACGACATCAAGTTTGATGTCTTGAGGCTGTGGGCTATGTTTCCGCGTTTGTTGGTGATCTGGTCGGATATTGTTCCCAAGAAAGTTTGGTATGGTATGGTATGGTAGGGTTTAAACAGGGCCAGAATAAAGGTTAATAGGGCGGTTTCCCGTTTTATGGTTCGGAACGGGGCTCTTGTGGTTCGCCATGTGGATTTAGAGTCGGGAACGGGGGAGTATTGGAGAAAGGATGGTGTTCACTTGAATGCCATCGGCTTGGACTTATGGTGTCTAGCGGTGCAAGAGGGTATCGAAAAAGGGCTGCTGGTGTGGCGGGACACAAATGTCTGAGGCAGGGGGGAAAAAGAGGTCCTCGAAGTTGGTGGTGCTAACAAATGGCGGCTTGGAGGGGGGGGGATTTTTAAGATCCTGGACTCCCCCTGGTGTGGTTTAAAAAATGGAAAGGAAATTGGTGGTTATACAGTCGAGATGACTGGGGCCGTGGGATTCTGGCGGATATTGGCCGGGCGAGTCTTTTAAGCGTCTCTGAGCTGGTGCCTAGCGGCTAGAGGCAAGGACACGACCTGGAGGCCAAATTATGGAGATTGGATATGAGTTGGTTAATTCTTGGGGCTTCGAGGACCGCCTTCCCTGGGGGGTTTAATGTTAAGAAATTAAACTTTTATGTTTGAACGTTAATAAAAAGGCTGCTCTGGCCAATTTATCCAAAACAAACGTTTGATGAGTAGTCATTGGGGTATGGGTTAAAAGAATGCGGGGAACGGGTGGTTAGAAGAGTTTAAGGTTATCGGTCATTTTTAAGGAAAACTCACGGGCATCACGAATACCCAATGTCATGATTTTGCCTTGTAAATACTCAAGTATGATACTGACCAAATACTGAACATGTGAATGTGCTCTTACTTGCAGGTTTGAATGAAGTTTTCCTCCTGTGATTTCCATCTACATTCTATGGGTGAAATCGACAGCAATTCAGCAGCATATTTGCACGTAACACATGAGAATTCTGAGCTGGATTTCCTGCAGCCAAATCCATGATGTAAAACTACGCTACAAAGATGCTACTTCAGAGGTAAGTGCCCTGATGGACCCAAACTGTAAATGCACCAATTTCATCTGCAAAGAGCTTCCAATGACCCATTTCTAGATAACCCATTCAACCCCAAAATAACAGCTCAAGTTCCCTACATTCACCCGAGTGCACAAATCCTATTTCCTAATGTGTACATTTACCATTATATTTCTTTGTACATTGGAGGTCAGGAAAATGCTTTTATTATGGCGCATGCGGGGTGATAAATGTGATGCGTTTCCTTAGATATGTCAGCACACACCAATATTTTGCAGGAAACACTGGTGCACATCATTAATAAAAGTGGATTATATGATTCCTCTTTGCAAAACCCCTTTTGATGTCACTTTGGAAAAAGTTGCAAAAAGGATCACAAACACATTTCACGCTCATGTAATGTTCTTTTAAAGTACAATTTCCATACATTTTCGTTACTAAATTGCCTCCAGTATTTTTTTAAAACTATGAAATCAGATTTCTTTGTTAGAAGCAATTTCAGGGATATTTCTAGAACTAATCGTTAATTAAAGCGCCCGCAATGGCGTCAGAACTGTTATAACGCTACACGTGTACTGACCTCAGCTCTTGATACCCATCTAATGGATGTGTTCCTGCAGCTCTTGGTCTGTGAAATGTCGGACTATTGCCCCCTTTTTTTTTTCTTTTTTTTTTTTTTAATGCATGTTGCGTTTTCAAGTGATTGCCGTTATAACATGTGATGACATATGACAATACAATGTCAATGATAAAAGCTTTTAGCGGTGGGAAGAACTCAGCCAGCGGAGGCCCAGGGACTGGGTGTCCACCCCTCCTCCTAACAGCAGCATATTCATACAGCTCCGCCGCCCTTTCATAAATCAATAGTGATAGATGGCTAATGGGCGAGCGCTGAGGATTAATGTATGTAAATGGAAAGCAAATCTCAATTTAACACCAGTGCTTTGCTTAATAAAAAGGTAGTGACAACGCAAACCAGGGCTGGATAGGACTCGTTATGTGGCAGCCGTTTCAGTCTTCGCTGCTGTCATTCTCTGTTTGCGGGATGGCTGCCATTAATCTCTTCCGAACTCGCAGTCTGAAATGAATTTTTTTATTTTTCTGCTTACATTTTTGTCAAAAAACTGAATGCAGAGTGGATACTTATTATGTAGCCTATGCAGGTTTTAATAAAGGGGTCTGTATAGTGTGCTGCTTACAGGGGCATGGTAAGGAGTATGATCCAATTATATATGTGTATATATTTTATCACAGGACAGAGAATCATATTTCTACCTTCTCTGAAATGACCGCAAGAAATAAAACCACTAGCAGCTAATCTTACGTAACGGACAAAACCTCAACAAGTGCATGACCACAACAGTGGTGGCAAGAGTGCGGCTCACAACAGTGACAGCTGGAGCATAGTCATGGCAGTGGTGGCCAGGGTGCCACCCATAACAGTGACAGCCGGAGCATAGTCATAGCAGTGGCAGCCAGCGTGCAGCCCACAACAGTGACAGCCGGAGCATAGTCATAGCAGTGGTGACCAGGGTGCAGCCCACAACAGTGACAGCCGGAGCATAGTTATAGCAGTGGCAGCCAGCATGCGGCCCACAACAGTGACAGTCAGAGCATAGTCATAGCAGTGGCAGCCAGTGTGCAGCCCACAACAGTGACAGCCGGAGCATAGTCATAGCAGTGGTGACCAGGGTGCCGCCCATAACAGTGACAGTCGGAGCATAGTTATAGCAGTGGCGGCCAGCGTGCAGCCCACAACAGTGACAGTCAGAGCATAGTCATAGCAGTGCCGGCCAGAGTGCAACCCACAACAGTGACAGTCGGAGCATAGTCATAGCAGTGGCGGCCAGAGTGCCACCCATAACAGTGACAGCCGGAGCATAGTCATAGCAGTGGCGGCCAGAGTGCGGCTCACAACAGTGACAGTCAGAGCATAGTCATAGCAGTGCCGGCCAGAGTGCGACCCACAACAGTGACAGTTGGAGCATAGTCATAGCAGTGGCGGCCAGAGTGCGGCTCACAACAGTGACAGTCAGAGCATAGTCATAGCAGTGGCAGCCAGCGTGCAGCCCACAACAGTGACAGCCGGAGCATAGTCATAGCAGTGCCGGCTAGAGTGTGGCCCACAACAGTGACAGCCGGAGCATAGTCATAGCAGTGGCGGCCAGAGTGTGGCTCACAACAGTGACAGTCGGAGCATAGTCATAGCAGAGGCGGCCAGCGTGCAGCCCACAACAGTGACAGCTGGAGCATAGTCATAGCAGTGGAGGCCAGGGTGCAGCCCACAAAAGTGACAGCTGGAGCATAGTCATAGCAGTGGAGGCCAGGGTGCCGCCCATAACAGTGACAGCTGGAGCACAGTCATAGCAGTGGTGACTAGAGTGCTTCCCACAACAGTGACAGCTGGAGCAAGGGTGATAGCCAGTGCATGCCTGCAATATAGGCTGCCGCACCCCAGCTGTGGTGGTGACGGTCGTGGCACAGCAATTACAGTGATGACGAGACGCTGCCATAGCAGTGACAACTGTTGCTAAGTATGGCTAAGCGTACACCAGTTCCCATACACATTCAGTGGTCAGTAAGCTGAGCCACATTTATGAGAATTTCATGGCAGCTTTAGCTGCAGAATATCTTGGAGATGAATGTAAAGCTGCACTGACCAGATTCTGTGTTTCTAACATAATTAATGGCAGCAGGGGACAGAGATTTCCGGTCAGAGCTGAGCCGTCTGACCATAGTCTATAACATCACACACTGACATCAAACATAGACTCCTATCAGACAGGTCAATGAATCAGCAGCACGGAGTGATCGGATGGCACAATGTGATACATCTGAGCCGCACTGCTGCATTGTTCAGGCATGAGGCCCTGACCGCAGAGGGCGAGAGACGTGTCTGAGCCTCTGATACTGGATGTGCACAATGACCTGCGCTGTGCACGACATGGCCTCCTCTGATCGCACGTGGTGGCAGAGGAGACCGTGGTACCATTCTGAAGGATGCTGGTGAGGGGGGGTCATTTATCAACCATCTCTGTATTACTCCAGCACAATCCTAGATATCATAAACTGGAAATATCCTAACATCCGGCAAAAGCATCTGTGATTATAGTGAGGGGGTACACCAAAGAGGGGGGACCCCAATCATGCGACAGATCGATATGGTTCTCTCCAATGTTACAGTGATATGAATATATAACAAGATAAAGCAGAACAAGGATGATTCCAAATTCAGATGCCAAGTTTTTGTTACAGTACATGTTCTATCCATGTTTTTCATGGATAAAACTCACACACCTGATCTTAAAAAAAAAAATAAAAAAAAAATCAGGGCCCTAGCCCCAAAGCCTATGTTTCTCCATACACCCCTGCTGCCCCCTAAAATATACTAATCTATGCTAACACTGTTGCTGCCATTCCAGGACTAGTTAATACTCTAATGCTTTTCTGAAGAAAACATGATATGCAAAGACAAATGCCAATAATGCCACTATTCTAGGCCCAAATAATACCACCATACTATAACCAATACATAGAGCATAATAATACTTCTACAGAACACCATGCAAAAAACAATCATACCGTTATACACTTCTGTATACAACTACAGTGACTGAACTGCACAAAGAAACTGTTACAAAGTAAAAAGAAAATGACAAGAAAGCTCAATATTGCTGCCGTACGGTGACCATATAGTGGTAGCTATCAGTTCTGCAGACCGTATCAATTTCAGACTGGGGTGCCAAGTGACCACCAGCAGGGCCGGACTGGGACTAAAATTCAGCCCTGGCATTTGAAGTTACACAGGCCCACTTGTCACATGGTGACTGTATAATATCTTTGTACACTTGTAGGCAGGGCCGGTTTTAGGTACAGTGGGGCCCTAGGCAAAGTTTAAAATGGGGCCCCAAATGCTAACATATTGCACATCACACAGCAGCATTTCGGTTGTAATTACAAGAGCTGAGTTCAGGCCGCTAAATGAGTTTGATCGACAATACTGAAGTTGTTCAACGCTTGTTTCCTGGCCTCTTTCCACCAGCTGAGGAATAATGATGGGACAGATCGATCACTAATAGATCACTAACAGATCACCATACAGTATCATGTTATCAGCAGCACATCTACAGTTTACACCAGAGATGTGCTGCTGAGCACAATGATTTTTGTTCCAGCAAAAACAATCTGAATATGCAGCATTTTACATGTTTAGTAAAATACACCCCATAGTCCTCCATATATTATAATGTGCACCACAGTCCTCCATATAGTATAATACACTCCCTATAGTCCTCCATATATTAAAATACACTGTTCAGTCCTCCATATAGCATAATACACTCCTCATAGTGCTCCATATAGTATAATGCACCACCATAGTCATCCATGAAGTACAATTCACTTCCCATAGTATAATGCACCCCATAGTTCTTCATATAGTATAACGTATTCCCCATAGTCCTCGATACAGTATAATGCAGCCACCCCAGAGTATAATGCAGCCACCCCATAGAATATATAATGCAGCCCCCCTCATAGTTTAATGCAGCCCCCTCAGAGTATGATGCAATCACCCCTCAAAGAATATAAATATAATACAGCCCCCCATAGAATATAATGTAGCTCCGAATAGAATATAATACAGCCCACCTCCCCACAGAATATAATGCAGCCAAATCAAAGAGTGTGATGCAATCATCCTTCATAAAATCTAATACAGCCCCCCATAGAATATAATACAACCCACCTCCCCATAACATATAATAAAGCCCCCATAGAATATAATGCAGCCCCCCATAGTATACAACACAGCCTCCACCATAGAATAGAATATACCCCCCCATAGTATATAACACGGCCTCCCCCATAGACTATAATATACCCCACATAGTATATAGCAAAGCCCGCATAGTATATAGCATAACCCGCATAGCAGATATCACAGCCAACACAGTAGTATACAGCACAGCCCACAAAGCAGTATACAGCACAGCCCACGTAGCAGTATACAGCACAGCCCGCATCGCTCTTCTCCTTCCCCCCCCCCCCCCCCCCCCGAGAATGGCCCCACGGTCTGGTAAAAAAAAACAACAAAAAAACACACTCCTCACCTCTCCTCACCTCTCCTCGTGCCCGCGGTGCACCATGCTCCTGTCTTGGCGGCTGCCGCTGCAGCTGCACTGCCTGGCACACAGTGAGTGCGCGTGCATCCGCAGTGTCAGAGGCAGAGCGGGGAATGATGGAAGAGGGAGCGACAGCGGACACTCTCTCCTCCATCATTGCATTCAACTGTACCAGCATCATAGATGCCGGTATAGTTGAATGTGGCGGCGCTGGTGGGGGAGGTGAGTCGGTGTGCAGCGGCCCACTACTGGCACTGGCCCTTCTGGCATTTGCCAGAAGTGCCCGATGGCCAGTCTGGCCCTGTCAACCAGTAACCAACTCCAGGGCTCCATTTTCATCTACATGTAAATGTGACCTTATCTTCAAATACAAATTTCTAGAACATTGAACTGGGAAGATTGTTAAATGAATAAGATGTCGCCTTTTCTGTACATTGTCCTTTAAGTATATTGTGCCAAGTACTGCTCATACAAGAGGGTGGTTGCCTACTCCTGCACAGGGGCCCGCCAGAGGATTCTCGCAATAGCGAAGGAAGCATCAGCAGGGCCTAAGAACTGTAGGATACCAGTAATCATTCTGGTAATATATACAGTAGTCTAAATTAATTTCACTGAAGGTATTCTGATCACAATCTCCTTTCTTCTACAACTAACAGTGAAATGTCAAAAAGTAGCAACTTTGCCTCTGTTGTAAGTCTCGCTTCATTCCTTGATACTTCTTCTCCCTTGTAAGAATAACATTGCCGCTGATCTCCCTTTACACCCATCACTTGTCACACAATTCCTATGCAGTACATAGGGCCAGTGCCAGGTTGTTCTTCACACTCTCCTGGAAGCTGCACCTGTGCCATCCCTGGAGCTGTACACCCTCGTCCCTCATTTGTCACCTTACATTCCCTTCTCTCCTTCCTTTGTGGAATAAGAAATCATCTGTTCATGAACATTAGAAGCCATTATGTCTCTCTGAAGTAATGGTCTCTGGGACAGCGCTCTATTAATCCAGTGGTTTCCCCGGAAGTTTATGGCATCTGTGGTAATAGCAGAGGTGACATGTAACACTTAGTAATAGATTGCCACAATTGTCATCGCCCACAGAACCATTGCCACTTAATGTTACACTGTATCAGAGAGCTCAGTGAAAAGTGCCATCTTCATTCATCTACTTTCCTCCAGTCCCAGGATACAATGTTGGATTTTCATCATTTTATATTTCACCTTATGATTCACAGGTCTAAAGTAAGTATAGCCCATTGTCACAGTCTTATGAGCCAGCAAACATTCCTCCATTAAGTCTTTTTACTTGTCTTAAACGCCCAGAGAGAAAAGTCCGGACGTTTATTTTAGGAGTTCACTAATGTTTCAGTTCATGCAAGAATAGTTTCTGAAAGGGCTCATGCGCACGACCAATCATCTCTGGCCAGTGCTCTGTGGTTTTCATGGATGACACACCTACCCATGATGTTCTGTGGGACTGTGCACATATCCGATTTTTTTTTTTATTTATTTATTTTTCCTTGGACCAAGGAAAAGTGTTTTTCATGGACCCATAGACTGTGAAACTCTACAGGTCCACGAAACACATCGGACTGTGCTCGGATGTCTGATTTTCATGGTCTGACAGAATGGAGAAGATGGAGTCTAATCTCAATAATTGGACTGTTTTTCTCGGATGGAGAAAAAAGGTTAATGGGCAGATTTTCTAAACCTATCCAATATATAGACGGTGCTACCTTAGGGGCCATTCACTGGACAATAATTAGGAACACTAATCTAAAGAGGCAGCCAATCACCCGATGAATGAGCTAAATACTCGTTCCTCTAGTGAAATGATGTTTAAGCTTGCTTAAAAATCAAAGGGAGATACACTGCTGAGAACTATGTAAAAAAAACCAAAAACACATGTCCTACAAGAGCAATGATATGTGCACAAAATAATGTAACCAGGGTGTAATATGACCGCTGGTCTACTTATGTGTAGCTGTTTAACGGTCTCGATCAGCCAGTGTAAATGCACCCGTGGAATAGACAAAATCTGAAAATGCGCCAGTGTTCTCAGTGCTTTATGCAGGATGTTGCATATTTACACACTTTTGTCTATCACCTCTTGGTCTGTTTGCTTGCAACACTTTTTTGCAATGAAATTTTGTTTCAATTTGAGATTCGTATTTTAATCTACAATCTGTCTGTTTCTTGACGTCATGCCTCCTTGTGAAAGGAGAAAAAAAAAATGGATCTAAATTTTGATGCATCATTATCTGCCAAGGGCTAGGCTCAAACATTAATAAATCTCCCTATTTTTATTTTTTTTAAATAAGGCAAAGTTAATATTAATCTGCTGGGTCACTGTAATAGCAAATGCATGTATGTTAATTTCTGTTTAATAATTTTATATTAACAATATGTATGAATAGTGTGCTTAATGAAACTCTTTACATCATTTTATTTTTTTGTAACTTTGCCAAGAAAACGTATTTATTTATTTTGCTCACTTACCGTAAATAGTGCTGTTTATTCCACACCGTTGTACAGACATCAACAGCTTTAACTTTTCCCTTCCTTTTTTTTTTTTATAGCTGTAACACTCTGGCATAAATTGACTTATTAATATATGTCAAGTTCATATGTATTTGAAGAATGTTACTATGGTTTTAGGCAAAGACAGTTTTCTCATAAACAGGAGTGTAACTTGTGGCTCACTCTTCTTCCCCAAAACAGCAGATCTTGAATTTTGAGTTTTAGCAGAGACATAACAAACGATGAAGAATAACACATATACAGGTGTCCCTCAAGCTTTAGGGGGTGTTCTGTGAAGTAAAAGGCTCCAGGGTCCATTTATCCAGGATTTCTGGAAGAGTTGGAAATTGAATTTGGAAGTGGTGCTACATGAAACCCTACTTGGCTTCTTACCTTAGCACTTGGCACCTTGTCTATGACGCACAGGATAAGAATGGCTGAAAAACTGAAGAGCCCTCAAAATTGTCAGTAAAAAGGAATGCTACATTCTTGAAAACGATTGGCAAGCATAGGTTATTTGACAGTGGATTTGTGCAGTTGTAGCTCAGTATGTCAGGACATAACCGACTCAGTGTTGTTCCCCTGCTGGGAAATCGGGTCTCTCGTGTCCTGTGGATATCAGCAGATAGCGAGCCATGTTTGATAGGGAATACGTGCTGGTAAACCTGGAAGTGATTTGTCCTTTTCTCAGGATTCTCTTTCTAGAACTAGAAAAGGCCCAACAATTACAATCTGTCGTGCAAAAATCTGGGTGTTTTCTGCTTCTATCTTTTCTCTGTTTAGTCTCCTGTGAAATTGTTTTTCAGGAACTGATTAATTCCAGCAGACTCCATGCGATGCACCGTGCTGGCGCTGAAGACAGACTGTCGGGCAGGTTCCCCCTGTTATCTACAGGTTATTACCACTCTGTCAAGCACTCGCTCACAGCTCTGCTGTTAATTCACTTGTATTGTCTTTCATTGGGAATAAATTCTCCAAGTCTTGGAAGTACGAAATGCAGAATTTATATTTTCTGTGAAAACGGGGACAAAGCTTTTATCTAATAGAAATACGCACAGCGCCGGACATGGAGGATATATGTGTTAGGGCTGGAGAATTGTAGGTGAGAGAGATGAGATTGACCATATCCAGCGCAGCAGACCAGGAAAAAATATATACATACAAGTGCTTCTCACAAAATTAGAGTATCATCAAACTGAATTTATTTCAGTTCAATAAAAAAAAAAGAATCTCAATAATTATTATTATTATTATTATTATTATTATTATTTCTGTAAAATGTTGATGATTGTGGCTTAGGCTACTTTCACACTAGCGTCGGCCCGTCGCAGTGCGTCGGGCCGACGTACCGACGCATACTGTGAAATAGAAGCACAACGGGGGCAGCAGATGCAGTTTTTCAACGCATCCGCTGCCCCATTGTAATGTCCAGGGAGGAGGGGGCGGAGTTTCGGCCGCGCATGTGCAGCGCCCCAGAGTCCTGGTCGTTGCAGTACTGTGGCTCTGCCGCTAAGGGGGGCTATGGTACGTCTGATGGCACTGAAGGAGTTCATCTGACCAGGTATCACATACACCAATACATTTCACAGTCGGGCCTCCAGGGGGAGCTAAGGGTGCTATTTATTAGGCCACTCCTCACCGTGTGGGTAAACTGGGGGTCAGGCAGGAAGTTAGTTGAGAAAGCTGACTGGGTTGGAACCAGGCAACACCTGGTGGCAGAGGGTGTTGTGGGGGAAGATTCGGTAGGGTCCCTGTCAGGTTTGGGACCCTGACAGAGGCCTGGCTACAAGAAAGAACGTCACGGGACCGTGCCTGCTCAGCATAGCGGTGGTGCCCTAAGAAAGGAACAGAAGCGAGATATATTGTGCTGAGTGAGAAACGAGATCAAAGCAAGAGGAGAAATACCAGTAGGAGTCGTGCTGTAAGATCGAGGCAACATCCTACTGAGGCGCACAATCGGCGGCCGGAACGCCGAGGAAGTATTTATATATCTAGCTCCAAGCAATACTTCAAACCAACAGCAGGACAGTCAGTCTCAGGCGGGCTGTCTCACATACATCACCTATGAAGACATGGGGGGCGCACTAGGAGAGGGGCGACTCTAGGGTCCCGGAAGAGCTCCGAGCCTACTCGTCATACGGGTGCCGTCCTAACCAGAACATCAAGGAGGGACGGAGGAGAAGAACATCATACGAACGAGTTGTGAGGGAACATCAGAAACAGACACAACAGTTGTGGGGTACTATCCCGTAAGCACAGCAGGGGAGGACCACAACACATAGCGCTAGCGGGAAGGCACAGATTTCCACCTGCAAAGAGAACTCTGGAGGTGCCATTGGGCCGGCCGGACTTGCGTAGCCTGGTGAACCGTATTCCGGACTGAGGACCCAGAGATCTTCAGTAAAGAGGTAAAGAGACTGCAACCTGGTGTCCTCGTTATTTACTGCACCGCACCACCACCACCATCTACATCTATCAGATACTGTGCGCCCTTCGGCAGGGTCACGGACCGGGGCCTCGCCACCGTGACAACCCCAGAGCAGAGACTCAGAGGCCCGGTACCGGGTACCCCTCGGCCCTGTGGCAGTGGGGGCGCTACAACTTGGCGTCACGAACAGGATCTACTTAAGCCTGAGGAATCGGGTCATGTGTGCCTTGGAATTGTGATTTATTTTGCTTGAACTGTGACTTATTGCAAAGACTGTGGATTGCCACTTGCCGCCAAAAGTTCCCACCAAAACCGCCGCCATTACAGTGCTAAGGAGAGCGCAGGAGAAGACGAAGGGCGTGGAAGTTGGCGTGAACAAGCTGGAGAGCGCGAAAGACAATGGCCGCCCAGTCTAAATATTTCTGCCCCTTGAGGACGTGTCCGTCAGCAGCCGAGATCCGCCTACTGATCCTCAATGGGGGGTGGAGACAACTAAAGCGAAACCGCCCACGAAGGAGAGAGCGGGAAAAGGACCAGGAAGAAGAATTCAGCGACATGGAGGACGCCATGGCCAGCCGCCCGGAGCCAGAGCGTGGGGTCGGAGCCGAGGACTCCCCCAGCTACCCGGAGAGGCACCGCAGCCAGACCTCCATAGTTGACACTGACCTCCTGCAGACCGGAGCAGACGAGCTGATCCACTAACTCCCGCAGACGCAGCTGAGCACTGAGGCCGGGTGGAAGAAGACCATCATCGGGAGCCTCACCAGACATCTGTCGGCAGTCTTGTCTGGTCCGGAGCAAGAAAGAAGTTCCAGCGCTCCAAAGCCAGAAAGCAAGGCCCTGACGGAAAGCGGGATGCTGCGAGCAGAGATGACAACGTCGCAGCACGAGGCCCTGCAGCCAGCATTCCAGACCCCAGCGGAGGCAGAGCAGACCGGCACCGGAGGGACCGCATCTGAAGCAGGTATGAAGGATGACCCTGCCCTGATGACTGACACCACTCCCGCGACTGCTAGTGCCACAGCTGCTGACTCCGTTCCAGTGACTGATCTTGCAGCAGCCGCTACCTCTGCTGCAGCAAATGCCCCTACTCAAGCTGCGCAGACCTCCATCGCTGTGCATGACCTAACCGTACATGAAAGACGGATTAACGGCGTTTGTCCAGCACTGGGTGCAACCCTGGACTTCACCCTTCCCGGGCCAAGAGGGGTTAAGTGCCAGGTGCAGCCCTGGAAGACGTCCAACTAAACCTCGGAAACCTGAAACTGTAAATAGTTAACTGTTTGTTTCCTGCTGTTTTGCTGCTAAAACCCGTCTAGGGTTATTCTTAAAGGGATCCCTTTGTTGACCCGGGATCCCTATTGTTTTTGTTTGTTTTCTACGTTTTGCACAAGTTATCAAAGAACTGCTGAATCATGAACAATGCATGATACAAACTCCTTGTAAATAGTTTGCACCTTCTTAAAGGGGCTTCTTACTGGTTTTACATACAAGAAGGACTCTTTGCGAAGATACGGTTCTTGGAACCCGCACCGGAGTCCTTACGGTGTACGGACTGGTAGCTGAAGAAGCTGCGCTACCTCATAAAGACTTGGTCCCCTCTTAAAGGGGATGTTTACCTGTGCACTTATGAGTAGTACTGTCTTAAAACAGTAAAGTGATAATGATGTCTTGAAAGAAAGTAATAATGCTGATATGTAAACGTTAAATGTAACTAACTAGTTAATTGTGAGAAATGGTTGATAATGTTGATGAAAGGATGCGGACAGGGAGTGAACCCGGACGGGGTTAGTTGGTGAGTCCTCCTAGGAGCCATACAGAGAAGGCTCAGTAGTTTTGAACTGAAGGAAAAATGTTATGTTCTATACTGTGTATAGTGGTGGAAGGGCAGAAGGCTCGGGCTGAAAGGAGCGGTCCTGTAATAGAAAGGAGAGGCAGTAGGTCTGGAGCCGTTAGGACAGGCGGTCCTGCAGACGTAAAGTAGGAGAATGTAGCACAGTTGCTCAAGCCTTATAATGTGTTATAAGAAGGTCTTTAGTGGATTTAGCGAGTACGTTCTTAAAGGCAAAGTTAAATTATTGTTCAGAAATTTGCACTAAGTAGAATACCCGGTTGGGTAAGAAAAGTTATTTGAAAGTATTTAACCATGTTTGTAACGTTTAAGTGTCCTTACCTCCCATAAAGGGAAGCTCTGTTCAAGTATGCTTATTGTTATTGCACTCACAAAAAATGTATGTCTTTTTGCTGACATGTATTGTTGTTTTCTTCCCAGTCCCGGAGTACTGGATTTAACCGGGGGGGGAGTGCAGCGCCCCAGAGTCCTGGTCGTTGCAGTACTGTGGCTCCGCCGCTAAGGGGGGCTATGGTACGTCTGATGGCACTGAAGGAGTTCATCTGACCAGGTATCACATACACCAATACATTTCACAGTCGGGCCTCCAGGGGGAGCTAAGGGTGCTATTTATTAGGCCACTCCTCACCGTGTGGGTAAACTGGGGGTCAGGCAGGAAATTAGTTGAGAAAGCTGACTGGGTTGGAACCAGGCAACACCTGGTGGCAGAGGGTGTTGTGGGGGAAGATTCGGTAGGGTCCCTGTCAGGTTTGGGACCCTGACAGAGGCCTGGCTACAAGAAAGAACGTCACGGGACCGTGCCTGCTCAGCATAGCGGCGGTGCCCTAAGAAAGGAACAGAAGCGAGATATATTGTGCTGAGTGAGAAACGAGATCAAAGCAAGAGGAGAAATACCAGTAGGAGTCGTGCTGTAAGATCGAGGCAACATCCTACTGAGGCGCACAACCGGCGGCCGGAACGCCGAGGAAGTATTTATATATCTAGCTCCAAGCAATACTTCAAACCAACGGCAGGACAGTCAGTCTCAGGCGGGCTGTCTCACATACATCACCTATGAAGACATAGGGGGTGCACTAGGAGAGGGGCGACTCTAGGGTCCCGGAAGAGCTCCGAGCCTACTCGTCATACGGGTGCCGTCCTAACCAGAACATCAGGGAGGGACGAAGGAGAAGAACATCATACGAACGAGTTGTGAGGGAACATCAGAAACAGACACAACAGTTGTGGGGTACTATCCCGTAAGCACAGCAGGGGAGGACCACAACACATAGCGCTAGCGGGAAGGCACAGATTTCCACCTGCAAAGAGAACTCTGGAGGTGCCATTGGGCTGGCTGGACTTGCGTAGCCTGGTGAACCGTATTCCGGACTGAGGACCCAGAGATCTTCAGTAAAGAGGTAAAGAGACTGCAACCTGGTGTCCTCGTTATTTACTGCACCGCACCACCACCACCATCTACATCTATCAGATACTGTGCGCCCTTCGGCAGGGTCACGGACCGGGGCCTCGCCACCGTGACAACCCCAGAGCAGAGACTCAGAGGCCCGGTACCGGGTACCCCTCGGCCCTGCGGCAGTGGGGGCGCTACACATGCGCGGTCGGAAATGGCGGACACGACACACAAAAAAAATTACATGTAACTTTTTTTGTGCCGACGGTCCGCCAAAACACGACGCAGCCGTCACATGACGGATGCGACGTTTGGCAATGTGTCGCAATGCGTCGCTAATGCAAGCCTATGGAGAAAAAACGCATCCTGCGGGCAACTTTGCAGGATGCGTTTTTTCTCCAAAATGACGCATTGCGACGTGCGTCGTACGACGCTAGTGTGAAAGTAGCCTAACAGCCAATGAAACCCCAAAAGTCATTATCTCAGTAAATTAGAATAATTAGCAAAAACACCTGCAAAGGCTTCCTAAGTGTTTAAAAAGGTCCCTTAGTCTGTTTCAGGAGGCTCCACAATCATGGGGAAGACTGCTGACTTGACAGACGTCAAGAAGGTGGTCATTGACACACTCCACAAGGAGGGTGTCATGGTTAGGGCATGGTTAATGTCCTCTTCTCTCAGGCTTAATTTTGCTGGCCTCCCTTTGTGCAGCGAAATATGTATAGGTATATATGTGTGTAGTGAAATATGTATAGGTTTATATGTGTAACCAGCAGTAGTTTAACATCTGCCCTGAAACTGCAGGTCTCACAAAGGTCACAACATATGTATCTTGAGAAGGCAGTCTACTGTCTCCAATCTCGCCAGGGGGTCTCGCTGGGAACCAGGAAGAAGGGGAAACATTTCACACCTTCTAGCTCGTTTGAAGAGAGATGTGAATTACAGCCTGACACTATCTATCTGTGGGAAACTTTATACCAAGAATTTCAGAGAAAATAGTATATTCATTGGTGGAGTGGCCATGGGCCAATTAAAAAAACAAGCAGTTATAATATCAAAGTGAGAGGCTGGTCTAGAAATCTGACCTCCCAGGGTGACTCTATAAATCAGGACTGTATAAATAGAATTTAGTTCACAGATTGAGGGAAGCCAAGCTGATGGATCCAGTCCATCCATTCCCCCCTCAGGGAGCAGAAAGCAGACTACAAAGTTAGCTATTTCTGTAAGTTTTCTCCTGTTTATTTTTTGTTTTGCATATTTTTGTCTTTTTATTACCATATTTTTATACCTTTTTCTTTATTGTAAGCACTGTACCTTTTTGTATTAAAGCATAAAACGTTTAACAACTTGAACTTTGCATGTTCTAAAGAATCCATAGCCTTAAACTGTGTGAGCCTTATGATTGGCAGACAGACTCCGCCCGTGTGTTCGGTGAGTGGTGGCAGTGTGTATGAGCGGGTGTGTGGCCTGGGTCGGTGTGTGATTTATGCTCCCATTACAGCATAGGACAGAGGTTGAATGCTGGACTGAGAGAGGGAAGATAGATTAACCCTTGCAGGCACAACCCCAAGTCACATGCTGAGAAGCGGATACGTGACTATTGGTGGCAGCACGGTGGGATCCGTGACACTTTAGATCTGGGAGGGGTATTTATACTTGCTCCAGACTAGGATTCCCTGTCGGCTATACTTTCATCTTGTCTCTGTGCCTGACCCCTGGAGTGTGTGCTCGGTTTGCAATTGTGTTCCTTGCTCTCCGTGCTTTACTCTGCTCATTTGTTCTTTTGGATTTCTGACCTCTGGCTTCTCTTCTGACAATCCCCTGTCTCTCCCCTTTGGTACCTCGTGATCTCCTGGTTCTGATCTTAGCTTGTTTGACTACTCTCCTGTGTGTATCGTCTCCTCTGCACTCTGGTGTCTGGCTCCGCCCACTTGACCACCTCCCACTCTGTCACCTGGTTCAGGTCCTGTTTGTTACTTGGTAAGTAACCTGGCGCTTTGCTCAGCTCCCTTGCTGCTGTGTGCAGCTCTCCCTGCAGCAGTAATATGCGGGAGTCGTGACATTATAGCTGACCGTACAGTCTTTCCCTGGTGGTGGGGTGTTAGTATATAATGAATCCGGTACAGGCCCTCAAGGGGCAGGTTACTGAGCTCTCCCAGCTTATGCAGAAGCTATCCATGGAGCAGCAAGCCCTGGTCCACTTGCACCAACAGGTGCAGAGAGATGTGGCAGGTGCTTTACAAGGGTCTGCTCCATTGGGGTTCCGGGAGGGGGGCCGCAAGAGTATCTCTAGCTGACCCCGAGCCACCGGTAAAGTTACCCGACAATTTTTCCGTAGATAAAAAAATTGTTTAGGGTCTTCAAGAAGGGATGCAAGTTGTTCTTTGAACTGCGTCCCCGGACCTCTGGAAATTAAAGGCAGAGGGTGGGATTCGTAATGTCCTTGTTAAGGGGGGCTCCACAGGCATGGTCTCTCTCTCTCTCTCACTCTCTCCTGGATGCATGCCTGTGAACCTGTTCTCTGAGGCTCTGGGGCACATTTAGGATGAGCCTGGTAGAGTGCGTCTGGCAGAGGATATGGTTATGAGTGTGACACAGAGGAGGCACTCCGCTGAATGGTTTTGCTCAGAATTTAGACGTTGGGCAGCTGAAGTATCTTGGAATGACAACACCCTGAGGAGGTTGTTTCGAAGGGCTGGAAGGGAAGGTTCTAAAGGATGCTCTGGCACTTCATCCTCCTCCTGATACCCTGGAGGACGCCATGACTCAGACGGTCCAGATGGACCGGAGACTCCGTGCTAGAGGAGTGATGCAACAAGAGACTCCCTTGTACTCCAAATTGACACTGCACCTGTATCTGAGCCCATGGAGATTGGGTCAGGCTCAGTTGTGGAGAAAGAGAGAAGGCACCATAGAGACAACCTACTATGCTTTTACCGTGGATCCTCTGGACATTGGAAAAGGAACTGCCCCTCTTGTCCTTCAGTGAAACCGTCAGAGAAACGACTGAGTCTGGGCAACAATCGAGGAGGTTGTCCAGACTCCCAGGTACATTTTTTCTCGCTTGCAAAAATTGTGCTCCAAGTGGAATTGGAACTTGCTGGCGGTCCTGTGGTGACCACCGCCTTTGTTGACTGCAGTTCTTCCATTAATTTGATTGAAGCCCAAGTTGTGACCCGTAATAAGATGGGGACAGTCAGGCTGAAAGATCATGTTAAAATTATGGCTGTTGATTCATCCCCTCTTACCCAGGATTGAATTTGTTTCAGGACTGATGTCTTTTCTCTGAAAGTGGGTTCCACTCGCGTGGAAAAATTAAGTTGTTTCTTTATGAATAATCTGCCTGTAGGACTGGTATTGGGGATGCCCTGGCTCCAACGCCACAATCCTGTCATTGATTGGGTGGCGGGGGAAATCACTCATTGGGGATGTAAGGATAATGGTCCGTGTTGTAACCTTGGCCCTTTTATTAACCCGGTAAAGTCTGTATCTGTGTCGTCTGTCAGATATTCCGGAGTACCTGAAGGACTTTGAAGATGTGTTTTCCAAAAGTGAGGCAGAGGAGCTTCTACCACATCGACCTTGTGATTGTGCTATTGATTTAGTCCCAGAAGCCAAATTACCCAAGGCTCGTCTGTACAATTTGTCCGGGCGTGAGCGCCAAGCTGAAGCGATGGCCTTGGGACCACCATGGTGCAGGAAGACTACTGTACTCAAGATGAGGTGCAAACAACAAAGGGTAGATTTATTGGAAGGCAAGGAATGAAGGGAATGAGGAAGATGCAAACAGGGGTATACAGTGCAACAGACAATTTACAAGAGTTATGAACTTTAACTTTTCCATAAAACAAGGTGCTACAACTATTGCAGGCTCAAAATATGTCTAACTAGCAAATGTAAACAATAAACAAGTGAGGATGGTACTCTACGTATCACCTCACTGGATTTCCTAAGCAGGCCACACGGCTCCCGTGTACTGACTGTTGAAGCCTACACTAGGCCCTAACAGGTGCACCAAACAGGAACAGACTCACGGTGATGTTGGAGAATCAGATCCAGTCCCAGGGGGCCCCCAGCAGTCTAATATGGTTGTGCGCACGGCTTTCTGTCAGCTCTGTGAAGCGTGGTCTTCTCCTTGCTTCTGGATCCTAGGGATGCTCCTGGTAACTGTAAATCCCTTTCTCTGTATCTTGGTGGCTCTCTTGCAGCTATATCAGGACACAGTCTTTCTCGCTTTCAGTTATCAGCACAAAAGTCCTCTCTGCAGCAGCCTCAGTTCACACACGCTGCTCCAGCTCCACACCTGCACTCTGCACCGACTGGTTCATTAAGACAATTATTGCAGGGGAGAAGCAGAACATTTCATCACGCCAGACAAGGGGGTGCAGCCTCTTAAAGTGACAGCATGTTCCTTACTGTCCATAACAGCACCACCCTCTTACATGCCTCCCTTCTTAATGATGGTCGTCCTCGACCATCACAGCATCAGGGTCAAAGTGTAATGGAGGAATGTGCAATGCGGAAACAGCACCTATAGACGGGGCAACAAAGGTGTAAAAACAGACAGAGCACACTGTTCTACATATCGGACTGGTAGAACCCCTGCATTAGACATTAGACCTCTGGGATCTCCGAAGCTCTTGGCTGTCAGGCAAGGCTTGACTATCTTCCAGAGGACCACTTGTTGCAGGAGACACTGCGAGCTCTTCTCTGGTCTCGTCCTTGCATGGCGGTACTGGTACATCCATGGGATTACTGTCTCTGTGCGGCTGAGGACCCCCTACTGTGTCAGGGACGGTCCACCATTCATTATTGATTTCACCATCAGGCATGACAGATTCAGGAAGTGGAGTAGCGCCTTCAGGTGACAATGGTGTAGAACAGACCTCAGACTGGCAAGGCCGCAGCATATTTCTGTGAAGTACTCTAGGGGCGGATGCCCCAGTCTCAATCTATACCTTGTAGACAGGGCCGTTAGCATACACTCGCTCGATAACTTTGTACGGCTGTACTTCCCATCTCTCACTTAGTTTTCCCTTGGGGCGTTTCTCTCTGACTAATACTCGGTCTCCAGGTTGGAGCAGTAACTCTTGAGTTGGTTTGCAGCCCGTATTGTTGTGAACTCTGTTTTCGGGCTCCCTCTTGTGGTCACTGGTGGTATGGTGTGACTTTTGCTTTGGGCTCCCCCTGGTGGCTTTGTTTGATTATCCTGCTGGTCTCTGCTGGTCTCTGGCTATCAGCTGGTTCGTTATCCTCTGGGAGGTTCCTATATAGCTCTGTTTTACTTCCACTTGTGGCCGGCTGTCGATGTAATCAGTGCTACTCAGATTCCTTCTGACTACCTTGCTCCCAGTCCATCCAGGATAAGCTAAGTTTTGTTTGCTCATTTTTTGATCAGCAGTGTTTATCATGTTTTCTGTTCCAGCTTGCTAAAATGTAATTCCCTCGCTTGCTGGTTGCTCTAGTGGGCTGAGTTTCTCCCCACACACCGTTAGTTGGTGTGTGGGTTCTTGAAATCTCAGGATGGATATTTTGTAAGGGTTTTTTATTGATTGCATAGACCCCTGCTCTATTTTCTGCTTTCTAGTACTAGTGGGCCTCTTTTGCTGAATCTGATTTCATCCCTATGTATGTGCCTTCTTCTTACTTCACCGTTAATATTTGTTGGGGGCTTCTATATCTTTGGGGATTATTTCTCTGGAGGCAAGCGAGGTCTTTCTTTCTCTTTAGGGGTAGCTAGTTCCTCAGGCTGGCTCGAGACGTCTAAGAATTTTTTAGGCACGTTCACCGGCTACCTCTAGTTGTTTTGGATAGGTTCAGATTTGCGATCAGTCCAGTTACCATCTCCCTAGAGCTCGTCCTTAGTTTAATCACTTGCTGATCTATTTGTGATCCTCCGCCACTAGGGATCATAACAGTACAGCCGGCCAGTAAAGTGTTAATTGCATGGCAGAAGCAGGAGAAAAGAAGTCTTGAGAAAAATTTTTTTTTTTTGTTGCGTGTGTCTAGCTGCTGTGGCTAGCTTCTCTCCTCCTCTTAATCTTGGTGTGGCTCTGAGTTCAGCTGCTGACATGGATGTCCAGAGCTTGGCTTCCAGTCTGGATCATCTTGCTGCTAGGGTTCAAAGTATTCAGGATTTTGTTGTTCACAGTCCTATGTTAGAGCCTAGAATACCTATTCCGGAGTTGTTTTCTGGAGATAGATCTAGGTTCCTGAATTTTAGGAACAATTGTAAGTTGTTTCTTTCTTTGAAACCTCGTTCCTCTGGTGATGCCGTTCAGCAAGTTAAGATTATCATTTCCTTTTTGCGTGGTGACCCCCAAGATTGGGCCTTCGCATTGGCGCCAGGGGATCCTGCATTGCTTAGTGTAGATGCGTTTTTTCTAGCCCTTGGATTGCTCTATGAGGAACCTAATCTTGAGAACCAGGCTGAAAAAACGTTATTGGCCCTCTCGCAGGGGCAAGATGAAGCAGAGGTGTACTGCCAGAAATTTCGGAAATGGTCGGTGCTTACTCAGTGGAATGAGTGTGCCCTGGCTGCAAATTTCAGAGGTCTTTCTGAAGCCATTAAGAATGTCATGGTGGGGTTCCCTACGCCTGCAGGTCTGAATGAGTCAATGACTCTGGCCATTCAGATTGATCGGCGTTTGCGGGAGCGCAAACCTGTGCACCATTTGGCGGTGTCTTCTGAACAGACACCTGAATCTATGCAATGTGACAGAATTCTGACCAGAAGTGAACGGCAAATGTCATGGTTCCCAATGGCAAGGGAACGTCAGAGAACATAAATAACAGAACAGCTCTTGGGTGATGGAATCTCGAGCTGACCGTGAGCTAAACCTACCACACAACTAACAGTGGCCGGGTGGCGTACCTACGTTTTATCCCTAGACGCCTAGCGCCAGCCGGAGGACTAACTAACCCTAATAGAGGAAAAGACAGACCTGGCTTACCTCTAGGGAAATTCCCCCAAAAAGGAGACAGAAGCCCCCCACATATATTGACGGTGAGTTCAGAGGAAAAGACATACGCAGTATGAAGGTAGGTTCAGCAAAGCGAGGTCCGCTTACTAGATAGCAAGAAGATACAATAGGGAACTTCACGGTCAGCTGAAAACCCTATTAAAATACCATCCCGAAATTACTTTAAGACTCATGTGTCAACTCATGACACCGGAGTGGCAATTTCGGCCCACAAGAGCTTCCAGCTACAGAAAAATAACATAACTGTGAACTGGAACAAAAATGCAAAACAAACTTAGGACTAAGAGTCCAACTTAGCTGATAGTAGTCTAGAAGCAGGAACATGCAACAGAAAGGCTCTGGTTACATTGATGGCCGGCACTAGAATAACTGAGCAGCAAGGCTAAATAGGATACACCCATATCCTGATGGAAACAGGTGAACAGAGAAAGTGAAGCACACAAGTCCAGTACCACCAGTGACCACCGGGGGAGCCCAAAAACCAAACTCACAACAGTACCCCCCCCTCAAGGAGGGGGCACCGAACCCTCACAAGAACCACCAGGGCGATCAGGACGAGCCCTATGAAAGGCACGGACCAAATCAGAGGCATTAACATCAGAGGCTGTCACCCAAGAATTATCCTCTTGACCGTAGCCCTTCCACTTGACCAGATACTGAAGTTTCCGTCTGGAAACACGGGAGTCCAAGATCTTCTCCACAACGTACTCCAATTCACCCTCAACCAACACCGGAGCGGGAGGCTCAACGGAAGGCACAACCGGTACCTCATACCTGCGCAATAATGACCGATGGAAGACATTATGGATAGAAAAAGATGCTGGGAGGTCCAATCGAAAGGACACGGGGTTAAGAATCTCCAAAATCTTATACGGGCCAATGAACCGAGGCTTAAACTTAGGAGAAGAAACCCTCATAGGGACAAAACGAGAAGACAACCACACCAAGTCCCCAACACGAAGACGAGGACCAACACGACGACGGCGGTTAGCAAAATGCCGAGTCTTCTCCTGGGACAACTCCAAATTGTCCACCACCTGTCCCCAAATCCGATGCAACCTATCCACCACAGTATCCACTCCAGGACAATCCGAAGACTCCACCTGACCGGAAGAAAAACGAGGATGAAACCCCAAATTGCAAAAGAAAGGAGAAACCAAAGTGGCAGAACTAGCCCAATTATTGAGGGCAAACTCCGCCAACGGCAAAAAGGCAACCCAGTCATCCTGATCCGCAGACACAAAACACCTCAAATAAGTCTCCAAGGTCTGATTAGTTTGCTCAGTCTGGCCATTTAGTCTGAGGATGGAACGCAGACGAAAAAGACAAATCAATGCCCATCCTAGCACAGAACGCCCGCCAAAATCTAGACACGAACTGGGTCCCCCTGTCAGAAACGATATTCTCCGGAATACCATGCAAGCGAACCACATTTTGAAAAAACAGAGGAACCAACTCGGATGAGGAAGGCAACTTAGGCAAGGGCACCAAATGAACCATCTTTGAAAAACGGTCACACACCACCCAGATGACAGACATTTTCTGAGAAACAGGGAGATCAGAAATAAAATCCATAGAGATGTGAGTCCAAGGCCTCTTCGGAATAGGCAAAGATAACAACAATCCGCTAGCCCGAGAACAACAAGGTTTGGCCCGAGCACAAACATCACAAGACTGCACAAAAACTCGTACATCTCGAGACAGGGAAGGCCACCAGAAGGACCTAGCCACCAAATCCCTGGTACCAAAGATCCCGGGATGACCTGCCAACACAGAAGAATGAACCTCCGAGATGACTCTACTGGTCCAATCATCAGGAACAAACAGTCTACCAGGCGGGCAACGATCAGGTCTATCCGCCTGAAACTCCTGCAAAGCCCGTCGCAGGTCTGGGGAAACAGCAGATAATATCACCCCATCCTTAAGGATACCTGTAGGTTCAGAATCACCAGGGGAATCAGGCTCAAAACTCCTAGAAAGGGCATCCGCCTTCACATTTTTAGAACCTGGTAAGTATGAGACCACAAAATTAAACCGAGAGAAAAACAACGACCAGCGCGCCTGTCTAGGATTCAGGCGCCTGGCAGACTCAAGATAAATCAAATTCTTGTGATCGGTCAATACCACCACCTGATGTCTAGCCCCCTCAAGCCAATGACGCCACTCCTCAAAAGCCCACTTCATAGCCAAAAGCTCCCGATTACCAATATCATAATTTCGCTCGGCGGGCGAAAATTTTCGAGAAAAGAACGCACAAGATCTCATCACGGAGCAGTCGGAACTTTTCTGCGACAAGACCGCCCCAGCTCCGATCTCGGAAGCATCGACCTCAACCTGAAAAGGAAGAGTAACATCAGGCTGACGCAACACAGGGGCGGAAGAAAAGCGGCGCTTAAGCTCCCGAAAGGCCTCCACAGCAGCAGGGGACCAATCAGCAACATCAGCAACCTTTTTGGTCAAATCAGTCAAAGGTTTAGCAACATCAGAAAAACCAGTTATAAATCGACGATAAAAATTAGCAAAGCCCAAAAATTTCTGAAGGCTCTTAAGAGAAGAAGGTTGCGTCCAATCACAAATAGCCCGAACCTTGACAGGATCCATCTCAATGGAAGAGGGGGAAAAAATGTACCCCAAAAAAGAAATCTTTTGAACCCCAAAAATACACTTAGAACCCTTCACACACAAGGAATTAGCCCGCAAAACCTGAAAAACCCTCCTGACCTGTTGGACATGAGAATCCCAGTCATCCGAAAAAATCAAAATATCATCCAGATACACGATCATAAATTTATCCAAATATTCACGGAAAATGTCATGCATAAAGGACTGAAAGACTGAAGGGGCATTTGAGCAGTGGCAGAGGATACTGATATTTGACTGTAATTTTATTCAAGAGTCGATAATCAATACACGGCCTCAAAGAGCCATCTTTTTTAGATACAAAGAAAAAACCGGCTCCTAAGGGAGATGAAGAAGGACGAATATGTCCCTTTTCCAGGGACTCCTTAATATATTCTCGCATAGCAGCATGTTCAGGTACAGATAGATTAAATAAACGACACTTTGGAAATTTACTGCCCGGAATCAGATCTATGGTACAATCGCAATCTCTGTGAGGAGGTAGTGAACCAAGCTTAGGCTCCTCAAAAACATCACGATAATCAGATAAAAATTCCGGAATCTCAGAGGGAATAGATGACGAAATGGAAACCAAAGGTACGTCCCCATGAGCCCCCTGACATCCCCAGCTTAACACAGACATTGCTTTCCAGTCAAGGACTGGGTTATGAGATTGTAACCATGGTAATCCGAGCACCAAAACGTCATGTAGATTGTACAACACAAGGAAGCGAATCATCTCCTGATGGTCTGGATTCATACGCATAGTCACTTGTGTCCAGTATTGTGGTTTATTACTAGCCAATGGTGTAGAGTCAATACCCTTCAGAGGTATAGGAACTTCCAGAGGCTCTAGATCAAACCCACAGCGCCTGGCAAAGGACCAATCCATTAGACTCAAAGCGGCGCCAGAGTCGACATAGGCATCCGCGGTAATTGACGATAATGAACAAATCAAGGTCACAGACAGAATAAACTTAGACTGTAAAGTGCCAATTGAAATAGACTTATCAACCTTTTTTGTACGTTTAGAGCATGCTGATATAACATGAGTTGAATCACCACAATAGAAGCACAACCCATTTTTTCGCCTAAAATTCTGCCGTTCGCTTCTGGACAGAATTCTATCACATTGCATATTTTCTGGAGCCTTCTCAGAACACCAAATGGTGCACAGGTTTGCGCTCCCGCAAACGCCGATCAATCTGAATAGCCATTGTCATGGACTCATTCAGACCTGTAGGTGCAGGGAACCCCACCATAACATCTTTAATGGCATCAGAGAGACCCTCTCTGAAATTCGCCGCCAGGGCGCACTCATTCCACTGAGTAAGCACAGACCATTTACGAAATTTTTGGCAGTATATTTCAGCTTCATCTTGCCCTTGAGATAGAGCCATCAAGGCTTTTTCAGCCTGAATCTCTAAGTTAGGTTCCTCATAAAGCAACCCCAAAGCCAGAAAAAACGCATCCACATTGAGCAACGCAGGATCCCCGGGTGCCAATGCAAATGCCCAGTCTTGAGGGTCACCCCGCAGCAAGGAAATTACTATCCTAACCTGCTGTGCGGGATCTCCAGCGGAGCGAGATCTCAGGGAAAGAAATAATTTACAATTATTTTTGAAATTCAGGAAACGAGATCTATCCCCGGAGAAAAATTCTGGTATAGGAATTCTAGGTTCAGATATAGGAGCATGAATAACAAAATCCTGTAAATTTTGAACCTTCGTAGCAAGATTATTCAAACCTGTAGCCAAACTCTGAGGATCCATTTTAATCAGGTGAGATCAGAGCCATTCAAGGATTAGAAGGAGAGAGAGACAAAGGCTGCAATTAGAGCAGAAATGCAACTAAGTCAACTATAGAGCAAACTCAGAGGAAAAAAAAAAAAAAAAATCTGCAGACTTCTTTTTCTCTCCTTTCTTCTGCCAACGGTTTTAACACTGGGCCAGCCATACTGTCATGGTTCCCAATGGCAAGGGAACGTCAGAGAACATAAATAACAGAACAGCTCTTGGGTGATGGAATCTCGAGCTGACCGTGAGCTAAACCTACCACACAACTAACAGTGGCCGGGTGGCGTACCTACGTTTTATCCCTAGATGCCTAGCGCCAGCCGGAGGACTAACTAACCCTAATAGAGGAAAAGACAGACCTGGCTTACCTCTAGGGAAATTCCCCCAAAAAGGAGACAGAAGCCCCCCACATATATTGACGGTGAGTTCAGAGGAAAAGACATACGCAGTATGAAGGTAGGTTCAGCAAAGCGAGGTCCGCTTCCTAGATAGCAAGAAGATACAATAGGGAACTTCACGGTCAGCTGAAAACCCTATTAAAATACCATCCCGAAATTACTTTAAGACTCATGTGTCAACTCATGACACCGGAGTGGCAATTTCGGCCCACAAGAGCTTCCAGCTACAGAAAAATAACATAACTGTGAACTGGAACAAAAATGCAAAACAAACTTAGGACTAAGAGTCCAACTTAGCTGATAGTAGTCTAGAAGCAGGAACATGCAACAGAAAGGCTCTGGTTACATTGATGGCCGGCACTAGAATAACTGAGCAGCAAGGCTAAATAGGATACACCCATATCCTGATGGAAACAGGTGAACAGAGAAAGTGAAGCACACAAGTCCAGTACCACCAGTGACCACCGGGGGAGCCCAAAAACCAAACTCACAACAGGCAAAATTATAGACGGCAAAATGGGTTGTGCTTTTACTGTGGTGACTCAGCTCATGTTATCTCAGCATGCTCTAAGCGCAAAAAAAAGGTTGATAAATCTGTCACCATTGGTACTTTACAGCCTAAGTTCATTTTGTCTGTTACCCTGATTTGTTCCCTGTCATCTTACCCGGTTAATGCTTTTGTAGATTCAGGTGCCGCCCTGAGTCTGATGGATTGGTCATTTGCCAGGCGCTGTGGTTTTGATTTGGAGCCTTTAAAATTCCCTATTCCACTAAGGGGAATTGATTCTACACCATTGGCTACGAATAGACCTCAGTACTGGACACAAGTGACCATGTGCATGACTCCTGTTCATCGGGAGATGATTCGCTTTCTTGTACTGCATAATTTGCATGATGTCGTCGTGTTGGGTCTACCATGGTTGCAGACTCATAATCCAGTCCTGGATTGGAAAGCTATGTCGGTGTCAAGTTGGGGTTGTCAGGGAATTCATGGTGACGCTCCTGTGGTGTCAATTGCTTCGTCCACTCCTTCTGAAGTCCCTACGTTTTTGTCAGACTACCAGGATGTATTTGAGGAGCCCAAACTCAATTCTCTACCTCCTCATAGGGACTGTGATTGTGCTATAAATTTGATTCCTGGTTGTAAGTTTCCTAAGGGACGACTTTTCAATTTATCTGTGCCGGAGCATGCTGCCATGCGGAGTTATATAAAGGAGTCTTTAGAGAAGGGAAATATTCGCCCGTCCTCATCCCCTCTTGGTGCAGGATTCTTTTTTTGTGGCTAAAAAGGATGGTTCCCTGAGACCCTGTATTGATTATCGCCTTTTGAATAAAATCACGGTCAAATTTCAGTATCCTTTGCCATTGTTAACTGATTTGTTTGCTCGCATTAGGGGGTCTAGTTGGTTCACCAAGATAGATCTTCGTGGTGCGTATAACCTTGTGCGTATAAAACAGGGTGATGAATGGAAAACTGCATTTAATACGCCTGAAGGCCATTTTGAGTACTTGGTGATGCCTTTTGGACTTTCTAATGCTCCTTCAGTCTTTCAGTCCTTTATGCATGACATCTTCCGTGAATATCTGGATAAGTTTATGATTGTGTATCTGGATGATATTCTGGTTTTTTCGGATGATTGGGAGTCTCATGTTAAGCAGGTCAGGATGGTCTTTCAGGTCCTACGTGACAATGCTTTATTTGTGAAGGGCTCAAAATGTCTTTTTGGAGTCCAGAAGATTTCTTTTTTGGGTTTCATTTTTTCTCCTTCTACTATTGAGATGGACCCAGTCAAGGTTCAGGCTATTCATGACTGGACGCAGCCTACATCTGTTAAGAGTCTTCAGAAGTTCTTGGGTTTTGCTAATTTTTACCGTCGCTTCATAGCTAATTTTTCTGGCGTTGTTAAGCCTTTGACGGATTTGACCAAGAAGGGTTCTGATGTGACTAATTGGTCTTCTGCGGCTGTGGAGGCCTTTTGGGAGCTGAAGCGTCGGTTTTCTTCGGCTCCGGTCTTATGTCAGCCAGATGTCTCACTTCCCTTCCAGGTGGAGGTTGATGCTTCCGAGATTGGAGCGGGGGCTGTTTTGTCGCAGAGAAGCCCCGATGGCTCTGTGATGAAGCCATGTGCTTTCTTTTCAAGAAAGTTTTCGCCTGTCGAGCGGAATTATGATGTCGGTAATCGGGGGCTGTTGGCTATGAAGTGGGCATTTGAGGAGTGGCGACATTGGCTCGAGGGAGCTAAACATCGTGTGGTGGTCTTGACTGACCACAAGAATTTGATTTATCTCGAGTCGGCCAAGCGGCTGAATCCCAGACAGGCTCGTTGGTCGTTGTTTTTCTCTCGTTTTGATTTCATGGTCTCGTACCTGCCGGGTTCGAAGAATGTGAAAGCTGATGCTCTTTCTAGGAGTTTTGTGCCTGACTCTCCTGGAGATTCAGAGCCGGCTGGTATCCTTAGAGAAGGGGTGATTTTGTCTGCCATCTCCCCAGATTTGCGACGTGTGCTGCAAGAGTTTCAGGCGGATAGACCTGACCGCTGTCCACCGGAGAGACTGTTTGTCCCGGATAGATGGACCAACAGAGTCATCTCCGAGGTTCATTCTTCGGTGTTGGCGGGCCATCCTGGAATATTTGGTACCAGAGACTTGGTGGCCAGGTCTTTTTGGTGGCCTTCCTTGTCGCGGGATGTGCGTTCCTTTGTGCAGTCTTGTGGAATTTGTGCTCGGGCGAAGCCTTGCTGTTCTCGTGCCAGTGGTTTGCTGTTACCTTTGCCTGTCCCGAAGAGGCCTTGGACGCACATTTCCATGGATTTTATTTCAGATCTCC
Organism: Ranitomeya variabilis; assembly: GCF_051348905.1. Taxonomy (NCBI): domain Eukaryota; kingdom Metazoa; phylum Chordata; class Amphibia; order Anura; family Dendrobatidae; genus Ranitomeya; species Ranitomeya variabilis. The sequence continues at coordinate 256,196,819 of NC_135235.1, read as the reverse complement.
CTGTCTCTCAGAGAATGTCTGTCATCTGGGTGGTGTGTGATCGTTTTTCTAAGATGGTCCATTTGGTGCCCTTGCCTAAGTTGCCTTCCTCCTCCGAGTTGGTTCCACTGTTTTTTCAAAATGTGGTTCGTTTGCACGGGATTCCTGAGAACATTGTTTCTGACAGCGGATCCCAGTTTGTGTCTAGATTTTGGCGGACCTTTTGTGCTAAGTTGGGCATTGAATTGTCTTTTTCGTCGGCCTTCCATCCTCAGACGAATGGCCAAACCGAGCGAACTAATCAGACCTTGGAGACTTATTTAAGATGTTTTGTTTCTGCTGACCAGGACGACTGGGTTACTTTTTTACCGTTGGCCGAGTTTGCCCTTAATAATCGGGCTAGTTCTGCTACTTTGGTTTCTCCTTTTTTTTGTAATTCGGGGTTTCATCCTCGTTTTTCCTCGGGTCAGGTGGAGCCTTCTGATTGTCCTGGAGTGGATGTTGTGGTGGATAGGTTGCATCAGATTTGGAATCATGTGGTGGACAATTTGAAGTTGTCACAAGAGAAGGCTCAGCTCTTTGCCAACCGCCGTCGCTGTGTGGGTCCCCGACTTCGCGTTGGGGACTTGGTGTGGTTGTCTTCTCGCTTCGTTCCTATGAAGGTCTCCTCTCCTAAGTTCAAGCCTCGGTTTATCGGTCCTTATAAGATTCTGGAAGTCCTTGGCCCTGTGTCATTCCGTCTGGACCTCCCGGCATCATTTGCTATTCATAATGTGTTCCATCGCTCGTTGTTGCGGTTGTTGGATTCTCGTGTTTCTAGACGGAGGCTCCAGTATTTAGTCAAGTGGAAGGGCTATGGTCAGGAGGATAATTCTTGGGTTGTCGCCTCTGATGTTCATGCGGCCGATTTGGTTCGTGCCTTCCATGTGGCTCATCCTGATCGCCCTGGGGGTTTTCATGAGGGTTCGGTGACCCCTCCTTAAGGGGGGGTACTGTTGTGAACTCTGTTTTCGGGCTCCCTCTTGTGGTCACTGGTGGTATGGTGTGACTTTTTCTTTGGGCTCCCCCTGGTGGCTTTGTTTGATTATCCTGCTGGTCTCTGCTGGTCTCTGGCTATCAGCTGGTTCGTTATCCTCTGGGAGGTTCCTATATAGCTCTGTTTTACTTCCACTTGTGGCCGGCTGTCGATGTAATCAGTGCTACTCAGATTCCTTCTGACTACCTTGCTCCCAGTCCATCCAGGATAAGCTAAGTTTTGTTTGCTCATTTTTTGATCAGCAGTGTTTATCATGTTTTCTGTTCCAGCTTGCTAAAATGTAATTCCCTCGCTTGCTGGTTGCTCTAATGGGCTGAGTTTCTCCCCACACACCGTTAGTTGGTGTGTGGGTTCTTGAAATCTCAGGATGGATATTTTGTAAGGGTTTTTTATTGATCGCATAGACCCCTGCTCTATTTTCTGCTTTCTAGTACTAGTGGGCCTCTTTTGCTGAATCTGATTTCATCCCTATGTATGTGCCTTCTTACTTCACCGTTAATATTTGTTGGGGGCTTCTATATCTTTGGGGATTATTTCTCTGGAGGCAAGCGAGGTCTTTCTTTCTCTTTAGGGGTAGCTAGTTCCTCAGGCTGGCTCGAGACGTCTAGGAATTTTTTAGGCACGTTCACCGGCTACCTCTAGTTGTTTTGGATAGGTTCAGATTTGCGATCAGTCCAGTTACCATCTCCCTAGAGCTCGTCCTTAGTTTAATCACTTGCTGATCTATTTGTGATCCTCCGCCACTAGGGATCATAACACCGTATGTTCTTTTTGTTGCAGCTGCTGATCCGCCAACCGCCGTATCGTTTGCAATCGTTGCCGATGCTCTTTCACCCATGAGGTGACAGTTCGCTTCATCAGCCCTTCTGGCTGTTCCAAATTCAGCTCAATGATTCTCTCGTCCAGCTCTTCCAAACAACAGTAGATAGGGGGTATAACCCGTGGTGGAGTGGACCCGATTGTTGTAGGTCCAGACCAATTCCGGCAGATAGTCTGGCCAACACGCCTTCTTATCCTCCTCCAACGTTCTCAGCATTTGAAGTAAGGTTTGGTTGAAGCGTTCACAAGCTCCGTTGCCTTGAGGGTGGTAAGGGGTGGTCCGGGACCGCTCAGTGCCATACATACGATACAATTCTTCCATCACCTTGCCTTGGAAACATGCGCCTTGGTCGGAGCTTTGGGCACCCATACACCCAGATGAAGTCTTGACAAATGGCTCGCGCCGCCGATTCCGCAGTCTGATCTCTAGTCGGAGTGACTACTGTGAACTTAGAGAAATGATCGGTCATCACCAAACAGTATTGCAGCCCCCGAGCCGAGTGTCCCATGAGGAGATAGTCAATCATAAAGACTTCTAGCGGTTCCTTAGTTTGTATGGTTTGGATGGGTGCCCTCTGTTCGGTACTCTTAATGAGGTCACACACTCGACATTGCCGGCAAACCTCTTCCACCACAAACTCCAACCGGGGGCAATACACATACCGCTGTAACCATTGGTAGGTCTTTGTGGGGCCGAAGTGCGCTCCAAATTCGTGGGCTTCTATAGCTACTTCTTGAGCCATTTTTCCTGGGATGACCACTTGCCACCTTACTTCCATATCTTTTGGCTGTTGCCTCTCATGATATAGCACTGACTCTCGCACTTCCAGTCTATCCCACTGGTGTAACACACTCCTCATTTCAGAGTCCAGATCATCTCTCTCTTGTTTGCCAGGCTTCCGCTTTTGAGTTACCCACCATTTCATCTGTCTCAGTCCTTCGTCTTCATCCTGAACGTGTCCCCATTCCTCATTGGTTCTCCCCAGGGACTGGGGTAATGCGCAGGCCTCCCTTCTTGACTGGGCCGCAACCATTGGGGGCTTAAACTTACGAAAGTCTGGGGTTTCCTCCTCTTCGAGTTGCTCATCAAGATCCCCCACTGGAAACTCCACAGTCACTCTTGACAGCCCATCAGCATTTGCGTTTTCGGTAGCAGAGCGATAACGGATGGCAAAGTCGAACTTGGCTAGGCGAGCCACCCACCGTTGTTCCAAGGCCCCCAATTTAGCATTCTCAAGGTGGGCCAGGGGATTATTGTCTGTGTGAACTTGAATCTTGGTACCTGTCAGGAAGCCTGCAAACTTTTCTGTCATGGCCCACACCAGGGCCAGGAGCTCTAACCGGAAGGAGCTGTAATTATGAGGGTTTCTTTCGCTGTCTCGCAGGGACCTGCTGGCATACCCGATGACTCTCTCATGTCCATCCTGTATCTGAGCAAGTACTGCACAGAGTCCATGAAGGCCACCATCTGTGTACAACAGGAACGGTTGATCGAAGTCTGCATAGGCCAAAATCGGGGCTGAGGTAAGGGCATTCTTTATAGCCTGGAAGGCTTCGCCTTGTGTCTGTGCCCAGGGGATGCGCTGGGTCTTCGGCACTCCAGCAGTCCCCCTCAGCAACTCATTGAGAGGACCCACCACCTTTGCGAAGTCTTTAACAAACCGGCGGTAGTACCCAGCGAGTTCCAGGAAGGCCTGGAGTTCTCTCACGGTTCGAGGGACTGGCCACTTCTGGATAGCAGCCACTTTTTCTGGCGAGGGTAGAACTCCATCTTGTGACACTATGTGGCCCAGGTACTCGATCTCTCTCTTGAAGAGGTGGCACTTCTTTGGCTTCACCTTCAGGTTATGAGCCCGCAGTCTTCCGAGTACCTGTCCAAGCCGGGCAAGGTGTTCTTCGAATGAGGCCGAAAACACAATGATGTCATCCAGATAGATCAGGGTAGCCTCAAAATTTAAATCTCCCAAACACTTTTCCATCAGCCATTGAAAGGTACCTGGAGCATTGGAAAGCCCGAAGGGCATCCGGTTAAACTCGGACAGCCCCATAGGGAGGATGAAGGCGGTTTTCTCTTTGTCTTTCTCTGCCACGGCTACTTGCCAGTATCCGCTTGCTAGGTCCAGGGTGGAGAAGTACTTGGCTTTCCCCAACGCTGTCAAGGATTCCTCGATGCGTGGCAACGGGTACGAGTCTCGAACAGTGCAGGCATTGAGTTTCCTGTAATCTACACAGAACCGGATGGTCTCATCCTTTTTCTTGACTAGCACTACCGGGGCTGCCCAAGGGCTCTGACTACTCTGCACCACTCCTGAATCCAGCATCAGCCTCAGTAATGTTTTCACCTCTTGATACATCTTGGGCGGGATCTGCCGGTATCGTTCTCGAATTGGACGAGCTTCCCCAGTCGGTATCTCATGCGTGATGGCTTCAGTACAGCCGAAATCTTCGGCGTGATGGGCGAATGCGGCCTGATTTTCCCACAGCATAGTTTCTATTGCTTGCACACGCTCAGGGCCCAGAGCCTTCACATCCACTTCCATTTGATCAAGGATGACCCGTCCACTCCACTCCGGGGATGGCGTCTCTTCGCCCCCCACAGTAACTACTAGGGTCCACCCCGCACCTTCTTTCGGTGATAAAGACATCTCCTTCTGACTCACCACTTCACCCTTATGTAGGTACACCAGGGCTAGATCTGTCCCTCGTGCCAAGGTGACCTCCCCGGGGCCCACATTCAAAGCTCTTATGGGGACATGTCCTCGCTGGACCACAGCTATCGTACAAGCTATCATGACTTCTTGGTCCACTCCTCCGCCTACCACAGGCTGAACAACCACTTCCAACCTGTCAAGGTTGCGGTGAGTCCCAACTGGAAGGTATACAATAGTTTCTCGCTCGGGAGGTAGGATTACAGGTTCTTTACCAGGAGCCCTGATGACCCCTACCGTCTGATAAGATGGCACACTCTTCTGCGTCCCACAGACGCGGATCAGTGAAGGGCTTCTTGGGTAGGCTTATGTGTAGTAGCCTTCTTCCAATATCCAGGTCCCCGTTTGGTAAACATAATCTGATCGAGTTCACGTAGGATATTCATTCCCAGTACTACAGGCACATCCTCCTTGATAGGCTCAGGGACTAGCAGGACCCCTTTTCTCCCAACTTCTTGCCCACAGATTCGAATATTCATCCACACGACCCCTGTGACCGGGATCGGTTGTTGGTTGGCAACAAACAACCGGATCAATGTCTCTTTTTCTGGCTTGGCCAGGTCCTGGAAATGCTGCTTGAAATATGCTTCTGGCATCGTTGTCACTTGTGACCCGGTATCTATCAGACAATCCACTAGAACTCCTTCGAATTCAGCACGTAGGATGGGGCTCCCAGCAATCAAGTGTTCGTTATGATATGGAGCGGCCTCTCTTCTCGCCTCCCCCGCAGAGTGCCGCACTACTGCGGGGGTTGGTAGTTTAACGGCGGCTTCCGCTGGCCTTGAGTATAGTTACGACAGTCTCTGGCTAGGTGCCCCCGTCCTCCACATTCCCAGCATTGGATGCCTCCTCCTCACCGAGGGGTACCTCGAGCCTGTCCTCGTGCTTCCGATGCCTGACAGTAGGGGGCTTGCTCCCACCGATCCCTTATAGGTCGGGCTGAAGAATGGTTGTATGAGTACAGTAGGTCAGACTGTTGTAGTTCCCCCACTCTTCGCTCCATCTGGGACAGTTTCTTTTGCACGTTGACAAGGGACCGCTGCAAGTCTTGCACCACCTGGACCAGCACCTCCTGATGGTTTGGGTCACCTCTGGTATTGGCGCCCTGGACATGCATCACCCCAGACGCATAGCTCTCTTCTTTACTTCGGGCCACTGTTTCTGCCAGGATTTGACGAAACGTAAGAGCCGGATCTGCCCGGACCCGTTCTGACAGTGCTCGCCTCAAGGATGTGCTGTGCAGTCCCAGAATGAATTGCTCTCGGAGTATCCAGTCTTTAGAGCCCATGCCGCCAAATCCATCCGCCTCCTTTCTCTGCACCTCTGCTAACACTTCTTGCAGTGCTGTTGCATACTGAGAGATTCCTTCTTCTTCCCGCTGCAGCCTAGAGAAAAATTTGGCACGAAGGTGTCCGGCGCTAGCAGTCTCGCCGTAGATCTCTTCCAGGAACTTCACTAGCTCCTTCAGGGTACTGCGGGTGAGTTCTGGTTGTAGGCAGACATTTCTACGGGATTCTCCCTCTAGGGCAGTTAACGCAATGTCCACTTCAAGGTCTGGGCTGATGTTATAAATCTTCAGGGTGCTTTGCAGCCTAGACACCCAGTCGGACAGTGGCATATTCTTGCCGTCAAACTTTGGTAGCACACTAAATATGGTGCCCATAGGGAGTGTCCTTGCAGGGGTTCCACCAATGCCCACAGCATCTCCATTAACATTAGCATTCCCGCCATTGCTGTCTGTTGCCTCCATCTTGGTAACAGTACTCTGCTCGCAGCGCCACTTGAAGCGATGGCCGGGGCACCACCACGGTGCAGGAAGACTACTGTACACAAGATGAGGTGCAAACAACAAAGGGTAGATTTATTGGAAGGCAAGGAATGAAGGGAATGAGGAAGATGCAAACAGGGGTATACAATGGCAACAGACAATTTACAAGAGTTATGAACTTTAACTTTTCCGTAAAACAGCAAGGTGCTACAACTATTGCAGGCTCAAAATATGTCTAACAAGCAAATGTAAACAATAAACAAGTGAGGATGCTACTGTACGTATAACCTCACTGGCCTTTACTAAGCAGGCCACACGGCTCCCGTGTACTGACTATTGAAGCCTACACTAGGCCCTAACAGGTGCACCAAACAGGAACAGACTCACGGTGATGTTGGAGAATCAGATCCAGTCCCAGGGGGGCACCCAGCAGTCTAATATGGTGGTGCAGATGGCTTTCTGTCAGCTCTGTGAAGCGTGGTCTTCTCCTTGCTTCTGGATCCTAGGGATGCTCCTGGTAACTGTAAATCCCTTTCTCTGTATCTTCGTGGCTCTCTTGCAGCTATATCAGGACACAGTCTTTCTCTCTTTCAGCTATCAGCACAAAAGTCCTCTCTGCAGCAGCCTCAGTTCACACACGCTGCTCCAGCTCCACATCTGCACTCTGCACCAACTGGTTCATTAAGACGATTATTGCACGGGAGAAGCAGAACATTCCATCATGCCAGACAAGGGGGTGCAGCCTCTTAAAGTGACAGCGTGTTCCTTACTGTCCATAACAGCACCACCCTCTTACAAAGCCATAAAAGAGTACGTCACAGAGAGCCTCCGCAAGGGGCATATTCGGCCCTCTGTCTCACCCTTGGCAGCAGGGGTTTTTTTGTGAAGAAAAAGGATGGTGGTTTGCGACTGTGCCTCGACTTTCAGGAACTGAATAAGATTACTGTCAAGAACACGTACCCTCTTCCTCTGATTCCCGATTTATGTCATAAACTCACAGGCGCCAAATGGTTTTCTAAGCTTGACTTACAAGGGGCTTACAACCTTATACGGATCCGGGAGGGAGTTGAAAGGAAAACAGCGTTTCTGACGACTGAGGGGTTGTTTGAAAATTTGGCTATGCCCTTCAGTCTCACTAACGCCCCTGCTCTTTTCCAGAATTTCATTAATGTTGTTTTTCCTGACTTGATTGCGTGCTATGTGGTCACTTACCTGGATAACATCTTGATATACTCAGAGGACAGTCAGTCACACTTAGACCATCTACGTTCGCTTCTTATGAGACTCAGGGAGAACCATTTATACTCTAAGCTGGAGAAGTGTTTATTCTTTATGCAAGAACTGTCTTTTCTGGGTTTAATTGTATCTGGGGAGGGATTCCACATGGATCCGGGGAAGGTTCAGGCCATTTCTGATTGGGTGTAACCTCATGACCTGAAGGGGTTGCAATGATTCCTGGGCTTCGCTAATTACTATAGGAAGTTCATTAAAGGGTTTTTGTAGGTGGTGAAACCCTTGACTGACCTCACTCTCAAAGGGGCGGATGTAAAAAGTTGGTCTGTGGCCGCAAAAAATTCCTTCCAGACACTGAAGAAATGTTTTACTTCAGCACCCGTATTGATACAAGCCGATCTGTCAAGACCTTTTATCGTGGAGCTCGATGTTTCGGAGGTGGGGGTGGGAGCAGTGTTGTCCCAGGGTCTGTCCACCCTTACTAACCTTAGACCCTGTGCCTTTTTCTCTAAAAAAAAAAAAAAAAAAATTATCTTCGGCCGAGCGAAATTATGTGTGAGACTTTTTGGGACTCTTAAAGTGAACCCACAGGACCACGACAATGAACCTCCCAAGGGTGAGCTGACCTGGTGGACCACCCCCAATACAGGGAGCCTTAGGGGCAGGCCCTAGGGAGACTATTGCTGCAGAAGCTGATACCCGGGGACAGGAGGTAGGAGGCTCAAACAGGCACGGCAAGGATGCTGGACAGGCTGTGTACGACAGACACAGGGCAGGCTGGGTAGGGCAGAGACACAGGGCAGGATGGGTACAGTGAAGACACAGGACAGGCTGGATATGGCGAAGATACAGGGCAGGCTGGGTAGTGTGGAGACACAGGGCAGGCTGGGTAGTGTGGAGACACAGGGCAGGCGGGGTAGGGCGGAGACACAGGGGAGGCTGGGTAGGGCGGAGACACAGGGGAGGCTGGGTAGGGCGGAGACACAGGGGAGGCTGGGTAGGGCGGAGACACGGGGCAGGCTGGGTAGGATGAAGACACAGGACAGGCTGGATATGGCGAAGACACAGGGCAGGCTGGGTATGGCGAAGACACAGGGCAGAGAATGCAGAGAAACGAGGGACCTGGGTCACATGAAAAACAAATGACAATCAGGCATGGAGCAGAGGGAAAGGTTACCTTAAATAGGCTGCATGCTGCAGGACTTCCGGGTCAGGATCCTCCAGAGTCAGAGTGGAGGAACGGAGCGTCCGCAGACCAGATCGAGGAAGTGCGCGTGCGCTGAAGGGATTGGAGTGAGAGGTGCGCATGCGCACCCGATGAGACCCAGGGACCGGCGGTGAGTCCGGACAAGAGGAGACCAGAAGGTGCATGCACACACCAGGAGCGCGTCGGGACACGTAGGTATGCATGGGAGAGCGTGGCAGGTGCGACGGCACGGAGCGGCGCTGTCACATTACCCCCTTCCTTACACCCCCTCTTTCTAAGACCTGAAAGAAATCTGGCTAAAATCTGAGGAGCCTGTATGTTTTCACAGGGTTCCCAAGACCTCTCCTCGGGATCAAAACCTTTCCAATCGACCAAAAAGAAGGTTTTACCTCTAGACTTCTTCATGGCAAGAATATCTTTAACTTTAAAGACATCCTGAGCGGAAACAGGCAGAGGTGATTGACCAGGGGGAGCATGGAATTGATTGACTATGACAGGTTTCAGAAGGGAAACGTGAAAAGAATTGGGAATACGAAGTGAAGCAGGTTATTTCAACTTGTAGGCAACATTGCTGATACCAGCCAAAACCTCAAATGGACCAATGTACCGTGCACCCAGTTTATACGAAGGAATCTTTAGACAGATGAACCTGGAAGACAACCACACCTTATCACCAGGCTGGTATAACGGAGGATCCAGGCATCTCTTAATCCTGTCCTGCGCCTGTTCAAAAGCGATTTTGGTCTCCTGCCAGACCCTGCAGAACTCCTCGGACAGAAGATCGGCTGACGGCACACCCGAGACAGGGAGTACCAGCAGAGGGATACCAGGATGCTGCCCGTAAACAATGAAGAAGGGTGATTTGGAAGAAGAGTCATTGGTGTGGTTATTGTATTGAACTCGGCCCGCGGAAGCAAATCAGACCAATCGTTCTGATGAACATTGGAAAAATGACGGAGATAAGTCATCAGAATCTGGTTCGTGCGCTCCGCTTGTCCGTTAATCTGAGGATGGTAGGCTGAGGAAAAATCCAATGTTGCATTTATCAGCTTGCATAGAGCCCGCCAGAACCGAGAGGTGAACTGAACTCCTCGATCAGAAACTGTGTGTAGAGGAAAGCCGTGAATCCGAAAGACATGAGCAACAAAGATTCTTGCCAATTCTGGAGCGGAAGGTAATCAAGGCAAAGAGACGAAATGAGCCATCTTGGAGAATCGATCCACGACTACCAGAATGACCGTATGACCAGAAGACCGAGGTAGATCAGTAATAAAATCCATAGCTATGTGTTGCCAGGGAGCCGAGGGAACTGGAAGTGGATGCAGAAGACCGGAGGGCAGATGCCTAGGAATCTTGTTCTTTGCACAGGAAGGACAGGAGGTGACAAAATTTTGGACATCTTGTAGGAGGGACGGCCACCAGTAATAGCGCGTGATGAAAGAGTGTTTTCTTGAATCCCACATGGCCTGCCAGCTTAGAGGCATGACCCCAATGTAAAACTCGTCTCCTCTTGTTCACCTGAACAAAGGTCTTACTCAGGGGCAAGGAAGTCATGGTGATGGGAGCAACAAGAATGACCTTGCTGGGATCCACGATGTGTGAAGGTTCCTCCTCACGGTTGCGAGAAAGGACCTGGACAAAACATCTGCTTTGAAGTTCTTATCGCCAGGACGGAAATGCAGTTCAAAGTCAAGTTGTGCAAAGAATAAAGACCACCTGACTTGTCGAGGATTCAATCTTTGCGCAGAGTGGATATATGCCAGATTCTTGTGGTCTGTGTAGATCTTGAAAGGATGAACAGCTCCCTCCAATAAGTGCCGCCACTCCTCTAGCGCCAACTTGATCACCAACAGCTCCTTGTCGCCAATGGCGTAATTCCTCTCTGAGACGGAGAACATCTTGGAAAAGAAACCACAGGTAGCCAATTGTCCGGAAGAAGACCTCTGGGAAAGTACTGCACCAGCGCCAATGGCAGAAGGATCTGCCTCAAGAATGAAAGGCTTGTTGATCTCTGGACAACGGAGTACGGGAGCCGAACCAAAGGCTTGTTTCAAAGACCGAAAAGCGACTTCAGCTTCAGAAGTCCAGACATGAGGGTTGGACCCTTTGCGAGTCAAGGCGGAAATAGAGGTGACCAGAGTGGAGAAATGTGGGATAACCTGCCGGTAGTAGTTAGCGAACCCGAGGAAGTGTTGAATTGCCTTAACCCCCTGGGGACGTGGCCAGTTAAGCATGGCAGACACTTTATCCAGATCCATACACAAGCCAGAGTCAGACATTATACACCCTAGAAACGGTAACGAAGATTGTTCAAAGATGCACTTTTCGAGTTTGGCATAAAGATGGTTCTCTCTAAGACGAGACAGGACTTGACAGATGACTCTTCTGTGGGAAGCAAGATCCAGGAAAACACAAGAATGTTGTCTAAGTATACCACCACACAGGAGTAGAGTAGATCCCGGAAAACATCATTCACAAACTCCTGGAACTCCGCAGGGGCGTTACACAAACCGAAATGCATGACCAAATACTCATAGTGGCTGTCTTGGGTATTGAAGGCGGTCTTCCACTCATCTCCCGAACGAATACGGATAAGGTTGTTAGCTCCGCGAAGATCCAATTTCGTGAAGATTCGTGCTCCCCTAAGGCGATCAAACAACTCCGGAATAAGAGGTAGCGGATACTTGTTCTTAATCGTGAGATTGTTAAGACCTCGGTAGTCTATACAGGGACGGAGGGACCCATCCTTCTTCTTGGCGAAGAAAAAACCTGCACCAGCAGGAGAGGAGGACTTGTGTTGTGAATTCCGTCTGGGCTCCCTCTGGTGGCCTTTAGCGATACTGCAGATCTGTAGCAGGGCTCAGCTGCCTCATTTCCTGCTATGCTGGTCCCTATTTAATTCCACCTGGACCTTCACTTGTTGCCTGCTGTCGTTGTACTCAGTACTGGTTCTGACCTCTCCTGGATTTTCCTTGTGACCTGTCTCCTGCTGGAGAAGCTAAGTCTTGCTAGTTCTTTTGCTCATTGTTTCTTTGAAAATGTTTTTCAGTATATGTTGAGTTCAGTCCAGCTTGCTTATATGTGATTTTTCGCTTGCTGGTAGCTCTGGGGTGCAGAGTGCGCCCCTCACATCGTGAGTCGGTGTGGGGGTTCTTGTACTTTCTGCGTGGATTGTTTTTGATAGTTTTTGTACCGACCGCACAGACTCCTTGCTATCTTCTGTCTATTTAGTGTTAGCGGGCCTCATTTGCTTAAACCTGTTTTTCATTCCTAGGTTTGTATTTTCCCCTTAACTCACCGTTATTATTTGTGGGGGGCTGTCTAAACTTTGGGGTTATTTCTCTGAGGCAAGTGAGGCTTTGCTTTCTCTCTAGGGGTAGTTAGTTTCTCAGGCTGTGAAGAGGCGTCTAGGTTTTTAGGTAACGCTCCACGGCTGCCTTTAGTGTGTGTGGATAGGATCAGGATTGCGGTCAGTATAGTTCCCACATCCCCGGAGCTTGTCCTAATATTCAGGTTTACCTATCAGGTCAGTTTGGTGATCCTACCACCGGATCATAACAGACTTGATAATAAAGCCTTTAGCTAAATTCTCCCGGATATATTCGGTCATAGCTTGCGTCTCGGTGGGAGACAACGGGTAAATCCGACCTCTGGGCGGAGTAGAGCCTGGAACAAGATCGATTGTGCAGTCATATAGTCGATGCGGAGGCAAGATCTCTGCTTCTTTCTTATTGAAGACATCCATGAAAGACCAATAGGTGGAAGGTAAATCGGAGGACATCGGAATTGGGCGAGAAGAATTCCTTGGCAGAACAGGAAGCAAACAGTTATTCTGGCAAAGCAGTCACCAACGCAGAATATCACCAGACCGCCAGTCAAGATGAGGTTTGTGAGTCCTCAACCAAGGAAGTCCAAGAAGAATAGTGTGGGACAATGATACAAGATTACAATTTGAAGTTCCAGTTCCTCAGTCACCAAAGTAACGGACTCCCGCAGGGGTTGGGAGTCGACCGAAGCAATCTGCCGAGGAGTATCCAGGGATCTGACTGGAATCGGTAGTCTCCTAGCCGCCTCAAGTTGGAAGAAATTCCCTGCTCTCCAGAATCTATATAAGCTAAATCAGAAAAACGCTTAGAACCCAAATGCAAAAGAACAGAAAGAGTTAAGGGTTGAGAGGATTCAGGGACACCTAGGGAGACCTCTCTTACCTGTCCTAGCTGGAGGCGTTTCCCGGCCTCAAAGGACAGGAGCGCAGAAGATGAGACGCACTGCCACAATAGAAACAGAGACCTTGAGTGAGTCTCTCCTTCTGGCACTGCTCCACCGGCTTGAGATGATCCACCTGCATGGGCTCCGGAGCAGAAATAGCAGAAGTCGACACAGGACGCAGACGGGAAGGACTCTGGGTAGCCGAGGGAAGATGAGGAAATCTAATCTCTCTAGCGGACTCTCAGGAACGCTGTTGGAAGCGTAAATCTATGTGGGTTGTCAGGGAGATAAGATCCTCCTAGGAAGTTGGAGTGTCCCGACCCGCCAATTCAACCTTGATACGAGACGAGAGACCTCGCTAAAAGGCTCCTACCAAAGCCTCATTGTTCCATCCTAATTCAGACGAAAGTGTGCTAAACCGAATGGCATACTGACCCACAGAGAGTGTACCCTGGTGAAGGTTAAAAAGAGACTCGGTGGTGGAGTCCAAATGACGCGGTTCATCAAATACTTTACGAAAAATATCCAGAAAGATGGAGAGTTGGGAGACAAGAGGATCATCTCGCTCCCAGAGGGGGTTTACCCAAGCTAAAGCCTCACCCTCTAAGTGGGAAATCACAAAGGCAGTGGGGTACTGCATCAGTGGGGTACTGCATAGGGAGCAACTCAAAGTGTAGTTGCCATTGGTTCAGAAACCCTCTACACAATTTAGGATCCCCACTGTAAAGAGGGGGTTTTGCCAGGTGAGGTGGCGGGTGAGGGGCCGAGGCCTGGGAAGAAACAGGAGCGGAAGACTGGAGGGTACAAAGACGATCATCCACAGAAGTCATGAAGTTAAGGATGTGGGCTTGAGTGTCACGCTGCTGAACAAGCTCCTGCTGGCGACCTGCCAGCTGCAAAGATCTCCCTGGGTCCGAGGCCTGCAGAGACAAGAGACGAGACTCCATGGATTTCAAAAAGGAAAAATCCTTGACTGATTCTCTCAAAGGAGCAGTAGTTCCTTTTGGGTGGGAGTCGGGGTACCAGTGGGATCCATGGCCTGATTGTACTGTGAGACTTTTTGGGACTCCTAAAGTGAATGCGCAGGACCACAACAACGATCCTCCCAAAGGTGAGCTGACCTGGTGGACCACCCCCACTACAGGGAGCGTTAGGGGCAGGCCCGAGGGAAACTATTGCCGCAGAAGCTGATACCCGGGGACAGGAGGTAGGAGGCTCAAAAAGGCACGGCAAGGATGCTGGACAGGCTGTGTACGGCAAAGACACAGGGCAGGCTGGGTAGGGCGGAAACACAGGGCAGGCTGGGTACAGAGAAGACACAGGACAGGCTGGATATGGCGAAGACACAGGGCAGGCTGAGTAGGGCGGAGACACAGGGCAGGCTGGGTAGGGCGGAGACACAGGGCAGGCTGGGTAGGGCGGAGACACAGGGCAGGCTGGGTAGGGCGGAGACACAGGGCAGGCTGGGTACGGTGAAGACACAGGACAGGCTGGATACGGCAAAGACACAGGACAGGCTAGATACGGCGAAGACACAGGGCCGGCTGGATATGGCGAAGACACAGGGCCGGCTGGGTATGGCAAAGACACAGGGCCGGCTGGGTATGGCAAAGACACAGGGCCGGCTGGGTATGGCAAAGAATGGCAAAGACACAGGGCCAGCTGGGTATGGCAAAGACACATGGCCGAGAATGCAGAGAAATGAGGGACCTGGGTCACATGAAAAACAAATGACAATCAAGCATGGAGGAGAGGGAAAGGTTACCTTAAATAGGCTGCATGCTGCAGGACTTCCGGGTCAGGATCCTCCAGAGTCAGAGTGGAGGAACGGAGCGTCCGCAGACCAGATCGAGGAAGTGCGCGTGCGCTGAAGGGATTGGAGTGAGAGGTGCGCACGCGCACCCTACGAGACCCAGGGACCGGCGGCGAGTCCGGACAAGAGGAGACCAGAAGGTGCATGCACACACCAGGAGCGCGTCGGGACAGGAAGGTATGCAGGGGAGAGCGTGGCAGGTGCGACGGCACGGAGCGGCGCTGTGACAGTACCCCCCTTAAATAGGCTGCGTGCTGCAGTACTTCCGGGTCAGGATCCTCCAGAGTCATAGAGTGGAGGAACGGAGCATCCGCAGACCAGATCGAGGAAGTGCGCGTGCGCTGAAGGGGTTGGAGTGAGAGGTGCGCACCCGACGAGACCGAGGGACCGGCGGCGAGTCCGGACGAGAGGAGAGCGGAAAGCGCGCGCACACACGAGGAGCGCGTCGGGACAGTTAAGTATACCAGGGAGCAGGGGAGAGCACGGCAGGTGCGACGGAATGGAGCGGCGCTGTGACATTATGATATTGGCAACAGGGAATTGTTGGCAGTTAAATTGGCCTTCGAAGAATGGAGGCATTTTCTGGAGGGGGCTGTTCATCCCATTACGGTCATCACTGATCATAAAAACCTGGCCTATATCGAGTCCGCTAAGAGATTGACCCCCCAGACAGGCTCGGTGGGCACTTCTATTTTTTTTCTCTCGATTTTTCATTTTACCGTTCCTTTCCGACCAAGGTCTAAAAATGTAAAGGCGGATGCCTTATCCCGAAGTTTTGATTCTGTGTCCCTTCCAGAACCTTCTTCCTCCATTCTTCAACCAGGAATGGTTGTGGCAGAAGTCTCATATGAGTTATAGAGATTTTGGAAGCACAAGCTCCCAGGAATAAACCCCCAGGTAAATTGTTTGTACACGAACATTTCCGTCTCACACTCCTGCAAGAATTTAATGATTCTGTGTTAATGCTCACCCTGGGATTGCAGCTACCCAAGGGGCAGTAGCTAGGAGTTTTTGGTGGCTCTCTATGGGTATTGATATCAAAAGGTTTGTAAATACTTGTGTGCTGTGCGCTCACTCTAAGAGCTCTCAGTCCGGCCGGCCCGGGAATTGGTACCTTTGCAAATTCCGTATAAACCAGCACTAATCTTTTCCGGATAAACCAGCACTAATCTTCCTTCTTCCAAGGGCAACTCAGTAGTATGAATGGTGGTTGATCGGTTTTCGAAGCAAGCCCACTTTGTGCTGTTACCTGCGTTACCTTCTACTGAAACCTTTGGCTCGCTTGTTTATACAGCACGTAGTTCGGTTGCATGGGGTACCTGTGAATGTGGTGTCTGACAGGGGTGTGCAGTTTGTGGCAAGGTTTTGGAGGGCTTTTTGTAAGAAGTTGGGGGGGTTTTGTTGTCTTTCTCCTCTGCTTATCACCCGGAATCCAACGGACAGACTGAACGCATAAATCAGTTCTTGGAACAAAGTTTGAGATGCCTGGCCTCTTCCAGACAGTGGGACTGGTGTGAGGTATTGCCCTTGGCAGAATTTGCGTTCAACTGTCGTATTAATCAGTTTACTGGTAAATCTCCCTTTCAGGTCAATTATGGGTTTGTTCTGCAGTTTGGAGAATTTTCCTGCATGGATTCTGGTTGCCCTGGTGCTGAGGGTATGGTGCAACAGTTCAGAACCCTTTGGAGGGAGGTTCAAGGGAACATTTCCAAATCCCAGAAGAAGTACAAACATTTTGCGGACAGGAGGAGGGAGTCAGCTCCTACATTTGCTGTGGGGGCGAAGGTGTGGTTGTCTACCCGTAACATCAAACTTAAGATACCCTCTATGAAGTTAGGCCCCAGGTTTATAGGCCCATACAAGATTGTAGAGGTTCAACCCTGTGGTCTATAGATTACAGTTGACCACCTCCTTCAAAATATCTAGTGTCTTCCACAGGTCCCTATTAAAACCCGTGGGGACAGTTAGAGAAGATTCCTCATCCAATTGTAGCGCCCCCACTGCCGCAGGGCCGAGGGGCACCCGGTACCGGGCCTCTGAGTCTCTGCTCTGGGGTTGTCACGGTGGCTAGGCCCGGTCCGTGACCCTGCCGAGGGGCATACAGTGAATAATAGATATGGATGGTGGTAGTGGTGGTGGTGGTGCGGTGCAGTAAATAACAAGGACACCAGGTTGCAGTCTCTTTACCTCTTTACTGAAGATCTCTGGGTCCTCAGTCCGGAATTCGGGTAACCAGGCTGCGCAAGTCCGGCCGGTCCAATGGCACCTCCAGAGTTCTCTTAACAGGTGGAAATCTGTGCCTTCCTTCTAGCGCTAGGTGTTGCGGTCCTTCCCTGCTGTGCTTACGGAAAGTCCCCACAACTGTTGTGTCCGTTTCTTAAGTTCCCTCACAACTCGATTAGATGATGTTCTGCTAATCCTCCGTCCCTCCCTGATGTTGCGGTTAGGACGGCACCCGTATGACGGGTAGGCTCGGAGCTCTTCCGGGACCCTAGAGTCGCCCCTCTCCACAAGTTGCCCCCCAAGACTGCATAGGTGATTTGGGTGAGACAGCCCGCCTTAGACTGACTGTCCTGCCGTTGGTTTAGAGTATTGCCTGAAGCTGAATATTGTAATACTCCCTCGGCGTTCCGGCCGCCGGTTATGCGCCTCAGTAGGATGTTGCCTCGGTCTCACAGCACGACTCCTACTGGTATTCTCCTTCTTGCTTTGATCTCGTTTCTCACTCAGCACAATCTATCTCGCTTCTAATCCTTCCTTGGGCACCGCCGCTATGCTGAGCAGGCACGGTTCCTTCTTGTAGCCAGGCCTCTGTCAGGATCCCACCCCTGACAGGGACCCTACCGAATCTTCCCCCACAACACCCTCTGCCACAAGGTGTTGCCTGGTTCCAACCCAGTCAGCTTTCTGAACTCACTTCCTGCCTGACCCCCAGTTTACCCACAATGGTGGGGAGTGGCCTAATGAATAGAACCCTTAGCTCCCCCTGGTGACCCGACTGTGAAATGTATTGGTGTCTGTGATACCTGGTCAGATGAACTCCTTCAGTGCCATCGGACGTACCATAGCTCCCCTTAGTGGCGGAGCCACAGTACTGCAATGACCAGGACTCTGGGGCGCTGCACTCCCCCCCGGTTAAATCCAGTACTCCTGGACTGGGAAGAAAACAACAATACAGGTTAGCAAAAAGACATACAATTTTGTTGAGTGCAATAACAATAAGTATACTTGAACAGAGCTTCCCTTTATGGGAGGTGAGGACACTTGAACGTTACAAACATGGTTAAATACTTTTAAATAACTTTTCTATAAATAACTCTCTTTACCCAACCGGGTATTCTACTAAGTGCAAAAATTTTTAGACATTAATTCAACGTTGCCTTTAAGGATGTACACTCTGAATCCACTAAAGACCTTCTTATAACACACTATAAGGCAATTAACTTCATTCCCCTTCTTTAAATCTGCAGGACCGCCTGTCCTAACGGCTCCAGACCTACTGCCTCTCCTTTCTTTACAGGACCGCCCCTTTCAGCCCAGGCCTACTGCCTTTTCAACTACTATACACAGTATAGAACATAACATTTACCTTCAGTTTGAAATCACTGAGCCATCTCTATCTGGCTCCTAAGAGGACTCACCACTAACCCCTACGGGTTCACTTCCTGTCCTCGTTCTTCCATCAACATTATCAAACACTTTTCACATTTAACTAGTTAGGTACATTTAACGTGTTCATATCAACATTATTACTTTCTCTTTCCAAGACATTATTGCCACCCAACTGTCTTAAGGCAATACGGTTCATCAGCGCAATACGTGAACATCCCCTTTAAGAGGGGACCAAGTCTTTATGAGGTAGCACATCTTCTCAAGCTACCAGTCCATACTCAGCAAAAGCTCCGGTGCGGTATCTTCACAAAGAGTCTCTCTTTAAGTAAAACCAGTAGGGAGCACCTTTAAGAAGGTGCAAACTATTTACAAGCAGTTTGTATCATGCACTGTTCATGATGGCGGCAGTTCCTGATAACAGGGGAAGGTAGGAAAAGCAAACAAAACAATAGGGATCCCGGGTCAACAAAGGGATCCCTTTAAGAGTTAACCCTCAACGGGTTTAGCAGCAAAACAGTAGAACAATAACTATTTACATTTATTAAAGCATTCCTGCTTACTTAATCTTGTAGTGTAGGGGATGGTCTTTGGTTCCCGGCCGATGCAGCACCGGTGCTGGTAGTTGGTCTCTCAGATGCCATCAGATCAGCCGGTGTCTGGATTTGAAGGCTAATCCTGCTTGCAAGTTCAGCAGCCGCTACAAGGCGTACGGTGGTGCCAGTAACAAGATCTGGCAATTCTGGATCAGTCATGATCGGGGCAACAGGCGACGCTCCCTCAGGCTCACACCGGTGTACGTTCCGAGCGCACCATCCTTGTGCATTCCGGTGGCGAGTGTAAGTCACCTGATCCCCCCTTTGCAATGGGTCACCATCTCGACTGCAGCAGGGAGTTTTCACGTTGTAACTAGTAACAAAGACATCAGTTGGTAGCCCCGGTTCCTGTATGAAGCCCCATCCCCTCTTCGGGTGGTAGGCCAGCACAGTTCCCCTCTTTACCACGTCTTTCCTGCCGTGCGCAGACTTCCTACGTTGTGTGTCATGTTGTTCGGTCTCGTCTCGATCTTTCCAGTGTTGTATTAGACATTGCTTATACTGTTCCCAGGTAAGTACCGCAAGGGTGAGGAGCGGTCACAGGAGCGGGATCGGTCAGGGGAGCCGGATCGGTCGGGAGAGCAGAATCGGCCGGGGGAGTAGGGGTGCCGTCCATACCTGCGCCTGTTGTGATTCCACCGATGTCGCTCCGGTCCGTTGACAAGGACACTGGAATCGGCTGCAGCCCAGACCACGGCTCTTCCGGAGTGGTCTCTGGATGTGGCTCCGCCCTCCATGGCTCCGTGGCTGGGATAGGTAAGCTCGGCTCCTCCACTGGCGGCTCCAAGGAGTTCAGGTCTTTCACCGGCGGTGGACGCAAGTCCGTCTCTGATGGGCAGGGGCAGGCCAGGATCACCTCGCTGTGGCTCGGGCACTTGCTGCTCATCGTCGCTGTCGGGCATTCGGCGGCAACGCATGCACCTGGCTCCGCCATTTCTCCGAGGTCGGGCTCCTCCTTCACCTCGTTCCCGCCGTTGCAAGTCAGGGGGCGGTTCTCCTCGGCTGCTGGGTAAGTCGTCCTCTCGCAGCAGGAGTCGGAGGGGGCGGTCGCTACTTCTGGCGCCGCTTTGGTAGTCTCCTCCCATGGCACGCCCCTCTTCTTCCTCCGCGCTCCCTGGGACGCTGCAATGGCGGCGACTTTTGGCGGGAACTTTTGGCGGTAAATGGCAACACACAGTCTTTGCAATAAAGTACAGTCCAAGCACAATAAATCACAGTCCAAGCACAATAAATCACAGTTCCAAGGCACACATGACCTGATTTTTCAGGCTTAAGTAGATCCTGTTCGTGACGCCAAGTTGTAGCGCCCCCACTGCCGCAGGGCCGAGGGGCACCCGGTACCGGGCCTCTGAGTCTCTGCTCTGGGGTTGTCACGGTGGCTAGGCCCTGTCCGTGACCCTGCCGAGGGGCGTACAGTGAATAATAGATATGGATGGTGGTAGTGGTGGTGGTGGTGCGGTGCAGTAAATAACAAGGACACCAGGTTGCAGTCTCTTTACCTCTTTACTGAAGATCTCTGGGTCCTCAGTCCGGAATCCGGATAACCAGGCTGCGCAAGTCCGGCCGGTCCAATGGCACCTCCAGAGTTCTCTTAACAGGTGGAAATCTGTGCCTTCCTTCTAGCGCTAGGTGTTGCGGTCCTTCCCTGCTGTGCTTACGGAAAGTCCCCACAACTGTTGTGTCCGTTTCTTAAGTTCCCTCACAACTCGATTAGATGATGTTCTGCTAATCCTCCGTCCCTCCCTGATGTTGCGGTTAGGACGGCACCCGTATGACGGGTAGGCTCGGAGCTCTTCCGGGACCCTAGAGTCGCCCCTCTCCACAAGTTGCCCCCCAAGACTGCATAGGTGATTTGGGTGAGACAGCCCGCCTTAGACTGACTGTCCTGCCGTTGGTTTAGAGTATTGCCTGAAGCTGAATATTGTAATACTCCCTCGGCGTTCCGGCTGCCGGTTATGCGCCTCAGTAGGATGTTGCCTCGGTCTCACAGCACGACTCCTACTGGTATTCTCCTTCTTGCTTTGATCTCGTTTCTCACTCAGCACAATCTATCTCACTTCTAATCCTTCCTTGGGCACCGCCGCTATGCTGAGCAGGCACGGTCCCGTTACATTCCTTCTTGTAGCCAGGCCTCTGTCAGGATCCCACCCCTGACAGGGACCCTACCGAATCTTCCCCCACAACACCCTCTGCCACAAGGTGTTGCCTGGTTCCAACCCAGTCAGCTTTCTGAACTCACTTCCTGCCTGACCCCCAGTTTACCCACAATGGTGGGGAGTGGCCTAATGAATAGAACCCTTAGCTCCCCCTGGTGACCCGACTGTGAAATGTATTGGTGTCTGTGATACCTGGTAACATGAACTCCTTCAGTGCCATCGGACGTACTATAGCTCCCCTTAGTGGCGGAGCCACAGTACTGCAACGACCAGGACTCTGGGGTGCTGCACAATGTTCCGCCAGTGTTGGTAGAGGGTCAGCTGGAGAATGAGGTAGGGCATGTCACTGATTCACGGTGTGTGCGCTGTCGGCTTCAGTACCTAATCCACTGGAAGGGATATTCTCTTGAGGATCAGTCATGGGTTCCGGCCAGTTCTGTGCACGCTGATCGACTGGTGCGGGCTTTTCATGCCAGATACCCTGAGAAGCCTGGGGGTCCAGTGGCCCCCGTTAAGAGGGGGGTACTGTCATGGATAGGACATGGTTAATGTCCTGTTCTCTCAGGGTTTATTTTGCTGGCCTCCCTTTGGATCTGGGAGGGGTATTTATACACTCCAGACTAGGATTCCCTGTCAGCTATACTTTCACCTTGTCTGTGTGCCTGACCCCTGGAGTGTGAGCTCGGTTTGCAATTGTGTTCCTTGCTCTCCGTGCTTTACTCTGCTCATTTGTTCTTTTGGATTTCTGACCTCTGGCTTCTCTTCTGACAATCCCCTGACTCTCCCCTTTGGTACATTGTGATCTCCTGGTTCTGATCTTAGCTTGTTTGACTACTCTCCTGTGTGTTTCGTCTTCCCTGCCCCCTGGCATCTGGCTCCACCCCCGACCACCTCCCACTCTGACACATGGTTCAGTTTCTGTTTGTTACCTGGTTAGTAACCCGGCACTTTGCTCAGCTCCCTTGCTGCTGTGTGCAGCTCTCCCTGCAGCAGTAATACCCGGGAGTCGTGACAGAGGGTAAGCCACAAAACGTCATTGCTAAAGAAGCTGGCTGTTCAGAGTGCTGTATCCAAGCATATTAATGGAAAGTTGAGTGGAAGGAAAAAGTGTGGTAGAATAAGGTGCACAAGCAGTCGGGATAACCGCAGCCTTGAAAGGATTGCGAAGAAAAAGCCACTCAAAAACTTGAGGGAGATTCAAAATGAGTGGACTGCTGCTGGAGTCACTGCTTAAAGAGCCACCACACACAGACCAGACGTATCATGGGCGACAAGTGTCACATTCCTTGTCCAATAAATAACGCCAGAAGCATCTTACCTGGGCCAAGGAGAAAAAGAACTGGGCTGTTGCTCAGTGGTCCAAGGTGTTATTTTCAGATGAAAGTAAATTTTGCATTTCATTTGGAAATGAAGGTCCCAGAGTCTGGAGGAAGAGTGGAGAGGCCACAATCCAAGCTGCTGGAGATCTAGTGTGATGTTTCCACAATCAGTGATGTTTCCACAATCAGTGATTATTTGGGAAGCCATGTCATCTGCTGGTGTAGGTCCACTCTATTTTATCAAAGTCAGCACAGCCGTCTACCAGGAAATTGTAGAGCACTTCATACTTCGCTGTGCCGACAAAATTTTTGGAGAAGGAAATGTCATTCTCCAGCAGGAATTGGCACCTGTCCACACTGCCAAAAGTACCAATACCTGGTTTAAAAACAACAGTATCACTGTACTTGACTGGCAGCAAACTCACCTGACCTTAACCCCATAGAAAATCTATGGAGTATTGTCAAGAGGAAGATGAGACACCAGACCCAACAATGCAGACGAGCTGAAGGCTGCTATCAAAGGAACCTGGGCTTCCATAACATCTAAGCAGTGCCACAGGCTGATCACTGCCATGCCGCATTGATGGAGTAATTGATGCAAAAGGAGCCACGACCAAGTATTGAGTGCATTTTGTGAACATACATTTCAGTAGGGAACATTTCGGATTTTAAAGTCCTTTTTCAAGCTGGTGTTATAAAGTATTCTAATTTACTGAGATAATGACTTTGGGGTTTTCATTGGCTGTAAGGCATAATCATCAACATTAACAGAAATAAACACTTGAAATAGATCGCTCTGTTTGTAATTACTCTATATGATTTTCAATTTTTGTATTGAAGAACTGAAATAAATTAACTTTTTGATGATATTCTAATTTTGTGAGAAGCATGTATGTGTGTGTGTATATACAATGATGATGAAATATACATACAAATATGCACCAACTTCAAAGAATATGGTCCATGGCACTCACCAAATGTCTATTCCAATTTCTTTATTCATGGATAGCAGATGTACAGGAGGAAACGCATCCTTACTGCTGTTTTATGTGGGAATACGCTTTCTCAAGGCCATTCTTTGGTCATACAATCTTCATCTACGTATGCTTCAGCTACTCTACCAGTCACTTATGTAGAACTATCAGCAGTTTGGAGGGGTCAAAACTACAAACAGACTGCCTTTTATGCCAACCGAAATAAAAAAAAATAGACCTGCATCCACCTTTTAAGGTGGCCACTCTTTAGATGCAGTATGTGTTTGTAGGCAGTTATTCTTCTTCACGTCACCATTAACATATCTGCTTGGTTTGGCTGAGCATATATGTGTTCTAAATTGGGAAAAGTTGTTAAGCCAAAACCAGATACCTTCCCTCCAGATGCCTCTATGTTCCCTTTAGTCACCTGTCACACATCTGTCCCAGCTCCAACTCCTGCTGCCTTCTCTTATAGCTGCCTTCCTTTTCTGTGATACATACCAGATTTCACAGGGAGACCAGCAAACTCCATGACACCATCACCAAAGGCGTTTTAAGGCTAACTCCCAACCTTCTGGTCCTGAATTTTGAGTAAGGTAGCAATCAGTTACTGTCAGCAGCCTTATCCGTTCTCCCAGCTGTCTACTCTGCACACTTCTGTGGTTTCTACTACCTGTATCTTAATTTTCGGCTCAGACCTCCTGATTAACCCTTCATCTGCTGTAAGAATACTAACTGTTATCTAGATTAGTTTGCACTTCAAAAGCTCCTGAATCCGAGTGTAGCTTCTGTATAAAAAAAAAAAGTTGTCGTTCCATCTCTGCTGCCTGCAGCTATCCAATTTTTTGCTGATTACTCCTTCGTCTACTTTAAGCATTGCAAACTCTCCCGTGAATTAGTTTACGTTACAAATGCTGCCACTTTTCTGAAACTATATGTGGCGCCCCTAGGGGTATTTGCCACAAAAAATTGTTATTGACACCAAATACAAATATTAAAATAGCAAGACTGCACTACCATCTCCGGCCAGAAGGGGGAGCTCCAGAGACTCCCCTTGATCTATTCTGGTCTGAGAAAAGGACTGGCAGTTGGGTTGAGGAGTTGAAAGTGAGAGGTCGTATAACTGAACTCCTAACAGCCCTATGACGGATTATAGGCCCGTGATACCCATAGTAGGAAAAGAGGAATAGAGAAAAAGGACATTGTGAGATCTGGGTAGCAATACTCTCTACCCAGAATAGGCGCAGAGACGGATACCGAATCCGTGGCTATATTCATTATATATAATACAGCAACCGGAAGGAAGTGAGGTGATATCAGCTTCACCAGGGTAAGACGCAGCAACAGACAGAGTTCAGCGGTACTCCCAGAGGGGGTAAGCCGACAAAAAGGGCTCGGGTTGTCCGTCGAACCAGAGCACAGAAGAGACAGATTGGGTCGGCAGCCAGTTCACAAACAGCAGCAGGGCCATACAGAAACTGCGCATAATAAGAGGTGGAAATCCTGACAGGGTCAAAGTAATTCAGAGTTCTTAAACAGACTCCGGTGACAGTATTGGTTGCAAATCCCTTTTTGTTGAAGTAAACTGGTTAAACGTTTCAGCGCCTCAGTCTTTCATTTGGACAATAGCCATTGATCCAGGATCGGGGTCATCACAGCTGAGAGGACCTGCTGCTGATCAAGTAAGTGCCTGTTCCTTCATGATATCCCTTACACTGTGCATCGCCTGAGGCCACAGCACCGGGTCAAGCCACTAGTGACATCCCCCTCAAGAGACGGACCTCATTGATCTGGTGCTGGGTACCTCGGTCTCACGGGCGTCACAACTGGCGTCACGAACAGGATTGGGCCAGCCCGTACACCGGGTATTGTGTGCCGTAATTGGAGTCTGAAACTGTGAAAATTTGGATGAAAAATCTTGGAGATTGACTTTGTTAAAGAAAATCCCGTTCCCCATTGAAAACTATTGAAAGTGACTTTTCTTCATTGGTTATAATGGGGTAAAAATGGCTGCCATCCCCTGATGTGATCATCTCATAATCGTTAGGCACAAAACTGTTAATCGAGCTACGTCATTACCCAAGCCCCAGTCTAACTGAAAAACTTCAAAATCCACCATCACAGAGCATGCGGCAGTTAGAGGCAGCAGGGGGCGTGTCATTGTCATCCTGCTGCACAGAGGAACGAATCTACATTATCTAGACGGAAGCTGGGACCAGAGGGGTCTGGATTAACTAAGGGGGTACAGTATGTCGCAGCACGGATACGCCGCAGCACCTGGCGACGCTAATGCAGCTGAAAGAGAGTGTCGATAGAGAGCCTGGCAGCGCAGCAGTGCAAGGAGTGGTGCCCATCATGCCGGTGTTGATGCCATATACCCCGGGTGGCCCGTGGCTTCCAATGTATGAAGGTGAACCTAATACCCTTGACGGTTTCAGGGAAAAGATGCTGGCTCATTTTGATATGTTCCCCGTGGGTGAAGCTCAGCGTGTTAGTCTCCTGATGATGCAGTTAAGTGGCCATGCTAAGCGAGAAGTCACGGCATGGGCAACTGATCTAAAAGGTACTGTTGAATGCATATTTGCTGGATTAAAAGCTACATTTGAAACCACTGCCAGCAGCAAAGCTAAAGTACGATTCTTTAATTGCAAACAAAAAGCTAATGAGGGCGTGAGAGATTTTGCCTTAAACCTACTTAAATCACTTATACTGGCTGAACCCATTTTTAACACAGGAGCCGATAAACTGCTAAGAGATCAATTTATTGAGGGACTCTACACCCCTTCTCACCGGGGGCATGTGAGCATGCTTGTTTTTAAGAACCCTGAATTGACATTTGCCCAATTAAAGGAGAGCGCTATACGCCTCCAGCTGGCAGAGGCACCTCGGGATCAGGATCTCCCACAACCCATGGCAGATGCACTTCAGCAACGGGGAATGCCAGTGACATCAGCTACGTCCGGTGCCAGTGCTAAGTCCCTGGGGCCCATTACTAATGAGGCTCTTCAGCAAAAGCTTGACTCTTTAACTGATGTTGTTGCTTCAATGGCTAAAACCTTGCAGGAGATGAGAGAACCCAAGATGGAGTTGGCAAACCGTAGAGAGGATGTTCCATGGATGAGGTCCCGGAGATACCTGACATGGAGAGGACGACCCCGTGACCGCTACCAACCGGATGGACAGCCCATTTGCCGCCGTTGCCAGCAGCCAGGCCACTTAGCACAAAATTGTGATTTAAACGGGAATCCCCTGGGAATGCAGGCCGCTTCGCAGGAATGAATTTTCAAGGCCCAACACCCTGGCACGACAGGTATATCGGAGGACGACCCATCATCCCTATCGTGCTGGACGGAATTCCCCTCAACGCTTTGCTGGATACAGGTTCCCAGATTTCATCTATACCATATATCCTTTATAAGAGGTACTGGGCTGAGGTAGATATTGATAAAGGACCCTCTGATGTTGAACTAGATATATGGGCCAGTAATGGTAAGTTGGTACCGAAACTAGGATTCAGGGAGATGACCATAAAGATTGGTAAAGCAGAATTGAAGAAACAGGGTATAATTGTCGTTGATGTTGACCGACAGAACTGTGAACCAACTGTATTGATAGAAATGAATGTGTTAGAGAACTGCTTTTCCGAAGTTATTTCTGTCTTACAACAAATTGCTGAAACTGCCCGATCCTGCCAGCAGAGAGTTCTCTGGAGGGAAATAAAAGTATTAATGTTAAGGCAACAGATAGAAGTTGCAGGTGGAGAAATCGGCAGTGTGAGGGTGAGTGATCTAACGTCTATTGTAATCCCACCAAAAACAGAAATGCTGGTATGGTGTAGAGCGGCCATTGGTACTAAAGGACGAGACTATCAAGCCTTAATAGAACCAGCGTACACCGACAGCAGGCCCACTATACTCACGGCACGAGGGGTGGTCGAGGTACACCAGGGACGGGTGCCGGTACGACTTTTGAACTGTGGAGAGGAAGAGGTCACTTTGCCAAGGTACGCTACAGTGGCAAAGTTATATACTGTTGACATCAATGCCATCACAACCGTTGAGCCCTTAGAATCGACCTGTCAGGTGGAAAATAACGGCTCAGATGGAAAATTGGAGGATTGGTGCCAACAGCTAGACGTAGGTGTAGATTCAACACCTACCCATCAAAGACAAGGGGTGTATAGATTAGTGATGGAATATGAACAGGTCTTCAGTAAACACCCATTGGACTTCGGACGGATAGAAGGGGTGGAACATACAATCCCCACCGGTGACCATCCCCCAATAAAAGAAAGATATAGACCCATACCGCCCGCTCACTATCAATGCGCGAAGGACATGCTGAGAGAGATGAAACAGGCCGCGGTAATAAGAGATAGTTGTAGCCCTTGGGCGGCCCCTCTGGTGATTGTCAAAAAAAAGGACGGAACCATGAGAATGTGCGTAGACTACCGGCGGATTAATAACATCACCCATAAAGACGCCTATCCCTTGCCTAGGATAGAAGAGTCCTTGACTGATTTGAAATCTGCTAATTATTTTTCCACCTTAGACTTAACAAGCGGGTATTGGCAAGTCCCTGTGGCTGAGAGAGATAAAGAAAAAATGGCATTCACCACACCAATGGGTCTAAGCTAATTTAATCGCATGCCGTTCGGACTCTGCAACGCATCCGGTACTTTCCAGCGACTGATGGAATGTTGCCTCGGACACAAGAACTTCGAGACCGTCCTCCTGTACCTAGATGATGTGATCGTCTACTCAAAGACTTACGAACAGCACTTAACAGACCTGGCAGAGGTGTTCGAAGCCTTATCCAAGTATGGTATGAAAATCAAACCATCCAAATGTCACCTTCTCAAGCCAAAGGTACAATACTTAGAGCACATCGTGAGTTCGGAGGGAGTAGCACCGGATCCCGAGAAAATAACTGCCATAAGGGATTGGCCAAGACCTACCAACGCAAAAGAAGTGAGGCAATTCTTGGGATTAGTGGGTTACAATCGTAGATTTATAAAAGGATTTACCAAATTGGCAGCGCCCTTGCAAGATGCTTTGATAGGGCAGACGAAGAAACCTTCAAACCGAAACCCTCCTTTTCAGTGGAACAACGAAAGAGAAGACTCCTTTGAACAACTAAAGAAGGCACTAACCGGAGAAGAAGTTCTGGCGTACCCGGATTACCATCAACCTTTCATCCTCTACACCTGATGCCAGTAATGTGGGATTGGGAGCGGTGCTGTCACAAAAGCAAGAAGGTCGGGAGAAAGTCATCGCCTTTGCAAGTAGAAAACTCCGGCCTACTGAAAGAAATTCTGAAAATTATAGCTCCTTCAAATTGGAGCTACTGGCAGTAGTTTGGGCTGTGACTGAACGTTTCAAACACTATTTGACCGGTGCAGAATTTATTGTCTATACTGACAACAATCCATTGACCCACCTAGACACGGCTAAATTAGGTGAACAGCGATGGATAGCCCGGTTATCTAATTACAACTTCGTGATCAAGTATCGAGCAGGTCGCAAGAATGGAAATGCCGATGCCCTATCCCGGATGCCACACTTGAGAGATGTAGAAGAAGAAACGGGGGGGGGGAGCTTGAAGAAATTGAACTACCAGCCTTTCATCAGCCCAAGGTAAAACATCGTCAGTCAAATACCTATCAGAAACAACAAGAAGTGAATTTTAATCCGTTAGCACACCATAGATGGGCTGACACCCAAGATAGCAATCCGGCTGTGAAGCTAGTGAAGGAACTATTGACTGAGCAAAGTGCATATCCCAATGAGGATGCCCCAAAAGAGACGCATCAACTCTGGAAAGAGAGAGGCAAAATGTTCCTGTATCAAGGGAAACTGTCATGGTTCCCAATGGCAAGGGAACGTAAGAAACATATAAATAACGAACGAGCTCTCGGGTGATGGAAACTCGAGTTGACCGTGAGCTAAATCTACCACACAACTAATAGTAGCCAGGGAGCATACCTACGGCTTCCTAAATGCCACGCGCCAGCCGGAGGACTAACTAAGCCTGGTAGAGGAAGAAACAGACCTGGCTTACCTCTAGGGAAATACCCCAAAAGATGATAGCAGCCCCCCACATGTAATAACGGTGAAATAAGAGGAAAAGACATACACAGTATGAAAGTAGATTTAGCAAAGAGAGGTCCACTTACTAGATAGCAGAAGGATACAAAAGAGGACTTCACGGTCAACTGAAAACCCTTTCAAAAAACCATCCTGAAATTACTTTAAGACTCCTGTGTCAACTCATGACACAGGAGTGGCAATTTCAGCCCGCAAGAGCTTCCAGCTACAGAGAATTACAAAAACTGCAAACTGGACTAAAGATACAAAACAAAAGGACAAAGTCCACTTAGCTGATCAGCAGACTAGTAGCAGGAACATGCAACCGAAGGCTCTGGTTACAATGATGACCGGCAAGGAAATGACTGGAGAGCAAGGCTAAATAGGAAACTCCCAAACGCTGATGGAAGCAGGTGAACAGAAGCAGCAAAGTGCAAACAAGTCACCAGTACCACCAGCAACCACCAGGGGAGCCCAAAAAGCGGATACACAACAGTACCCTCCCCTTAAGGAGGGGGCACCGAACCCTCACAAGAACCGCCAGGGCGATCTGGATGAGCCCTATGAAAGGCACGAACCAAATCCGAGGCATGAACATCAGAGGCAGTTACCCAAGAATTATCTTCCTGACCATAGCCCTTCCATTTAACCAGATATTGAAGTCTCCGTCTGGAAATACGGGAGTCCAAGATCTTTTCTACCACGTACTCCAATTCACCCTCCACCAGCACAGGAGCAGGAGGTTCAGTAGAAGGAACCACCGGTACCTCATATCTCTGCAACAGCGACCGATGGAACACATTATGGATAGCGAAAGATGCCGGGAGGTCCAAACGAAAGGAGACAGGGTTAAGAATCTCCAAAATCCTATAAGGACCGATGAACCGAGGCTTAAATTTAGGAGAAGAAACCCTCATAGGGACAAAACGGGAAGACAACCAAACCAAGTCCCCAACACGAAGGTGGGGGCCAACACGACGACGGCGGTTAGCAAACTGCTGAGTCCTCTCCTGGGACAATTCCAAATTATCCACCACTTGTCCCCAAATCTGATGCAACCTATCCACTACCGCATCCACTCCAGGACAATCCGAAGATTCAACCTGACCAGATGAAAAACGCGGATGAAACCCTGAATTGCAAAAGAAAGGAGAAACCAAAGTGGCAGAACTAGCCCGATTATTAAGAGCAAACTCCGCCAACGGCAGAAAGGCAACCCAATCATCCTGATCCGCAGACACAAAACACCTCAAATAAGTCTCCAAAGTTTGATTAGTTCATTCCGTCTGGCCATTGGTCTGAGGATGGAATGCAGACGAAAAAGACAAATCAATGCCCAACCTGGCACAGACTGCCCGCCAAAATCTAGACACGAACTGGGTACCCCTGTCAGAAACGATGTTTTCCGGAATACCATGCAGGCGAACCACATTTTGAAAAAACAGAGGGACCAACTCAGATGAGGAAGGCAACTTAGGCAATGGCACCAAATGAACCATTTTAGAAAAACGGTCACACACCACCCAGATGACAGACATCTTCTGAGAAACAGGGAGGTCCGAGATAAAGTCCATAGAGATGTGCGTCCAAGGCCTCTTCGGAATAGGCAAGGGCAACAACAACCCACTAGCCCTAGAACAACAAGGCTTGGCCCGAGCACACACATCGCAAGACTGCACAAAAACACGCACATCTCGAGACAGGGAAGGCCACCAGAAGGATCTAGCCACCAAATCTCTGGTGCCAAAAATTCCCGGATGACCTGCCAGAGTAGAAGAATGAACTTCCGAGATGACTCTAGTGGTCCACTCGTCAGGAACAAACAGTCTACCAGACGGACAACGATCAGGTCTATCCGCCTGAAATTCTTGCAAAACACGTCGCAAATCAGGAGAGACAGCAGACAAAACCACTCCATCCTTAAGGACACCAGCAGGTTCAGAATTCCCAGGAGAGTCAGGCTCAAAACTCCTAGAAAGAGCATCTGCCTTCACATTCCTAGAACCCGGTAAGTACGAGACCACAAAATTAAACCGGGAAAAGAACAACGACCAACGTGCCTGTCTAGGATTCAGGCGCCTGGCAGACTCAAAATAAATTAAATTCTTGTGATCAGTCAAAACTACCACCTGATGTTTGGCACCCTCAAGCCAATGACGCCACTCCTCAAATGCCCACTTCATGGCCAAAAGCTCCCGATTACCAACATCATAGTTTCGCTCGGCGGCCGAAAATTTTCGCGAAAAGAACGCACAAGGTCTCATCACTGAGCAGTCGGGACTTTTCTGCGACAAAACCGCCCCCGCTCCAATCTCGGAAGCATCGACCTCAACCTGAAAGGGAAGGGAAACATCAGGCTGGCGCAACACAGGGGCAGACAAAAAGCGGCGCTTAAGCTCCCGAAAGGCCTCCACGGCAGCAGGGGACCAATTGGCAACATCAGCACCCTTTTTAGTCAAATCCGTCAGAGGTTTAGCAACGCCAGAAAAACCAGCTATAAATCGACGATAAAAATTAGCAAAGCCCAAGAATTTCTGGAGACTCTTCAGAGAAGTAGGCTGCGTCCAGTAGTAAATAGCCCGAACCTTGACAGGGTCCATCTCAATAGAAGAAGGGGAAAAAATGTACCCCAAAAAGGACATTTTTTGAACCCCAAAAACACACTTTGAACCCTTTACACACAAAGAATTCTCCCGCAAAACCTGAAAAACCCTCCTGACCTGCTGAACATGAGACTCCCAGTCATCAGAAAAAATCAAAATATCATCCAAGTACACTATCATAAATTTATCCAAATATTCACGGAAAATATCATGCATTAAGGACTGAAAGACAGAAGGTGCATTAGAAAGGCCGAAAGGCATTACCAAATACTGAAAATGGCCCTCAGGCGTATTAAATGCGGTTTTCCACTCATCCCCCTGCTTAATTCGCACCAAATTATACGCCCCACGAAGATCAATCTTAGAGAACCACTTAGCCCCCCTTATGCGAGCAAACAAATCAGTCAGCAAAGGCAACGGATACTGATATTTGACTGTAATTTTATTCAGGAGTCGATAATCAATACAAGGCCTCAGAGAGCCATCCTTTTTAGAGACAAAGAAAAAACCGGCTCCTAAAGGTGATGAAGAAGGACGAATATGTCCCTTTTCCAGGGACTCCTTAATATACTCACGCATAGCAGCATGTTCAGGTACAGATAGGTTAAACAAACGACCCTTTGGAAATTTACTGCCAGGAATCAGATCTATGGCGCAATCACAATCCCTGTGAGGAGGGAGTGAACCAATCTTAGGCTCTTCAAAAATATCACGATAATCAGACAAAAATGCCGGAATCTCAGATGGAATAGATGACGAAATGGGCACCATAGGAGTGTCCCCATGAGCCCCCCGACATCCCCAGCTTAACACAGACATAGCTTTCCAGTCAAGGACTGGGTTATGAGACTGTAACCATGGTAATCCAAGCACCAAAACATCATGTAAATTGTACAACACAAGGAAGCGAATCACCTCCTGATGGTCTGAAGTCATACGCATAGTCACTTGCGTCCAGAACTGTGGTTTATTACAAGCCAAAGGTGTAGAATCAATACCCTTCAGAGGTATAGGGACTTCCAGAGGCTCTAAATCAAACCCACAGCGCCTGGCAAAGGACCAGTCCATAAGACTCAGAGCGGCGCCAGAGTCCACATAGGCATCCACAGTAATAACTGATAATGAACAAATCAAGGTTACAGACAAAATAAATTTGGACTGTAAAGTGCCAATTGAAACAGACTTGTCAACCTTCCTAGTACGTTTAGAGCATGCCGATATAACATGAGCAGAATCACCACAATAGAAGCATAACCCATTTTTACGCCTATAATTCTGCCGCTCGCTTCTGGACATAATTCTGTCACATTGCATTTTCTCTGGCGTCTCTTCAGAAGATACCGCCAAATGGTGCACGGGTTTGCGCTCCCGCAAACGCCGATCAATCTGAATTGCCATTGTCATGGACTCATTCAGACCTGTAGGCGCAGGGAACCCGACCATAACATCTTTAACGGCATCAGAAAGGCCCTCTCTGAAATTTGCCGCTAAGGCGCACTCATTCCACTGAGTAAGCACAGACCATTTACGAAATTTTTGGCAGTATATCTCAGCTTCATCTTGCCCTTGAGATAGGGCCATCAAAGCTTTTTCAGCTTGAATCTCCAAATTAGGTTCCTCATAAAGCAACCCTAAAGCCAGGAAAAACGCATCCACATTGAGCAACGCAGGATCCCCTGGTGCCAATGAAAATGCCCAATTTTGAGGGTCACCTCGCAGCAAAGAAATTACAATCTTAACCTGCTGGACAGGATCTCCTGAGGAGTGAGGTCTGAGAGAAAGGAATAATTTACAATTATATTTGAAATTCAGAAACCGAGATCTATCTCCGGAAAACACCTCTGGTGTAGGGATTTTAGGTTCAGAAATAGGAGTATGCATAACAAAATCTTGTAAATTTTGAACCTTCGTAGCAAGATTATTTAAACCTGCAGCCAAACTCTGAGGATCCATCTTTAAACAGGTGAGCTCAGAGCCATTCAAGGATTATAAGGAGAGAAAGGCAAAGGCAGTAATTAGAGCTGAAATACAACTGATCCAACTATGGAGCAAGCATAGGGAAAAAGAAAAAATTTTTTTTACAGACTTCCTTTTTCTCTCCTTTCTTCTGCCAATAAGTTTAACACATGGCCGGTCATACTGTCATGGTTCCCAATGGCAAGGGAACGTAAGAAACATATAAATAACGAACGAGCTCTCGGGTGATGGAAACTCGAGTTGACCGTGAGCTAAATCTACCACACAACTAATAGTAGCCAGGGAGCATACCTACGGCTTCCTAAATGCCACGCGCCAGCCGGAGGACTAACTAAGCCTGGTAGAGGAAGAAACAGACCTGGCTTACCTCTAGGGAAATACCCCAAAAGATGATAGCAGCCCCCCACATGTAATAACGGTGAAATAAGAGGAAAAGACATACACAGTATGAAAGTAGATTTAGCAAAGAGAGGTCCACTTACTAGATAGCAGAAGGATACAAAAGAGGACTTCACGGTCAACTGAAAACCCTTTCAAAAAACCATCCTGAAATTACTTTAAGACTCCTGTGTCAACTCATGACACAGGAGTGGCAATTTCAGCCCGCAAGAGCTTCCAGCTACAGAGAATTACAAAAACTGCAAACTGGACTAAAGATACAAAACAAAAGGACAAAGTCCACTTAGCTGATCAGCAGACTAGTAGCAGGAACATGCAACCGAAGGCTCTGGTTACAATGATGACCGGCAAGGAAATGACTGGAGAGCAAGGCTAAATAGGAAACTCCCAAACGCTGATGGAAGCAGGTGAACAGAAGCAGCAAAGTGCAAACAAGTCACCAGTACCACCAGCAACCACCAGGGGAGCCCAAAAAGCGGATACACAACAGGAAACTCTGTAGAAGATACACCAATCCGAAAACACATGAATTGGTTTGGCAAATTATCGTGCCTAAACAAGATGTGAGGATGGTCCTCGAGGCTTACCACAATGGTGCTGGTCACTTTGGTTGGAAAAAGCTAGAAGTACTTCTGAGAGAAAGATTTTATTGGGTCGGGATGAGAAAATCAATCGAACAGTGGTGTAGAAACTGTGGCCCGTGCAACCTCAGAAGGAACGATCAAAAGAGCCAAAGAGCACCACTGCAGCCCATAATCACCAAACAACCACTTGAACTGGTAGCCATGGACCACGTGAAGTTGACACCGAGCTGGTCCGGTTACGTCTATGCCTTGACCATCGTGGATCATTATTCACGCTTCTTGGTAGTAGTACCTGTAAAAGATCTGACTGCAAAAACAGCAGCCAAAGCGTTCCAAACGTACTTTTGTAGACCCCATGGATATCCGGAACAGGTTCTCACTGACCAGGGTACAGCCTTTGAATCAGAGATCTACAGAGAATTCTGTAATATGTATGGTTGCAAAAAGATCCGGACGACGGCCTATCATCCGCAAACAAACGGCTTATGTGAGAAGATGAACCATATTGTGATAGACCTACTAAAGACGGAGGAAGCAGATGCGAAACGCGCGTCGGGGTGATGGAGTTTCAGCGTGCCACGAGGCTGTGATCTTGTCATTTCAGTGATTGTGCTCAGGTAATATGTATTGGAACCGGCGTCATATTTATGATTTCCACTCTGTGCAGTAACATTTATTTTGCAGCATGGGTAGTGCAGGTGTGGATTAGCTGGGAGCAATTCATTTTATTTCATTTGACCGGGTTGCTTTGCCTGTCAGGCTGGTGGTCCGCCCATTTAGTTTACTATGGGCTTATCCATTATATGATCTACGTGTTGGGGGACTATTAGTGTCTAAAAAAATACTTTTTCACTCCAACTTGATTTGGGCATTTGCCCTATTGATTGGTGGAGTAATCTACTCTTCCCTACGTTCTTTTTGGGATAATAGGGCTGTATAATGTATATCCATATTTAAATTGATTCCTTCTCCATTGCACTGATTTTTAGGAAATACTAAATTGTATACAATGTAATAGGATTGAGGTTTACCTGGGCACACTCTATTTATTTATTCATTTTTTCCCTGATCTCTGTTTTGATATTTTTCTTGATTGTGAGGCATTATTTTAAATGTGTGTGTTTTGTATGTTAATAAAGAAATTTGGTTATCAAAATTCAATAACGCTTCTTGACTAAGAGGAGTTTAAGAACTCCATGGTCAGTATGTTCTCATTAAGTTTGAAGTGTTGCCCATCTGTGAGATAGAGGAAATGGGCTGGTGCGTTGTGCTTACTACTAAAGACTTTACCTGAAACGGAAAGGAATCAATGGCCAGAGAAATTGCCTGACTTGGTGGATCTGTATAATCATGTCCCGGTGAGCTCTACCAACTGCACCCCAGCTTATCTTATGCGTGCAAAACCCGGCCAATTGCCAATCGATCTAGAAATGGGAATTCTGAAACCAGACGCAGAAGTTCAAGACTCCAATTGGGATGTCGTACGGCAAAAGCAGTATCGCCAAGTGCAAGAGAGTGTGGAAAGAAGCCTCCAGCAAACAAGAGCGAACTTTCAACCAGAATGCTCTAGCAACTCCATTAAGACCGGGTGACCAAGTACTCAAGAGGAATCGTCGAACCAATAAACTGGATAATCAATGGGAAGCCGTACCCTACACAGTTTTACCAACAAGAATGGATAATCCTAAAATGTGTCTCATTAGCAAAAACGGAGGTTTAACATCTGTACTAGTGTCAAGAGAAAATCTTAAATTATGTCCGGAAACGTTGAAAGAGCCAGAAGTTGTCCAGCCAGAATCAGAAGTTATTCAACCTATACAGGTTCAACCAGTAAAGGAAAAAGAGGAGGAAATGTATCACACTTGTATAGGAGACTTTCCCAAAACCCTACTTACATACCATGGTGCAGTAGTGGTTCCCATGGTGGCCTTTTATCCAACACCGAATCCAATATTAGTACTACAAGAGGTTCCAGGTCAGGAAGAACAGATTCCTGATCAGAGTGATCCCATTCACGGTGGACTTGCCAACCCCTTAGTGGTGGAATTATCTTTAGCAGAGAGGGCAGATACTATATCCGCAGTAGACAGAAGTACACCACATGAAGAGACACCGTTATTACGTAGATCCCAGCGTAGTACCCAGGGTTAATTACCGGCCAGGTATGCGGATTACCAACTATAAGACTATAGTCATTGTTATCGTTCTGTAACGTTTAAGCCCAGTACCTACAGAGACTTACCTGTATGAACTTTTTGCATATTCTTGAACTTTTTATCAGCCCGGAAACACTAAATCAAAGCTCTGGAAAGACTGCTTTGTGAACTTTGCTTCCTAGTACCTTCAAGGATAGAACTGTATTAATGGACGCTATTTGAAGTGACTTTTTACAGAATTCCATTTTTTTTTTGTTTCTTTGAGTGGTTTTTGTAACTTTTCATTTTTAAGACTCTGTACATATCAATTGTTATTTCAAAATGTTATCATCCCACAGTCCCGGAGTACTGTTCTTAACTAAGGGGGAATGTGGCGCCCCTAGGGGTATTTGCCACAAAAAATAGTTATTGACACCAAATACAAATATTAAAATAGCAAGACTGCACTACCATCTCCGGCCAGAAGGGGGAGCTCCAGAGACTCCCCTTGATCTATTCTGGTCTGAGAAAAGGACTGGCAGTTGGGTTGAGGAGTTGAAAGTGAGAGGTCGTATAACTGAACTCCTAACAGCCCTATGACGGATTATAGGCCCGTGATACCCATAGTAGGAAAAGAGGAATAGAGAAAAAGGACATTGTGAGAACCGGGTAGCAATAACCTCTACCCAGAATAGGCGCAGAGACGGATACCGGATCCGTGGCTATATTCATTATATATAATACAGCAACCGGAAGGAAGTGAGGTGATATCAGCTTCACCAGGGTAAGACGCAGCAACAGACACAGAGTTCAGCGGTACTCCCAGAGGGGGTAAGCCGACAAAAAGGGCTCGGGTTGTCCGTCGAACCAGAGCACAGAAGAGACAGATTGGGTCGGCAGCCAGTTCATAAACAGCAGCAGGGCCATACAGAAACTGCGCATAATAAGAGGTGGAAATCCTTACAGGGTCAAAGTAATTCAGAGTTCTTAAACAGACTCCGGTGACAGTATTGGTTGCAAATCCCTTTTTGTTGAAGTAAACTGGTTAAACGTTCAGCGCCTCAGTCTTTCATTTGGACAATAGCCATCAATCCAGGATCGGGGTCATCACAGCTGAGAGGACCTGCTGCTGATCAAGTAAGTGCCTGTTCCTTCATGATATCCCTTACACTGTGCATCGCCTGAGGCCACAGCACCGGGTCAAGCCACTAGTGACATCCCCCTCAAGAGACGGACCTCATTGATCTGGTGCTGGGTACCTCGGTCTCACGGGCGTCACATATACATCTTCAGTTCTTGAGCTTTTTCTCATCACTCACTTTTTTTATTGTGTTTGTTTTTGTTTTTTTGTGTCCTGCTACACTTGGCTGTCTGCTATTCTGATCCTCGCTGTTCCATGTGCCATCCGGCAAGTCCTGTTGTGAATTCCGTCTGGGCTCCCTCTGGTGGCCTTTAGCGATACTGCGGGTCTGTAGCAGGGCTCAGCTGCCTCATTTCCTGCTATGCTGGTCCCTATTTAACTCCACCTGGACCTTCACTTGTTGCCTGCTGTCGTTGTATTCAGTACTGGTTCTGACCTCTCCTGGATTTCCCTTGTGACCTGTCTCCTGCTGGAGAAGCTAAGTCTTGCTAGTTCTTTTGCTCATTGTTTCCTTGAAAATGTTTCTCAGTATATGATGAGTTCAGTCCAGCTTGCTTATATGTGCTTTCTTTTCAAGAAAGTTTTCGCCTGCAGAGCGGAATTATGATGTTGGTAATCGGGAGTTGTTGGCAATGAAGTGGGCATTTGAGGAGTGGCGACATTGGCTTGAGGGAGCCAAGCATCGTGTGGTGGTCTTGACAGATCACAAGAATTTGACTTATCTCGAGTCTGCTAAACGGCTAAATCCTAGACAGGCTAGATGGTCGCTGTTTTTCTCCCGTTTCGATTTTGTGGTTTCATACCTTCCGGGGTCGAAAAACGTGAAGGCTGATGCCCTTTCTAGGAGCTTTGTGCCTGACTCTCCGGGAGTTTCTGAACCGGCTGGTATCCTCAGAGAGGGGGTGATTTTGTCTGCCATCTCCCCTGATTTGCAACGAGTGCTGCAGGAATTTC
This sequence comes from Ranitomeya variabilis, assembly GCF_051348905.1. Lineage (NCBI taxonomy): Eukaryota > Metazoa > Chordata > Amphibia > Anura > Dendrobatidae > Ranitomeya > Ranitomeya variabilis. The sequence goes on along the minus strand of NC_135235.1, from coordinate 256,157,514 downwards.
AGGCCAATAGACCTGACAGCTGTCCACCAGAGAGACTGTTTGTCCCGGATAGATGGACCAGTAGAGTCATTTCCGAGGTTCATTCTTCGGTGTTGGCGGGTCATCCTGGGATTTTTGGTACCAGGGATTTGGTGGCTAGGTCCTTTTGGTGGCCTTCCTTGTCGCGGGATGTGCATTCCTTTGTGCAGTCCTGTGGGATTTGTGCTCGGGCTAAGCCTTGCTGTTCTCGTGCCAGTGGATTGCTTTTGCCTTTGCCTGTCCCGAAGAGGCCCTGGACGCATATTTCCATGGATTTTATTTCGGACCTTCCAGTCTCTCAGAGGATGTCTGTTATCTGGGTGGTTTGTGATCGTTTTTCTAAAATGGTCCATTTGGTGCCCTTGCCTAAGCTGCCTTCCTCCTCCGATTTGGTTCCACTGTTTTTTTCAGAATGTGGTTCGTTTGCATGGCATTCCTGAGAACATTGTGTCTGACAGAGGATCCCAGTTTGTGTCCAGATTTTGGCGGTCCTTTTGTGCTAAGATGGGCATTGAACTATCTTTTTCATCGGCCTTCCATCCTCAGACGAATGGCCAAACCGAACGAACTAATCAGACCTTGGAGACTTATCTGAGATGTTTTGTTTCTGCTGATCAGGATGATTGGGTGACTTTTTTGCCATTGGCTGAGTTCGCCCTCAATAATCGGGCTAGTTCTGCTACTTTGGTTTCACCTTTTTTTTGCAATTCTGGTTTTCATCCTCGTTTCTCCTCAGGTCAGGTTGAGCCTTCTGACTGTCCTGGGGTGAATTCTGTGGTGGATAGGTTGCAGCAGATTTGGAACCACGTGGTGGACAATTTGACGTCACAAGAGAAGGCTCAGCGCTTTGCTAACCGCCGTCGCTGTGTGGGTCCCCAACTTCGTGTAGGGGATTTGGTATGGTTGTCTTCTCGGTATGTTCCGATGAAGGTTTCCTCTCCTAAGTTCAAACCTCATTTCATCGGTCCTTATAAGATTTTGGAAATCCTCAACCCTGTGTCATTTCGTTTGGACCTCCCAGCATCGTTTGCCATTCACAATGTCTTCCATAGGTCATTGTTGCGGAGATATGTGGTGCCTGTGGTTCCTTCTGTTGATCCTCCTGCTCCGGTCTTGGTCGAGGGAGAATTGGAGTATGTGGTGGAGAAGATCTTGGATTCTCGTATTTCGAGACGGAAGCTTCAGTACTTGGTTAAGTGGAAGGGCTATGGTCAGGAGGATAATTCCTGGGTTGTCGCCTCTGATGTCCATGCGGCCTATTTGGTTCGTGCCTTTCATTCGGCTCGTCCTGATCGGCCTGGGGGCTCTGGTGAGAGTTCGGTGACCCCTCCTCAAGGGGGGGGTACTGTTGTGAATTCCGTCTGGGCTCCCTCTGGTGGCCTTTAGCGATACTGCGGGTCTGTAGCAGGGCTCAGCTGCCTCATTTCCTGCTATGCTGGTCCCTATTTAACTCCACCTGGACCTTCACTTGTTGCCTGCTGTCGTTGTATTCAGTACTGGTTCTGACCTCTCCTGGATTTCCTTTGTGACCTGTCTCCTGCTGGAGAAGCTAAGTCTTGCTAGTTCTTTTGCTCATTGTTTCCTTGAAAATGTTTCTCAGTATATGATGAGTTCAGTCCAGCTTGCTTATATGTGATTTTTCGCTTGCTGGTAACTCTGGGGTGCAGAGTGCGCCCCTCACATCTTGAGTCGGTGTGGAGGGTTCTTGTACTTTCTGCGTGGATAGTTTTTGATAGTTTTTGTACCGACCGCACAGATTCCTTGCTATCTTCTGTCTATCTAGCGTTAGCGGGCCTCATTTGCTTAAACCTGTTTTTCATTCCTACGTTTGTATTTTCCCCTTAACTCACCGTTATTATTTGTGGGGGGCTGTCTAAACTTGGGGGTTATTTCTCTGAGGCAAGTGAGGCTTTTGTTATGATCCCAGTGGCTTAGGATCACAAATCTAACCAGCTAAGTCAGAGATAATAGGACAAGCTCTGGGGATGTGGTAACTGGACTGACCGCAAAACCTGATCCTAACCAAACACACTAAAGGTAGCCGTGGAACGTATCCTGAAATCCTAGACGTCTCTTCACGGCCTGAGAAACTGACTACCCCTAAAGAGAAAGTACAGACCTCACTTGCCTCAGAGAAATAACCCCAAAGATATAGAAGCCCCCACAAATAATTACGGTGAGTTAAGAGGAAAAGACAAACGCAGAGATGAAACAGATTAAGCAAATGAGGCCCGCTAACGCTAGATAGCAGAAAATAGCAAGGGATTTGTGCGGTCAGTAAAAAACCCTATGCAAAAATATCCACGCAGAGAATGCGAGAACCCCCACACCAACTAACGATGTGGGGGGAGCAACTCAGCACCCCAGAGCACCAGCAAGCAGGGAAATCACATATTAGCAAGCCGGACTAAACAAATCATATACTAGGACACATCTTGAACACAGATAAGCAAAAATAAGCAAACAAAACTTAGCTTCTCTTGGAGAGACTGATAACGGAAGTAGACAGGAGCAATCAGAATAGCACTGAATACAACGACAGCAGGCATGAACTGAGAGTCCAAGTGAGCTTAAATAGAAACCCAGACCACAGATAACGAGACAGCTGATGCCGGTCACAAACCTGCAGAAAGACAGCACTCACACAGTACCACTTGTGAACACAAGAGGGAGCCCAGAAATAGAGTTCACAACAGGCTTTGCTTTCTCTCTAGGGGTAGCTAGTTTCTCAGGCTGTGAAGAGGCGTCTAGGTTTTTAGGTAACGCTCCACGGCTGCCTTTAGTGTGTGTGGATAGGATCAGGATTGCGGTCGGTATAGTTTCCACATCCCCGGAGCTTGTCCTAATATTCAGGTTTACCTATCAGGTCAGTTTGGTGATCCTACCACCGGATCATAACAAAGTCCAGCCGGCTGTACCATTGTCCACAGTCTGTTTGTTCACCATGATCTGTGGCTTAGTGAATCCACACCACTGAAGTTGTCCATATTACTGGTAAATGTAAAATCAGTTATGCTACATTTATATATATTACTCGTAAAATTTCACCAAGCTTCATAGAGCAGGATAGCCCCTTAAATCTGTAACGTGGTCTACTAATACATATTTCTGGCATGCCCTTTAACAGAGCACAGTTCTGTTTTCTGGTTGTTCATCCAGGTTTCTCTGCTCACCAGCGAGAGGAAATTTGTCTGAAGACCTGATCTGCTATTCTGCAAGCACTGCATGAGTTGTGCAGCCAAGATCAAGCTCCGATTTTTCAAAGTCGCATATCAACAAGAGAGTTCATTAAAAGCAATATTTACCCTGGTGACAGAGGGAATTCTCCAGACTAGACTCTTGTCGGAAATAAAGGAAAAAGAAATAAACCCAGTCAGCGCGTTTCTTCCTTGGAGTCTAATAAAACTTCTGCTACCAGAGCGGAAAAAAAAAATCAAAACATTATTAAACTGATATTAAAAAAACAAAAAAAAAATTTTTGCACGTAAAGTACTGCCAACCAATCAGCATTGATCAAACCACTAATCATTAGCAGTTTCTTATAGATCTCATGTGCCTTACCTAATCTAGTAAAAATGTACAGTCCCTATAATTTCAGGTGACTGCTTGGAATAGTCAAGAAAATCAAGAAGAACAGTATCCAATCCAGGTGAAAAAACAAAAATACCTCTTTATTTTGCCATAATGCGACGTTTCGACCAATTGTAGGTGTTTCTTCATGCTTGAAAAAGACCTACAATTGGTCGAAATGTCGCATTATGGCAAAATAAAGAGGTATTTTTGTTTTTTCACCCAGATTGGATACCGTTCTTGATTTTCTGTTATACATTTTTCCTATTCGGTCCTTTGAATTCTGAACGTGCACTCTGATATCTGAAGTGCTGTCGGCTGTTGCTATTGTATTTTGTGCTTAGAATTTGCTGTCCTGTTTCAGAAGTAAAGCTATTTCTGACCATTATATGACTTGTATCCTGCATTTTTCACAGGTTTTCCCCTCGGCAAGCTCTAGCTCAAATTTTCAGTTGTCTGTAAGGCCTCTTTGACACTTCCGTTTTTTGCCATCCGTCCAATCCGTCGTTTTGGTAAAAAAAACGGATCCTGTAAATGTGCCCGCAGGATGCGTTTTTTTGCCATAGACTTTTATTGACAGATTGCGACGGATGGCCACATGTCGCATCCGTCGCAACAGATGCGTCATGTTTTTGCGATCTGTCGTGACGAAAAAACGTTCAAGGGAACGTTTTTTCGTCCATCAGATCCGCCATTTCTGACCGCGCATGCGCCGCCGGAACTCCGCCCCCTCCTCCCCGGACTTCATAATGGGCAGCGGATGTGTCGGAAAACTGCATCCGCTGCTCACGTTGTGCACAATTTTGCACAACGTCCATCGGTACGTCGGGCTGACGGTTTGCGACGGCCCTGTACCGATGGAAATGTGAAAGAGGCCTAAGCTATTGGATGTAGACTGACTGCTCTGATGTCTCCCATACATAGCACACAGACATGAAGCATTCCTGCTCTCCTGTCTTTATATTGCACGTATTCAGAAGCAGCATTGTTTTGGGGGGCATTGTACAGCAATACTGCATAGTGTAGCTGTGAATCCAGCTTTGGAGTAAGATGGAACAGTTACTAAAAGCAGGAGCAGGTATTGAATGTCTGATTGCCCCTTGATTTCTTAACGTACTCTTTCATTCTCTTCTCTTACAAGATAGCAGAAGCATAAGGGACATTATATAGGAGTACTGACTATTGTAGCTGTGAATCCAGAACCAGGATGAGATGAACAGCTAATAAAAAGCAGCAGCATGATCTTTGTGTCTCCATACCTCTATTAATTTGTTCCTCCTTACTACTACACCCTCATTCTCCATAGACTTCAATGAGCAACAGTAATCTGATTTCTCAGTGAACTGAGACCCTCATGCCTTAAGTAGGACAGATTTTCGAAGTTTTTCAGTGTAACTAATGAGTTCAGGAGACGAATTGGCTGCTAAACAGAGAATGAAGCAGATTTCTCTCATCATAAATATTACAAAGCTTCTTACATTCCTTTTGTACCATTGATTTATGTAAAGTTTGTTGATACGACACGTGCAGCAGGAAGTTTTAATCATTTGCTGCACCTGAGCGTACCGCCATCATTCAGATGGTTTTTAGATTTTTTGGGACTTTTGCAATTCCCTCTTGGTGCGGCAGAGATTAGACTCTTGCTTATCAGTCATTTCCACAGGAGTTGCTATAATTACCATTTTTCCTTTTGCTTATTTTCTTACATTTAGATTCTGTCTTTATTAATCTTTTAGCTTTATTCCATGTAACCTTGGTTTTGAAAGAAACTACACAACACATTCTTCAGTATTCTGTTTCCTGGAGCGATTTTAGACATTCTGGACTATTCATGTATAAAAAAGGAACCTGCATATTTTAGTAGAAAAGGAGGAGATCCCCATTGTGATTACACATTACATGGCAGGTTATCTGGAACAGGACTAGACACAGCAGCTGGATTTCTAAACCAAAATTATAGGTTTATGGGACATTCAACATAACGTCTGGAAAAAGTAGAAATGTTGTAACATACAGTACAGACCAAAAGTTTGGACACACCATCTCATTTAAAGATTTTTCTGTATTTTCATGACTATGAAAATTGTACGTTCACACTGAAGGCATCAAAGCTATGAATTAACACATGTGGAATTATATACTTAACAAAAAAGTGTGAAACAACTGAAATTATGTCTTATATTCTAGGTTCTTCAAAGTAGCCACCTTTTGCTTTGATGACTGCTTTGCACATTCTTGGCATTCTCTTGATGAGCTTCAAGAGGCAGTCACCGGGAATGGTCTTCCAACAATCTTGAAGGAGTTCCCAGAGATGCTTAGCACTTGTTGGCCCTTTTGCCTTCACTCTGCGGTCCAGTTCACCCCAAACCATCTCGATTGGGTTCAGGTCTGGTGACTGTGGAGGCCATGTCATCTGGCGTAGCACCCCATCACTCTCCTTCTTGGTCAAATAGCCCTTACACAGCCTGGAGGTGTGTTTGGAGTCATTGTCCTGTTGAAAAATAAATGATGGTCCAACTAAATGCAAACCGGATGGAATAGCATGCCGCTGCAAGATGCTGTGGTAGCCATGCTGGTTCAGTATGCCTTCTATTTTGAATAAATCCCCAACAGTGTCACCAGCAAAGCAACCCCACACAATCACACCTCCTCCTCCATTCTTCACGGTGGGAACCAGGCATGTAGAGTCCATCCGTTCACCTTTTCTGCGTCGCACAAAGACACGGTGGTTGGAACCAAAGATCTCAAATTTGGACTCATCAGACCAAAGCACAGATTTCCACTGGTCTAATGTCCATTCCTTGTGTTCTTTAGCCCAAACAAGTCTCTTCTGCTTGTTGCCTGTCCTTAGCAGTGGCTTCCTAGCAGCTATTTTACCATGAAGGCCTGCTGCACAAAGTCTCCTCTTAACAGTTGTTGTAGAGATGTGTCTGCTGCTATAACTCTGTGTGGCATTGACCTTGTCTCTAATCTGAGCTGCTGTTAACCTGCGATTTCTGAGGCTGGTGACTCGGATAAACGTATCCTCAGAAGCAGAGGTGACTCTTGGTCTTCCTTTCCTGGGGCGGTCCTCATGTGAGCCAGTTTCTTGGTAGCGCTTGAGGGTTTTTGCCACTGCACTTGGGGACACTTTCAAAGTTTTCTCAATTTTTCGGACTGACTGACCTTCATTTCTTAAAGTAATGATGGCCACTCGTTTTTCTTAGCTGCTTTTTTCTTTCCATAATACAAATTCTATCAGTCTATTCAGTAGGACTATCAGCTGTGTATCCACCAGACTTCTGCTCAACACAACTGATGGTCCCAACCCCATTTATAAGTCAAGAAATCCCACTTATTAAAACTGACAGGGCACAACTGTGAAGTGAAAACTATTCCCGGTAACTACCTCTTGAAGCTCATCAAGAGAATGCCAAGAGTGTGCAAAGCAGTTATCAAAGCAAAAGGTGGCTACTTTGAAGAACCTAGAATATAAGACATAATTTCAGTTGTTTCACACTTTTTTGTTAAGTATATAATTCCATATGTGTTAATTCATAGTTTTGATGCCTTCAGTGTGAATGTACAATTTTCATAGTCATGAAAATACAGAAAAATCTTTAAATGAGGTGTGTCCAAACTTTTGGTCTGTACTGTACATATTGTAAACTTTTGTTTTCCACCAAAAAGAAGATGTAAAGAGTGAGAAAAACTTGGTGGTTTTCTTTCAGGAACAGTGCCACACCTATACACAGGTCATGTGTGGTATTGCAGCATAGCTTCAGCTGTAATACAAGACAAAACCTCTGCACAAGGGTGGAGCTGTTTCTGGAAGAAAGCAGATCCTGTTCTAATTTTGAGCAGCCTTTATGAAGGTGTCTGTATAGTCAAGACTTCATTGATGTTCGGTCCATGGTGGTATGGTGCTACGTTGTTGCAAAAGGCATGGTAAAAAATGTATGTGAAATGATTGTTAATGGCAGTGACTTGCATGACTGTGCAGGCTCAGCGGTGTTGCGGTTGCTGCCTAAGACCCTACCCAAGGACTGTCTGCACTTAGTCTGACCAGATAAAGATGAGAAATAAAGTGCAGCACATGGGCCATAGTAACACACATAGCAATTGTGTCATTTTAGAAGTTGAAGATCCATCTCTTCATTGTAAGTACAGGGCGGCTTTTCACTTTCAAAGGTGCCCGCACCAGTTATCATTTTTTCTGCTTGGTTGAGAACTATGCAGCAAAAAAAAAAAACCATGAGTAGGTTTAGAATACTGTGTCTGGGTAAGGACAAGGGAGGCACAAATAAGCTTTATCTGTACGACTTCTGTGCCTGAAATCCACATTGAAAAACTGTTGCAATTCTTCATAAAAAGTGGGCGCTTTTTTTGCTGTGCTGTTCCAGCTGCATGACACAGACTGCCACAAAGTGATACCATAGTAATAAGACAAGTCTAGGTTTTCATTGTTAATGAAGCGCTCCCATTAAAGTTTATGATCTCTTAATATATTGCAATAATAAACTGCTTATTTTTCCCTTCTACTTATCTAATTCTTGTCTTTTCTAATTTCTCTGTTTTATGTACAAACAATAAGTCTCATTTCCCTGCATGAGTCATCCCTCCTCAACTCCTGATTCAGCTGCTCCCTCCTCCGCATGCTAGGGACTTTTGCAGTGATATAGGATTGTAGTTCTAATGATGACTCATGCAAGGAATAAAGGTTTCCTTTTTCTACATAGAGTTTAGTGGCCAAAACCATGTTAAAAGTGCTTGTCCCTTTTCAGGCTGCAGTTATAAATCCTGCTGTTGAATTCTGGGTGTAATGACTACAGGAGAGAGTGTTATTACTTACCGCCTATTCCAGCGTCGGACTGGAACACTTTGGGCCCACCAGAGAAAATCATTCTTGGGGCCCACTATGTAGCTACATAGAAATAGATACAAGACCACCAATTGTGCGGTAAAAAGCGCTAATATCAGGGTATAATATAAGGTAGTTCAAGTCTTAATTATGTAGCAAGGGTTGGGGTAGCCCCCACATAGAATATAATGTAGCCCCCTCATAAAATATAATGCAGTCCTCTCTCATAGAATATAATGCAGCACCCCACAAAATATAATGCAACCCCCTCTGGTATAACGCAGTCCCCACCATAGAATATAATGTAGCCCCCCTCATATAGTATAATGCAGCCCACCACAGAATATAATGTAGTCCCCTGAGAGAATGCAGCCCCACCACAGAATATAATGCAGCCCTCCCATAGAGTATACTGTAGCCCCCTCATATAGTATGATGTAGCCCCCATAATATAATGTAGTACCCCCACAGAATATAATGTAGCCCCTTCATAAAGTATAGTGCAGCCCCTCTCCACCCCATCATTGTCCTCATCACCACCTCCATCATTGCCTTCTCCCCCTCCCCCTCTATCATTCTCCCACACCATCTCCATCACTGCCCATTCCACCACCTGCATCATTGCCTCCTCCCTCACCATCATTGTCCATTTCATCACCTCCTTCATCACCTCCATCATCACCTCCATCATTGCCTCACCCCACCACCATCATTGCCCATTTCATCACCTCCATCATTGCATCCCCCACCACCATCATTGCCCATCACCACCATCATTGCCTCCCCTACCACCATAATTGCCCATCACCATCATTGCCTATCACCTCCGTTATTGCCTATCACCTCCGTTATTGCCCATCACCTCCATCATCATTGCCCATCACCTCCATCATTGCCTCCCTACCATCATTGCCTATCACCTTCATCATTGCCTCCCCACCATCATTGCCCATCACCTCCATCATTGCCTCCCTACCATCATTGCCTATCACCTTCATCATTGCCTCCCCACCATCATTGCCTTTCACCTCCATCATTGCCCATCACCTCCATCATTGCCTCCCCCACCACCATCATTGCCCATCACCTCCATCATTGCCTCTCCACCATCATTACTTATCACCTAGATTGCCTATCACCTCCATCATTGCCCATCTCCTCCATCATTGTCTCCCCCCCACCACCATCATTGCCCATCACCTCCATCATTGTCTCCCCACCACCATCATTACCCATCACCTCCATCATCTCCCCTCACCAATATCATTGTCCTTCACCACCACCACAAACACACACACATACACTCACACACAGGCACAAACACACATGCAGGCAGGCACACACACGCAGGCACACAGCACAGCTCACCTCCCCGCAGCAGCAGCTCATCCCAGCAGCCTCTTCCTCACTGGAAGCTTTCTGACTGAGACAGCATGCTGGATGATGACGTCATCCAACTGGGCTGTCTCAGACAGGAAGCAGGATGCCGGGATGTGAGCTGCTCTGTGAGTCTGTGCCTGCATATGTGTGTATGTGTGCGGTGCTGTGTGTGTATGTGTGTGGTGGTGAGGCTTTACATGCGGGCAGTGTTAGCTGCAGCCTGCGGCTAACGCTGCCTGCTATTAAAGAGAAATGGTATTCACGCTTCCCCACGCCCATAGGGGCGTGGGGAAGCGTGAATATTCATTCTGCTTTAGCAGCGGGGACAGGATCCTGTCTCCAGATGCTGCTACTGGCACAGGGCAGGCCCCCTTGACTCAGGGGCCCCATAGCCACTGGCTGGGGGCCCCTGGAGCAGTGGGAGCCCTAGGCAGCTGCTGGCCAGTATGCCAGCAGGTGTCAGTGCCTGGGCCCACCGGAGAATCCTCCGGTTCTCTGGTGGGCCATTCCGAGTCTGGCCTATTCACATAAATAGGTGACCATGTATTATACAGTGACAAGCAAAAGTGTAACAAATAAGTCAGTCTCTATAATCACCTCCATAAAAGTTGCATAGAGGATGAGTTATGCAGGTTTTAGGAATTGCCCAAAAATGCTGCAATGAAGGGCAGATTTTCAGCTTTGCCTGTAGCTGCTATAAAGGAGTCCCAGGCCTGTCCTTCCAGCCATGTATTAGGTTAGAAGAGCCCATGGAATGTGACATATATAAGGCCGATCATGAAGCAGAACTTCATAATCACATCTATGTGCTGTCTTCCATGAAAGGCAGCAGAGAGCGACGCCGCACCGTTTTTGTCGAGGACATTCTAGAATTCTCTACCGTAGGCGAATCTGAACGATACTGCAGTTATTCTTGCTTGGAGACCATTTACGTAACGTGCAGACAAGCAGAAGGCCTGGCACAGATGGTATGGGAACTCGGCGAGATTCCTCCCTCTATTTACAATGTTCCTTTTTCATAACCTTCTGCTTCCACCACTAAAACAAAAATTAGATTATGGGAAAAATAAACGTCGATCTCCCGATTAAATGTGATGAAAACACCGGCATTAAATTGCCTGCGTCTAAAGAGTCCCCCGGCATGGAGCTTGTCTACGAGACGGTATTCCTCAGATATTTCATAAAGCTTTATCTCGTCAAGAGTCTGGGAAAGGTAAGAGCATGTTGAGGTCCTGCGGGAGATATTAATAACAGAGCACCCTGGCTTGATTCGTGTTTTCTTTAATCCATGCCTTAGATGCTGAATTGTAAGAAACCAAGTTTCCGTAACCTCCCTCTCTCAAGCCGCTTTGTTTTTTGTGCTTTCTCGCTAATTATTTTGCTTTGGTTGTGGTCTGATTTCAGGCGGCTGCTGTTCTCTGGAGGACCTGACTGCAATGCGCTTTTATCATCTAAAAAACGATCTTCAGTAAACAAAATAAGAAGTCGTATTAATGTCGGGAACGCCAGCTGCTTAATATCAAAGCCAAGGAGTCAGGCGAGACGGCGTAATGGCTGATTCTGGTGCCATCACCTCTACACCTTCTCTCTTCATTAGAACGGAGGTAGAATTTTTTTTAAAAAAAAAGACAAAACGGCAGAGAAATCCATAGGATGGGGTGAAACCAGGCACCGTGACATTTATTTTTAGAAATCTGATAATTAGGCTAGTCGTGCATGCACACAATACACGGCAGATAAATTGGACGGCCGCTTATTATTACAGTCGCCGAAACATTCGATTTCCTTGTTGCCTCATTTACACTGGAACCATGTTCATTTACACACACGTCGGCCCGAGACGCTGACCTTTCTCATTCTGCACAATTACTTTACTCCGTCCGTTAACAATTCTCGGTATTGCATTTGGTAATTAATAAGTCATGGAATAAAGATTTAGCAGAAATTAATTTGCTCTCACATGAATGGTATTCTCTCTGATAAAGATCTATGCTGTCTGGAGCCCCAAAAAATCCAGAAGAATTTGTAGAGGAAAGACAATGCGGTTTATTCTCAACACGTTTAAAAGTTGGACTAACTTCACAGAGTTAAACAGAAAACAGCATCTTTGATTCTTCCACAGCATCTTTACATGCACGGCTGCTTCACTTTGACGTAATGTTCCAGAGACCCCATTCCAATGGTGAATTTTACAGCCGTCTGAAGTCCCCAACAACTCCCCCTTGATTTTATTGACCGTTAAAATCACGGTTTGAAGTTGTCACGTCCACCTGTGCAGAAGCATTTCATTCCTGGGGTGCAGGTGAAGTTTGTTTGTGGGGGTGCAGGTACAGTTAGTTAGTTTCTGGGGGTGCAGGTAGTTTGATCGTGGGGGTGCTTTTCCTGGGGGTAAAAGTGCAGTTTGTTCCTGAGGATGCATGAGCAGTTTTTCCTGAGGTCTAAAGGGTAAGGTTTCTCCTTGTGGAGAGTGACATACCAGCTCTGGTTTGTCAAGGTAAGGAGGCTTATTCGCCATGCAATGCTCCTCTGCAATTTGCATATACAGTTTTTCCTGGTGGTGCAAGCGCAGTTTGTCCCAGGGGATGCAGGTACAGTTTGATCTTGGGGGTGCTTTTCCTGGGAGTAAAGGCACAGTTTGTTCCTGAGGATGCAGGTACAGATTGTTCCTAGTGGTGCAGGCGGTTTGTTACTGGGGATGCAGGTACAGATTGTTCTTGGAGGTGCAGGCGCAGTTTTATTCCTGGTGGTGCAGGTGCAGATTGTTCTTGGGGAGGCAGGTGCAGTTTGTCCCTGGGAATAAAGGTGCAGTTTGATCTTGGGGGTGATGATGAATTTTGTTTCTTGAATTGAAGGCAGTTTGTTCCTGTGGATGCAAACGCAGTTTGTCCTTTTGGCTCAGGCGCAGTTTGTTCCTGGGGGTGCAGGTGCAGAACTCCTGCACATTGTTGTAAAACTTTCTTTCTTTCAGTACCATGGTCAGCAACTTGAAAGTTTCACTGTCACATGCCTGTAAGTCTACTACTCAGCAAGGTTATTAGGTAAAAGGAGTCTGTCAGTAATTCACTCCCTATTTATGTAAGGAAAGTTGGGGAATTGTATTTTGTAGGGAGGCATAGGAGACATCTAGGGCGCCGGTAGATGTGGTAAGATCCATTGTGGAGTCTTGTGTAGCTCAAAGCCTCCTGATTTGCACAATGAATTGGCTCTATAAACCCCTATGGCATTGCTCAGAGATTTCTTTCACTTTATATCTACCCCAATGGAAATTTCAAGTTACATTTATAGACTAAATTGGGGTTGGATGGTCATTTGCCTTGTAATTGAATGTAAGAGGGAGATGAAAGAGGGAAAATTCTCTGAGTGATCAGGTGCAGAGCATCCACATGAATTCTACATCCCATACATGTAAATGAGACTTTCATAATCCTGTTCACATACATTGTAAAATGTCCACACGAATAAGTGGCATGCTGCAGGAAAGCGGAAAGGCAGAAAATTAGCCCCATTGATTTAGGTTAGTCTTCATTTGTATCTTCGCAGAGCAATCTGAATCTTGCAGAATAAATCTGAGTATTATCCTTGGAAATGCAGTTATCCATATCCAACCTGTCAGATCTATATCCTGTCCCAAAAATGCAAACACAGAGGTCTGGAAAACAAAAAGCAAAGTTTATGTAAGAAGGACAGCAAATAAAACGTCAGGGACTTATTCAAGCCTCCACTTTTTGTCTGGATGAATGCTTTAACCCTACTATAAAAAAAAAAAGAAGAAAAAAAAAGATAATTGGTAAAAGAGCAATAACATTTATTTATTTTTTTTTTTTTAATTGGTGCAGTGTGAAATTCTTGACAGCTGAAACAACCTCCGGCTGATGACACCTGAAACAACCTCTGGCTGATGAGACCTGATTCAACTTCCTGCTGATGACACCTGAAATAACCTCCGGCTGATGTCACCTGCACTCAGCAAGGACAGGAGGGTAAATGATATTAATGTATAAAAACCTTTGTGCTACATTATCACACTTCACGCAGAGAAGTCTAGCGTTCTGTTCCTACCGCTTCCTACTTACCTAAATGGCTGCTCTGGAAAGTGGCAGTGGTATCATTTTAGCAGGCATTAGCTCTGTGTGTGATGATAAGTGTAGGTAATACTTTCCTATTTACCAGTACGAGCATTAATGGTGCCCCCATTGGAGATAATGATTGACGACTGCACCCCTCAAGCTGTATGGGATGGATGTGTTTCGTTAAGTAAGTTATTACCGGTAAAATATAAGAAATGATCTCAATAACGTCGCTGGGGCTGAATGTGTGATTATAATGGTACTCCAGGGAGAAGAAAAGACAGCAAAGACTAAAACTTTCATCAAAAGAGGAGTGAAAAAGTGAGGACCGGATGCAGCGGCGTCTGAAAAACTCCAATAAAGTGAAGAGTACTTTATAGCTCAGCAACATTTAATGCTGGTATATGTGACTATTCAATTAAGTGTGATTTGTACGACACTTGTAACTTTGTAGCACTGCCACAGAAAATGTCAATTCTTCAGTCTGCTCAAGCCTGAACTGCAGAGAATCCTGCCTGACAGACAGTCAATCACGGCTGCAGAAGTCACATGTGACACTGTCAGAGGAGTCTGGGATGCACAGAAGCCGGCAGAGGACCAGACAAGGGAACCATGAAAGTGTTTTTGTTTTCTTTCATTTACCATATTTACAGACAAATCTGCTCCAAAATACAAATAATTTGGTGCGGATCTGCCAGTGCTGGTGACCTTGCTGTTTGTCAGAAATATTGCCCTATGTAAATAGCCCACTAAGGGAGCATTTACGTATGTATATTAGTTTGCCAGAAACAATGCAAAACTTTTGGCAAGCTATGGTAGTACAGCACGGTAAAAGCCAGCTCATATTAGTGCACCCCTAGGCTGGACCCCTTTATTCTATACAGCAGTATATTCCTTAGTGCATCCCCCAGATAAGGGATCATACAGAAGCAGATACAATACAGGTTACACATCCACTGAACTGCTGTAAGCGGAGCTGTGAGTGCACCGAGCGGCTGATGGACCCCAGTACAGGTGTTATCCCATTATATGTCTGCTATATGAATTACAGATCCCCGTATTGCAGGACTAAGCGGCTTCGGTGGATTGTGTGTTTCTTCCTGCTATGTAGAAGCATCATATTTACAAAGCTCTGTGGGAACAGCCTGCTTTATATTAATATCATACCGAGAGCCATCCTTGGGCTAGAAGAGTGAAACACCGGAATATAATTCACTGCATGTAAATCCAGGGCTTGGCATGAATGTCTTATTTAATCTTCTAGTGTCTGATGTGAGGCTACAGCTGAAGGTCTGAGTTTATAGCAGTTTTCTGATTTTTTTTTTATTATTATTTTTTATAAAGTACACTATGAGCAGGTAATGTGGTAAGTTAATGAAAGAAGTAATATTCACCTGCTGTACCAGTGCACCCCACACTCTATTTCTTGCCTGAATTGATGCCATCTTGTACATTCACGTGATCTCTTCAGCCAATCACTTACCTCTCTGATCTTATGCTGTATATACAGTGTAGGTGTTGTACTCACTTGGGTGCGACAGGAGGAAGACAGGAGGCTTGTTTCATTAAACGTTCATGTGGTTTATTGCTGCATAAACCCAGAAGCCAAGGTTTCCTTGGCTATATCCAGGAGACCTCGCGGATGTCGGCCACACAAAAGCTTGAATGGCAAGATGTTATGGTTCTCAATGGCAAGAGAACATAGCCCAGCAAACATAAGAACTAGCTCTTGGAAGGATGGAAACTAAACTGACCATGAACTAAACCTGCCGCACAACTAACAGTAGCCGGGTAGCGTAGCCTGCGTTTATCCCTAGAC
The DNA here is from genome assembly GCF_051348905.1 of Ranitomeya variabilis. NCBI lineage: Eukaryota > Metazoa > Chordata > Amphibia > Anura > Dendrobatidae > Ranitomeya > Ranitomeya variabilis. The sequence continues at coordinate 256,141,820 of NC_135235.1, read as the reverse complement.
GCCCAGCGCCGGCCGGAGGACTAACTAATCCTGGCAGAGGAAAATATAGTCCTGGCTCACCTCTAGAGAAATTTCCCCGAAAGGCAGACAGAGGCCCCCACAAATATTGGCGGTGATTTTAGATGAAATGACAAACGTAGTATGAAAATAGGTTTAGCAAAATTGAGGTCCGCTTACTAGATAGCAGGAAGACAGAAAGGGCACTTTCATGGTCAGCTGAAAACCCTATCAAAACACATCCTGAAATTACTTTAAGACTCTAGTATTAACTCATAACATCAGAGTGGCAATTTCAGATCACAAGAGCTTTCCAGACACAGAAACGAAACTACAGCTGTGAACTGGAACAAAATGCAAAAACAAACAAGGACTAAAGTCCAACTTAGCTGGGAGTTGTCTAGCAGCAGGAACATGCACAGAAAGGCTTCTGATTACAATGTTGACCGGCATGGAAGTGACAGAGGAGCAAGGCTAAATAGCGACTCCCACATCCTGATGGAAACAGGTGAACAGAGAGGATGATGCACACAAGTTCAATTCCACCAGTGGCCACCGGGGGAGCCCAAAATCCAATTTCACAACAGTACCCCCCCCTCAAGGAGGGGGCACCGAACCCTCACCAGAACCACCAGGGCGATCAGGATGAGCCCTATGAAAGGCACGGACCAAATCGGAGGCATGAACATCAGAGGCAGTCACCCAAGAATTATCCTCCTGACCGTATCCCTTCCATTTGACCAGATACTGGAGTTTCCGTCTGGAAACACGGGAGTCCAAGATTTTTTCCACAACGTACTCCAACTCGCCCTCAACCAACACCGGAGCAGGAGGCTCAACGGAAGGCACAACCGGTACCTCATATCTGCGCAATAATGACCGATGAAAAACATTATGAATAGAAAAAGATGCAGGGAGGTCCAAACGGAAGGACACAGGGTTAAGAATCTCCAATATCTTGTACGGGCCGATGAACCGAGGCTTAAACTTGGGAGAAGAAACCCTCATAGGGACAAAACGAGAAGACAACCACACCAAGTCCCCAACACAAAGCCGAGGACCAACCCGACGCCGGCGGTTGGCAAAAAGCTGAGTCTTCTCCTGGGACAACTTCAAATTGTCCACTACCTGCCCCCAAATCTGATGCAACCTCTCCACCACAGCATCCACTCCAGGACAATCCGAAGATTCCACCTGACCAGAAGAAAATCGAGGATGAAACCCCGAATTACAGAAAAAGGGAGACACCAAGGTGGCAGAGCTGGCCCGATTATTGAGGGCAAACTCCGCTAAAGGCAAAAAAGCAACCCAATCATCCTGATCCGCAGACACAAAACACCTCAAATATGTCTCCAAGGTCTGATTAGTCCGCTCGGTCTGGCCATTAGTCTGAGGATGGAAAGCAGACGAGAAAGACAAATCTATGCCCATCCTAGCACAGAATGCTCGCCAAAATCTAGACACGAATTGGGTACCTCTGTCAGAAACGATATTCTCCGGAATACCATGCAAACGGACCACATTTTGAAAAAACAGAGGAACCAACTCGGAAGAAGAAGGCAACTTAGGCAGGGGAACCAAATGGACCATCTTAGAGAAACGATCACACACCACCCAGATGACAGACATCTTCTGAGAAACAGGAAGATCCGAAATAAAATCCATCGAGATGTGCGTCCAGGGCCTCTTCGGGATAGGCAAGGGCAACAACAATCCACTAGCCCGAGAACAACAAGGCTTGGCCCGAGCACAAACATCACAAGACTGCACGAAGCCTCGCACATCTCGAGACAGGGAAGGCCACCAGAAGGACCTTGCCACCAAATCCCTGGTACCAAAGATTCCAGGATGACCTGCCAACGCAGAAGAATGAACCTCAGAAATGACTTTACTGGTCCAATCATCAGGAACAAACAGTCTACCAGGTGGGCAACGATCAGGTCTATCCGCCTGAAACTCCTGCAAGGCCCGCCGCAGGTCTGGAGAAACGGCAGACAATATCACTCCATCCTTAAGGATACCTGTAGGTTCAGAATTACCAGGGGAGTCAGGCTCAAAACTCCTAGAAAGGGCATCCGCCTTAACATTCTTAGAACCCGGCAGGTAGGACACCACAAAATCAAACCGAGAGAAAAACAACGACCAGCGCGCCTGTCTAGGATTCAGGCGTCTGGCGGACTCAAGATAAATTAGATTTTTGTGGTCAGTCAATACCACCACCTGATGTCTAGCCCCCTCAAGCCAATGACGCCACTCCTCAAAAGCCCACTTCATGGCCAAAAGCTCCCGATTCCCAACATCATAATTCCGCTCGGCGGGCGAAAATTTACGCGAGAAAAAAGCACAAGGTCTCATCACGGAGCAATCGGAACTTCTCTGCGACAAAACCGCCCCAGCTCCGATTTCAGAAGCGTCGACCTCAACCTGAAAAGGAAGAGCAACATCAGGCTGACGCAACACAGGGGCGGAAGAAAAGCGGCGCTTAAGCTCCCGAAAGGCCTCCACAGCAGCAGGGGACCAATCAGCAACATCAGCACCCTTCTTAGTCAAATCAGTCAATGGTTTAACAACATCAGAAAAACCAGCAATAAATCGACGATAAAAGTTAGCAAAGCCCAAAAATTTCTGAAGACTCTTAAGGGAAGAGGGTTGCGTCCAATCACAAATAGCCTGAACCTTGACAGGATCCATCTCGATGGAAGAGGGGGAAAAAATATATCCCAAAAAGGAAATCTTTTGAACCCCAAAAACGCACTTAGAACCCTTCACACACAAGGAATTAGACCGCAAAACCTGAAAAACCCTCCTGACCTGCTGGACATGAGAGTCCCAGTCATCCGAAAAAATCAAAATATCATCCAGATACACAATCATAAATTTATCCAAATAATCACGGAAAATGTCATGCATAAAGGACTGAAAGACTGAAGGGGCATTTGAAAGACCAAAAGGCATCACCAAATACTCAAAGTGGCCCTCGGGCGTATTAAATGCGGTTTTCCACTCATCCCCCTGCTTAATTCGCACCAAATTATACGCCCCACGGAGATCTATCTTAGAGAACCACTTGGCCCCCTTTATGCGAGCAAACAAATCAGTCAGCAGTGGCAACGGATATTGATATTTAACCGTGATTTTATTCAAAAGCCGATAATCAATGCACGGCCTCAAAGAGCCATCTTTCTTAGCCACAAAGAAAAAACCGGCTCCTAAGGGAGATGACGAAGGACGAATATGTCCCTTTTCCAAGGACTCCTTTATATATTCTCGCATAGCAGCATGTTCAGGCACAGACAGATTAAATAAACGACCCTTAGGGTATTTACTACCCGGAATCAAATCTATGGCACAATCGCACTCCCGGTGCGGAGGTAATGAACCAAGCTTAGGTTCTTCAAAAACGTCACGATATTCAGTCAAGAATTCAGGAATCTCAGAGGGAATAGATGATGAAATGGAAACCACAGGTACGTCCCCATGAGTCCCTTTACATCCCCAGCTTAACACAGACATAGCTTTCCAGTCAAGGACTGGGTTATGAGATTGCAGCCATGGCAATCCAAGCACCAACACATCATGTAGGTTATACAGCACAAGAAAGCGAATAATCTCCTGGTGATCCGGATTAATCCGCATAGTTACTTGTGTCCAGTATTGTGGTTTATTGCTAGCCAATGGGGTGGAGTCAATCCCCTTCAGGGGTATAGGAGTTTCAAGAGGCTCCAAATCATACCCACAGCGTTTGGCAAAGGACCAATCCATAAGACTCAAAGCGGCGCCAGAGTCGACATAGGCATCCGCGGTAATAGATGATAAAGAACAAATCAGGGTCACAGATAGAATAAACTTAGACTGTAAAGTGCCAATTGAAACAGATTTATCAAGCTTCTTAGTACGCTTAGAGCATGCTGATATAACATGAGTTGAATCACCGCAATAGAAGCACAACCCATTTTTTCGTCTAAAATTCTGCCGTTCACTTCTGGACAGAATTCTATCACATTGCATATTCTCTGGCGTCTTCTCAGTAGACACCGCCAAATGGTGCACAGGTTTGCGCTCCCGCAGACGCCTATCGATCTGGATAGCCATTGTCATGGACTCATTCAGACCCGCAGGCACAGGGAACCCCACCATAACATCCTTAATGGCATCAGAGAGACCCTCTCTGAAATTCGCCGCCAGGGCGCACTCATTCCACTGAGTAAGCACAGCCCATTTACGGAATTTTTGGCAGTATATTTCAGCTTCGTCTTGCCCCTGAGATAGGGACATCAAGGCCTTTTCCGCCTGAAGTTCTAACTGAGGTTCCTCATAAAGCAACCCCAAGGCCAGAAAAAACGCATCCACATTGAGCAACGCAGGATCCCCTGGAGCCAATGCAAAAGCCCAATCCTGAGGGTCGCCCCGGAGCAAGGAAATCACAATCCTGACCTGCTGAGCAGGATCTCCAGCAGAGCGAGATTTCAGGGACAAAAACAACTTGCAATTATTTTTGAAATTTTGAAAGCAAGATCTATTCCCCGAGAAAAATTCAGGCAAAGGAATTCTAGGTTCAGATATAGGAACATGAACAACAAAATCTTGTAAATTTTGAACTTTCGTGGTGAGATTATTCAAACCTGCAGCTAAACTCTGAATATCCATTTTAAACAGATGAACACAGAGCCATTCCAGGATTAGAAAGAGAGAGAGAGAGAAAGGCTGCAATATAGGCAGACTTGCAAGAAATTCAATTACAAGCACACTCAGAACTGAAGGAAAAAAAAAAAAAAATCTTCAGCAGACTTCTCTTTTCTCTCCTTTCTCTGTCAATTAATTTAACCCTTTTTTGGCCGGTCAAACTGTTATGGTTCTCAATGGCAAGAGAACATAGCCCAGCAAACATAAGAACTAGCTCTTGGAAGGATGGAAACTAAACTGACCATGAACTAAACCTGCCGCACAACTAACAGTAGCCGGGTAGCGTAGCCTGCGTTTATCCCTAGACGCCCAGCGCCGGCCGGAGGACTAACTAATCCTGGCAGAGGAAAATATAGTCCTGGCTCACCTCTAGAGAAATTTCCCCGAAAGGCAGACAGAGGCCCCCACAAATATTGGCGGTGATTTTAGATGAAATGACAAACGTAGTATGAAAAAAGGTTTAGCAAAATTGAGGTCCGCTTACTAGATAGCAGGAAGACAGAAAGGGCACTTTCATGGTCAGCTGAAAACCCTATCAAAACACATCCTGAAATTACTTTAAGACTCTAGTATTAACTCATAACATCAGAGTGGCAATTTCAGATCACAAGAGCTTTCCAGACACAGAAACGAAACTACAGCTGTGAACTGGAACAAAATGCAAAAACAAACAAGGACTAAAGTCCAACTTAGCTGGGAGTTGTCTAGCAGCAGGAACATGCACAGAAAGGCTTCTGATTACAATGTTGACCGGCATGGAAGTGACAGAGGAGCAAGGCTAAATAGCGACTCCCACATCCTGATGGAAACAGGTGAACAGAGAGGATGATGCACACCAGTTCAATTCCACCAGTGGCCACCGGGGGAGCCCAAAATCCAATTTCACAACAGCAAGAACCCCGTAGAGGCCTGAGGAACCTCATGGATGGAGAACAACAGATACGGTAAGAGACAGTTCCAGTCTCTACCGTCATTTTCTATGGCTTTCCTCAGCATGCTCTTCAGTGTTTTATTTAACCTTTCGACAAGGCCATCTGTCTGAGGATGGTACACTGAAGTCCTCAACTGGGAGATTTGCAGGACCTTGCATAACTCCCTCTTCACCTTACTCCTAAAAGGTGTCACCTGGTTGGTCAGGATCTCTTTCGGTAAACCTGTCCGGGAAAACATATGGACCATTTCGCGGACTATACTCTTCGCTGAGGAGTTTATCAGGGGAATTGCTTCAGGATAGTGTGTGGCATAGACCAGTATGACCAATATGTAATGATGCCCATGAGCAGATTTAACCTACAAACCAACCAAGTCCATAGCAATTCTCTTGAACGTCCCTTCAATAATGGGCAATGGCACAAGGGAACTTCAAAAGTGAAAGGTGGAGGCGGTTAACTGACATGTAGGACAGGACCTGCAATAGTTTAATATTTTCTGGTGACACCTGGGCCAATAGAACCTCTGCACCATACTTTTTTCCCACTCACAGATGTCCCCACCAAGATGTGTGAAAAGGCCATGTCCAACACCTTCCATCTATAGGGGCCCAGCACTATTAACTGTTCCACCAGCTCCTCCCTTACTTTCATGACCCGATACAACTCCCCACTCATCATAAAATTGAGAAACTTGGTGCCCGTCCTCAGCTCCTATGCAACCTTATTTATGACGGTGACATTATTAGACACTTCTTTCAGAGTTAGATCCCTATTTTAGGCAGACCCAAAATTCTCACTGGTCACCCCTAACTCCGGAATGTTAGACTCAGGGGACACTTACTCCTCATCACCCACAAGGACACAAAAGGGAAATACGCCTGACTCTGGGAGTGATGATACCTTATTAGGGTTCACTGGTTCCCTATTCGCGCCAGCAAACTTGGAACCCTTCCCCCACAGATCCCAAAATAAACAAAAGTCCTATAATATTAGGGTGCAACAAGTCTTGAATGACGCCACCCTCATGGGACTCAGTACCGTAGGCCATTTCAATGTCCACTCTGGCCATAGGGTAGCCCTTACCATCACCATGTATGCACCAAATGCCGATATTTTTTATTTTTATTTTTTTCCTGGGATCTGTTGGAAAGGAAGGGTGGCCTTCACAAGGGTCATTAAACTCCCAGAGTCTAGCAGTTTTGTTACCTCCCTCCTACTCAACTTCACAGGACAGGCTTGAGGCCCCTCGCTGGGGGAACAGTTCACACTGCAGGCCAGATACATATAATATGAACATCGGCGTCCTATGCTACAGTTCATCTGCTCAGGGGACAATAGGCGGCTATATGGTGTGGGCCATGGCACCTCCAGCAAACAACATCACCCGTAGTGACCCGAGGTACCATCTCCCCGGCCCTTTTGGACCTTAGACGCCCCACCCCCTTTTGGGCTTCCGCCCCCTGTTGGGACTGCCAGTATGGAGTGGGCTGCTTTCCAAAGGAACCTTTAACCCCCTGGTATCTCTCAACCAGTTCATCGGCATTCCGGAGATCATCCTGGAAAACCCAAATCTGTATGGGCCTCGGGAGGAAGTGCACAAACACATCCATCACCACTTGTTCTACCATCTGCGCAGGTGTTGAAGACTCTGGCTGCAGCCACTTCTGGTGCAAAAGGTGAAACATTTGGGAGCAAGGTAGTTTGTCCTGGTGATATGCCCAGCGGGGAACCTGCTGTGCTCTGATAGTCATTGTGACCCCCAAGCACGCGAGAATCTGTTTTTAACTTGTCATACTCGGTGTTCGGCAAAGCTAAATCATAGTACACCTTCTGGGGTTCTCCTATCAAGTATGGTGCCAGTACCACTGTCCACTGCTCTGGTGGGAGTTTCTCCCTCTCGGTGACCCTTTCAAGCACCCTCAGTAAAGGCTCAACGTCATCCCCAGGAGTCATTTTCTGCACAGCTCGTCTTACTGCCTTCCGGACGTGGGCATCATCCGCTGGATGGCGGATGCCAGAAGCTGCATATGCTGCCGTTGTTCCTGCTGGATTTGCTGTAACAACAGCCTGTTGGTCTCTTGCTGGTGCTGCTGCAAAAGGACCAAGTGTTTCAGCAGGTCCTCCATTTTTTCTGGTGATGCTTGCGGCAGACAACCCAGGACATGCAGCCCTTCCTGTAGCAGTTGCACGTCTCTGTTGAGAATGCTGCCCGCATTCTCCACCAATTGAAGGGGTTGTACTCACTTGGGTGCGACAGGAGGAAGACAGTAGGCTGGTTCTATGAAAAGTTTATGTGAGTTTATTGCTTCATAATCCCAGAAGCCAAACAGAAAAACAAACAGCTTTTAGACCAGGCAAACAAAATACAAATATCCATAGCAGGGCTCTGGTCCGCCTGTCCTGTGGTCCACATAGGCTGGGGTAGTGTCCAGTATTCAGGCTTGGTCTGGAGCCAAACACACACAGGAGGCCTTCTCCTCAACATACAGACCATCTGACAAACAGCCTCAATTATATACTCTGTTAACCACTCAGAGGTGAGGTATGTTGGTAGCTAGACCCGCCCATCTCCCATACCCCAGTACCAGGTTCAACAAACGAACTGGCAGGGGGCCTGTGCGGCTGCCCTGCCTGTGAATCCCAGCCCCGCAGTGTGTTCTGATTTATTCACATTGCGGGGCTGGGATTCACAGGCAGGGCGGCCGCACAGGTGCAGTCAGCTAGACTGCATATAAGGACGGGCAGCGCTCACTGCGCCTGCCCAACGCAGGAGAAAAGAGCGCAGGCGCCGGCTCATTTCAAAACAGCGCTGAGGAGGCAGAGCCCGGCGCCAAGAAGACTTGAGTGACGGCTATGTGGCGTCCGCAGCAGGGGGGAAAGGCCTGCCTTCTTGACTGAAGAAAGGTATTTTCTGACAAATTACAAAACGGATTATTTCTGCAGTTACAGCACCCAGAACTAAAAGAGCCCCCTTGTCAGAATGCAGCATTACTGCTGCACAAGGTGGCTCTTTTAGTTTCAAATGCCTGGGGGGGTGACAGGTTCCCTTTAAATCAGTGATGTTAGTAGTTTTTGCTGGGTCACCAAAGTAACCCGGTGTGGGTTAACACAAAGGGACAGTGATTGTCTGCAGCAGTCAAGTGAATGAAGTGGTACATGATGTTCATGACTGCAGCAAAGAAAACACCAACGGCAAACTTAAGTGCGATGGCACCACTACAGGCAGGAGATTAAGCAAATATTATTTTATTATTTTTCTGCTCATAGGCCATTTTAGACAAATTCCTTATATTCTGATGTGATGGATCAATGCAGGAACAATGTATTAATATACAGTTATATGAAAAAGTTTGAGCACCCCTATTAATCTTAAGCTTAATGTTTTCTAAAAATTGTTTTTTTTGCAACAGCTATTTCAGTTTCATATATCTAATAACTGTTGGACACAGTAATGTTTCTGCCTTGAAATGAGGTTTATTGTACTGACAGAAAATGTGCAATCTGCATTCAAACAAAATTTGACAGGTGCATAAGTATGTGCACTTCACCAAAAAAGTGACATTAATATTTAGTAGATCCTCCTTTTTCAAAAATAACAGCCTCTAGTCGCTTCCTGTAGCTTTTAATGAGTTCATGGATCCTGGATGAAGGTGCAGCGCCCCCACCGCCGCAGGGCCGAGGGGCAACCCGGTACCGGGCCTCTGAGTCTCTGCTCTGGGGTTGTCACGGTGGCTAGGCCCGGTCCGTGACCCTGCCGAGGGGCGTACAGTAAAATAAGTATGACGGATGATGGTGGTGAAGCTGTAGTGGTGCGGTGCAGTAAATAACGACGACACCAGGTTGCAGTCTCTTTACCTCTTTACTGAAGATCTCTGGGTCCTCAGTCCAGAATCTGGATAACCAGGCTGCGCAAGTCCGGCCGGTCCAATGGCACCTCCAGAGTTCTCTTAGCAGGTGGAAATCTGTGCCTTCCTTCTAGCGCTATGTGTTGCGGTCCTTCCCTGCTGTGCTTACGGAAAGTCCCCACAACTGTTGTGTCTGTTTCTTAAGTTCCCTCACAACTCGATTAGATGATGTTCTGCTAATCCTCCGTCCCTCCCTGATGTTACGGTTGGGACGGCACCCGTTTGACGGGTAGGCTCGGAGCTCTTCCGGGACCCTAGAGTCGCCCCTCTCCACAAGTTGCCCCCCAAGACTGCATAGGTGATTTAAGTGAGACAGCCCGCCTTAGACTGACTGTCCTGCCGCTGTTTAGAGTATCGCTTGAAGCTGGATGTTGTAATACTCCCTCGGCGTTCCGGCCACCGGTAGTGCGCCTCAGTAGGGTGTTGCCTCGGTCTTACAGCACGACCCCTACTGGTATTCTCCTTATTGCCTTTATCTCGTTCCTCACTCAGCACAATCTATCTCGCTTCTGGTCCTTCCTTGGGCACCGCCGCTATCCTGAGCAGGCACGGTCCCGTTACGTTCGTTCCAGTTGCCAAGCCTCTGTCAGGATCCCACCCCTGACAGAGACCCTACTGTATCTTCCCCCACAACACCCTCTGCCACAAGGTGTTGCCTGGTTCCAACCCAGTCAGCTTTCTGACTAACTTCCTGCCTGACCCCCAGTTTACCCACTATGGTGGGGAGTGGCCTAGTGAATAGAACCCTTAGCTCCCCCCGGAGGCCCAGCTGTGAAATGTATTGGTGTCTGTGATACCTGATCAGATGAACTCCTTCAGTGCCATCAGACGCAACATAGCTCCCCATAGTGGCGGAGCCACAGTACTACAACGACCAGGACTCTGGGGCGCTGCACTCCCCCCTGGTTAAACACAGTACTCCGGGACTGAGAAGAAAACAACAATACAAGTTAGCAAAAAGACATACAGTTTTGTTGAGTGCAATAACAATAAGTATATTTAAACAGAGCTTCCCTTTATGGGAGGTGAGGACACTTGAACGTTACAAACATCGTTAAATATCATAGCAACATGCTATAAATAACTTTCTTTTACCCAACCGGGTATTCTACTAAGTGCAAAATTGTTGAACAATAATTTAACATTGCCTTTAAGGATGTACACTCTGAATCCGCTAAAGACCTTCTTATAATCACATTATAAGGCAATTTAACTTTTACATTCTCCTTCTTTAAATCTGCAGGACCGCCTGTCCTAACGGCACCAGACCTACTGCCTCTCCTTTCTTACAGGACCGCTCCTTTCAGCCTGAGCCTTCTGTCTTTTCAACTACTATACACAGTATAGAACATAACATTACTTTTAGTTTAAGAGCACTGAGCCATCTCTATATGGCTCCTAGGAGGACTCAGGGTTCACCTTCCATCCTCGTTGTCTATCAACATTATCAAACATTTTCTATATAACATTAAACCTTCTCATTATCTTCTTACTGACATGTATGCTGGACACTACGTCTACCCCTACGGGCCTACTGCATCCCTCATCTAGCTCTTACTTTCTTTCAGGGAACATTATCAGCATTTCTTTACAATTAAAGGCCCCGTCTCACATAGCGAGATCGCTAGCGAGATCGCTGCTGAGTCACAAGTTTTGTGACGCAACAGCGACCTCCATAGCGATCTCGCTATGTGTGACACGTACCAGCGATCAGGCCCCTGCTGCGAGATCGCTGGTCGTGTCAGAATGGCCTGGACCTTTTTTTGGTCGTTGAGGCCCCGCTGACATCGCTGAATCGGTGTGTGTGACACCGATCCAGCGATGTCTTCACTGGTAACCAGGGTAAACATCGGGTTACTAAGCGCAGGGCCGCGCTTAGTAACCCGATGTTTACCCTGGTTACCAAAAAAAACAAACAGTACATACTCGCCTTTCGGTGTCCAGGTCCCTTGCCGTCTGCTTCCTGCTCTCACTGACTGCCGGCCGTACAGTGAGAAGTGAGAGCACAGCAGTGACGTCACCGCTGCGCTCTGCTCTCAGTGTACGGCCGGATCTCAGTCAGAGCAGGAAGCAGACGGCAAGGGACCTGGACACCGAAAGGCGAGTATGTAGTGTTTGTTTTTTTTGGTAACCAGGGTAAACATCGGGTTACTAAGCGCGGCCCTGCGCTTAGTAACCCGATGTTTACCCTGGTTACCCGGGTGCTGCAGGGGGACTTCGGCATCGTTGAAGACAGTTTCAACGATGCCGAAGTCGTTCCCCTGATCGTTGGTCGCTGGGGAGAGCGGTCTGTGTGACAGCTCCCCAGCGACCACACAGCGACTTACCAACGATCACGGCCAGGTCATATCGCTGGTCGTGATCGTTGGTAAATCGCTTAGTGAGACGGGGCCTTAACTAGTTGGACACATATAACTTTCTCATGTAAACATTATTATCACTGTCTTTCGTCAAAACATTATTGCCACCTGTCTTAAAGCAATATCACCATTTAAGTGCAACAAATGAACATCCCCTTTAAGATGGGACCAAGTCTCTATGAGGTAGCATATCTTCTCAAGCTACCAGTCCGTACTCGGCAAAGGTTCCAGTGTGGTATCTTCACAAAGAGTCCTTTTTGAAGTAAAACCAGTAGGGAGCACCTTTAATAAGGTGCAAACTATTTACAAAAAGTTTGTATCATGCACTGTTCATGATTGCGGCAGTTCTGGAAACTTGTGCAAAAACTCAGAAAAATAAACAAAACAATAGGGATCCCGGGTCAACAAAGGGATCCCTTTAAGAGTTAACCCTGGACGGGTCTAGCAGCAAAACAGTAGAAAAACAGTTAACTATTTACATTAATAAAGCATTTATGCTTAATCTTCTTGTGCAGGGAACGGTCTCCTTCCAGGCCTCACCCAGCCAACGGGTCGCCTTGGGGTAACAAGGGCCGGTCCTGGCTCCAGCAGCGACAGGATCCCACGCCGGGATGCCCTCCTGGCTTGTGGGCGAGCGCGACCCAGAGGCACGCGGTGGACCCGGACCTCCTGAGAGTCCTCGGGGGCCGGTTCCGGCTTCTTCTCTGCAGAAGATTCATCTTCCATCATTCCGGTAGCAGCCTCCAGGGCGACGCACCGCTGGACACCCCGAGCTATCCAACCTGTTCCACCCGCTTCCCTCTTCCACCGGGTGTAGGTCACGGCATTGCCAGGTTCCAGGTCGGCGTCATACCTTCCTCCACAGGGCTCGACTTCTTCACGGTCAACGCGGACCTGCAGTGGCTCCCCGATCTCTTGGATAACTCCCTTCCCATGTCGGGAGTTAAAGGAGACCACCACACCCCAGTGGGACGGTGGGGTTTCTTCCACACTGGTTAGATCAACCTGAGCGGCAGGCTGAGGTCTGCTCCGCCAGGCTGCCATGAGGCGCCGCAGGTGTTCGGCCTCCGGTAGGATCCTCAGGCCCGATGCGCGCAGCTCACACTCTGCCGCGGCCTGGATGGAGGAGGCAGGGGACACTGGAGACAGGCGGACCTCCGTAGGCTGGCCCAGCCGAGCGATCACGCGGGCATCGGCTTCCAAGCGGTAGGCTATCCGCCGGGATTCAGCTGCGGCCACGCACTCTTCGGACGGCGGCCGGGGAGGTCGGCCCATCATTGGCTCTGCAAGGGTCAGCTCTCGCAGTGACGGCGTATCCTGGGCTGCATCAGGTTGTACAGCCTCTCGCCGAGTCTGGTCATTCCCATGCGGTGTTCCTAGTGTCGCCATTTTTGCTTCTTCCCCAGTGTCCTCTTCCCGCGGTCTCTTTCGTGGGCGGCCCCGTCTCCATGGTCTCCACCCTCCAAACAAGATCAGGAGGCGCACCTCGGCTGTTGACGGACACGTCCTCAGGACACAGAAATATTTAGACTGGGCGGCCATTGTCCTTCGCGCTCTCCAGCTTGCCTACGCCCACTCCACGCCCCTCTTCTCCTCCTGCGCTCTCCTCAGCGCTGTAATGGCGGCAGATTTTGGCGGTAAATGGCGCAGCACAGCCCTTGCAATAAAGTACAGTCCAAACACAATAAATCACAGTTCCAAGGCACACATGACCTGATTCTTCAGGCTTAAGTAGATCCTGTTCGTGACGCCAAGTTGCAGCGCCCCCACCGCCGCAGGGCCGAGGGGCAACCCGGTACTGGGCCTCTGAGTCTCTGCTCTGGGGTTGTCACGGTGGCTAGGCCCAGTCCTTGACCCTGCCGAGGGGCGTACAGTAAAATAAGTATGACGGATGATGGTGGTGAAGCTGTAGTGGTGCGGTGCAGTAAATAACGAGGACACCAGGTTGCAGTCTCTTTACCTCTTTACTGAAGATCTCTGGGTCCTCAGTCCAGAATCTGGATAACCAGGCTGCGCAAGTCCGGCCGGTCCAATGGCACCTCCAGAGTTCTCTTAGCAGGTGGAAATCTGTGCCTTCCTTCTAGCGCTATGTGTTGCGGTCCTTCCCTGCTGTGCTTACGGAAAGTCCCCACAACTGTTGTGTCTGTTTCTTAAGTTCCCTCACAACTCGATTAGATGATGTTCTGCTAATCCTCCGTCCCTCCCTGATGTTACGGTTGGGACGGCACCCGTTTGATGGGTAGGCTCGGAGCTCTTCCGGGACCCTAGAGTCGCCCCTCTCCACAAGTTGCCCCCCAAGACTGCATAGGTGATTTAAGTGAGACAGCCCGCCTTAGACTGACTGTCCTGCCGCTGTTTAGAGTATCGCTTGAAGCTGGATGTTGTAATACTCCCTCGGCGTTCCGGCCACCGGTAGTGCGCCTCAGTAGGGTGTTGCCTCGGTCTTACAGCACGACCCCTACTGGTATTCTCCTTATTGCCTTTATCTCGTTCCTCACTCAGCACAATCTATCTCGCTTCTGGTCCTTCCTTGGGCACCGCCGCTATCCTGAGCAGGCACGGTCCCGTTACGTTCGTTCCAGTTGCCAAGCCTCTGTCAGGATCCCACCCCTGACAGAGACCCTACTGTATCTTCCCCCACAACACCCTCTGCCACAAGGTGTTGCCTGGTTCCAACCCAGTCAGCTTTCTGACTAACTTCCTGCCTGACCCCCAGTTTACCCACTATGGTGGGGAGTGGCCTAGTGAATAGAACCCTTAGCTCCCCCCGGAGGCCCGGCTGTGAAATGTATTGGTGTCTGTGATACCTGATCAGATGAACTCCTTCAGTGCCATCAGACGCACCATAGCTCCCCATAGTGGCGGAGCCACAGTACTGCAACGACCAGGACTCTGGGGCGCTGCAAAGGTATTTTTGACCATTCCTCTTTACAAAACAATTCCAGTTCAGTTAAGTTTGATGGTCGCCGAGCATGGACAGCCCTCTTCAAATGATCCCACAGATGTTCAATGATATTCAGGTCTGGGGACTGGGATGGCCATTCCAGAACAGTGTAATTGTTCCTCTGCATGAATGCCTGAGTAGATTTGGAGCAGTGTTTTGGATCATTGTCTTGCTGAAAGATCCATCCCCTGCGTAACTTCAACTTTGTCACTGATTCATGAACATTATTGTCAAGAATCTGCTGATTCTGAGAGGAATCCATGCGTCCCTCAACTTTAACAAGATTCCTGGTGCGGCATTGGCCACAGCCCCAAAGCATGATGGAACCTCCACCAAATTTTACTGTGGGTAGCAAGTGTTTTTCTTGGAATGCTGTGTTTTTTTGCCGCCATGCATAACGCCTTTTTGTATGACCAAACAACTCAATCTTGGTTTCATCAGTCCACAGGACCTTCTTCCAAAAAGAAATTGGCTTCTCCAAATGTGCTTTTGCATACCTCAGCCGACTCTGTTTGTGGCGTGCTTGCAGAAATGGCTTCTTTTGCATCACTCTCCCATACAGCTTCTCCTTGTGCAAAGTGCGTTGTATAGTTGACCGATGCACAGTGACACCATCTGCAGCAAGTTGATGCTGCAGCTCTCTGGAGGTGGTCTGAGGATTGTCCTTGACTGATCTCACAATACTTCTTCTCTGCCTTTCTGATGTTTTTCTTGGCCTGCCACTTCTGGCCTCAACAAGAACTGTACCTGTGTTCTTCCATTTCCTTACTATGTTCCTCACAGTGGAAATTGACAGGTTAAGGGTATGTGCACACGTTACGGATTCTCTGCGGATCCGCAGCGTTTTTTGCAGTGCAGAAACGCTGCAGATCCGCAATTAATTTACAGTACAATGTAAATCAATGAGAAAAAAAATGCTGTGCACACTTTGCGGAAAATCCGCTGCGGAAACGCTGCGGTTTTAAAGAAATAGCATGTCAATTCTTTTTTGTGAATCTGCAGCGTTTTTGTACCCATTCCATTATAGAAAACCGCAGGGGTAAAAAATGCAGCAAATCCGCAAAAAAAACTGCAGCAAAAACGCACAAAAAAACGCTGCGGAACCGCACAAAAAACCGCAGGTGCGTTTTCTGCCAGGAGAGACAGAATCCGCACCAGAAATTCCTAAGCCGAACCCGCTACGTGTGCACATAGCCTAAATCTCTTAGACAGCTTTTTGTATCCTTCCCCTGAACAACTATGTTGAATAATCTTTGTTTTCAGATCACTTGACAGTTGTTTTGAGGAGCCCATGATGCCACTCTTCGGAGGAGATTCAAACAGGAGAACAACTTGCAAGTGGCCACTTTAAGTAGCTTTTCTCATGATTGCATACACCTGGCTATGAAGTTCAAAGCTCAATGAGATTACAAAACCCAAAAAAGTGCTTTAGTAATTCAGTAAAAAGTAGGTAGGAGTATTTAAAACAAGAAAATGATAAGGGTGCCCATACTTATGCACCTCTCAAATTTTGTTTGAATGCAGATTGCACATTTTCTGTTAGTACAATAAACCTCATTTCAAGGCAGAAACATTACTGTGTCCAACAGGTATTAGATATATGAAACTGAAATAGCTTTTGCAAAAAAAACTATTTTTAGAAAACATTAAGCTTAATAGGGGTGCCCAAACTTTTTCATATAACTGTAAATACAAGAGGAGGTGTGAAGTATCAGCGTTGGTGCAATGTATCAGCAGAGGCTTGGAAAAATGCTTCAAATTTATTTGACTTATTGATCAATAGAAACAGGAAAAAATATCATGTATGCAAAAAAGGAAAAACCCTCCAAAAAATGCTTAAAATTTTTTTTCTTATTGCGTTTGTTTTTTGGACATGGATCTTTCAGTCTGAAAATTTCATATATAAAATCTCCATGTGAACATTTCCTAAGGAAATTGCAGTCTGCGCAGTTTTTCATCTTCAAGGTCTATACCAAGACCTTTTTATTCACTTAGGGTACTGTCACACAGTGCAATTTTGATCGCTACGACGGTACGATTCGTGACGTTCTAGCGATATCGTTACGATATCGCAGTGTCTGACACGCAGCAGCGATCAGGGATCCTGCTGAGAATCGTACGTCGTAGCAGATCGTTTGGAACTTTCTTTCGTCGCTTGATCACCCGCTGACATCGCTGGATCGTTGTGTGTGACAGCGATCCAGCGATGTGTTCGCTTGTAACCAGGGTAAACATCGGGTAACTAAGCGCAGGGCCGCGCTTAGTAACCCGATGTTTACCCTGGTTACCAGCGTAAACGTAAAAAAAACAAACAGTACATACTCACATTCCGGTGTCTGTCCTCCGGCGTCTCAGCTTCTCTGCACTGTGAGCGCCTGCCGGCCGGAAAGCGAGCACAGTGGTGACGTCTGACGTCACCGCTGTGCTTTCCGGCTATGGTGCTTACACAGTGGAGAGAAGCAGAACGCCGGGGGACAGACACCGGAATGTGAGTATGTACTGTTTGTTTTTTTTACGTTTACGCTGGTAACCAGGGTAAACATCGGGTTACTAAGCGCGGCCCTGCGCTTAGTAACCCGATGTTTACCCTGGTTACCCGGGGACTTCGGCATCGCTCCAGCGCCGTGATTGCAACGTGTGACCGCAGTCTACGACGCTGGAGCGATAATCATACGATCGCTGCGACGTCACGGATCGTGCCGTCGTAGCGATCAAAATTGCACTGTGTGACAGTACCCTTAAAGTGAGGAGAGATCTTGAATGGTTGCTGCATTGTACCCAGGGCCATCCACGCTTGATCCTGTATTCCAGAGAGGATTCCCATCTGTCCTCTCCAGTGATTCTGCAGTTAAAAATGATTTTCTCGCTGGCAGACACCCTGGGATAAGAACACGACACATTAAAAGTGCCCGGGTTGAATACATAAATGGTTATTTTAACAACATTTTAAATCATTGCTTAACTTCAGCTGTCATCCTTAGTCGGAGTGCCCTAAAATACCGGGGCAGAAAGTGGCTGTGACAGCGACATGTCAGTGCAGAGAAAGATACGGGCGTGTTAAGCATACCAGCTTTGTATCCTCTTGGCATTGATATTTTATTAATGCTCTGATTTATTCCACTGCCAGGACAGCATTTCTCAGCCAGTGGGATTGTGCCCACAGAAAAATCTGTGACCTCAGCCCTGGTGGCACTGCAGGCTATCAGGAATCCTAACTTCTACCGTCTGGCGGTGCAGCAGGGGCGTATGACGATCCATTTAGAAATGTGTTTTAATAGTTTTTGTGGTTACATTATTTGATGTACACAATTCAGCAGTATAAATAACCCTAGGACATTAAGTGTTTTTATAGCTATAGTCGCCCTCTTCAGGTCCAGTGCTGAGTCTCCGATGCTGCTTCCAGTGCTGGTTATTATCATCGGCTTTGCCCGAATTGATGGCATGAGCCGCTCAGAGCCCCTGGGCTCAGTTTTTGGTTGCAGCGCAGCGACGTGTCTCCAGCACTGCAACAAAAAATTGAGCTCAGCGGATCTGAGCGGCTCATGCCGTCAATTTGGGCAAAGCTGATGAGCTTGGTTATTGGCTCCAGTGCTGCAGACCACAACAGACACCGGGAGGAGTGGTAGAAACTCACATATAGATCCGAGGAAAAGAACGCCACCAGTCAGAGGAAAGGGTTTTTGCAAAACGGGAAAATCCCTTTAAATGCTGGTAGTAATTGGAGCATTGTAGTGCATGCTATAAATTCTAAGATAACTCTTGCTAGAAAGCAACAGCAGCATGGAGGACATAATACAGCAGTACTGAGCAGTGTAGCTGTGAACCCCACTCTAAAGTGAGATACTTACTGGAAGCACTGAGTAGTGTTTCTGCAACTGCTTCATCATCCTCTCCTCTTCAGAGACGTCTATGTGGAGCAGCTGTAATCTGATCCCTCAGTGACTTGATGACCTGTGTTCTCCGAAGATAGGTTTCAGCAGTGAATTCGCTGTAAACGATCAGTGCAGGAAACATTTCTAATTCAGTTAACAATTAGGTTTTATGTTTTCAAATAGGGCAATTGATGTATCATTCTCCTGTGAATTCAGTACAAGGCTGTCTGCATTATTAGATCCATCGTCCTAAAGGCCCCGTCTCACTTAGCGATTTACCAACGATCACGACCAGCGATATGACCTGGCCGTGATCGTTGGTAAGTCGCTGTGTGGTCGCTGGGGAGCTGTCACACAGACAGCTCTCTCCAGCGACCAACGATCAGGGGAACGAGTTCGGCATCGTTGAAACTGTCTTCAACGATGCCGAAGTCCCCCTGCAGCACCCGGGTAACCAGGGTAAACATCGGGTTACTAAGCGCAGGGCCGCGCTTAGTAACCCGATGTTTACCCTGGTTACCAAAAAAAACAAACAGTACATACTCGCCTTTCGGTGTCCAGGTCCCTTGCCGTCTGCTTCCTGCTCTGACTGAGCCGCCGTACACTGAGAGCAGAGCGCAGCGGTGACGTCACTGCTGTGCTCTCACTTCTCACTGTACGGCCGGCAGTCAGCTCAGTGAGAGCAGGAAGCAGACGGCAAGGGACCTGACGGACATCAGATGGTGAGTATGTACTGTTTGTTTTTTTTTACATTTACGCTGGTAACCAGGGTAAACATCGGGTTACTAAGCGCGGCCCTGCGCTTAGTAACCCGATGTTTACCCTGGTTACCAGTGAAGACATCGCTGGATCGGTGTCACACACACCGATTCAGCAATGTCAGCGGGGCCTCAACGACCAAAAAAAGGTCCAGGCCATTTCGACACGACCAGCGATCTCGCAGCAGGGGCCTGATCGCTGGTACGTGTCACACATAGCGAGATCGCTATGGAGTTCGCTGTTGCGTCACAAAACTTGTGACTCAGCAGCGATCTCGCTAGCGATCTCGCTATGTGAGACGGGGCCTTAAGAGGATAAGATAAAAGGCGAAGGACTCATAGGAACATATAAAATGCTTCAACATCGAAGGAGATCTTTACTGGAAACCAGATACCATTCAGCCTTCTAAACTACCACACACTTGTATATACACGTATACATCCATATATCCTCCTCTATCTATCCGCAACTTCTTGCATAATTGATGGTTCTCTGCTAGATCCTTACCCCAGCATCAAACATTGCAGGCATCTGCAGCTGCAGCCTTACATCCCTCAATGTAACTTCTGCAGAGTTTCTTATAGACAACTTCACTGATATCTCAGGAAACCAAAAAAACAATGTCAGAACTTCAATTAAATTAGAGCAGCGCCAACCCAAAATGTATAATCATGCTGACAAGATGGGAAGGCAGCAGCAAGATGTTTAATTTTCTGCTTCCTGCTTTCCGTGCGGCTGGGTATTTCTGATGTGTCATTTGGAGAGGCAAAGAAACTTAAAACATGCAATAATTGTGGAGAGAAGTTATCCTGCCCCTCGTCTTCGTCTTATCAAATCAAAGTCCTATGTAAATAGGTGTCAGAAAAATCACTTCAACAGCAAAGTAAGAGGAAGATGGAAAGTAACACTGACAACAAAAGAAGTGACATTGTAGCAGAAGCATCTCCGTGCTTTGTGCTGTAGCTGCCACTTTGTATTAAAATAGAATGAAAGCCAAGCTGAATGTTTGACCCAGTATAAGCAATAAGCTTATAGATGAGGCTGCAGAAAAATGTAAACCACCATAGCGACATGGAAATAATCCAAGCATGCGCCGATAGAAAATAAATGGAGGAAATAATGAACAGTGAATTAAATAACATCAGATGCTATAGACTACAACTGCTACTATCCATAACAGAGCTCCATGTTGGGAATACCAGAGAACATGGTTACAGACTGTGCACACATTAGGAATTATTTTTATTGCTTCAGCGCATCTTTTAATAAAACAAGCTTTGCTGAGGGTATGTGCACACGTTGGGGATTTTGCTGCGGATTTTTCCGCAGCGGATTTTTCCGCAGCGGATTTGGCAAATCCGTAGTGCAAAACCACTGCGGTTTTCACTGCGGATTTTCACGCGGTTTCTTCTGCGGATTCCTCTGCGGGTTTTCAACTGCACTTTCCTATTGGTGCAGGTTGAAAACCGCTGCGGAATCCGCAGAAAGAAGTGACATGCTACTTCTTTTTCCGTAGCGAATCCGCGCAGAATTTTCCGCAGCATGTGCACTGCGGTTTTTGTTTTCCATTGGTTAACATTATACTGTACACCGCATGGAAAACTGCTGCGGATCCGCAGCGTCAAATCCGCTGCGGATCCGCAGCAAAAACCGCAATGTGTGCACATACCCTAACAGTGTGGCTGAAAAACCCCGTACCAAATGTCTCCATGGTTTATACGTCATGACTCATGGGTGGTCCCAGTCTTTTCACCAGCTCTTCTGGTACCATAGAGAAGTTGACGGGTCGGCAGTTTTGGCCATTTGACAAGATTAGACAACCCCTTTAACCAGAACTTTTGGCATGACTTTATTATTTGTCTACGTTTTATGTACATAACTGCTTTTCATATCTATTTATCTTCATATTTACTAACTAAAGACAATTCCTGATCCTCAGGTCATGTGTGTAAGTCCACTCCCTGGGCCAAACAAATTGCAAAGTGTGTGTAAAAACATGAAACTTTTGCAATTTTTACTTTTAAAAGTTCTGCAAAACTTCATCACCTTCTCCTATGGCTGCTGCCCTCTGCCTATGTAAGACCCAACAAGACACACACAAGTGTCTTAGTTTTAGGAAGATTAGTTTTCCTTTGTCCTGTCTCCTTCCAGTGGCCTCCGTTGCTTCTAGTACCCGCTTCATACCTTTTTCCCGATGTCCTGTCCACCTGCGGCCTCCAGTGTTTCGCGCACCTGCTTCATACCTGTTTCCCGGTGTCCTGTTCGCCTGCGGCTTCCAATGATTGTAGTACCTGCTTCATACCTGTTTCCCGGTGTCCTGTCCGCCTGCGGCCTCCAGTGCCTCTAGTACCTGCTTCATACCTATTGCCCGGTGTCCTGTCCGCCTGCAGCCTCCAGTGCTTCTAGTACCCGCTTCATACCTTTTTCCCGATGTCCTATCCACCTGCGGCCTCCAGTGCTTCGAGTACCTGCTTCATACCTTTTTCCTGGTGTCATGTCCACCTGCGGCCTCCAGTGCTTCTAGTACCTGCTTCATACCTGTTTCCTGATGTCCTGTCCGCCTGTGGCCTCCAGTGCTTTGAGTACCTGCTTCATACCTTTTTCCTGGTGTCATGTCCACCTGCGGCCTCCAGTGCTTCTAGTACCTGCTTCATACCTTTTTGCCGATGTCCTGTCCACCTGCGGCCTCCAGTGCTTCGAGTACCTGCTTCATACCTGTTTCCCGGTGTCCTGTCAGCCTGCAGCCTCCAGTGCTTCGAGTACCTGCTTCATACCTGTTTCCCGGTGTCCTGTCAGCCTGCAGCCTCCAGTGCTTCTAGTACCTGCTTCATACCTGTTTCCCGGTGTCCTCTCCGCCTGCGGCCTCCAGTGCTTCTAGTACGTGCTTCATACATGTTTTCCGATGTCCTGTCCACCAGCGGACTTCAGTGCTTCTAGTACCTGCATTATACCTGTTTCCCGGTGTCCTGTCTTCCAGTGGCCTCTGATGCTTCTAATACCTGCTTCATACCTGTTTCCCGGTGTCCTGTCTGCCTGCAGTCTCCAGTGCTTCTAGTACCTGCTTCATACCTGTTTCCCGGTGTCCTGTCCGCCTGCGGCCTCCAGTGATTCTAGCACCTGCTCCATACATGTTTCCCGGGGTCCTGTCCGCCTGCGGCCTCCAGTAATTCTCGTACTTACTACATACATGTTTACGGTGTCCTGTCCACCAGCAGCCTCCAGTGCTTCTAGTACCTGCTTCATACCTGTTTTCCGATGTCCTGTTTGCCTGTGGCCTCCAGTGCTTCTAGTACCTGCTTCATACCTTTGCACACAGACTTTCCTCTGCTCCTAGCATTCTCATGGTATGTTCATCCACCCAGCTCTCCTGCTATCTGTCTATGAAGTGCACATAGTACATCACCCAGCTTTGCACACAGACTTTCCTCTGCTCCTAGCATTCTCATGGTATGTTCATCCACCCAGCTCTCCTGCTATCTGTCTATGAAGTGCACATAGTACATCACCCAGCTTTGCACACAGACTTTCCTCTGCTCCTAGCATTCTCATGGTATGCCTTTCAGCTAACCCCAACTTACCCTGTGATATTTATGACCTTGTTTACTTAGGCTTGATTGTATGCATCTGGTCCACCCTTAATTCTCTGACCAAGATGAGCAGAGACCACTCCTCTCTGCTTCACACCTGAACGCACTTAGTTTTCCATATATTGCATAGCACAAGTCTGCATGACTTTAGTCTGCAGTGTGATTTCTAGAAGTGTGTTCTAAAAGTGTGGATTACATTAGAATTAAAACCTGAATTGAACCTGAAGGTAACTGGCCAGTCACTGCAAACAATGTTTCTGTTTATTTTCACTTTTACCCCTATAATCTTTCACTTTCTGCTACCTCCCCCAATCCCCACACCAAGTAAGGAACTGTTCATCTCCTCTTCAATCCTCCCCATCCATCTCACCTCCTCCTCAGAACTGTTCCTTAACATACAATCCTCTGTCTCAAAGCACAGGCAGCCCCCTCATGCCCTCTCCTGCTCTCACCTGCTAACACTATCTCTGCTCCTTCTCACTGCTGGTGATATCTCTCCAAATCCTGGTCCTCCTCACCATATTCCCACAGTCATTTCTACCTCCCACCCACGCTCCATCACAAACTTCCGTAACCTCTCTAACCTTATACCCATTCGCCCAGCCCCCACTTCCCCAGTCCCACTAACAGGAGCTCTGTGGAACGCTCGCTCTGTCTGTAACAAGCTTCCCTACATCCATGATCTCTTTGCTACTACCAAACTTTCCTTCCTCGCCATCACCGAAACCTGCTCACCCCTTCTGACACAGCCTCCGCTGCTGCACTCTCTTACAGTGGCTTCCACCTTTCTCACACACCCCGCCCCAGCAGCAAGCATGGCGGAGGAGTTGGTTTTCTCCTGTCAGATAACTGCTCCTTCACCCCAATCCCACTGCCACCCTCTGTTACCCTCCCTTCCTTTGAGGTGCACTCTGTGCGCATCTACTCCCCCTCCAACCTCCAACTGGCTGCCATTTGCCGCCCCCCAGGGCCAGCCACCACCTTCTTTGACCACTTCAACACCTGGCTACTTCATTTCCTTTCTGCGGACATCCCCACTATCATCATGGGCGATTTCAACATCCCCATTGACACTTCCCTCTCAGCTGCCACTAAACTTCTATCTCTCACTTCCTCCTTCAGCCTCACTCAATGGTCTTCTGCAGCCACTCACAAAGATGGTCACACACTGGACCTCATCTTCACCCGCCTCTGCTCCCTATCTAACCTCTCTAACTCACCTCTTCCACTCTCTGACCACAACCTTCTCACATTCTCATGTCGCTCCACTCCATGTCTACAATCCCCATCCCACCAACTTTCACACCCTCGCAGAAATCTTAAACATCTTGACCTACATTCATTCTCTGAATCCCTCCTCCCTCTCACAGACATAAGTTCCATACACAATGCGGATGATGCTGCCGCTCTATATAACACAATAGCTGTAGCTTTGGAATCTGCTGCCCCACTTACACACACCAAAGCTCGCAAAATCAACAGACAGCCCTGGCACACCAGCCTGACCAAAGAACTGAGGCGAGCTTCCAGGGCTGCTGAGCGCAGATGGAAAAGATCCCACTCCAACGACCACTTCATTGCATTCAAACAGTCCCTCACTACTTTTAAGACCACACTCGCCACAGCTAAACAAACCTACTTCTCATCTCTCATATCCTCCCTGTCTCACAACCCTAAACAGCTATTCAACACCTTCAATTCTCTCTTCCGTCCCCCAGCACCTCCTCCCTCCCCACTTATCTCAGCTGAAGACTTTGCCTCATTTTACAAGCAGAAGATTGATAGCATCAGAGACAGTTTTGGTCAACAAGCCCCAGAGCCCTTCCTCCCGACTTCCCAGCCCTCCACCTCCAAAACCAACTTCTCCACCATTACAGAAGATCAACTCTCCACTCTACTCTCAAGATCGCATCTCACCACCTGTGCACTTGACCCGCTCCCATCCCACCTCATCCCAAACCTCACCACAGTTTTCATCCCAACCCTAACCCATCTCTTCAACCTATCACTAACAACTGGTGTTTTCCCCTCAAGCTTTAAACATGCCTCCATCACACCTATCCTCAAAAAGCCCTCTCTTGACCCATCCTCTGTATCTAGCTATCGCCCTACATCACTTCTCCCTTATGCCTCCAAACTACTGGAACAACACGTCTACCTTGAACTGTCCTCCCATCTCTCTTCTTGCTCCCTCTTTGACCGCTTACAATCTGGCTTCCGGTCACACCACTCCACTGAAACTGCCCTAACTAAGGTCACCAACAACCTCTTAACCGCCGAGAGCAAGCGACACTACTCTGTTCTCCTCCTCCTCGACCTGTCGGCTGCCTTTCACAGTGGACTATTCCCTATTATTACAGACCCTCTCATCCCTTGGCATTACAGACTTGGCCCTATCCTGGATCTCCTCATACCTAACAACAGACCGGACATTCAGCGTCTCCCACTCACACACCATCTCCTCACCTCGCCCCCTATCTGTCAGAGTCCCGCAAGGTTCAGTCCTTGGGCCCCTGCTCTTCTCCATTTACACCTTTGGCCTGGGACAGCTCATAGAATCTCATGGCTTTCAGTATCACCTCTATGCTGATGACACACAGATCTACATCTCTGGACCAGATATCACCTCCCTACTAACCAGAATCCCTCAATGTCTGTCCACTATTTCATCCTTCTTCTCCGCTAGATTTCTGAAACTTAACATGGACAAAACAGAATTCATCATCTTTCCCCCATCTCATGCGACCCCCCCAACGAACCTAACCATTACAGTAAATGGCTGCCCACTCTCCCCAGTCCCACAACTCGCTGCCTCGGGGTAATCCTTGACGCTGATCTCTCCTTCAAACCACATATCCAAGCCCTTTCCACTTCCTGCCGACTTCAACTCAAAAATATTTCACGAATCCGTTCATTCCTCAACCAAGAATCTGCAAAAACCCTAGTCCATGCCCTCATCATCTCTCGCCTTGACTACTGCAACCTCCTGCTCTGTGGCCTCCCCTCGAACACTCTCGCACCCCTCCAATCTATTCTAAACTCTGCTGCCCGACTAATCCACCTGTCCCCCCGCTATTCCCCTGCCTCTCCCCTCTGTCAATCCCTCCACTGGCTCCCCATTGCCCAGAGACTCCAGTACAAAACCCTAACCATGACATACAAAGCTATCCACAACCTGTCTCCTCCAGACATCTGTGACCTCGTCTCCCGGTACTTACCTACACGCAACCGCCGATCCTCACAAGATCTCCTTCTCTACTCCCCTCTTATCTCCTCTTCCCACAATCGTATACAAGATTTCTCTCGCATATCACCCCTACTCTGGAACCCTCTCCAACAACACATCAGACTCTCGCTTACCATCGAAATCTTCAAAAAGAACCTGAAGACCCACCTCTTCCGGCAAGCCTACAACCTGCAGTAACCACCGAGCGACCAAGCCGCTGCATGACTAGCTCTATCATCACCTACTGTATTCTCACCCATCCCTTGTAGATTGTGAGCCTTCGTGGGCAGGGTCCTCACTCCTCCTGTACCAGTTATGACTTGTATTGTTTAAGATTATTGTACTTGTTTTTATTATGTATACCCCTCCTCACATGTAAAGCGCCATGGAATAAATGGCGCTATAACAATAAATAATAATAATAATAATAATAATACCTGTTTCCCGGGGTCCTGTCCACCTGCAGCCTCCAGTGCTTCTAGTACCTGCTTCATAACTGTTTCCCGGTGTCCTGTCCGCCTGCGGCCTCCAGTGATTCTAGTACCTGCTTCATGCCTGTTTTCCGATGTCCTGTCCACCAGCAGCCTCCAATGCTTCTAGTACCTGCTTCATACCGGTTTCCCGATATCCTGTCTACCCGTGGCTCCATTGCTTCTACTACCTTCTTCATATTCATTTTTCGATGTCCTGTCTGCCTGCGGCATCCAGTGCTTCTAGTACCTACTTCATACCTGTTTCCCGATGTCCTGTCCACCTGCAGCCTCCAGTGATTCTAGTACCTGCTTCATACCTGTTTCCCGATGTCCTGTCTACCTGCAGCCTCCAGTGCTTCTGGTTTCCGCTTCATACCTGTTTCCGGGTGTTCTGTCCGTCTGCCGCCTCCAGTGCTTCTGGTACCTGCTTCATACATGTTTTCCGATGTCCTATCCACCAGCAGACTCCAGTGCTTCTAGTACCTGCTTCCCGGTGTCCTGTCTTCCAGTGGCCTCCGGTGCTTCTAATGCCTGCTTCATACCTGTTTCCCGGTGTTCTTTCCACCTGCGGCCTCCAGTGCTTCTAGTACCTGCTTCATACCTGTTTTCCGGTGTCCTGTCTACCCATGGCTCCATTGCTTCTAGTAACTTCTTCATACTCATTTTTCGATGCCCTGTCTGCCTGCTTCATACCTGTTTCCCGGTGTCCTGTCCGCCTGCAGCCTCCAGTGCTTCTAGTACCTGTGTTATGGACTGACCTGAGTTGGAGTAGTGATATTGCAACCACAAGGGGCTGCACCAGCAAGTATCATAGTCAGGGAATCGCCAGAGGTCGGTAATAGAGCAGGGTCAGAGCCTGCACTGCAGCATGATTGCATATCTAATGTGAATTAAATTCTTTTATTTACTCATATACATTGATTCTGAGGGGAAAAAAAACCTCAAAGTGGCGCCTGCGCAGTAGCATCTATCAGTGCCATTTTGCTGAAGGAGAAAAAAATTGTCTTCACCAAGATGGCGCCGCTGGCGCCTGTGCAGTAGCATCTATTGAATCGCTAATAGATGCTACTGCGCAGGCGCGGTTGGCCCCACTTTGAGATTTTTTTTTCTTGAATCAATGTATATGACTAAATAAAACAATTTAATGCATATTCTACATGCGATTATGCTGCAGTGCAGGTGTCGCCGCCAGCGCCTGCCTGCTGCAGGTGATTTTTTTAATTTTTTCAATACATATGATAATCACTATCCAAAATAGGGGACAGGTCAGTAAGGGATCAGTGACCTGTCAAAAGCCATCAGTATGAATACATAATCAGAGCACCACATGACAACCCCCCACAGGCCACCCTGGAGCACAAGCATATCCGAGCAGAAACCACAGTTGTGCAGACCTCAGATCTGTAATCTGTCAGCATCAATCCCTCCATGTTCAGTGCAAAAGTAGCCTTTCTACCCATGGCTCCATTGCTTCTAGTAACTTCTTCATACTCATTTTTCGATGCCCTGTCTGCCTGCGGCATCCAGTGCTTCTAGTACCTGCTTCATACCTGTTTTCCGATGTCCTGTCCACCTGCGGCCTCCAGTGCTTCTGGTACCTGCTTCATACCTGTTTCCCAGTGTCCTGTCTACCCGTGGCTCCATTGCTTCTAGTACCTTCTTCATACTCATTTTTCGATGTCCTGTCTGCCTGCTTCATCCAGTGCTTCTAGTACCTGCTTCATACCTGTTTCCTGATGTCCTGTCCACCTGCGGCCTCCAGTGCTTCTGGTTCCCGCTTCATACCTGTTTCCTGGTGTCCTGTCCGCCTGCGGCCTCCAGTGCTTCTGGTACATGCTTCATACCTGCTTCCCGGTGTCCCGTCCACCTGTGGCCTCCAGTGCTTCTAGTACCTGCTTCATACATATTTTCCGGTGTCCTGTCCACCAGCGGACTCCAGTGCTTCTAGTACCTGCATTATACCAGTTTCCCGGTCTCCTGTCTTCCAGTGGCCTCCTATGCTTCTAATGCCTGTTTCCCAGTGTCCTGTCCGTCTACAGTCTCCAGTGCTTCTGGTACCTGCTTCATACCTGTTTTCCGATGTCCTGTCCACCTGCGGCCTCCAGTGCTTCTGGTACCTGCTTCATACCTGTTTCCCGGTGTCCTGTCTACCCATGGCTCCATTGCTTCTAGTACCTTCTTCATACTCATTTTTCGATGTCCTGTCTGCCTGCTTCATCCAGTGCTTCTAGTACCTGCTTCATACCTGTTTCCTGGTGTCCTGTCCGCCTGCGGCCTCCAGTGCTTCTAGTACCTGCTTCATACCTGTTTTCCGATGTCCTGTCCACCTGCGGCCTCCAGTGCTTCTGGTACCTGCTTCATACCTGTTTCCCGGTGTCCTGTCTACCCATGGCTCCATTGCTTCTAGTACCTTCTTCATACTCATTTTTCGATGTCCTGTCTGCCTGCTTCATCCAGTGCTTCTAGTACCTGCTTCATACCTGTTTCCTGGTGTCCTGTCCGCCTGCGGCCTCCAGTGCTTCTGGTACCTGCTTCATACCTGTTTCCTGGTGTCCTGTCCACCTGCGGCCTCCAGTGCTTCTGGTACCTGCTTCATACCTGTTTCCCGGTGTCCTGTCCGCCTGCAGCCTCCAGTGCTTCTAGTACCTGTGTTATGGACTGACCTGAGTTGGAGTAGTGATATTGCAACCACAAGGGGCTGCACCAGCAAGTATCATAGTCAGGGAATCGCCAGAGGTCGGTAATAGAGCAGGGTCAGAGCCTGCACTGCAGCATGATTGCATATCTAATGTGAATTAAATTCTTTTATTTACTCATATACATTGATTCTGAGGGGAAAAAAAAAATCAAAGTGGCGCCTGCGCAGTAGCATCTATCAGTGCCATTTTGCTGAAGGAAAAAAAATTGTCTTCACCAAGATGGCGCCGCTGGCGCCTGTGCAGTAGCATCTATTGAATCGCTAATAGATGCTACTGCGCAGGCGCGGTTGGCCCCACTTTGAGATGTTTTTTTTCTTGAATCAATGTATATGACTAAATAAAACAATTTAATGCATATTCTACATGCGATTATGCTGCAGTGCAGGTGACGCCGCCAGCGCCTGCCTGCTGCAGGTGATTTTTTTAATTTTTTCAATACATATGATAATCACTATCCAAAATAGGGGACAGGTCAGTAAGGGATCATTGACCTGTCAAAAGCCATCAGTATGAATACATAATCAGAGCACCACATGACAACCCCCCACAGGCCACCCTGGAGCACAAGCATATCCGAGCAGAAACCACAGTTGATCTGTAATCTGTCAGCATCAATCCCTCCATGTTCAGTGCAAAATTAGCCGTTATACCCTAATTTATCTTGTTGGTCTGTATGATAATTCAGAGCTGTATTCACAATTTAGCAGAATTTTCAGCTAGTATTTCCTGCTGTTTCATGGTCTGCACAGACCGTGGCCTTACGATTTTAGTTCTGGAAAGTGTTGTAGCTACATCAGGAGCTGTAGAGTCATCTAATGCATGACACTACTGAGTCACCCCGCGGGCCAGGGGTTACTCGGTACCGGGTCAGGTACATCACAGGGGGATGTCACGGTGGCTGCGACCCGGTCCGTGGCCCAGGGCGCCCATGTAAAAGGGAAAGGTCTTTAAAGGGATGAAGTTTATGTTCGTGACGCCACCTGTGGTATTCAGTCAGTGGAAACCGATGCTCCTTTAAGGGGTGCGCTGGGGTGATGTTATGGCAGCTAGATGGTATATCTACCACAGGTGAAGTATATCCCCAGGGCTCCCAGTGTGGATAGTGATATAGTGAGAGGTGCAGAGAAGAAGGAGGACACAAGGTTGCAGTCTCTTTACCTTTACTGAAGGCTTCAGTGTCCTCAGTCCAGAGCACCAGACCACAGGGCAG
Source organism: Ranitomeya variabilis (assembly GCF_051348905.1). NCBI lineage: Eukaryota > Metazoa > Chordata > Amphibia > Anura > Dendrobatidae > Ranitomeya > Ranitomeya variabilis. The sequence continues at coordinate 256,111,173 of NC_135235.1, read as the reverse complement.
GCAGAGAAGTCCAGGCAGACCAGAGACAAGCAAGTTCCCCTGGGTAAGTCAAGTGGGAGCCTACCACTCTGCGTTTTCTGTCTCTAAGTCCCTGCTGCCACTAAGTGTCTCAACAAGGTCTTTAATCATTCTGCTGTCCTAGGACAGGTACCTGTATGGCAGGCAGCTCGGGCCGTGTGAACTGGGGTCTGTTCTCGGTGACTCCAGGCTCCTAGGTGCTGCTGTGCCACAGGTAATTATGGGCAAAGGCCTTGTAGAACAATACCCTCCGGTTCTGCTCTGTGTTTTATAATCCACAAAAGCCTTGGGCTCCCGATACCCGAATTCTTGCGCTGATACTCTTCAGAGGCCTGCTCATGGCCTCCTGGAGCTCTCTTTCCTCTGTGCTCCACTCCTGTCTGTCCTCGCACACAGACTCCTGCTACAAACTGAGCTCTCTCCGCCTCCAAACCAGGATCTTTATTGAGGAAGCTGCCCTAAAACAGGGCTTGGAGCTTCCCCTCCTGGTCTGGAAGTGGAAGGTGCTGTGTGTGTGTAAACCTACCAAAGGAAAACTCGCTTGTCTCCAGACATAGCACTATCCTCCCCGTGAGGAAGACAGCACTACTGTGGTACCCGAACTCCTGGGGTGCCACACTAATTTTAGGCATGTGTCAGCTTACTGACGGTTTCCATTACTTTTCCAATTACCTACAGAATGATAGAGACCAATATAACGCTAAGAAATAAATCTGAATATAAACTAAATTGGCGTTGAGAGGTAGACAAATATGGCTTCAACTTTGCAGAAACTTTCTGTTTGCCAGATGGTTAATTGCTGATGTATAGAGGCCAGTGGGAACTGGCAGTGTTCGGAGTTGGCTCCAGGAATACAGGCCCTCAGGGACTATTTAAAGTGAGGTACATGTTGGGCATATTTCACTGTAACATTTCCAAGCAATGTGCACATCTAAATGTACAATCAATACAGTCCTGGGAGGATTATCTGCTACAAAACAAACTAAAGTGTTTATTTATTGCTGCGTACCGCGCACTCCGAGCCTGGTTTACTGTGTAAGATGTGCAAGATTCCAGGTCAGGGACCAGATTAACCCGGTAATGTTATTTCTATCATTTTTCTGTTGTTACTAGAGTTTAGGAATACATAAATCAGTGAAGGTAACAGAATTATTATTAATGTGTGGCAGTAAGCTTTGCAAGGAGCTGATATTTCCACCGCAGTTCACAGAAGATAGAGGCATGTAGGCGACAGATGCTGCGAGATCTGGAATGATCTATTATTAATGGCATTTCTGAGAACTTTCTTGTGCTATAAGCTGACTGAAATACACAAATGAGGCCACAGAACTTCTTCAGGAACAAATGTGCTCTCATGACAAATCAACAATCCAACAGTTACTTTGTAGCATAAAAAAAGTGAAACCAAGAAATCCAAATGATTTTTGTTGACAAAACACAGAATATTTACACATCAGAATCAACCTTTTCTAGAAATACAATAATCTGCATCTTCCCAAGTTTTATTATACTGAAAATACAGAAATGGACTCATCAGCTGTAATCACTATATGGCCATGAGTCAAGGAAAGTAGTGGCTGACTGTTGTACAAGGCCACAATATACAGGCATGTAGATAAGGAGTATAATACAGGAGGTAACTCAGGATCAGTAATGTAATGTTCAGCCCTGGCAAAAATTAAGAGACCACTGCAAAATGTTCAGTTTGTCTGATTTTCCTCTTTATAGGTATATTGTTGAGTAAAATGTAAATTGCTGTTTTATTCTATAAACTACTGACATGTGTCCGAAGTTCCAAGCAATAAATTTTGTATTTATTTTCAGAAAATGATAAATGTAAAATAGCAAAAAAAATGCATTGCTTGCAGACCTCAAAGATTGCTAAGAAAACAAGTTCATAATTATTTAGAAACAACAATACTAATGTTTTAACCAAGGAAGAGTTCAGAAATCAATATTTTGCGGAATAACCATGATTGTTAATCACAGCTTTCATGCGTCTTGGCAGCTTTCCACCAGTCCTTCACACTGATTTTGGATGACCTTATGCCACTCCTGGTACAATAATGTAAGCAGTTCTTATTTGTTTGATGGCTTATGACTAGTGTTGAGCATTCCGATATTGCAAATATTGGGTATTGGCCGATATTCGCTGTATCGGAATTCCGATACCGAGTTCCGATATTTTTGCGATATCGGATACCGGAATCGGAAGTTCCCACAGTGCAAAAATGCAGTATAATTGAGTGTGGGCGATGCGTGGGCGGAGACTGCGTGTCTCTGTGCGGGCGGGGTCTGTGCGGGACCGTGGGTGGTCTGTGCGTGCCTGCCGGGGGGTCTGTACGGCCTGCCAGGGGTTTGTGCGGCCTCTCCGGGGTCAGTACGGCCTCTCCGGGTCTGTGCGTGCCTGCCGGGGGGTCTGCACGGCCTGCCGGGGGGTCTGTGTGGCTTCTCCGGGGTCTGTACGGCCTGCCGGGGGGGGGGGGGGGTCTGTGCGGCCTCTCCGGGGTCTGTGCGGCCTCTCCGGGGTCTGTACGGCCTGCCGGGGGGTCTGCACGGCCTGCCGGGGGGTCTGTGCGGCCTCTCCGGGGTCTGTACGGCCTGCCGGGGGGGGTCTGTGCATGCCTGCCGGGGGTCTGTGCGGCCTCTCTGGGGTCTGTACGGCCTGCCGGGGGGTCTGCACGGCCTGCCGGGGGGTCTGTGCGGCCTCTCCGGGGTCTGTGTTGCCTGCCGGGGGGTCTGTACGGCCTGCCGGGGGTCTTTGTGTCTGTGCATGCATCGTCCGATGGGACTGCAAGTCCCATCGGGCTATGCCTGCTACAATGACAGTGATTGACACATTAGCCAATGATGGGACAGTAGTAGTCCCATCATCCGGCTAATGTGTTGAATATACATACTACATACATACATACTACATACATACTACATACATACTGTACATGCTGTATGAGAAATTTTCCCAGGCAGCAATTGCCATAAAGTAAGACTTTGAACTTTATTAACCTCAGTGATACACTGCAGGAGCCATTGTCTCCTGTCAGTGTGTCACTGAGGGTCCTATAGAGCAGTGACATCACCCGATGTCACTGTTCTATAGGGGAGATCGTCGTGGGAGACTCGTTATAAATTGGACTACGGCGGACAGGTAGTATACTGTTATGATCCGGTGGTAGGATCTCAAAACTGACCTGACACATATGACCAGAATATAGAACAAGTTCTGGGGATGTGGAAGCTATACTGACCGCAATCCTGATCCTATCCACAAACACTAAAGGCAGCTGTGGAGCGTTCCTAAAATCCTAGACGCCTCGTTCACAGCCTGAGAAACTGACTACCCCTAGAGAGAAAGCAAAGACCTCACTTGCCTCAGAGAAATAACCCCAAAGTTATAGTCAGCCCCCCACAAATAATAACGGTGAGTTAAGGGGAAAAGACAAACGTAGAAATGAAACAGGTTCAGCAAATGAGGTCCGCTAACACTAGATAGACTGAAAATAGATAGGAGTCTGTGCGGTCAGTACAAAACTATCAAAAATAAACCACGCAGAGAATACAAGAACCCCCACACCGACTCACGATGTGAGGGGCACACTCTGCACCCCAGAACCAACCAGCAAACGAAAAATCACATATAAGCAAGCTGGACTGAACTCATAATATACAGAGAAACGTTTTCAAGGAAATAATGAGCAAAATGAACAAACAAACTTAACTTCTCCAGCAGGAGACTGGTCACAAGGAATATTCAGGAGCTCTCAGAAACAGGACTGAATACACCGACAGCAGGCAACAAATGAAGGTCCAGGTGAGTTAAATAGGCCCAGCATAGAAGGAAATGAAGCAGCTGAGCCCAGCCATATCGCTAAAGGCCACCAGAGGGAGCCCAAGAACAAACTCACACAGTACCACTCATGACCACAGGAGGGAGCCCGAGAACGGAATTCACAACAGTATACGGTTTATTATTTTACGTTTTTTGCAGGCGCTGAAGTATGGTAAGTATGGTGAAATGAAGAATATTAAAATACTTTTTCCTAATGTGTGCATGTTTTATTAACCCTTTCTTACTATTGGATTAATAATGGATAGGCGTCTTATTGACGCCTCTCCGTTATTAACACGGCTTAATGTCACCTTACAATAGCAAGGTGACATTAACACCTTATTACCCCATATCCCACCGCTACACGGGAGTGGGAAGAGAGGGGCCAAGTGCCGGAATTGGCGCCATTTCCGGGGCAGCTTCGGACTGGTATTTGTAGCCGGGGGGGGGGGGGGGGGGGCAATATCCATGGCCCTTCTCTAGGCTATGAATATCAGCCCGCTGCTGTCTGCGTAGCCTTTCTGGCTATAAAATATAGGGGGACCCCTCATCATTTTTTGGGGGGTCCCCCTATTTTAATAGCCAGTAAAGGCTACGCAGACAGCTGCGGGCTGATATTCATAGCAGGCTACAAATATTGGCCCCCGGCCGTCAGCTTTCCCCCTCTGGCGCAGAAAATTGTGCGTTAGCCCACGCCGTTTATTTTTTTTTTTAAATTCAACGCTCATAAAGGCCTCTTTCACACTTGCGTCGGTACGGGTCCGTCCCTATGCGTCGGGCCGACGTACCGACGCACGTTGTGAAATTTGTGCACGACGTGGGCAGTGGATGCAGATTTTCAACGCATCCGCTACCCATTCTGAAGTCCGCGGAGGAGGGGGCGGAGTTTCTGCAGCGCATGTGCGGTAGAAAATGGCGGACGCGACGGACAAAAAAACGTTCACTTGAATGTTTTTTCGTGCCGACGGTCCGCCAAGACACAACATGTAGTTTTTGGTGCAGGTTTTGATGCTGTTTTTGATGCAGTTTTCGTTCCGTTTTTTGACCGGTTTTGATGCAGTTTTTGGATATAAATAAACGGAAAATGTGCATGATTTGAATGGAAACATGCATGAAAAAAGGGATTCGGAGGCCGGATTCATCATTTCACATCTCAGTTTCATCCATTTTTTGCTGGATCAGTCGCTGTGCGTTTTTTCGCCGGACAGAAAAACGATTCCTCTGTATGTGTTTTCCGTCCGGCGGGAACAGCTTTTTTGACGGATCCTGCAAAAAACGGATGAAGCGTGTGGCCATCAGGCGCAATCCGGCGCTAATACAACTCTATGAGAAAAAAACGGATCCGGCGGAAAAAAACGGATCTGGCGGAAAAAACGGATCCGGTGGAAAAAACGGATCCAGCGGAAAAAACGGATCCGGTGGAAAAAAAGGATCCAGTGGAAAAAAACGGATCCGGTGGAAAAAAACGGATCCGGCGGAAAAAAAGGATCTGTTTTTTCCAAAAGTAGCCGGATTGTGCCTGACGGCAAAAACCTGATGTGTGAAAGCAGCGAGATATATGGATAGATACATCTATGCATCTATAAATATATTTATCTATAAATATATCTATAGATAGATATATCCATAGATATATAATAGAAAGGCCGATGTTTCTAAGGCTACTTTCACACTTGCGTTTTTAGCAATCCGTCGCAATCCGTTGTTTTGGGAAAAAAAGGATCCTGCAAATGTGCTCGCAGGATGCGTTTTTTACCCACAGACTTGTATTAGCGACGGATGGCCACATGTCGCGTCCGTCGTGCAACGGATCCGTCGTGTTTTGCGGACCGTCGGCATGAAAAAACGTTCAAGTGAAGGTTTTTTTGTCCGTCGCGTCCGCCATTTTCTACCGCGCATGCGCGGCAGAAACTCCGCCCCCTCCTCCCCGCACTTCAGAATGGTCAGCGGATGCGTTGAAAAACTGCATCCGCTGCCCACGTCGTGCACAAATTTCACAACGTGCGTCGGTACGTCGGCCCGACACATAGCGACGGACCCGTACCGACGCAAGTGTGAGAGGCCTTTATGAGCGTTGAATTTTTTAAAAAAAGGTAAAAAACGGCGTGGGCTCCCGCGCAATTTTCTGCGCCAGAGGGGGAAAGCCGACGGCCGGGGTCCAATATTTGTAGCCTGCTATGAATATCAGCCCGCAGCTGTCTGCGTAGCCTTTACTGGCTATTAAAATAGGGGGACTGTTATGATCCCAATGGCAGAGGATCTCAGAGATTACAGCAAAGTCTGCAAACATAAATACCAGCTCATAGGGAAGTGGTAACTAGGCTGACCATATACCTGATCCTAGCTCAACCAACTAACAGTAGCCGGGGAACGTACCTACGTTGATCCTAGACGTCTCGCGCCAGCCGGAGAACTAACTAACCCTATCAGGGAAAATAAGACCTCTCTTGCCTCCAGAGAAAAGACCCCAAAGTTATAATTCAAGCCCCCAACAAATAATAACGGTGAGGTAAGAAGAAAAGACAAACGTAAGAATGAACTAGATTTTAGCAAAGAGAGGCCCACTGACTAATAGCAGAAGATAGTAAGATGACTTATATGGTCAGCAAAAAACCCTGCAAAATATCCACGCTGAATATCCAAGAACCCCCGAACCGACTAACGGTGAGGGGGGAGAATATCAGCCCCCTAGAGCTTCCAGCGATATCAGGAATCACATTTTGTACAAGCTGGACAAAAATATGAACAATGCAAATAAACAAAAATAAGAAAGCAGGACTTAGCTTATCTTGCAAAGAACCAGGACCTGAAGACAGGAGCAAACAGAAATGAACTGATTACAATGATGCCAGGCACTGGACTGAGAATCCAGGAAGTTTAAATAGCAACACCCCAGGCCTAACGAACCAGGTGAGAACCAACCTGGGAAAAGACAATCCAAGTGCCAAACCACTAGTGACCACAAGAGGGAGCCAAGAAGTATAGTTCACAACAGTACCCCCCCTTTAAGGAGGGGTCACCGAACCCTCACCAAGACCACCAGGGCGATCAGGATGAGCAGCGTGGAAGGCACGAACCAAATCGGCCGCATGAACATCAGAGGCGACCACCCAGGAATTATCCTCCTGACCATAGCCCTTCCATTTGACCAAATACTGAAGCCTCCGTCTAGAGAGACGAGAATCCAAGATCTTCTCCACCACGTACTCCAACTCGCCCTCAACCAACACCGGAGCAGGAGGCTCAACAGCAGGAACCACAGGCACAACGTATCGCCGCAACAAAGACCTATGGAACACGTTGTGAATGGCAAACGACACCGGAAGATCCAAACGAAAAGAAACCGGGTTAAGAACTTCCAAAATTTTATAAGGACCAATAAAGCGAGGCTTAAACTTAGGAGAGGAAACTTTCAGAGGGACATACCGAGAAGACAACCAAACCAATTCCCCAACACGAAGTCGGGGACCCACACCGCGGCGGCGGTTGGCAAAACGCTGAGCCTTCTCCTGTGACAACTTCAAGTTGTCCACCACATGATTCCAAATCCGCTGCAACCTATCCACCACGGAATCCACCCCAGGACAGTCAGAAGACTCAACATGACCCGAGGAGAAACGAGGATGAAAACCAGAGTTGCAGAAGAATGGCGAAACCAAAGTAGCGGAACTAGCCCGATTATTAAGGGCAAACTCAGCCAATGGCAAGAAGGTCACCCAATCGTCCTGGTCCGCAGAAACAAAACATCTCAAATAAGCCTCCAGTGTCTGATTAGTTCGCTCCGTTTGGTCATTAGTCTGAGGATGAAAGGCAGATGAAAATGACAAATCAATGCCCATTTTAGCACAAAAAGATCGCCAGAATCTGGACACAAACTGGGATCCTCTGTCGGACACGATATTCTCAGGAATGCCGTGTAAACGAACCACATTCTGAAAAAACAAAGGAACCAGATCGGAAGAGGAAGGCAACTTAGGCAAGGGCACCAAATGGACCATCTTGGAAAAACGATCACACACCACCCAGATGACAGACATTCCTTGAGACACCGGAAGATCAGAAATGAAATCCATGGAAATGTGTGTCCAAGGCCTCTTCGGGATGGGCAAGGGCAAAAGCAACCCGCTAGCACAAGAACAACAAGGCTTAGCCCGAGCACAAGTCCCACAGGACTGCACAAATGACCGCACATCCCGTGACAAGGAAGGCCACCAAAAGGACCTAGCCACCAAATCTCGGGTACCAAAAATTCCCGGATGCCCTGCCAACACCGAGGAATGAACCTCGGAAATAACTCTGCTGGTCCACTTATCAGGAACAAACAGTCTGTCGGGTGGACAAGAGTCAGGTCTACCAGCCTGAAATCTTTGCAACACACGTCGCAAATCAGGAGATATGGCCGACACGATTACTCCCTCTTTAAGAATACCAGCTGGCTCCGAGACTCCAGGAGAGTCAGGCACAAAGCTCCTAGAAAGAGCATCAGCCTTAACATTCTTCGAACTAGGCAGGTACGAGACCACAAAGTCAAAACGAGAGAAAAACAATGACCAACAAGCCTGTCTAGGATTCAGGCGCTTAGCAGACTCGAGATACATCAGATTTTTGTGATCAGTCAAGACCACCACACGATGCTTAGCACCCTCGAGCCAATGACGCCACTCCTCAAATGCCCACTTCATGGCCAACAACTCCCGATTACCAACATTATAGTTCCGCTCAGCAGGCGAAAACTTCCTAGAGAAAAAAGCACATGGTCTCATCACAGAGCAACCAGAGCCTCTCTGCGACAAAACAGCCCCAGCACCGATCTCAGAAGCATCCACTTCAACCTGAAAGGGAAGTGCGACATCAGGCTGGCACAAAACAGGCGCCGAAGTAAACCGGCGCTTCAGCTCCTGGAAGGCCTCCACGGCTGCAGGAGCCCAATTAGCCACATCAGAACCTTTCTTGGTCATATCCGTCAAAGGTTTAACAACGCTAGAAAAGTTAGCGATAAAACGACGGTAGAAATTAGCAAACCCCAAGAACTTCTGAAGACTCTTAACAGACGTGGGTTGAGTCCAATCATGAATAGCTCGGACCTTGACTGGGTCCATCTCCACAGCAGAAGGGGAGAAAATAAAACCTAAAAAGGAAACCTTCTGCACTCCAAAGAGACACTTTGAGCCCTTCACAAACAAAGCATTATCACGCAAAACCTGAAACACCATCCTGACCTGCTTTACATGAGAATCCCAATCATCAGAAAAAAACAGAATATCATCCAGATAAACAATCATAAATTTATCTAGATACTTCCGGAAGATATCATGCATAAAGGACTGAAACACTGAAGGAGCATTAGAGAGCCCAAAGGGCATCACCAAGTACTCAAAATGACCTTCGGGCGTATTAAATGTAGTTTTCCATTCATCTCCCTGCCTAATGCGCACAAGGTTGTACGCACCACGAAGATCTATCTTGGTGAACCACTTGGCACCCTTAATCCGAGCAAACAAGTCTGACAATAGTGGCAAAGAATACTGAAACTTAACAGTGATTTTATTCAGAAGCCGATAGTCTATACAAGGTCTCAAAGACCCGTCTTTCTTGGCCACAAAAAAGAATCCCGCACCAAGAGGGGAAGAGGATGGACGAATATGCCCCTTCTCCAAAGACTCCTTGACATAAGAACGCATCACGGCATGCTCGGGTACAGACAAATTAAATAATCGTCCCTTAGGAAATTTACTGCCAGGAATCAAATCTATAGCGCAGTCACAGTCCCTATGAGGAGGAAGAGGACTGGACCTGGACTCACTGAATACATCCTGATAATCACACAAATACTCAGGAACTTCTGAAGGAGTAGAAGAAGCAATAGACACCGGCGGAGAATCGCAATGAATTCCCTGACAACCCCAACTCGACACAGACATAGCCTTCCAATCCAAAACTGGATTATGGGTCTGTAACCATGGCAGACCCAAAACAACCAAATCATTCATTTTATGCAGAACAAGAAAACGAATCACCTCCCGATGTTCAGGAGTCATGCACATGGTCACTTGTGTCCAATACTGCGGTTTATTTTCCGCCAGTGGCGTAGCATCAATTCCTCTGAGAGGAATAGGAACTTTTAAAGGCTCCAGGACAAAACCACAGCGCTTGGCAAACGACAAGTCCATAAGACTCAGGGCAGCACCTGAATCCACAAACGCCATAACAGGGTAGGAAGACAATGAGCAAATTAAAGTCACAGACAAAATAAATTTAGGCTGCAAATTACCAATGGTGACAGGACTGACAACCTTGGTTAGGCGTTTAGAGCATGCTGATATAACATGTGTAGAATCACCACAGTAAAAACACAGCCCATTCTGACGTCTATGATTTTGTCGTTCGGTTCTAGTCAGGATTCTATCACATTGCATTGAGACAGGTGTCCGTTCAGACAACACCGCCAGAGGATTAGCGGATTTGCGCTCCCGCAAGCGCCGATCAATCTGAATAGCCAGCGCCATAGAATCATTCAGACTTGTAGGAATTGTGAAACCCACCATCACATTCTTAATGGCTTCAGAAAGGCCATTTCTGAAATTTGCGGCCAGAGCACATTCATTCCATTGAGTAAGCACGGACCATTTCCGAAATTTTTGGCAATACACTTCAGCTTCATCCTGGCCCTGAGAGATAGCCAGTAGGGCTTTTTCTGCCTGAATTTCAAGATTAGGCTCCTCATAAAGCAATCCGAGCGCCAGAAAAAACGCATCAACATCCGCCAATGCCGGATCTCCTGGCGCCAACGAGAAAGCCCAATCCTGAGGGTCGCCACGCAAGAAGGAGATAACAATTTTAACTTGCTGAGCAGAATCTCCAGACGAACGAGGTTTCAAAGATAGAAACAATTTACAATTATTCCTAAAATTCCTAAATTTAAATCGATCTCCAGAGAACAGCTCAGGAATAGGTATCTTAGGCTCTGACATAGGACTGCTAACAACAAAATCCTGAATGCCCTGCACTCATGCAGCAAGCTGATCCACACTAGTAATCAAGGTCTGAACATTCATGTCTGCAGCAAAGCTTCAAGCCACTCAGAGAAAAAGGGGAAGGAAGAAGGGAAAAAAAACCAAAAAAACTCAGAACTTCTTTTCTTTTAATCCCGCTTCTGCAATGCATTAACTATTCACTAGGCCTGGCATACTGTTATGATCCCAATGGCAAAGGATCTCAGAGATTACAGCAAAGTCTGCAAACATAAATACCAGCTCATAGGGAAGTGGTAACTAGGCTGACCATATACCTGATCCTAGCTCAACCAACTAACAGTAGCCGGGGAACGTACCTACGTTGATCCTAGACGTCTTGCGCCAGCCGGAGAACTAACTAACCCTATCAGGGAAAATAAGACCTCTCTTGCCTCCAGAGAAAAGACCCCAAAGTTATAATTCAAGCCCCCAACAAATAATAACGGTGAGGTAAGAAGAAAAGACAAACGTAAGAATGAACTAGATTTTAGCAAAGAGAGGCCCACTGACTAATAGCAGAAGATAGTAAGATGACTTATATGGTCAGCAAAAAACCCTGCAAAATATCCACGCTGAATATCCAAGAACCCCCGAACCGACTAACGGTGAGGGGGGAGAATATCAGCCCCCTAGAGCTTCCAGCGATATCAGGAATCACATTTTGTACAAGCTGGACAAAAATATGAACAATGCAAATAAACAAAAATAAGAAAGCAGGACTTAGCTTATCTTGCAAAGAACCAGGACCTGAAGACAGGAGCAAACAGAAATGAACTGATTACAACGATGCCAGGCACTGGACTGAGAATCCAGGAAGTTTAAATAGCAACACCCCAGGCCTAACGAACCAGGTGAGAACCAACCTGGGAAAAGACAATCCAAGTGCCAAACCACTAGTGACCACAAGAGGGAGCCAAGAAGTATAGTTCACAACAGTCCCCCTATATTTTATAGCCAGAAAGGCTACGCAGACAGCTGCGGGCTGATATTCATAGCCTAGAGAGGGGCCATGGATATTGCCCCCCCCGGCTACAAATACCAGTCCGCTGCCGCCCCAGAAATGGCGCCAATAAGATGCGCCAATTCCGGCACTTAGCCCCTCTCTTCCCACTCCCGTGTAGCGGTGGGATATGGGGTAATAAGGGGTTAATGTCACCTTGCTATTGTAAGGTGACATTAAGCCGGGTTAATAACGGAGAGGCGTCAATAAGACGCCTATCCATTAATTAATCCAATAGTAAGAAAGGGTTAATAAAACATGCACACATTAGGTAAAAGTATTTTAATATTCTTCATTTCACCATACTTACCATACTTAAGTGCCTGCAAAAAACGTAAAATAATAAACCGTATACTACCTGTCCGCCGTAGTCCAATTAATAACGAGTGTCCCACGACGATCTCCCCTACAGAACAGTGACATCGGGTGATGTCACTGCTCTATAGGACTCTCAGTGACACACTGACAGGAGACAATGGCTTCTGCAGTGCATCACTGAGGTTACTATAGTGTAAAGTCTCACTTTATGGCAATTGCTGCCTGGGAAAATTTCTCATACAGCAATGCCACAAGTCAAACTAGGGACTTTTTTTTTTACAGCGGCGGAGGAATACTTTGCTCCCGTCATTGTGTTTCTGGAGCCCCTAGAGAGCGGTCGCAACAGCTGTTGCTGCCATTCTCCACGGGAGATCGTCGTGGGACACTCTTGGATTTCTGCGGACAGGGAGTATATTGGTTGTTTGTTTTTTTCATATTTTTTGCAGGTTGACACTGGCTTTGGGGATCAAAATGACAAGTAATGGTGAGTATGTAATCTATGTTTAATGTACTGTATGTCTATATGTATGTACTGTATGAATGTACTGTATGGAGTATGTAGTATGTATGGATGTAGTATGTATGGAGTATGTGTGGATGTAGTATGTATGGAGTATGTATGGATGTAGTATGTATGGAGTATGTATGTATGTGGCATGTATGGAGCATGTATGGAGCATGTATGTAGCATGTATGTAGCATGTATGGAGTATGTATGGAGCGTGTATGTAGCATGTATGTAGCATGTATGGAGTATGCATGTATCATGTATGTAGTATGTATGTATCATGTATGTAGTATGTATGTAGCATGGATGTAGCATGGATGTAGCATGTATGGAGTATGTATGGAGCATGTATGGAGCATGTATGGAGCACGTATGTAGCATGTATGTAGCATGTATGGAGTATTTTTTTTTTTTTCATTCAACACATTAGCCGGATGATGGGACTACTACTGTCCCATCATTGGCTGATGTGTCAATCACTGTCAGTGTAGCAGGCATCGTCCGATGGGACTTGTAGTCCCATTGGACGATGCCTGCACACACGCACAGAGCACCAGCACGCCGCACAGAGCCCCCCTTCCCGCACAGAGACCCCCCCACGCTGCTCAGACACCCCCCACAGCCGCACAGAGACCCCCCCCCACGCCGTATAGAGCCTGGGCAGCCCACATACAGCCCCGGCACGCCGCATAGAGCCCCGGGTAGGCACGTACAGATCCCTGGCAGGCCCGCACAGACCCCGCCCGCACACACAGACACTCACAGTGTCCGCCCACGCACCGCCCACGCACCGCCCACACTCTTCCCCCTTCTGGAACAGCATATATAAGGACAGAAAGGGCTTATTTACGTTCCGATATTTGTGTCCCATTGGTATCGGGTATCGGTATCGGCGATATCCGATATTTTTGGGATATCGGCTGATCTAATCCGATACGATACTTTTGAATATCGGAAGGTATCGCTCAACACTACTTGTGACTATCCAACTTCCTCTTGATTACATTCCAGAGGTTTTCAATGGGGTTCAGGTCTGGAGATTGGGCTGCCCATGACAGGGATTTGATGTGGTGGTCCTTCATCCACACCTTGATTGACCTAGATGTGTGCCATGGTGCATTGTCCTGCTGGAAAAAAACAGTCCTCAGAGTTGGGAAACATTGCCTGGGCAGAAGGAATCAACTGTTTTTCCAGGATAACCTTGTATGCGGCTTGATTCATACATCCTTCGCAAAGAACAACTCGCCCAATTCAAGCCTTGCTGAAGCATCCCCAGATCATCACCGATCCTCCACCAAATTTCACAGTGGGTGCAAGACACTGTGGCTTGTACGCCTCTCCAGGTCTCCATCTAAGGATTAGACGACCAGGTGTTGGGCAAAGCTGAAAATTAGACTCATCAGAGAAGATTACCTTACTCCAGTCCTCTGTGGTCCAATCCTTATGGTCTTTGGCAAACTTCAGCTTGGCTCTCCTTTGCTTCTCAATGATGAAAGGCTTTTTTCTAGCTATACATGACTTGAGCCCTGCCTCTACGAGCCTGTTACGAACTCTTCTCGCCCTGAACTTCACCCCAGCTGCTATTTTCCATTCTTTTTGTAGGTCTCTTGATGTCATCTTGTGGTTGCTGAGTGACGTTTGAATAAGATGATAGTCATCCCGGTCAGTGGAGAGTCATTTTCGCCCTCTGCCTGTCTGTAGCTTTGTTGTCCCCAATATCTGCTGCTTGACCTTGTTGTAATGGACTGCGGTCTTAGAAATGTTAAGGATAATCTTTAATAATCTATATTTTTATATAGCGCTAAGGATGGAGGCAACATGACTCTCACTGTATCCCTCTGCTAGTAAAGCCTGAATTGAACCCGTCTTTTCCTCACTCGAGACTTTTCTTTTCAACTCCTTTGGCATGGTTAAAAGTTATTTTTTCATTCCTATTACTTTTGGGATATTGCTAGCACTTGTTTTGCCATCCAGCTTGTCCTGTTGCAAGAGAATTGTGAACACCACAACAGGGTCTTTTTTATACTTTCCTTCGATAAATAAGATTTGGTTCTGGTGATCATCTAATCAGAAGCACATTGAGTAGAATGAGGTGTCCTCTGGTTGGAATTCAACTGACACTGGAATGGAATGGCTGTCAGACATGTAGAAAAGCAGATTTTTATAAAACTGTGCAGTGGTCTCTTAATTTTTGTGAGAGCTGTATGTACACAGTGACTGCACCAACAGAATAGTGAGTGCAGCTCTGGGGTATAATAAAGGATGTAACGCAGGATCAGTAATGTATGCACACAGTGACTGCACCAACAGAACAGTGAGTGCAGCTCTGGGGTATAATACAGGATGTAACTCAAGATCAGTAATGTATGTACACAGTGACTGCACCAGCAGAATAGTGAGTGCAGCTCTGGAGTATAATACAGGATGTAACCCAGGATCAGTAATGTAATGTATGTGCACAGTGACTGCATCAGTAGAATAGTGAGTGCAGCTCTGGGGTATAATACAGGAACAGTACAGGATAGGTGATATAATGTATGTACACAGTGACTACATTTTTTTCATGATTAATTCTGTACTTATTCTGTCAGTAACATTTGCCTGACTGCTGTCACTGATCCATTCCTCAGATATTCTGGTGTTCTTTCTTATCAGTGATCACTTTATAGTGAGTCAGTGACTCCTGATTCTGCAGAGACCTTGCCTGCTGCTCGCCCTTTTCCAGCTTCGCTCTCATCCTCTGCAGCATCAGTGACATCTCCTCCAGCTGATCAGGCAGTTGCCATAGAAATTTCACATTACACTTTGCAATAAGAGGTTCTTCCTCTTGCTTTACTGACAATGAGACTGCTGGGCAGATATGGCTGTGATATCACTGCCCATAGTATCCAACACATTACAGTCCAGATTTTTACACTATTTCATTATTTCTGTCCCATAAACCAAGACACATTGGCAGAGAAGGCTCTGAGCTTGTGATCTAATGACGGCTGTAAAAACCCAATAAACCGGGATCTGGCTATGAATCCTCCGCTGTGAAACTGCTTCACTAACCTGAATGGCTCGAATCAACAAAGCAATAAAACCCATTGTGCTCGGCGTTAGGTGTTGAGCAAAATATTGTTTTCTAGCAGCACGAAGCGGCCAAAATCTCCAAACCCCTCCCCAGGCAACAGAGGATAACTCCCTGTATCCTAGGATGAGCGCAGCGATGGTTCCAATGGGTTTGTCATGTTTACATAAAAAAGTAACAAGAAAAACTATCACCTTGAATTTTGCTTTTTTTCACACGACAACATATGATGGGACAATGTTCGACCCAGACGTCAGGTAACATAAGTTCTGATGAAGACATCAGAAATGTATCTTAAAGGCTTTTGTTAGTAATTTGTTTCCTAAATTCAAAGTTAATTTTGCAAAAGAACGTTGCATTCACATCCTGGTAAGGGGTCTCAGGCTATGTGCACACGGTGCGGATTTTTCCTCACCGATTTTGCTAAATCCGCAGGTAAAACGCACTGCGGATTACCTGCGGATTTCATGCGGTTTTTGTGCGGATTCCACCTGCGGTTTTACACCTGCGGATTCCTATTATGGAGCAGGTGTAAACCGCTGAGGAATCCGCACAAACAATTGACATGCTGCGGAATAAACAATGCAGCGTTTCTGTGCGGTATCTTCTGCAGCATGTGCAATGCGGATTTCCATAGGTTTACATGGTACTGTAAACTGCATGGAAAATGGCTGTGAATCCACAGCGGCCAATCCTCTGCGGATCTGCAGCCAAATCCGCACCGTGTGCACATAGCCTTAGCGTGTGGAGGGTCTCAGGAGCCGAGTTCCTTCCTCATGCTGCAGACACCGGCTATATTATACAACCAGCATCTGTCTCTTAACATTCCCCGCTGGTGACGAGTTCTGGCCTTGGCTGATAAACATTTAATTGCTGCTGTCAATGTCTGATTACGGCATTTAAATGGAACGTTTCCATGTGTAGCAGCCCCCATTGGCCCACATGATGTGACTGCAAGGGACTGATGAGTTACTATGACAGCTCGGGGGCTGCGGAAGATAAAGTTATGGGTCTTAAGAGAAAGCAAGGAAAAAATGAAAGCGCAATAGTTAAAAATTCCATGGTCCTTGAAGGGTTAACTTTGTAAACTTTGTGTCTACTATGTTGCTGTTGCAGAACTCTGTCGTGTATCTGACTGGGTGTTCTGCATCATTTACCATTCTGTCAGCACTCGGTCCGGAACATAAGAGCAACGTTATACAATTTGGTTATTTTGTTTTTCATGGACCAAATCTGTACTTGAAAAAAAAAATGGCAGCCTCCACTGGTTTCTTCTGTATGTCTGTTGAAGCATGCCTATTCAAGTCTATGGGTGCGCAAAAAAATCTGATCCCAATCTGATCAATCGTATAACATCCACAATTTACGGATACACTTCAATTCACACAGGAAACTATTTTTGGTCCTGTACCTTTTTAATAACTGCAGATGTCTAAAAACGGGTGTCATACTGACTGCATATTGATGACAATTTAAAATTGTCCATTGTTTTCTGGATAAAAATTGGACAATTTTTTATAGGTTCATGTGAATTTAGCCTTAGAGATATCATCAGGGAAAGGGTTGTATAAAAAAGTCCACACCGTGGACATGACAGAAAACATGGACAGTCTCAGGAATGTCAGAGAAAACAGGCTATAGATATGGAAGAAAGCACATGAGGAAGAAATAAGTGCAGGATAGAAACTGTGCTGATACACTGCATGAGCTAATGAAGACAGTAGTACCCTCAATACTCAGACTTCACATTTTGTCTATATTACCAGGAGAGACAGAGCCTAAATTACTGGGAGAAACGCACAGATCTCACATCCAGCCTATATTACTGAGAAGAGACACACACAGCTCACATCCAGCAGATATTACTGGGAGAAACACACATACCTCACATCCAGCCTATATTACTGGGAGAGACACACAGACCTCACATCCAGCCTATATTACTGGGAGAGACACACAGACCTCACATCCAGCCTATGTTACTGGGAGAGACACACAGACCTTACGTCCAATCTATATTACTGGGAGAGACACACAGACTCAACATCCAGCCTATATTACTGGGAGGAGACACATAGAGCTCACATCCAGCCTATATTACTGGGAGAGACACACAAACCTCACATCCAGCCTATATTACTGAGAGAGACACATGAATCTCATATCCAGCCTATAATACCAGGGGAAACACATATCTCACATCCAGTCTATATTACCAAAGGAAAACGCAGACCTCACATTCAGCCTATATTACTGGGAAGAGACACACAGACCTAACATCCAGCCTACATTACTGGGAGGAGACACATAGACCTCACATCCAGCCTATATTACTGGGAAGAGACACACAGACCTAACATTCAGCCTACATTACTGGGAAGAGACACACAGACCTCACATCCAGCCTATATTACTAGGAGAGACACAAACCTCACATCTAGCCTATATTACTGAGAGAGACACACAGACCTCACATCTAGTCTATATTACTGAGAGGAACACACAGACCTCACATCTAGCCTATATTACTGGGAGAAACTCACACCCAGCTTATATTACTGGGACAGACACACATATCTCACATCCAGCCTATATAACTGGGAGAGACACACAGACCTCACATCCAGCCTATATTTCTGTGAGAGACACACAGACCTCACATCTAGCCTATATTACTGGGAGAAACCCACACCCAGCTTATATTACTGGGACAGACACACATATCTCACATCCAGCCTATATTTCTGTGAGAGACACACAGAGCCCACATCCAGCCTATATTTCTGGGAGAGACACACATACTTCACATTCAGCCTATATTACTGGGAGAGACACACAGAGCTCACATCCAGCCTATATTACTGGGAGAGACACACATATATCACATCCAGCCTATATTACTGGGAGAGACACACATATCTCACATCCAGCCTATATTTCTGGGAGAGACACATAGACCTCACATCCAGCCTATATTACTGGGAGAGACACACAGACCTCACATCCAGCCTATATTTCTGTGAGAGACATACAGAGCTCACATCCAGCCTATATTTTTGCGAGAGACACACATACTTCATATTCAGCCTATATTACTGGGAGAGACACAGAACTCACATCCAGCCTATATTTCTGTGAGAGACACACAGAGCTCACATACAGCCTATATTTCTGTGAGAGACACACAGAGCTCACATCCAGCCTATATTACTGAGAGAGACACACAGAGCTCACATCCAGCCTATATTACTGGGAGAGACACACATATATCACATCCAGCCTATATTACTGGGAGAGACACACATATCTCACATCCAGCCTATATTTCTGGGAGAGACACATAGACCTCACATCCAGCCTATATTACTGAGAGAGACACGCAGACCTCACATCCAGCCTATATTTCTGTGAGAGACACACAGAGCTCACATCCAGCCTATATTTTTGCGAGAGACACACATACTTCACATTCAGCCTATATTACTGGGAGAGACACAGAACTCACATCCAGCCTATATTTCGGTGAGAGACACACAGAGCTCACATCCAGCCTATATTTCTGTGAGAGACACACAGAGCTCACATCCAGCCTATATTACTGAGAGAGACACCCAGACCTCACATCCAGCCTATATTACTGGGAGAGACACACAGAGCTCACATCCAGCCTATATTACTGGGAGAGACACACAGAGCTCACATCCAGCCTATATTTCTGGGAGAGACACACAGAGCTCACATGCAGCCTATATTTCTGGGAGAGACACACAAACTTCACATCCAGCCTGTATTTCTGGGAGAGACACACATACTTCACATTCAGCCTATATTACAGGGAGAGACACACAGAGCTCGCATCCAGCCTATATTACTGGGAGAGACACACATATATCACATCCAGCCTATATTAATGGGAGAGACACACATCTCACATCCAGCCTATATTACTGGGAGAGACACACAGACCTCATATCCAGCCTATATTTCTGTGAGAGACACACAGAGCTCACATCCAGCCTATATTTCTGGGAGAGACACATAGACCTCACATGCAGCCTATATTACTGGGAGAGGCACACATACCTCACATCCAGCCTATATTTCTGTGAGAGACACACAGAGCTCACATCCAGCCTATATTTCTGGGAGAGACACACAGACTTCACATTCAGCCTATATTATTGGGAGAGACACACAGACCTCACATCCAGCCTATATTACTGGGAGAGACACACAGACTTCACATCCAGCTTATATTTCGGGGAGAGACACACAGACTTCACATTCAGCCTATATTATTGGGAGAGACACACAGACATCACATCCAGCCTATATTTCTGGGAGAGACACACAGACCTCACATCCAGCCTATATTACCAGGAGAGACACACAGACTTCACATCCAGCCTATATTTCGGGGAGAGACACACAGACTTCACATTCAGCCTATATTATTGGGAGAGACACACAGACCTCACATCCAGCCTATATTACTGGGAGAGACACACAGACTTCACATCCAGCCTATATTTTGGGGAGAGACACACAGACTTCACATTCAGCCTATATTATTGGGAGAGACATGCAGACATCACATCCAGCCTATATTTCTGGGAGAGACACACTGACATCACATCCAGCCTATATTACTGGGAGAGACACACATACCTCACATCCAGCCTGTATTACTGGGAGAGACACACATACTTCACATTCAGCCTATATTACTGGGAGAAACACTCCCACAAGGGAAAAAATCTGAAAGTATGATCAGGCTGTAAAATGACTGTCAAGGGGTTTGAAAATCAAAGGAGGAATGAAGATTGCAGACTGAACCTATGAGAGTAAATGCAATATCTAGTACTAAACGGTAACATTTGTATAAATAATTTTTAGCATGTCAAAAGTGTCCATAACCTTTAAGTGAGTTCACCAAGAGAATAGTTAGCGCAGCTCTGGAGTAAAGTATGGAATGTAAAATTGTCTCAGGTTTGTCTTTTTGTAGCTAGTCTCTATTGTAGTTGAGGTCCTGGAGAGAAGACTTTTATATACAGTATGTCCCCCTAAGGCCGGGGTCACACATGCGTGTTTTACGTACGTAAGAGCGCAAAAACTACGTACGTAAAACTCGCATTACATACGGCACAATGCTTCTCAATGGGGCTGCTCCTATTAGCCGTATATTACGGTTCAGTATTATACGGCTTTCTACGGCCGTACAAAATCGCAGCATGCTGCGTTTGTCAGCGTATTGCGCAAAAAAATCGCTAATGAAAGTCTATGGGGGCGAGAAAAATACGGATTCCACACGGACCTGCAGTGTGACTTGCGAGAAATACGCAGCGCTGTTAGTGAAAAGTCGGTAATTCAATTGCCGGCTTTTCATTTCTCCTGCACAAACCCGACAGGATATGAGACATGGTTTACATACAGTAAACCATCTCATATCCCCATTTTTTTGCATATTCCACACTACTAATGTTAGTAGTGTGTATGTGCAAAATTTCAGCGCTGTAGCTGCTGAAATAAAGGGTTAAATGGCGGAAAAAATTGGCGTGGGCTCCCGCGCAATTTTCTCCGCCAGAATGGTAAAGCCAGTGACTGAGGGCAGATATTAATAGCCAGGAGAGGGTCCATGGTTATTGCCCCCCCCGTGGCTAAAAACATCTGCCCCCAGCCACCCCAGAAAAGGCACATCTGGAAGATGCGCCTATTCTGGCACTTGGCCACTCTCTTCCCACTCCCTGTAGCGGTGGGATATGGGGTAATAAAGGGTTAATGTCACCTTGCTATTGGAAGGTGACATTAAGCCAGATTAATAATGGAGAGGCGTCAATTATGTCACCTATCCATTATTAATCCAATTGTTGGAAAGGGTTAAAAAACACACACACATGATTTAAAAGTAGTTTAATGAAATAAACACAGCGGTTGTTTTAATAATTTATTGTTCTCTCAATCCATCAGGAACACCCTCGCTTGGAAAAATAATAAACGCACAAGATACATACCTTCTGGTGAACCGTCTCGTCCCACGAAGTAATCCATCTGAAGGGGTTAACTAATATTACAGGCACGAGCTGCGATAAACCACTCGCTCGTGCCTGTAATCCCCGGGTTCTGAAAGGAAAGCTGGATCTGTACTTACATTGAGTCGCGGTGAGGCGCCCTCTGGTGGATGTTCTCATGAACTGCAGCCTGGGAACTTTTTCCCACGCTCCAGGTCATATGAGGACATCCACCAGGGGGCGCATCACCGCGACTGAAGGAAATGTAGGTCAATGACCTACATTTCATTCATTCGCCGGGGAATTACAAGCACGAGCACCGCTGCATTTAGCAGGGCTCCTGCCTGTAATATTAGTTAACCCCTTCAGATGGATTACTTCGTGGGACGAGACGGTTCACCAGAAGGTATGTATCTTGTGCGTTTATTATTTTTCCAAGCGAGGGTGTTCCTGATGGATTGAGAGAACAATAAATTATTAAAACAACCGCTGTGTTTATTTCATTAAACTACTTTTAAATCATGTGTGTGTGTGTGTGTGTTTTTTAACCCTTTCCAACAATTGGATTAATAATGGATAGGTGTCATAATTGACGCCTCTCCATTATTAATCTGGCTTAATGTCACCTTCCAATAGCAAGGTGGCATTAACCCTTCATTACCCCATATCCCACCGCTACAGGGAGTGGGAAGAGAGTGGCCAAGTGCCAGAATAGGCGCATCTTCCAGATGTGCCTTTTCTGGGGTGGCTGGGGGCAGATGTTTTTAGCCACGGGGGGGGGGGGGGGCAATAACCATGGACCCTCTCCTGGCCATTAATATCTGCCCTCAGTCACTGGCTTTACCATTCTGGCGGAGAAAATTGCGCGGGAGCCCACGCCAATTTTTTCCGCCATTTAACCCTTTATTTTAGCATCTACAGCGCTGAAATTTTGCCTCAATGACATATATATATACAGGTCCTTCTCAAAAAATTAGCATATAGTGTTAAATTTCATTATTTACAATAATGTAATGATTACAATTAAACTTTCATATACTATAGATTCATTATCCACCAACTGAAATTTGTCAGGTCTTTTATTGTTTTAATACTGATGATTTTGGCATACAACTCCTGATAACACAAAAAACCTGTCTCGATAAATTAGCATATCAAGAAAAGGTTCTCTAAATGACCTATTACCCTAATCTTCTGAATCAACTAATTAACTCTAAACACATGCAAAAGATACCTGAGGCTTTTAAAAACTCCCTGCCTGGTTCATTACTCAAAACCCCCATCATGGGTAAGACTAGCGACCTGACAGATGTCAAGAAGGCCATCATTGACACCCTCAAGCAAGAGGGTAAGACCCAGAAAGAAATTTCTCAACAAATAGGCTGTTCCCAGAGTGCTGTATCAAGGCACCTCAATGGTAAGTCTGTTGGAAGGAAACAATGTGGCAGAAAACGCTGTACAACGAGAAGAGGTGACCGGAACCTGAGGAAGCAGTGGACTGAGTCTGGTGTGGAAACATCCAGAGCCACCGTGCACAGGCGTGTGCAGGAAATGGGCTACAGGTGCCGCATTCCCCAGGTAAAGCCACTTTTGAACCATAAACAGTGGCAGAAGCGCCTGACCTGGGCTACAGAGAAGCAGCACTGGACTGTTGCTAAGTGGTCCCAAGTACTTTTTTCTGATGAAAGCAAATTTTGCATGTCATTCGGAAATCAAGGTGCCAGAGTCTGGAGGAAGACTGGGGAGAAGGAAATGCCAAAATGCCTGAAGTCCAGTGTCAAGTACCCACAGTCAGTGATGGTGTGGGGTGCCATGTCAGCTGCTGGTGTTGGTCCACTGTGTTTCATCAAGGGCAGGGTCAATGCAGCTAGCTATCAGGAGATTTTGGAGCACTTCATGCTTCCATCGGCTGAAATGCTTTATGGAGATGAAGATTTCATTTTCCAGCACGACCTGGCACCTGCTCACAGTGCCAAAACCACTGGTAAATGGTTTACTGACCATGGTATTACTGTGCTCAATTGGCCTGCCAACTCTCCTGACCTGAACCCCATAGAGAATCTGTGGGATATTGTGAAGAGAAAGTTGAGAGACGCAAGACCCAACACTCTGGATGAGCTTAAGGCCGCTATTGAAGCATCCTGGGCCTCCATAACATCTCAGCAGTGTCACAGGCTGATTGCCTCCATGCCACGCCGCATTGAAGCAGTCATTTCTGCCAAAGGATTCCCGACCAAGTATTGAGTGCATAACTGAACATTATTATTTGATGGTTTTTTTGTTTGGTATTAAAAAACACTTTTATTTGATTGGTCGGGTGAAATATGCTAATTTATTGAGACAGGTTTTTTGGGTTATCAGGAGTTGTATGCCAAAATCATCAGTATTAAAACAATAAAAGACCTGACAAATTTCAGTTGGTGGATAATGAATCTATAGTATATGAAAGTTTAATTGTAATCATTACATTATGGTAAATAATGAAATTTAACACTATATGCTAATTTTTTGAGAAGGACCTGTATATATACTGTATATATGTTTTAATGAACATTTGAGCACATAAATCCATTAGATGTCGGTTTTGCAAGCCTGCGCGAAAATCTCGCAGTACGGATGCCATACGGATTACATACGGAGGATGCCATGCGCAAAATACGCTGACACACCCTGACTACGGATCAATATTTTGGGAACATTTCTCCGTATTACGGCCGTAGTACGGACGTATAATACGTGGCGTATTGTCTTACGCCAAGTGTGACCCCAGCCTAACATGTTTATTGGAGGCCAGCTGCATTATAATGTAGCCTTCATGGAAACCGCAGATTGTGCTCACGCATCTCACTTTCATCGGCCTCAGGTATGGAATGTGTGAAGATTACTATCCCAGTAAATTAAATTGCCCATTTCTTTCCTCACACTGCCATGTTGAATAAAAATCTTTATTCTAGAAGGCCAGATTGCCAGTGGAATATCATCCTGCCGCCCTGGCACAAATTCTACTTCTGACACTGTAATCACTGTGAGGTTATGAACCCAGTCCCACCATGAAATTGAATTGTTGCACATATTGATGTCTCTACATCGAGATGAAAGTATGAGCCATGTGGATCATAAAACCCTGATTTCTTTATGAGTGACACCGGGGACAGGACAGCTTTATGATATCCATGTGTAATACAGCCGCTCATTTACCATATATCCAAGTTAACATCTAATTACGAGCGATCGTGTCGCTTTATTTATTTTACTCTGATATCATAATTTACTGATCAGCACGGAGAACCTGGAAAAGCAGTGGTGTAAAGAGCTGTGTATATATGCTTCAGAGATAAAAAGTGGATTGTGTTCAGGGAAAATGACCTCCGCTGGAGTATATCTCTTCTAGGGTGAGTAATTTTTCATACGTTATATAGAAAGGTGCATTAAAATGATAGAACTTCCATTCCTCTGTGGTTAATGCTAAAGATAAATGATACAGATGTAAACAGTCAGCGGAAAAATTATAATAGCATCATTTTTATAGATGTAAAAATGGTCTAGTGAGTATCCACTGATGAACAATGTACTATACAGAGATACATAAGATCCTGTCTGCAGCCACCACTAGGGGGAGCTCCCTGTATATAGAGAAACATAAGATCCTGTCTACAGTCACCACTAGGGGGAGCTCCCTGTATACAGATATACATGATAAGATTCTGTCTGCAGCCACCACTAGGGGGAGCTCCCTGTATACAGAGATACATAAGATCCTGTCTGCAGCCACCACTAGGGGGAGCTCCCTGTATACAGAAATACATGATAAGATCCTGTCTGCAGTCACCACTAGGGGGAGCTCCCTGTATACAGAGATGCATGATAAGATTCTGTCTGCAGACACCACTAGGGGTCAACTGGCAGCTCCAAATAGGGCTTCCACAGACAGGTTTTGCAATGGATACTGTCACGGGGAGACTAGGTGAGCGAGAGCTAAAAACCCGGGCCCCTGCAGTTTCCCTCAGACTAGGGAAATCCTGACTGACCCTCTACCTGGAGTTTACACTGATGGTGTGCATGTCCAGGCCTCGAACCTCACCCTCACTCCTGTTTTAACCCTAGGCTGATACCTCCGCTCTCCACCCAGTGAAGAGGTAATATTCCAATACCCACAGTTAGCACAGACAAGGATAAAGGAAAATATACACCACGCCGCAGTCACTCAGGAACACACTATAAATGTGCAGGGCAAAATAAATACAAATATAGGAAGGAGTAAATAATACAGAGGAAAATACACCACCAGCAACGAATCTCCAACAACCAGCTCTCCTCTCCAGACCGAGATAACAACGCACAAGACAGAAGCTATAATCGGCGACGCCCAATGAACAGGAGAACTATTTAAAGGCCATGGGAATGGGAAATTAACCCCGAAACAGCTAGATAAAATCTAGCAGACGCCAATGAGCAAATAGTGGTCAAAAGCGGAATTACCGCTGTCTGTCGGACGACCTGGTCTGAACAGTGTCCGACATGACAGATACACAGTGTATCACAGAAGTCCTGGCCTTCACCCTTTGAAGGCAATCTGTCAGTAGGGTTCACCACCATAGGCCATCTATACGGGCATGTATGTCATAGAGCATTGCAAATGTCAAGGTACCATTTTATTTAATCTCATGTCTCATTTTTCTTATATGCAAATGCACTGCTAAGATTGATGAGCTGGACTTCTATCTCTCTGAGCCATGTAATGACTGACAGTTTGCTCTCCTGATGTACATGTCTCACGCTTGTAATGAAGTGGAGTGACTCATGCAACAGGAATGTGCTGTGGTATGGTTATCAGAGACAACAGAGGTAGGAGCCAAAAGGAGGAAGACTGTTTTAACGGGAGAAAAATAGAAGCTGGTTGCACAGGGGGACTTGTGATCTGCTGTGATGCAACAAGAAAATGCAAAAGCCACAGGAGCCAGTGCAGGAGTTCAGTCATCGCCCGGACTTGTAACTAGTCACGTGGAGCAAGACCGGTACTGGGTCACAACCCAACCCTAGGGGAGCGTGGTCGGAAATGCATAGGCAATATCAGTACTGGATGGGCCAAGGAGTGCAGAGCCTTCCCGGAAAATAAGGAATTCTGTATGCCAAGGTTAAAGGGACAGAACCGTGATTGTGTGAGCGGAGACGTGTGCAATGCACATTGCATGGTTTCCCTGCCCTCTCCAGGTGGGTACGCCGACATGTTCATCGCCACGGTAGCGTCTCCTTGTCTTCCCTCTGTACATGACAAACTGTTTCACGGCGGTGCACCTATGGTGTAGTTTATTCGTTACCCTGAAAATGCGTCTGCGGTATCTGAACCCTGGGGCTGCATCGGTGGTACCCGAGCCATTTCCCGAAATGTGTGTCTGTACCTATCCAGAGCCGCACAGTCTGTTCCTGTCCCAAGTGGCCGTCCTGCCTGGTCTATGAGTTTCTCCTCGCATTAATGTCCCTGACCCTTGGGGTCAGCTGCTACAGCCAGACGCAGCCCTGGAGTGGTACCTGGCAGCTACCTGCTGCACAAGCCTGACCTCACTACCAGAGGCTCCAGTGAGCACCAAGGTTGCTGCTTAGTTACGCCCCACCAGGGTAAGTCCGGTCCGTGGCACAGTGGGTCCACATACCACGTGCATCACCTGTGGGCGTGACAGTTTGTTCAGGCCATGGATCCCGCTGATTCCAAAATCCCCCAGGCCTCAGAGCTGTACCAAAGGTTGACCCACCAGTGAGATCCGCAAGAAAAAATGTAGTATCTATGGACTGGCAATATCCTTCTGGATGCACTGACCACAGCCCCTTCTTCTGCTCCAGCTCAAGTTGCCACAGCTATTATCGACCCTACTCAGCCTGCAACCTACCCTTCCGGAGTTAGTCTTCGTTTATCAGATTCACCACAGTTCATCGGAGACCCTAAGCAGTGCCGTGGATTCTTGAACCAGTGCACCTTTAACTATGAACTTTTGGCCCATCAGTTCCCATCTGATTGGGTTAAAGTGGGATTCCTGATGTCCCACCTTGCAGAAAAAGCCCTGGCATGGATAAACCCCTTGTGGGAGAGAAGGGATCCGGTGGCCATGGACCTACAGGTCAGCTGAAATATCTTTGAATCTGGTCGGGCTTCCTCCACTGCATCTTCCCTTCTCAGACTACATCAGGGAGATTTATCCATCAGCCAGTATGCCATCCAGTACCGCATCTTGTCTTCCGCACTAGTTTGGAATGAGGAAGCATTGGTAGCCGCTTCTGGGATGGATTATCCGCAAGGATCAAGAATGAATTGGCTGGTCATGACATGCCTGCCACTCTAGACTAATTGATCTCCCTGGCAATTTGGATTGACCTCAGGTTTCAAGAGCGGACCTGAGGAGTAACGCGTGAAAGGAATTCATCGTGTTTGGCTCCGTCTTTCCAGAAACCACTTGTTCCCCAGCTACTTGAAACAGCCATCTACGCTGAGCCCATGCAGGTCAATGTTGTTAGGCTGGCAGAGCAGCAACCAGAACGTGCTTGTGTCAAAGGAGTGTGCTTTGGCTGCGGTAGCGCCAAGCACTTCATTCCCTGCTATCCTGAGGGACCCGAAAATCCCAAAATCTAGAGCCTGTAGGTGAAGCTTCCTAAGGTGAGTGGACATTCTTCACCACTGACTTTGCATGTATCCGTGCCCTGTGGAGGTATTCAATTTAATAAAATAGCTTATTTTGACTCCGATTTGGTGGGAAATTTCTTACTGCAAGCTGGATCAGTATCAAATTCCCATTCAACGCCTCCAGAATCCACTGAGTGTATCATCCGTGATGGGGGAGGACCTGCCTGAAGTGGTTCAGGTCATCACGGAACCTGTAGAGCTCCAGACAGGAGTACTCCATTCGGAGAAAATTGCTATGTGCTGTCTGATATCTTTCACCCACTTCTCTTACAGTAGTGTTAAAGAACAGCATTGTGTTCAAACACATGAGTTAATCACAAAATCTTCCTACTAGTTGTTATTTCCAGCATTGGGAACATTGCACACTGTTTTCTAATTCAAAACATGAAGAGAAATGTAGATAATTTTTAACTACTTAACAGAAAATAACAAAAAATGAACATTGGGCTGTTCTAAAAAAATTAGCAGTGTCTGCATTTGTCTTCACAAACTTACAATGTGTATTTTTTGTGGATTTATCATTCCTGTGAATCACTAACCTAATATTTAGTTGTTACCCACAGTTTGTTTATTTTTTAAATTCCTTCACATCTATGTTGCATAGAGTCATCAACTTCTGGCCCCGGTCATCTGGTATTCCAGCCCAGGATGACCGGACTACATCCCACAATTTTTTGGCATTTGTTGGCTTCGACTCAGAAATGGCATTTTTGATATCACCCCACAAGTGTTCTATCGGATTAAGGTACGTGGATCGGGCCGGCCGCTCTATAACTTCAATTTTGTTCGACTGGAACCAAAATTTTGCTCGTGTACTCGTGTGTTTAGGGTTGTTGTCTTGTTGAAATCCCCATTTCACAGGCATATCATCATCAGTGTAATACAACTTGACCTCTTCAAGTATTTTAATATATGTAAACTGGTCCATGATCCCTGGTGTGCGGTAAATAGGTCCGGCACCATAGTAAGAGAAACGTGTCCATATCATGGTGCTTGCACCACCATGCTTCACTGTCTTCACAGTGTACTGTGGCTTGAATGCAGAGTTTGGGGGTCGTCTGACGATCTGTCTGCAGCCCTTGGACCCAAAAAGAACAATTTTTTACTTTCATCAGTCCACAAAATGTTTCTCCATTTCCCTTTAAGCCAGTTGATGCGTTCTTTGGCAAATTGTATCCGCTTAAGTACATGGTTTTTATTTTTTGTTTGTTTTTTAACAGTGGGAATTTGCGGGGACTTCTTGCTAAGAGATTAGCATCACACAGGCGTCTTCTAAGGCCTCTTTCACACTTCCGTCTTTCTTTTTCCGTCACAATGCGTCGTTTTGTGAAAAAAAACGGATCCAATGTTTCTGCTGGATCCGTTTTTTTCTCATAGACTTGTATTCGTCCGTCGTGTGCTGGATCCATCGTAAAATCGCTGTCCGTCGGGCGAAGACAACGCACATAGAAACTTTTTTCTGTATGTCGGAAAATCGCTCAGTGACGGATCCGGTGCTGTCCATCGTTGGCTATAATCGCTGACTGTCAAAAGCAGGAATCCAGCGACGGATGCCGTCTTTTGAAACTGAGCATGTGCGGAAGAATTTCCTGTCAGGGAAATTCTCTCTCTCTCTCTTTTTACTATTGATGCTGCCTATGCAGCATCAATAGTAAAAAGATATGTTAAAAAAAATAAAAAATCATGATATTCTTACCTTCCAGCGTCCCTGCAGCCTTCCCGATGCTCACAATGCTGCCGGCAGCTCCCGTTCCCAGTAATGCCTTGCGAGCAATGACCTGTGATGACGTAGCGGTCTCGCGAGACCGTTACGTCATCACAGGTCATTGCTTGCAAGGCATTACTGGGAACGGGAGCTGCCCGCAGTATCGCGAGCATCGGGAAGGCCGTGGGAAGGCTGCAGGGGATGCCGGAAGGTAAGAATATCACAATTTTTTATTTTTTAATTATTTTTAACCTGGGTTGTGTTGCGTATGCGTTTTTGTCTTGGAAAAATGCGGCAAAGACGCATACACAATGTTTGCACATAGCCTCGACGGATCCGTCAAAAAAACGGACCCAGTGCACCCCTTTTTTACAATCTGCACAGGATCCGTCTTTTCAACATTTTGACGGATTGTGACTGATTGTAAAAAACGGAAGTGTGAAAGAGGCCGAAGTGTCACAGTCCTCACAGGTCACTTGAGACTGTCTGTGATCATCCTGGAGCTAATCATTGGCTGAGCCTCTGCCATTCCGGCTATTCTTCCGTCCATTAGAATGGTCGTCTTCCGTTTTCTTCCATGTCTCTCTGGTTTGTGGCTTTCCATTTTAAAGCATTGGAGATCATTTTAGCTGAACACCCGATCATTGTCTGCACTTCTTTATAAATTTTACCCCCTCCAATCAACTTTTTACTTAAAGTACGTTGTTCTTCTGAACAATGTCTCAAACAACCCATATTTCTCAGGCTTTCAAGGAGAAATGCATGGGCAACATGTCCTGGCTTCACCCTAAAATAAGGGCCCCCGGATTCACATCTGTTTCTTCATAGAATGATTGACGTCACTATTTGATCTCCACACTGATGTTGAGGAGAGCCATAAGATCAAATACTTAATTAACCTCAAGACATAAGAGATTGAGAGAAACAACCCATAACGTGTATTGTTTAACCTTATGTCATGTCGGACGCTGGTCAGACAGCGGTAATTCCGCTTTTGACCACTGGTCCGGGTTTAATTTACCTGATGCTCGGATTGGAAGCTGGGCCATGCCCATTGCCTTTAAATAGTTCTCCTGAACATTGGGCGTCGCCGATTATAGCTTCTGTCTTGTGCGTTGTTATCTCGGTCTGGAGTGGTGAGCTAGTAGTTGGAGTATCGTTGCTGGTGGCGTATTTCCCTTTGTCTTATTTACTCCTTCCTATATTTGTATTTATTTTGCCCTGCACATTTATAGTGTATTCCTGAGTGACTGCGGCGTGGTGTATATTTTCCGTTATCCTTGTCTGTTCTAACTGTGGGTATTGGTGTATGATCTTTTCACTGGGTGGTGGGCGGTGGTTTCAGCCTAGGGTTGAAACAAGAGACAGGGCGAGGGTCGAGGCCTAGACATGCACACCATCAGTGTAAACTCTAGGTAGAGCGTCAGTCAGGATTTCCCTAGTCTGAGGGAAATTGCAGGGGTTATTAGCTCTTGCCCACCTAGTCTCCCCGTGACATTATAATCGGCCTTTAAAACAAACAAAAAAGGGGGTTTCCTTTTTTTTGTTTTGTCATGGATCCCATGACTTCCATAACCCGCCAGTTGGAGGCGCTGTCTCTACAGGTCACTGAGTTGAGGGGGGCAGTGCAGCAACAGGGACTAGCAGTATCTAATGTGCAAGCTGGAGCGACAGGTAGAGTTGCTGAGCCTAAGTTTCCTTTGCCTGAAAAATTTGCTGGGGAACGCAGTAAATTTGTTTCTTTTCGTGAAGCTTGCAAACTATATTTCCATATGCGCCTGATCTCCTCAGGTAATGAGACTCAGTGTGTGGGCCTGGTGTTGTCATTGTTAAGCGGGGATCCTCAAGCATGGGTGTTTTCTTTGCCATCTGATTCTGGTGCATTTGACTCTGTGGGGAGTTTTTTTTCCTTTCTTGGAAATATTTACGATGAGCCAGACAGAATGGCTAAAGCAGAATCTAAGATATGCACTATTCGCCAGGGGGAGCGAGTTGCAGAGGATTACTATTCTGAATTTCGTCGCTGGGCGATCGATACACAGTGGAATGATCCAGCGCTGCGGAGTCATGGGGTTTCTGGAAGGGTTAAAAAAGCCCTTCTGATGTACGAGACTCCTACTTCTCTAGATTCCGCTTTGAGTCTGGTTGTCCGCATTGTTCGCCGTTTGCGTCAGGGGGAGCATGAGACACCGCCTATGGGAGAGGGTTTAGGTTCACGTGTGGTTGCTGCAGGTGAGCCCACGGAGCCTATGCAAATCGCAGAGGTGTCACATGTGAAACGTCGAGCCCCTGAGCTCAGGAAGCAGGGAGCCTGTTTTTACTGCGGTAAGACTGGTCATTTTAATAACATCTGTCCTCTACTGTCTAAGAAAAACGCAACGGCGGAAAACTTCTAAGCTCAGAGGGTGTGTAGGAGACCAATCTGAGCTTATGTATATCCTCCATGGTGGTTTCTCAATGCTTGCCCACCTAGTCTCCCCGTGACACCTTACTTAAGCTTTCCCAGATCAAAGTGAGACACTAAGGATGGCTGCCATTTCCTGTATCAGCACACCATGTGCTGATATCCAAGATGACGCCCACCCTGATGACCTCATGGATCCACCCACAGTGACGCCCACCTTGATGACCTCATGGACCAACCCATCCTGATGACCTCATGGATCCACCCACAGACTTGCTCTATGCCCAATCCACTAACCAATGGAATACATACAAGCACTCCAATTTTAGAGCTAACCGAGCCCCCCTTACTGGGGTTATATAAACCTGTGTTCTGACTAAATAAAGCCCCTTGGAGCTGAGCCATAGATTGATCAAGGAGAGTTTACATCTGACTGTGTGTGTCTGGTGTATTTCTTTAGTGCGCACCTGATCAATATCCATTAGGCTAGGAGTAGGCAACTTAAGTGAACATTTTATTAATTGTTCAACCTAACACTGATATTATTGTGAACACTTCCCCTTTCATTTAATTATTCTAATACACAGACTCAAAACCCTGCAGATCATGAATGTGGGTTCTGGGGGTTTTCTTACAATCTACTGCACCAACTAGTAAATTGTTTGACGTGGTAATATAATTTATGCCGAAAACAGAGATTAATCTTGTTAGTCATATTGGATGGCTGTTATTTTTAACACTACTGTAGGTCTTCCATGAGCCTGTGCTAGACTGAAGGTCCAGTGAAGTACTCTGTTGGGAACAGTCGTGTCGCAACAGGTGTCTGGTTCTCACACTTCCAGCTGGGCCGCCAGTGATGCCATTTTCTCAGTCAGGAGATTGTTTCAATTACCTGTTTCCTGAAAACCTCCTGCATCAAGGACATATCCTCGGTAAGACCAATTTGAAGATTGACCCAGACAAGTTTTCTTCTGCTTCCTGGTCGTTGCAGGATGAGAAAGTTTTTAAGGCTGAGGCATCTTCTCAGTCTCTACTATCTACGGACCAGAAGTCAGAATCCCAGTCCATCTTTGTTTCTTCCAAAAGAGATAGTCAGCTTTGACGGGCTAAGAGAGACTGAGCAATATAAGGTCACTGTTTCCAAACTCGCTCCATTCTGCTCCTGGAATGTCCAGTTGGGGAGAAGCATCCTTACGAAGAAGAAGGTGGGAGATGTAACTTTTCTTCCAGTGGCTTGGAGAGAATGTGGTCCTGATGAGAAGTCGTGGGAGTTCAGGAGGAAGAAACTGCATCTTCTCTGCAAGGGGTCATCATGGGCTTTAAGAAGAAGGGGAGTAACGTCCATTGCCAGCGCTCCCTCATGGTTTTCCTGCCCTGTCTAGGACACTCTATCCAAATTGATGTCTCTGATCCTTGGAGTCAGCTGCTACAGCCGAACGCAGCCCTGGAGTGGCACCTGGTAGCTACCTTCTGCACAAGCCTGACCTCACCACCAGTGGCTCCATTAAACACCAAGGTAGCTGTTTAGTTACACCCTTCCTGGGTAAGTCTGGTCCGTGGCACAGTGGGTCTACGAACCATGTGCGCCTTCTGCAAGCGTAACAACCTGGTTAAAGTGAAGGGACCTTAATCGTGTGAGCGGAAGCCTGTTTAAAAAATCGGGACCTCAATCGAGTGACCAGAGAGGGACATAAGCTGTGTCTTTGGAATTGAAGACGGCGGGAACACGTCGGTGACAGGAGGAACTGTCTGTGGCCCACAATGTGGAACGTGTGGCCTCATAGCAGTGCATGATTGGGCTCCTGTTAAGATCTGAAGCAGTAACTGCTATCAAAAGCTAAAGCAGCAAGGAGAAGACCTCTACATAATCAGCTAGGATGATGGCGGTTGGCAGTCCGGCGTATCCGTGATATTATTGTTCAGTGTATAATAATATTAATGTTTGTAAATTGATTTATGTTCTAGAAGCCATTTTTTAATTCTGACAGGCAGTGGATATCTGTGTTAGGAAATGTTAGACCTATCTAGTCGACGACTAGGCTATCATTGTTGCTCTTCTTAGTGCGGTAGCGGTGGTTTATTATTTTATAGGGCGGTATCTAGAGTAACAAGGACAGAGTTTGGGACCGACGGTAACCACTAGGTCAAGAGAGACAGCAGGAACTGCGTTGTATTGTTTTTCATTGTTATTAATGTACAGATTGCCATCTTATTGATATTGCTCCTTGTCTTGTTGGCCGCTCTGTGCCGCTGCATTCTCACACCTGTTTACACACCGGTAATAACCTCTGGAGGCAGATTATTTTTGAGGTATGTGTCCGGCCATTAGATCTTAACAGCTTATTTACATTTTAAGAAAAAAAGTGGATTTCTCAGGAATATGACATCAGATTTCTGATATCAAGGTGTAATTTTATTCTGCTTCCTATGACCTGCATGCCCATGTAGACGGCTTAGGAGGGTTGATCGTACTGACAGATTCCCTTTAACCCCTGCACAAGGATGTGTAGTTTCACAGGGACCCTGGTTTGAGTTCTTGGAATTGATGCTTGCCGATGGTACAGGCTGGCAGGAAAAACAAGTAACAGCATGAGAACAAGGAGGGCAGAAAATGTTTAAAATCATCAGTCGAACGGTCAGAAATCGTGCGGAGATGAAAACCATGACTAACCAATAAAACTGCAGGAGCTGAGCAGTGAGGTGTGGACCAGATCAAGAGCATTTATAACTGGCAGTGGGAATCAGAGATTCAGGAGTTTACGACAAGAAGCAATATTAAACTATCCAGGAACTAACCTGCAAAGCTCTCAAGCTGGGTGGCATCACAACAAAGGTGCGGCGCTGCTCAGTGACAGAAGCAGAAATACAAGGGATGGCTACTGGCATGATGGATGTGACATGGGGACATGGATTGCGTCTGATATTCTCTGGTACAAATATAAACACAGCCACAAGCAATGATGTATTTCAGCCATTCATTGTATGGTGATCACGAGTTTGAGGATTGCTGTGATTGGCAATTATGGGCAAGAAAGAAAGACAGTTTTCCCTTTAGACAGCTTTCATAAATCTGCCCTTTATTACAACCTCGCATCTGTCAGGATGAACCGTCACAGTTTATAGAAAACAAGTAAATAAAGGATTAAAGAGCCGTCGTTATCATTCGATACTTTTTAGACTCTTTTCCTGTTTGTGTTCTATAAAACAGAAATAAGGGAAGAGCCCCGGACCCGGGTGTCGATGAATCGGTGTCAAGAAAATATTCCCAACTTCCTCTTTAATATGAGAAAGAGACTGCTGTCATCTGTGAGATACGTGTGGTACAGGACGCATTCATATGCAGATCATACTGACGGCAAGAGGAATATGTCACTCAGCCAGGACTAATATATCCGCACCATCTAACAGTGAGATCGCAGAATTAGTAGAAACATAAGGGCCTTATCCATCTCCAGCATCCACATCACCGGCCAAAGAGCAGGGAGGCTGTATGATCTACTTATAGTTAGTACATACGTCCCAACCATGGCCGCTGCAGACCCACATAATGATCCGTCCAATTACTTCTAGGACTTGACACAGAGGATTTAATGCATGTGATTTTCACATATCTGCAATATACCATATCTGTCCATACATTACATTACTCGCTGAAGTATTCTGATCGCAGCTCTAAAATATAATGTAGGATGTACTGTAACTCAGGATCAGTAATGTATGTACACAGTGACTGCACCAGCAGAATAGTGAGTGCAGCTCTGGGGTATAATACAGGATGTAACTCAGGATCAGTAATGTAATGTGTGTACACAGTGACTGCACCAGCAGAATAGTGAGTTCAGCTCTGGAGTATAATACAGGATGTAACTCAGGATCAGTAATGTATGTACACAGTGACTGCACCAGCAGAATAGTGAGTGCAGCTCTGGAGTATAATACAGGATGTAACTCAGGATCAGTAATGTAATGTATGTACATAGTGACTGCACTAGCAGAATAGTGAGTGCAGCTCTGGAGTATAATATAGGATGTAACTCAGGATCAGTAATGTAATATATGTACACAGTGGCTGCACCAGCAGAATAGTGAGTGCAGCTCTGGAGTATAATACAGGATGTAACTCAGGATCAGTAATGTATGTACACAGTGACTGCACCAGCAGAATAGTGAGTGCAGCTCTGGAGTATAATACAGGATGTAACTCAGGATCAGTAATGTAATGTGTGTACACAGTGACTGCACCAGCAGAATAGTGAGTTCAGCTCTGGAGTATAATACAGGATGTAACTCAGGATCAGTAATGTATGTACACAGTGACTGCACCAGCAGAATAGTGAGTGCAGCTCTGGAGTATAATACAGGATGTAACTCAGGATCAGTAATGTAATGTATGTACATAGTGACTGCACTAGCAGAATAGTGAGTGCAGCTCTGGAGTATAATATAGGATGTAACTCAGGATCAGTAATGTAATATATGTACACAGTGGCTGCACCAGCAGAATAGTGAGTGCAGCTCTGGAGTATAATACAGGATGTAACTCAGGATCAGTACAGGATTAGTAATGTAATGTATGTACAAAGTGACTGCACCAGCAGAATAGTGAGTGCAGCTCTGGCGTATAATACAGGATGTAACTCAGGATCAGTACAGGATTAGTAATGTAATGTATGTACAAAGTGACTGCACCAGCAGAATAGTGAGTGCAGCTCTGGAGTATAATACAGGATGTAACTCAGGATCAGTAATGTAATGTATGTACACAGTGACTGCACCAGCAGAATAGTGAGTGCAGCTCTGGAGTATAATACAGGATGTAACTCAGGATCAGTACAGGATTAGTAATGTAATGTATGTACACAGTGACTGCACCAGCAGAATAGTGAGTACAGATCTGGAGTATAATACAGGATGTAACTCAGGATCAGTAATGTAATGTATGTACACAGTGACTGCACCAGCAGAATAGTGAGTGCAGCTCTGGAGTATAATACAGGATGTAACTCAGGATCAGTACAAGATTAGTAATGTAATGTATGTACACAGTGACTGCACCAGCAGACTAGTGAGTGCAGCTCTGGAGTATAATACAGGATGTAACTCAGGATCAGTACAGGATTAGTAATGTAATGTATGTACAAAGTGACTGCACCAGCAGAATAGTGAGTGCAGAACTGGAGTATAATACAGGATGTAACTCAGGATCAGTATAGGATTAGTAATGTAATGTATGTACACAGTGACTGCACCAGCAGAATAGTGAGTGCAGCTCTGGGGTATAATACAGGATGTAACTCAGGATCAGTAATGTAATGTATGTACACAGTGACTGCACCAGCAGAATAGTGAGTGCAGCTCTGGAGTATAATACAGGATGTAACTCCGCATTAGTAATGTATGTACACCGCGATCACTGCTTGCATTGTAACCACCAATCGCATTAGATCACCAATAGGTGGAGGTTTGTGGATATGGGTTACATCTAATAGACAGGCCCAATTAGAGGACATACTAGGGAGAATGACTGTCGCCAATTTCCGGGATTATCCCCACGTTGTTACAGTCCTGGGATTATAACCATGCAGCATACTGTACGACACCGTGAGATTATTCTGCTTACAGATGGAGTGGCCGATGTAATGATAAATGCCGGCGAACGTCTGGCTGCTGATCGGGAGCATGCTGCTAATGCCTTAATTGGTGCTTAGTCTAAACAGCTCATTAGAAAGGCTGATCCCCAGGCACATTTCTGCAGTCTGTGTGACCCGGGAATGACGGCCAAGGAACAGGTCCAGCACAGGCTCTAATTAACAAGCTTGGGTCAGGCGAGATGTCTCTGGGATTACTGACATGGAAGTCAGAAGAAATGACTCTTGCCACAAGCAGGCAGTGAAGTTTGTCCGGCCAGTCATTAAACCAAAGACAACAAATGCTGGCAGCCCAGACATCTGTGCCTCCCACTCAGTATTTTCATTAAATTCGGCTACATGGGAAGCCGGTGGCCTGATTCCTTATTTGACCTTAATGTGCCAGCCCCGGCAAAGAATAAAGAGATTGCTCAGGGTGGCATCCTGCCAAATGAATGGATGATAATGAGATGGCTGTGATTTCACTAGAATGACTGTACTTCATAAAGACGGTGATGACCACAAAATGACCGTCCTATGTACAAAGCACAATAAGAGGCACACAGCTGGGGAATGGATATACAGTGGGTACGGAAAGTAATCAGACCCCTTTAAATTTTTCACTCTTTGTTTCCTTGCAGCCATTTGGTAAATTCAAAAAAGTTCATTTTTTTCACATTAATGTACACTCTGCACCCCATCTTGACTGAAAAAAACCCCCAGAAATGTAGAAATGTTTGCATATTTATTAAAATAGAAAAACTGAAATATCACATGGTCATAAGTATTCAGACCCTTTGCTCAGGCACTCATATTTCAGTCACATGCTGTCTATTTCCTTGTGATCCTCTTTGAGATGGTGCTACCCCTTCATTGGAGGCCAGCTGTGTGTAATTAAACTGATATGACTTGATTTGGAAAGGCGCACACCTGTCTTTATAAGACCTCACAGCTCACAGTGCATGTCAGACCAAATGAGAATCATGAGGTCAAAGGAACTGGCCAAGGAGCTCGGAGACAGAATTGTGGCAAGGCACAGATCTGGCCAAGGTTGCAACAGAATTTGCACTACCTCGGCCAGTGTGGAAATCCTGGAAGACGTCACGGTGGTGGCGTTACAGCAGGGAGCAGTCACCGGTGGTGTTCTGTCTCCAGGAGCCAGCGCGGGTAAGTATTCTCCTGGGGTCCCTCCTTTCAGGCAGGCTTGTGTGCGAGCTGGGGTCTGTGCGGCGGCATTGTGGTGGTGCCACCCGGGGTACCGCTGGTCTGCCGGGTGTCCTACGCTGCTCTCAGCACTGACAGGAAGGGCTGTGGAGCTGGGTGATGTCTGGGGGCGGAGCCGGCTTCTACTTCCGGGTCGCAGGGTTCCGCGCATGCGCGGTGGCTCCAAGATGGCAACACCCACCGGGAATTTGCACGCTGCTCAATTACAGCCCCCCCACAGATATCCTGCACCTGGAGGGAGGGACAATGAATCAGGGGAGCGCTTGGCATGGCTGCTGACCGGAAGAGGGGTAAGGCTACGTTCACATTAGCGTTTGGCTAATGTGCGTCGGGTTTGCGTCGGCGACGCAGCGGCGATGCATGCGTCATGCGCCCCCTATACTTAACATGGGGGACGCATGCGTTTTTTTTTGTTGCGTTGTGCCACACATGCGTCTTTTTTGCCGCAAGCGTCGGACCAAGAAAACGCAACAAGTTGCATTTTTCTTGCGTTCGATTTTCGGCAAAAACCGACGCATGCGTCGCAAAACGCAGCGTTTTTGCGTGCGTTTTGCCGCGTTTTTGCGTGCGTTGTGCGTTGCGTCGCCGACGCAGCGGCGCACAACGCTAGTGTGAACGTAGCCTTATAAGGAGATTCCAGAGCTAGGTCCCTTGCTTCTGGCCTCAATCCATGAGGTATGGAGAGCGACCGTGAACAGCAGCCTCAGCTGCTGGACGAAGTTTGTCAGAAGCCTAAAGGTGACAGAAGGAGTGATGACTCTGGCCGCAAAAGCTCCTCCAGACAGGGGTCTGGAGCATCAGCCAGGAAGAATCCCCCTCATATTCCGGTATTTCCTTTTTTGGGGGCAAACACTGGTAAGTGATCTTCGAGAATGTTCACCCAGTGATGTGATTCCCCTCATATTCTTTATTGTAGGGGAAGAAATGCATCGGTAAGGCGAAACATAGAGAGTATGCCATCTGCGGGGTTCCCTTACCTGATAACTGCCCTAAAAAGCTATGTGGCCCCTGTATCAAGCAGACGGTGAGGTCTCAGGAAGGGGGAGGGGGTGAGGGCATTAGATTTGCGGAGACTAGATTGCCTTACTTGCCCCCTCAGGTAGCGGAAGAATCCCTTAGTGTGGCAGCAAGCCTGAAGGAGGTGGTCAGGACGGAAGTCAAACGTTCCATTAAGTCCTTATCTAAAGCAGGAAGCTCTAAAAACAGCTGCTCTGATATCTGACTCTTTCGTGGATGAGAATATAGATGAAATTTTCTCCTATTCAGCTGCATTGTCCTCGTCCTCAGAGGAAGATACCGCCCACTTTTGTCTACCCCTTGAAAGGATAGATAAGTTAGTAAAAGCGGTCAGAGGGACAATGGGCATAGCAGAGCCCAAGCCTCAATTATCCAGGGAGGAAATGATATTTTGTGGACTGGAGCAAAAAAAAAGCGTAGAGTGTTTCCGCTAAATGAGAAAATTCAGGAGCTCACTAATAGGGAGTGGAAAAAACTGAGAAAAAAGGTTCCTTGCCTCCAGCACAAAAACGCAGATATCTGTTTGATGACCCAGCAGTTAGCAATTGGGAGAAGGCTCCTAAATTAGATGCGGCAGTAGCCAAAGTGGCGAAGCGAGCTTCTCTTCCTTTTGAGGATATGGGAACCCTTAAGGACCCCCTTGACCGAAAGGCGGACACTTTTCTGAGGGGTACCTGGGAAATGGCGGCCGGTTCCTTAAGACCTGCGGTGGCATCAACATGGCCAGGTCTATGATGGTTTGGCTGGACCAATTAGAGACCCAGTTGAAGGAGGGGGCCTCTAGAGAGTTTATTCTAACTGCTTTACCAGTAATTCAGGAGGCTACTGCCTTCTTGTCAGATGCTTCCATTGACTCTGTTAAAACGGCGGCTAGAGCAGCAGGACTCTCTAATGCAGCAAGAAGAGCCTTGTGGTTGAAATGCTGGCCAGGGGATATACAGACCAGATCAAAGCTCTGTGCCATTACTTGTAAAGGAGAATATTTGTTTGGTCCCACCTTGGACGAACTCCTAGAAAAAGCAGGAGATGATAAAAAGAAATTTCCTAATTTGTTTTTTTATCCTACCGTCGTCCCTTTAACAAAAAGAGATTTGGCCGGGGAAGGAGGCGTGCCTTTTCACCCGTTGGAGATCGGTCTACATGGGATGATAGGGTAGAAGAGGTACAGGATTTATGTTCCGTCGTTCCTCAAAGGAAAGGAAGAAAGAAAACAAATGACTAGCAATCCCGGTGGGGGGTAGACTGTTACATTTCTGTTCAGAATGGTCAGAGATCACAAATAGTGTTTGAGTACAAAACACTATATCCTAGGGTCTCACACCAGTTTATTCGTACCCCACGGGATAGTTTTAAATTAACTCCTTTACGCTCTTCTTGTTGTCTCTTTGTTCTAAAAATGTCCTTATAGAAGTCCCAAAATCTGATAGAGGAAAGGGATTTTATTCTCCCGTTTCTTATTCAGAAGCCTGATAAGACTTATAGGACCATCATAAATCTTAGACACCTTAATAGTTACCTGGTCAAACATACCTTCAAGATGGATTCTATCAATACAACAATAAAAATGCTGTTTAAAGATTGTTTCATGGTAGTAGTGGATTTGAAAGATGCCTATTATCATGTATCCATGCATGCAGAATTCCAACAATTCCTAAGGGTAGCAGTATTAATGGGGGGAGTAGTTCACCATTTCCAGTACAGGGTGCTTCCCTTCGGTATAACTTCTGCCCCTAGAGTATTTACAAAAATTATTGCGGAGGTTATGGCACATTTACGGGAGTCTAATATTCTTATTGTCCCCTACCTTGATGATTTCCTCATTGCAGGGAATTCGATGGATCACTGTTTGTCTCAATTAGAAACAGCTAGAGTTAGATTGGAACACCTGGGTTGGATAATTAATTATGAGAAGTCTCGGTTGCAGCCCCTAAAAATTCAAAAGTTTTTAGGATTGTTATTAGATTCAGCTACACAACAGTGTCTTCTCCCTACTGAGAAATTAGATCAAATTCAGCGCCAGGTATTAAGGGCAATCAATACACCCTCCATGACCCTTCGACAGGCTATGTCCCTGCTAGGATCCCTCACATCATGCATCCCAGCGGTCAGATGGGCTCAATTTCATACTAGAACCCTACAGAAAGATGTTTTGATTAATGATAAAATCTTGAGGGGAGCCTTAGGGTACTGTCACACTCTGCAACTTTCCAATGATCACGACCAGCGATACGACCTGGCCGTGATCGTTGGAAAGTCGTTGTGTGGTCGCTGGAGAGCTGTCACACAGACCGCTCTCCAGCGACCAACGATGCCGAGGTCCCGGGTAACCAGGGTAAACATCGGGTTACTAAGCGCAGGGCCGCGCTTAGTAACCCGATGTTTACCGTGGTTACCAGCGTAAAAGTAAAAAAAACCAAACCGTACATACTCACATTCCGGTGTCCGTCAGGTCCCTTGCCGTCTGCTTCCCGCACTGACTGAGTGCCGCCGTAAAGTGAAAGCAGATCACAGCGGTGACGTCGCCGCTGTGATCTGCTCTCACTTTCCGGCCGGCAGACAGTCAGAGCGGGAAGCAGACGGCAAGGGACCTGACGGACACCGGAATGTGAGTATGTACGGTTTGTTTTTTTTTACTTTTACGCTGGTAACCACGGTAAACATCGGGTTACTAAGTGCGGCCCTGCACTTAGTAACCCGATGTTTACCCTGGTTACAAGCGAATGCATCGCTGGATCGCTGTCACACACAACGATCCAGCGATGACAGCGGGAGATCCAGCGACGAAAGAAAGTTCCAAACGATCTGCTACGACGTACGATTCTCAGCAGGGTCCCTGATCGCAGTAGCGTGTCAGACACTGCGATATCGTATGGATATCGCTGGAACGTCACGGATCGTACCGTCGTAGTGACCAAAGTGCCACTGT
The DNA here is from genome assembly GCF_051348905.1 of Ranitomeya variabilis. NCBI lineage: Eukaryota > Metazoa > Chordata > Amphibia > Anura > Dendrobatidae > Ranitomeya > Ranitomeya variabilis. The sequence goes on along the minus strand of NC_135235.1, from coordinate 256,067,830 downwards.
GTGACAGTACCCTTACGGGAAAAAATAACCTTGAGGCCGGTAACTCTTGAATCCCTAAGATGGTGGCTAGATAGAGATATTTTATCGACGGGTTCCCTGGATGTCAGACATAACCCGGGTAATAACTACGGATGCCAGCCCCTCAGGGTGGGGGGGCCCACATGGGTGACATTGTGGTTCAGGGACAATGGGAACCATATTCCACATCTTCTTCCAACCAGAGGGAATTAATGGCGATTGAATAAGCAGTAAAAAACTCCTCATATATCTGCAGGGACACCAAATCAGGATCCTCTCGGACAACCAGGTGGCAGTGGCCTATATAAATCATCAAGGTGGAACTCGTTCCGAGGCTCTAATGCAGGTCACAAATCGCTTATTCCATATGGTGGAGACAAATTTTCAATCTTTGCTCTTCACATCAAGGGGATAGAAAACGTAAAGGCAGACTTTCTCAGCCACAATATACTAAGACAAGGGGAATGGTCTCTAAATGGAGACGTCTTCAATCAGATTGTCCGCCGATGGGGTCAACCAGTGGTGGGCCTATTTGCCACAAGAGACAACAAAAAAGTGAAAAGATTTTGTTCTTTAAATCCCAGGGAGAATCCTCTAGCGGTGGATGCATTCCTAATAAAATGGGATTTTCCTTTGGCTTACGCCTTCCCACCACTGAACCTGTTACCTCTAGTGGTGAGGAAAATCAGGGAAGATCGTGCAAAGGTCATTCTGATTGCTCCTTTCTGGCCCAGGAGAACCTGGTTTGCATGGCTCAGGACAATGTCGGTAGGCGATCCCTGGGTACTACCAGATATTCCAAATTTGCTTTTCCAGGGGCCGATATGCCATCCACAGGTGAAGGGACTCCATTTAACGGCTTGGAGTTTGAGCGGTCACTATTAAAAGACAAAGGCTTCTCCCCAAATTTGGTAGACACCCTTCTAAAAACTAGAAAACAAATAACAACAAAAATCTACTCGAGAACCTGGAGAAAGTTCTTGGCCTTCTCAGATTTTAACATCAAAGAAGGGGTACCTATAGCGTTAGAATGAAATCTTTCTGCAAGTACACTGAGAGTACAGGTATCAGCCCTTGGTGCCCTGTTCTCTTGTAATATTGCCAATAATTATTGGGTGTCGAGGTTCATTAAGGCAGTCGATAGGGCAAGACCTTTGCATAAAAACAAGGCGGTACCGTGGGACCTAAATCTAGTCCTTTCATCTCTAATGAAAGACCCATTTAAGCCCTTACATGAAGCCTCTATCAAAATGTTCTCCCTTAAAACAGCTTTTCTGGTAGCTATAACATCGGCTCGCAGAATAGGAGACATCCAGGCACTTTCCAGACTTCCCCCGTATACAGAGTTCTTACAGGATAGGGTGATTCTCAGACCGGACCTGCTTACTTACCAAAAGTAGCATCCCAATTTCACAGATCACAGGAGATAGTTCTACCATCCTTTATCCCTAATCCTTCTAACCCTAAAGAAAAAGAACTCCATACATTAGATGTTAGGAGATGCCTTCTACAATATATCTCAGTCACTAATGATTGGAAGAAAGATAATGCACTATTCTTATCCTTCCAAGGTCCTAGGAAAGGGGTTAGTGCATCAAAATACATGCTAGATAAATGGATTAGGGAAGCTATCATTCTGGCTTATACAGCAGGTGGAGGTCTGGCTCCGCAGAATCTGAGGGCGCATTCCACCCGAGCCATGGCATCATCCTGGGCGGAAAGGTCTGGAGTGTCAATCGACCAGATATGTAAGGCGGCCACATGGTCATCCCCTTCCACCTTTTTCATACACTATCGGTTGGACTTGGGGTTCTCCTCAGATCTCACCTTCGGGTTAAGGGTGCTGCAGGCTATAGTCCCTCCCTAAGGTAGCTTACATCTCTGTAAATCTCTCGTGGTGCTGTCATGGGAGTCTGAATAAAGCATTAAGCTACTTACCGGTAGCGGCATTTTTCGGAGGCCCATGACAGCACCCTTAGTTCCCTCCCTATTCACGTGGGGGTTGCACTTCCTTAAAATGTAAAAAAAAAAGGATTTTCTCACGTGTGATATCTGGATTGTTACTTTATTAAATATATTGTATTTGATTGTATATAATATTTGTGTATGCTTGTCATTAACCGCGGTAGTCCTCTCAGGCTCTGTAATACAACTGATACGTGGGAGAGGTACCACCCTTTTGTATCTGTAGGTTTCCTGTTCCTAATGGGCGGATCCCCTCTCTCGTGGTGCTGTCATGGGCCTCTGAAAAAATGCTGCTACCGGTAAGTAGCTTAATGCTTTCTGCAGTTCTCACAGTTCCTAAGAGCACAGTGGCCTCTATAATCCTTAAATGAAAAAAATTTGGGACCACCAGAAGTCTTCCTAGACCTGGCCGTCCAGCCAAACTGAGAAATCGTGGGAGAAGAGCCTTGGTGAGAGAGGTAAAGAAGAACCCCAAGATCACTGTGGCTGAGCTCCAGAGATGCAGTAGGGACTCGGAGATGGGAGAAAGTTCCACAAAGTCAACTATCACTGCAGCCCTCCACCAGTCAGGCCTTTATGGCAGAGTGGCCTGATGGAAGCCTCTCCTCAGTGCAAGACATATGAAAGCCCGCATAGAGTTTGCTAAAAAGCACATGAAGGACTCCCAGACTGAGAAATCAGATTAGTAGGCACAGAGCTTGGCCGTTATACTACTAGTAGACACAGAGCTTGGCCGTTATTTTACTTGGAGGCACACAGCTTGGCCGTTATACTACTAGGAGGCACACAGCTTAGCTGTTATACTACTAGGAGGCACACAGCTTTGCTGTTATAATACTAGTAGGCCCAGAGCTTTGCTGTTATAATACTAGTAGACACAGAGCTTGGCCATTATACTACTGAGAGAGGCAGAGCTTGGCCGTTATACTACTAGGAGGCACAGAGCTTAGCCGTTATACTACTGAGAGGCGCAGAGCTTGGCCGTTATACTACTAGGAGGCACAGAGCTTGTCCGTTATACTACTAGGAGGCACAGAGCTTGGCCATTATACTATAAGGAGGCACAGAGCTTGTCCGTTATACTACTGGGAGGCACAGAGCTCAGAGCTCGGCCATAATACTACTAGGAGGCACATAAGTACAAGTATAAATGCAATCCGGACCTTCCTACAATGGTCGGTCCCACACTCTGGCTTCCTGCCTCCCACACTTGTGACTGCATCTGTTGTGAACTCTATTTTGGGCTCCCTCTAGTGGTCACAAGCGGTACTGTGTAGTGTTGTCTTTCTGCAGGTTGCAGCATCAGCTGGTTCGTTATCCTTGGTTGGTTTCCTATTTAGCCCACCTGGATACTCAGTTCCTTGCCTGCTATCAATGTATTCAGTGCTCTTCAGATTCCTTGTGTCTACCTTGCTCCCAGTCTCTCCAAGACAAGCTAAGTTTTTGTTTGATCATTTTTTGATTATCAGCGTTCATTATGTTTTTAGTCCAGCTCGCTAAAATGTGATTTCCTCGCTTGCTGGTTGCTCTAGGGGACTGAGTTTCTCCCCGCACACCGTTAGTTGGTGTGGGGGTTCTTGAAATCTCAGAGTGGATATTTTGTAAGGGTTTTTTACTGACCGCATAGATTCCCTTTTCTATTTTCTGCTATCTAGTATTAGTGGGCCTCATTTGCTGAATCTTCTTTCACCCCTGTGTATGTGCCTTCCTCTTACCTCACCGTTATTATTTGTTGGGGGCTTCTATATCTTTGGGGATTATTTCTCTGGAGGCAAGAGAGGTCTTTCTTTCTCTCTAGGGGTAGTTAGTTCCTCAGGCTGGCTCGAGACATCTAGGATTTTTAGGCACGTTCACCGGCTACTTCTAGTGTGTTTGGATAGGTTCAGATTTGCGGTCAGTCGAGTTTGCCACCTCCCTAGAGCTTGTCCTATGTTTGTTACTTAGCTGGAGTAATTTGTGATCCTCAACCACTAAGGATCATAACAGTATAGCAGGCCAAAAAGTGTTTAATGCATCGCAGAAGTGGGATAAAAAGAAGACCTGAGTACATTTTTTTTTTTCCCTCCCGCTTTTCCTTTGCTGCAGTCTGTTTAGCTTCTTTCATCCCCTTGAACTCTGGGTGGTTTTGAGCTCAGCTGCAGACATGAATGTTCAGACTCTGACTTCTAGTGTGGATCATCTTACTGCACGGGTGCAAAGTATTCAGGATTTTGTTATTCATAGCCCTATGTCAGAACCAAAGATACCCATTCCTGAGTTGTTTTCTGGAGATAGATCTAGGTTTCTAAATTTTAAGAATAATTGTAAGTTATTTCTATCTCTGAGACCGCGTTCCTCTGGTGATTCCGCTCAGCAAGTTAAAATTGTTATCTCCTTGTTGCGTGGCGACCCTCAAGATTGGGCTTTCTCTCTGGCGCCAGGAGATCCTGCATTGCTTAATGTAGATGCATTTTTTCTGGCTCTTGGACTGCTTTATGAGGAGCCTAATCTTGAGAATCAGGCAGAAAAAGCGTTGCTGGCTATCTCTCAAGGTCAGGATGAAGCAGAGGTGTATTGTCAAAAATTTCGGAAATGGTCAGTGCTTACTCAATGGAATGAGTGTGCCCTGGCTGCAAATTTCAGAGAAGGTCTTTCTGAGGCCGTTAAGAATGTTATGGTGGGGTTTCCCACCCCTACAAGTCTGAGTGATTCTATGGCTTTAGCCATTCAGGTTGATCGGCGTTTGCGGGAGTGCAAATCTGCTCATCCTTTGGCGGTATTTTCTGGACAGAGACCTGAGTCTATGCAATGTGACCGAACTCTGACCAGAATTGAGCGACAAAGTCATAGACGTCAAAATGGGTTGTGCTTTTACTGTGGTGATTCTACTCATGTTATCTCAGCATGCTCTAAACGCTTAAAAAAAATCACTAAACCTGTCACCATTGGTACTATACAGCCTAAATTTATTTTGTCTGTTACTTTGATTTGTTCTTTGTCGTCCTACCCGGTTATGGCTTTTGTGGATTCGGGTGCTGCCCTGAATCTGATGGATTTGTCGTTTGCCAGGCGCTGTGGTTTTGTCCTGGAGCCTTTGGAATATCCTATTCCTCTGAGGGGAATTGATGCTACGCCATTGGCTGAGAATAAGCCTCAGTATTGGACGCAAATGACCATGTGCATGACTCCCGTACATCAGGAGGTGATTCGCTTTCTTGTTCTGCATAATTTGCATGATGTTGTCGTTTTGGGTCTGCCATGGCTGCAAGCTCATAATCCAGTTTTAGATTGGAAAGCTATGTCTGTGTCGAGTTGGGGTTGTCAGGGAATTCATGGCGATACTCCGTTGGTGTCTATTGCTTCTTCCACTCCTTCTGAGGTCCCTGAGTTTTTGTCTGACTTCCAGGATGTATTTGATGAGCCCAGGTCCAGTGCCCTGCCCCCTCATAGGGATTGTGACTGTGCTATAAATTTAATTCCTGGTAGTAAATTCCCTAAGGGATGACTTTTTAATTTGTCTATACCAGAGCATGCCGCGATGCGGAGTTATATAAAGGAGTCTTTGGAGAAGGGACATATTCGCCCATCCTCTTCCCCTCTTGGTGCAGGATTCTTTTTTGTGGCCAAGAAGGACGGTTCTTTGAGACCTTGTATAGATTATCGTCTTCTGAATAAAATTACAGTCAAATTTCAGTATCCTTTGCCACTATTGTCTGATTTGTTTGCTCGGATTAAGGGTGCCAGTTGGTTCACCAAGATAGATCTCCGTGGTGCATATAACCTTGTGCGCATTAAGCAGGGAGATGAATGGAAAACAGCATTTAATACGCCCGAAGGCCATTTTGAGTACTTGGTGATGCCTTTTGGACTCTCTAATGCTCCTTCTGTGTTTCAGTCCTTCATGCATGACATCTTCCGAGAATATCTGGATAAATTTATGATTGTTTATCTGGATGACATTTTGGTCTTTTCTGATGATTGGGAGTCCCATGTGAAGCAGGTCAGGATGGTGTTTCAGGTCCTGCGTGCTAATGCTTTATTTGTGAAGGGCTCAAAATGCCTCTTCGGAGTACAGAAGGTCTCCTTTTTGGGTTTTATTTTTTCTCCTTCTACTGTGGAGATGGACCCAGTCAAGGTCCAGGCAAATCATGACTGGACTCAGCCCACGTCTGTTAAGAGTGTTCAGAAGTTCTTGGGTTTTGCTAATTTTTACCGTCGTTTCATCGCTAATTTTTCTAGCGTGGTTAAACCTTTGACGGATTTGACCAAGAAGGGTTCTGATGTGACTAATTGGTCTCCTGCGGCCGTGGAGGCCTTTCGGGAGCTGAAGCACCGGTTTTCTTCAGCTCCAGTCTTATGTCAGCCAGATGTCTCTCTCCCCTTCCAGGTCGAGGTTGATGCTTCTGAGATTGGAGCAGGGGCTGTTTTGTCGCAGAGAAGCTCTGATGGCTCTGTGATGAAGCCATGTGCTTTCTTTTCAAGAAAGTTTTCGCCTGCCGAGCGGAATTATGATGTTGGTAATCGGGAGTTGTTGGCTATGAAGTGGGCATTTGAGGAGTGGCGACATTGGCTCGAAGGAGCTAAACATCGTGTGGTGGTCTTGACGGATCACAAAAATCTGATTTACCTTGAATCTGCCAAGCGCCTGAATCCTAGACAGGCTCGTTGGTCGTTGTTTTTCTCCCGTTTCAACTTCGTGGTCTCATACCTGCCCGGTTCGAAGAACGTGAAAGCTGATGCACTTTCTAGGAGTTTTGTGCCTGACTCTCCGGGAGTTTCTGAGCCAGCTGGTATTCTCGGAGAGGGAGTTATTTTGTCTGCCATTTCCCCAGATTTGCGACGAGTGCTGCAGAAATTTCAGGCGGATAGACCTGACCGTTGTCCACCAGAGAGACTGTTTGTCCCGGATAGATGGACCAGCAGAGTTATTTCCGAGGTTCATTCTTCGGTGTTGGCGGGTCATCTTGGGATTTTTGGTACCAGAGATTTGGTGGCTAGGTCCTTCTGGTGGCCTTCCTTGTCGCGGGATGTGCGTTCCTTTGTGCAGTCTTGTGGGATTTGTGCTCGGGCTAAGACTTGCAGTTCTCGTGCCAGCGGTTTGCTTTTGCCTTTGCCTGTTCCGAAAAGGCCTTGGACGCACATTTCCATGGATTTTATTTCGGATCTTCCAGTATCTCAGAAAATGTCTGTCATCTGGGTGGTGTGTGATCGTTTTTCCAAGATGGTCCATTTGGTGCCCTTGCCTAAGTTGCCTTCTTCCTCCGATTTGGTTCCTCTATTTTTTCAGAATGTGGTTCGCTTGCACGGCATTCCTGAAAATATTGTGTCTGATAGAGGATCCCAGTTTGTGTCCAGGTTTTGGCGGACTTTTTGTGCTAAGATGGGCATTGATTTTTCTTTTTCGTCGGCCTTCCATCCTCAGACTAATGGCCAAACCGAGCGAACTAATCAGACGTTGGAAACTTATTTGAGATGTTTTGTTTCTGCTGATCAGGATGATTGGGTGACTTTTTTGCCTTTGGCCGAGTTTGCCCTTAATAATCGGGCTAGTTCTGCTACTTTGGTTTCGCCTTTTTTCTGCAATTCTGGTTTCCATCCTCGTTTTTCCTCGGGTCAGGTTGAGCCTTCTGACTGTCCTGGGGTGGATTCTGTGGTGGATAGGTTGCAGCAGATTTGGAACCATGTGGTGGACAATTTGAGGTTGTCACAGGAGAAGGCTCAGCGCTTTGCCAACCGCCGCCGCGGTGTGGGTCCCCGACTTCGTGTTGGGGATTTGGTGTGGCTGTCTTCTCGGTATGTTCGTATGAAGGTCTCCTCTCCTAAATTCAAGCCTCGCTTCATCGGTCCTTATAAGATCTTGGAAATCCTTAACCCGGTGTCTTTTCGTTTGGATCTCCCAGCATCGTTTGCCATTCATAATGTGTTCCATAGGTCTTTGTTGCGGAGGTATGTGGTACCTGTGGTTCCTTCTGTTGAGCCTCCTGCTCCGGTGCTGGTCGAGGGTGAATTGGAGTACGTGGTGGAGAAGATTTTGGATTCTCGTATCTCTAGACGGAGGCTGCAGTATTTGGTTAAGTGGAAGGGCTATGGTCAGGAGGATAATTCCTGGGTTGTCGCCTCTGATGTTCATGCGGCCGATTTGGTTCGTGCCTTCCACGCGGCTCATCCTGATCGCCCTGGGGGTCTTGATGAGGGTTCGGTGACCCCTCCTCAAGGGGGGGGTACTGTTGTGAACTCTATTTTTGGGCTCCCTCTAGTGGTCACAAGCGGTACTGTGTAGTGTTGTCTTTCTGCAGGTTGCAGCATCAGCTGGTTCGTTATCCTTGGTTGGTTTCCTATTTAGCCCACCTGGATACTCAGTTCCTTGCCTGCTATCAATGTATTCAGTGCTCTTCAGATTCCTTGTGTCTACCTTGCTCCCAGTCTCTCCAAGACAAGCTAAGTTTTTGTTTGATCATTTTTTGATTATCAGCATTCATTATGTTTTCAGTCCAGCTCGCTAAAATGTGATTTCCTTGCTTGCTGGTTGCTCTAGGGGACTGAGTTTCTCCCCCCACACCGTTAGTTGGTGTGGGGGTTCTTGAAATCTCAGAGTGGATATTTTCTAAGGGTTTTTTACTGACCGCATAGATTCCCTTTTCTATTTTCTGCTATCTAGTATTAGTGGGCCTCATTTGCTGAATCTTCTTTCACCCCTGTGTATGTGCCTTCCTCTTACCTCACCGTTATTATTTGTTGGGGGCTTCTATATCTTTGGGGATTATTTCTCTGGAGGCAAGAGAGGTCTTTCTTTCTCTCTAGGGGTAGTTAGTTCCTCAGGCTGGCTCGAGACGTCTAGGATTTTTAGGCACGTTCACTGTTGTGAACTCTGTTTTCAGGCTCCCTCTTGTGGTCACTTGTGGTATGGTTTGACTTTTGCTTTGGGCTCCCCCTGGTGGTTTTGTTTGTTATCCTGCTGGTCTCTGGCTATCAGCTGTTTCGTTATCCTCTGGGAGGTTCCTATATAGCTCTGTTTTACTTCCACTTGTTGCCGGCTGTCGATGTAATCAGTGCTACTCAGATTCCTTCTGACTACCTTGCTCCCAGTCCATCCAGGACAAGCTAAGTTTTGTTTGCTCATTTTTTGATCAGCAGTGTTTATCATGTTTTCTTGTCCAGCTTGCTAAAATGTGATTCCCTCGCTTGCTGGATGCTCTAGTGGACTGAGTTTCTCCCCACACACCATTAGTTGGTGCGTGGGTTCTTGAAATCTCAGGATGGATATTTTGTAAGGGTTTTTTTATTGATCGCATAGACCCCTGCTCTATTTTCTGCTTTCTAGTACTAGTGGGCCTCTTTTGCTGAATCTGATTTCATCCCTACGTATGTGCCTTCTTCTTACTTCACCGTTAATATTTGTTGGGGGCTTCTATATCTTTGGGGATTATTTCTCTGGAGGCAAGCGAGGTCTTTCTTTCTCTTTAGGGGTAGCTAGTTCCTCATGCTGGCTCGAGATGTCCAGGAATTTTTTAGGCACGTTCACCGGCTACCTCTAGTTGTATTGGATAGGTTCAGATTTGCGATCAGTCCAGTTACCATCTCCCTAGAGCTTGTCCTTAGTTTATTCACTTGCTGGTCTATTTGTGATCCTCAGCCACTAAGGATCATAACAGTACAGCCGGCCCATAAAGTGTTAATTGCATGGCAGAAGCAGGAGAAAAGAAGCCTTGAGAAATTTTTGTTGTTGTTGTTGTTGTTGTTGTTGCCGTGTGTCTAGCTGCTGTGGCTAGCTTCTCTCCTCCTCTTAATCTTGGTGTGGCTCTGAGTTCAGCTGCTGACATGGATGTCCAGAGCTTGGCTTCCAGTCTGGATCATCTTGCTGCTAAGGTTCAAAGTATTCAGGATTTTGTTGTTCACAGCCCTATGTCAGAGCCTAGAATACCTATTCCGGAGTTGTTTTCTGGAGATAGATCTAGGTTCCTGAATTTTAGGAACAATTGTAAGTTGTTTCTTTCTTTGAAACCTCGTTCCTCTGGTGATGCCGTTCAGCAAGTTAAGATTATCATTTCCTTTTTGCGCGGTGACCCTCAAGATCGGGCCTTCGCATTGGCGCCAGGGGATCCTGCATTGCTTAGTGTAGATGCGTTTTTTCTAGCCCTTGGATTGCTCTATGAGGAACCTAATCTTGAGAACCAGGCTGAAAAACCGTTATTGGCCCTCTCGCAGGGGCAAGATGAAGCAGAGGTGTACTGCCAGAAATTTCGGAAATGGTCGGTGCTTACTCAGTGGAATGAGTGTGCCCTGGCTGCAAATTTCAGAGAAGGTCTTTCTGAAGCCATTAAGAATGTCATGGTGGGGTTCCCTACGCCTGCAGGTCTGAATGAGTCAATGACTCTGGCCATTCAGATTCATCGGCGTTTGCGGGAGCGCAAACCTGCGCACCATTTGGCGGTGTCTTCTGAACAGACACCTGAGTCTATGCAATGTGACAGAATTCTGACCAGAAGTGAACGGCAAAATTATAGACGGCAAAATGGGTTGTGCTTTTACTGTGGTGAATCAGCTCATGTTATCTCAGCATGCTCTAAGCGCAAAAAAAAGGTTGATAAATCTGTCACCATTGGTACTTTACAGCCTAAGTTCATTTTGTCTGTTACCCTGATTTGTTCCCTGTCATCTTACCCGGTTAATGCTTTTGTAGATTCAGGTGCCGCCCTGAGTCTGATGGATTGGTCATTTGCCAGGCGCTGTGGTTTTGATTTGGAGCCTTTAAAATTCCCTATTCCACTAAGGGGAATTGATTCTACACCATTTGCTACGAATAGACCTCAGTACTGGACACAAGTGACCATGTGCATGACTCCTGTTCATCAGGAGGTGATTCGCTTTCTTGTACTGCATAATTTGCATGATGTCGTCGTGTTGGGTCTACCATGGTTGCAGACTCATAATCCAGTCCTGGATTGGAAAGCTATGTCAGTGTCAAGTTGGGGTTGTCAGGGAATTCATGGTGACGCTCCTGTGGTGTCAATTGCTTCGTCCACTCCTTCTGAAGTCCCTACGTTTTTGTCAGACTACCAGGATGTATTTGAGGAGCCCAAACTCAATTCTCTACCTCCTCATAGGGACTGTGATTGTGCTATAAATTTGATTCCTGGTAGTAAGTTTCCTAAGGGACGACTTTTCAATTTATCTGTGCCGGAGCATGCTGCCATGCGGAGTTATATAAAGGAGTCTTTAGAGAAGGGACATATTCGCCCGTCCTCATCCCCTCTTGGTGCAGGATTCTTTTTTGTGGCTAAAAAGGATGGTTCCCTGAGACCCTGTATTGATTATCGCCTTTTGAATAAAATCACGGTCAAATTTCAGTATCCTTTGCCATTGTTAACTGATTTGTTTGCTCGCATTAGGGGGTCTAGTTGGTTCACCAAGATAGATCTTCGTGGGGCGTATAACCTTGTGCGTATAAAACAGGGTGATGAATGGAAAACTGCATTTAATACGCCTGAAGGCCATTTTGAGTACTTGGTGATGCCTTTTGGACTTTCTAATGCTCCTTCAGTCTTTCAGTCCTTTATGCACGACATCTTCCGTGAATATCTGGATAAGTTTATGATTGTGTACCTGGATGATATTCTGTTTTTTTCGGATGATTGGGAGTCTCATGTTAAACAAGTCAGGATGGTCTTTCAGGTCCTGCATGACAATGCTTTATTTGTGAAGGGCTCAAAATGTCTTTTTGGAGTCCAGAAGATTTCTTTTTTGGGTTTCATTTTTTCTCCTTCTACTATTGAGATGGACCCAGTCAAGGTTCAGGCTATTCATGACTGGACGCAGCCTACATCTGTTAAGAGTCTTCAGAAGTTCTTGGGTTTTGCTAATTTTTAACGTCGCTTCATAGCTAATTTTTCTGGCGTTGTTAAGCCTTTGACGGATTTGACCAAGAAGGGTTCTGATGTGACTAATTGGTCTTCTGTGGCTGTGGAGGCCTTTCGAGAGCTGAAGCGTCGGTTTTCTTCGGCTCCGGTCTTATGTCAGCCAGATGTCTCACTTCCCTTCCAGGTGGAGGTTGATGCTTCCGAGATTGGAGCGGGGGCTGTTTTGTCGCAGAGAAGCCCCGATGGCTCTGTGATGAAGCCATGTGCTTTCTTTTCAAGAAAGTTTTCGCCTGCCGAGCGGAATTATGATGTCGGTAATCGGGAGCTGTTGGCTATGAAGTGGGCATTTGAGGAGTGGCGACCTTGGCTCGAGGGAGCTAAACATCGTGTGGTGGTCTTGACTGATCACAAGAATTTGATTTATCTCAAGTCGGCCAAGCGGCTGAATCCCAGACAGGCTCGTTGGTCGTTGTTTTTCTCTCGTTTTGATTTCATGGTCTCGTACCTGCCGGGTTCGAAGAATGTGAAGGCTGATGCTCTTTCTAGGAGTTTTGTGCCTGACTCTCCTGGAGATTCAGAGCCGGCTGGTATCCTTAGAGAAGGGGTGATTTTGTCTGCCATCTCCCCAGATTTGCGACGTGTGCTGCAAAAGTTTCAGGCGGATAGACCTGACCGCTGTCCACCGGAGAGACTGTTTGTCCCGGATAGATGGACCAACAGAGTCATCTCCGAGGTTCATTCTTCGGTGTTGGCGGGCCATCCTGGAATATTTGGTACCAGAGACTTGGTGGCCAGGTCCTTTTGGTGGCCTTCCTTGTCGCGGGATGTGCGTTCCTTTGTGCAGTCTTGTGGAATTTGTGCTCGGGCGAAGCCTTGCTGTTCTCGTGCCAGTGGTTTTCTGTTACCTTTGCCTGTCCCGAAGAGGCCTTGGACGCACATTTCCATGGATTTTATTTCAGATCTCCCTGTCTCTCAGAGAATGTTTGTCATCTGGGTGGTGTGTGATCGTTTTTCTAAGATGGTCCATTTGGTGCCCTTGCCTAAGTTGCCTTCCTCCTCCAAGTTGGTTCCACTGTTTTTTCAAAATGTGGTTCGTTTGCATGGGATTCCTGAGAACATTGTTTCGGACAGAGGATCCCAGTTTGTGTCTAGATTTTGGCGGACCTTTTGTGCTAAGTTGGGCATTGAATTGTCTTTTTCATCGGCCTTCCATCCTCAGACGAATGGCCAAACCGAGCGAACTAATCAGACCTTGGAGACTTATTTAAGATGTTTTGTTTCTGCTGACCAGGACGACTGGGTTACTTTTTTGCCGTTGGCCGAGTTTGCCCTTAATAATCGGGCTAGTTCTGCTACTTTGGTTTCTCCTTTTTTTGTAATTCGGGGTTTCATCCTCGTTTTTCCTCGGGTCAGGTGGAGCCTTCTGACTGTCCTGGAGTGGATGTTGTGGTGGATAGGTTGCATCAGATTTGGAATCATGTGGTGGACAATTTGAAGTTGTCACAAGAGAAGGCTCAGCTCTTTGCCAACCGCCGTCGCTGTGTGGGTCCCCGACTTCGCGTTGGGGACTTGGTGTGGTTGTCTTCTCGCTTCGTTGCTATGAAGGTCTCCTCTCCTAAGTTCAAGCCTCGGTTTATCGGTCCTTATAAGATTCTGGAAGTCCTTGGCCCTGTGTCATTCCGTCTGGACCTCCCGGCATCATTTGCTATTCATAATGTGTTCCATCGCTCGTTGTTGCGGAGGTATGTGGTACTTGTGGTTCCTCCGGTTGAGCCTCCTGCCCCGGTGCTGGTTGAGGGAGAATTGGAATACGTGGTGGAGAAGATCTTGGATTCTCGTGTTTCTAGACGGAGGCTCCAGTATTTGGTCAAGTGGAAGGGCTATGGTCAGGAGGATAATTCTTGGGTTGTCGCCTCTGATGTTCATGCGGCCGATTTGGTTCGTGCCTTCCATGTGGCTCATCCTGATCGCCCTGGGGGTTTTCATGAGGGTTCGGTGACCCCTCCTTAAGGGGGGGGTACTGTTGTGAACTCTGTTTTCAGGCTCCCTCTTGTGGTCACTGGTGGTATGGTTTGACTTTTGCTTTGGGCTCCCCCTGGTGGCTTTGTTTGTTATCCTGCTGGTCTCTGGCTATCAGCTGGTTCGTTATCCTCTGGGAGGTTCCTATATAGCTCTGTTTTACTTCCACTTGTTGCCGGCTGTCGATGTAATCAGTGCTACTCAGATTCCTTCTGACTACCTTGCTCCCAGTCCATCCAGGACAAGCTAAGTTTTGTTTGCTCATTTTTTGATCAGCAGTGTTTATCATGTTTTCTTGTCCAGCTTGCTAAAATGTGATTCCCTCGCTTGCTGGATGCTCTAGTGGACTGAGTTTCTCCCCACACACCATTAGTTGGTGCGTGGGTTCTTGAAATCTCAGGATGGATATTTTGTAAGGGTTTTTTTATTGATCGCATAGACCCCTGCTCTATTTTCTGCTTTCTAGTACTAGTGGGCCTCTTTTGCTGAATCTGATTTCATCCCTACGTATGTGCCTTCTTCTTACTTCACCGTTAATATTTGTTGGGGGCTTCTATATCTTTGGGGATTATTTCTCTGGAGGCAAGCGAGGTCTTTCTTTCTCTTTAGGGGTAGCTAGTTCCTCATGCTGGCTCGAGACATCCAGGAATTTTTTAGGCACGTTCACCGGCTACCTCTAGTTGTGTTGGATAGGTTCAGATTTGCGATCAGTCCAGTTACCATCTCCCTAGAGCTTGTCCTTAGTTTATTCACTTGCTGGTCTATTTGTGATCCTCAGCCACTAAGGATCATAACAGTTCACCGGCTACTTCTAGTGTGTTTGGATAGGTTCAGATTTGCGGTCAGTCCAGTTTGCCACCTCCCTAGAGCTTGTCCTATGTTTGTTACTTAGCTGGAGTAATTTGTGATCCTCAACCACTAAGGATCATAACACGCATCCAGTCTGCGTACCTAAGTACAATATACGTATCCCCTTAAATAAACAACATATACCCCACACTGTGCAGTTACCTGGGCTAACTCGGCCAAATGCCAGGGACGTAAAGGGGCACACTACTATTTAAAGTGCCAGCATTAGTGTTGAGCATTCCGATACCGCAAGTATCGGGTATAGGCCGATATTTGCGGTATCGGAATTCCGATACCGAGATCCGATACTTGCCGCATATCGGATACCGGAATCGAGAGTTCTCAATTCAAACAGCACGAATTCAGCCAATGAGGAATGATTACAAGTGTGGGCACATCCTGTTCAGCATGGTGAGCATGAAACTACTGGCAAGGCTGTGATTGGCTGCTGAAATGATGTCATGCTGCAGTTTAAAAGTCGCTGGCGCCATTTTGGGCTCACTCTGCTGTGAATTCAGTTAGGCATAGGACGCTGTGTTCTGACTGAGGGCCAGTTGAGATAGCTTTTGCCTTGCAGCGCTGTTTTCACAGCGATCTGCAAGGTCTCTGTGTGTGTGTGTGTGTGTGTGTGTGTGAGTGAAGCCCACTCTGTAGTCTGTGTGCAGCCATAGCCGGTTGTATCCAGCTCAGGGTGGTTCACTGACTCATACAGTTCTATCCATTCCATTGTCCTTTTTTGCAAATAGTGCAGGCTGCTGCACATTTTTTCAAATAATTCCTAATTGTGGAAAAACACTACATAGGATAACGTAGAGGAGGTTTTTGGGGCCTTGCAGCGCCGTTTACGGCTGTCTGCACGGTCTCCATGTGAGTGCAGCTCGCCCTGTTGTCAGTTCAGCCCCCCAAAAATAAATAAATAATAAAGTTCACCAAACACACCACTTTACAGTTGTGTAGGCCACATTAGCTCATATTAAAGTCTAGTCCACACTTTAGAAAATTAGTGTTTCTTACACCTGTTAGGAGCTGTTCAGGAATAAGCACACTAAGCCGTTAGTACTTTTCTGCTTATCTTTATCAGTCAACCAAGATGAAGAAGGCAGGGAGTAAGGCATGTGGGCGTGGGCGCGGAGCAGGGAGAGGACGTGGGGATTCTGTGCCTGCTGCGGGCACCGGTGACTCATCATCACCCAGTTTCAGCAGGGAACAGTCCTTCATGCGCAGCTTTGTCGGAGAGCGCCGTACACCGCTGCTGCGTGAAGACCAAATTGAAGCCGTTGTCGGATGGATGGCAGCTACCGCATCGAATTCAATTAGTGCCACATCCTCTCAGACACAGAGCACTGGAGAGCACCCTTCTGTCTCTTCACCACCTGCCAAATTGCCCAGGCAGACAGAGAGCCCAGGACAGGAGCCGTCTCTACTTCTGTTCTCTGAATCTCTTGGCTTGGAAACAGGGGGCCAGCCAAGCAGCATTGGAGAAATGGAAGAAGAGGCAGTGTGCAGTGATGCCCAACAGCTTTTTCTCTCTGAGTCTGAAGAGGCGGGTGGGCCAGTGCCTCCGGTCACCACACCGCAGAACGCATCCGCTGATGACACTCAGGTGCCACTTTCTTGTGCGTGCTGTGCTGCTGAGACTACCCAGGAGGAGCAGTTGGTGGCAGAGGGTAGTGTAGATGATGAGGTCCTTGACCCATCATGGCGTGAGGGACAGGAAGGTGGTGGGAGCAGCTCTGAGGAAGAGATTCCCCGAACGTGCCAAAGAGGGAGAGGGAGGGGGAAGACTGCGGATCCTGTAGCCTCCACTTTGGCACCCGTTAGGAGCATGTCTCTTCCAAAAGCCAAAAAGGGCGCTCCCAAGACTTGCAGTGCCTGGTCCTTTTTTGACACAGTTGCAGATGACATTTGCTATGTCAAATGCAAGGTGTGTCATCATAAAATCAAAAGAGGGAAAAATGTCAGCAACCTCAATATCTCCAACATGTGGAAACATGTGCGGACCAGGCACGCGGCGGAGTTACAAAAACACACTGAAGACCTAGGCCAACCAACAGCGGCAGCTACCACCTCTTCAGCTCGTGTTGCCTCTTCCTCCAGCTCACACACAGGTGGTTCGGCTTCCTCCCAGGGTCGCCATGGAAGAACCTCTGGCACTGTTGTCCAGAGACCCACTGTAATTCCACCCGCAGCACCACGTTCCCAGTCATCCTCACACTCCCAGCCCAGTCTACAGCCATCGGTAGTACAGGCATGGGAGAAAAGGCGGCCTTTCTCGTCAAACCACCCACGAGCACAGGCTCTGACTGCAGGCATTGCCAAACTTCTGTCACTGGAAATGCTGTCATTCAGGCTGGTGGAGACTGACAGTTTCCGTGACTTGATGTCATTGGCAGTCCCACAGTACAATGTGCCCAGCTGGTTTTATTTCAGCAGGCAAGCCGTCCCTGCCCTGCACAAGCATGTGGAGGGACACATAAAACACGCGCTACTGAACGCCGTCAGTAGCAAGGTCCACCTCACCACCGATGCGTGGACCAGTCACCATGGACAGGGGCGATACCTTTCCCTCGCTGCCCATTGGGTTAATGTTGTTGAGCCGGGTACAGATCGTGCGAGTGGCGCAGGACGTGTCCTGCCCACTCCAAGGATTGCAGGAATCCAGTCTGTACGCATTGACTCCTCCTTTTACACAAGTTCCTCAGAATCATCGCTGCAGGAGCCGTCACAGTCCACCTCCACATGGACCCGTGAACGTTTACCTGTTACGACTGACATGAGCACAGCCGTGGCCAAATGTCAACAGGCCGTCTTGAAACTAACTTCTTTGGGGAATCGAAGCCACACAGTGCAGGAGCTCTGGAATGCCATCAAGCAGGAGAGCGATGTGTGGTTTGTGGCAGCGAATCTCCAGCCAGGCATGGTAGTGTGTCATGATTCTCAATGGCGAGAGAACATAGCCCAGCATATATGAGAACTAGCTCTTGGAAGATGGAAACTATACTGACCATGAACTAAACCTGCCGCACAACTAGAAGTGGCCGGGTAGCATGCCTACGTTTTTTATCCCTAGATGCCCAGCGCCAGCCGGAGAACTACCTAATCCTAGCAGAGGAAAAGACAGTCCTGGCTCACCTCTAGAGAAATTTCCCCAAAAGGCAGACAGAGGCCCCCACATATATTGGCGGTGATTTTAGATGAAATGACAAACGTAGTATGAAAATAGGTTTAGCAAAATCGAGGTCCGCTTACTAGATAGCAGGAAGACAGAAAGGGCACTTTCATGGTCAGCAGAAAACCCTATCAAAACACCATCCAGAAATTACTTTAAGACTCTAGCATTAACTCATAACACCAGAGTGGCAATTTCCGATCACAAGAGCTTTCCAGACACAGTAACGAAACAGCAGCTGTGAACAGGAACAAAATGCAAAAACACACAAGGACAAAAGTCCAACTTAGCTGGGAGTTGTCTGGTAGCAGGAACATGCACAGAAAGGCTTCTGATTACATTGTTGACCGGCATGAAACTGACAGAGGAGCAAGGTTATATAGCGACTCCCACATCCTGATAGGAGCAGGTGAACAGAGGGGATGATGCACACAAGTTAATTCCACAAGTGGCCACCGGGGGAGCCCAGAATCCAATTTCACAACAGTAGTGTGTGATAATGGCCGAAATCTGGTGGCAGCTCTGGGCCTCGGCAACCTCACTCACATCCCATTCTGGCACATGTGCTCAACTTGGTCGTGCAGAGTTTTTTGAGGGACTATCCGGATCTTGATGCACTGCTGCACAAGGTCCGCCTAGAGTGTGCTCACTTGCGGCGTTCCAGCACGGCAAAATCGCGCATTGCGGCTCTGCAGCGCCAATTCCGCCTTCCGGAACATCGCATCATACGTGACCTACCTACCAGGTGGAATTCCACGTTACATATGTTGGAGCGGTTGTGTGAGCAGCAGCAAGCAGTAATGGAGTACCAGCTGCATCAGGCGCAAAGAAGTCGCACTCCGCGCCGTTCAGACTTCACAACCACAGAGTGGGCCACTATGAAGGACGTCTGCCAGGTTTTGCGTCCCTTCGATTATTCCACGCGGATGGCGAGTGCAGATGATGCACTAGTCAGCATGACTGTCCCCCTTATCTGCCTGCTTGAAAAATCACTGCAAGCGCTAAGGGATGATGTTGTGGAAGAGGTGGAGGATGAGGATTCACCATTTCCATCATCTTCTGGAAAGTCAGCGCCACGTGGTTCCTCACAAAGGCGTAGGCAGGGGACACTTTGTGAGGAGGATGAGGAGGAATCAATGGAGGAGGAAGACATCGGTCCAGAGGAGGGAGTTACACAATTGTCCAGTAGTCAGTGTGTACAGCGAGGGTGGGGTGATGACGAGCGGGCAGAGATCACGCCTCAAGCAGGGGACAGCGTTTCTTGGCCAGTTGGCAGTCTGCAGCACATGGTTGATTACATGTTGCAGTGCCTGAGAAACGACCGCCGCATCGCCCACATTCTCAACATGTCTGATTATTGGGTGTTCACCCTCCTCGATCCTCGCTACCGGGACAACGTACAAAGCCTCATCACACCGTTGAACCGGGAGCGTAAAATGCGGGAGTACCAAGACACACTGGTGAATTCCATCATCTTCTCCAGTCCAACTGAGAGAAGTGCTGCTAGTGCTTTACAAAGCAGCTCAGTGCGTCCAGGCAGTGGAGGAGGCTCTGCACAAAGAGGGAGCAGAAGCAGTGCCTCTGCCCAAGGCAAGACCAGTATGGCCCAACTGTGGCACAGTTTTGTGTGCCCGCCACAAATGTCTACACCATCACAGACGGCTCCAGTCAGCAGGAGGCAACGGTTCCAGCAGATGGTGACAGACTACATGTCTTGCCCTCTTGCTGTACTCCCAGACGGCTCTTCCCCTTTCAAGTTTTCGGTCTCTAAGCTGGATACATGGCCAGAGCTAAGCCAGTATGCATTGGAGGTGCTGGCTTGCCCTGCAGCTAGTGTATTATCAGAACGCGTCTTTAGTGCTGCAGGTGGTGTACTAACAGACCGTCGCATGTGACTATCCTCCGATAATGTTGACCGGCTTACTTTCCTGAAAATGAATCAGGCCTGGATCTCGCAGGAATTTGCCACTCCTCTTCCTGATGAAATAATTGGGTGACTGTCTACAGTATCCAGGTCTCCTGTTGTGTTCATCTTTCTACCACCTGAACTGTAATTCCTGGGCTCCAACACCGCCAGTTGAGGCTCAGAAGTGCCGTCTGCACAGTCAAAACATACGACCCAGTGTTATTGGGTGTCAGTAACGTTAGCTGATCCCCAGCTGTGTAGCCGGCAATGTGTCCTGCGACCGCCAAGCTGACACAACAACTGAAATGCAAGGGAACCTGTCCCCCCCCCAGGCGTTTGTTACTGAAATAGCCACCTTGTGCAGCAGTAATGCTGCACAAGGAAAAGGTAACTATTTTTGTTTAGCTCCTTGCACACGCAGAACTTAACACTTTTAAAGTGTGTCCACTGATACCGTAAAACCATCCCGGAGGTGGGACTTTCCTTTGTAATGTGACGCAGCACACCCGTCATTCCTACCCCCTTAGCGCCGTACGCCGCCTCCTCCGCGTTGTTTAATTCTGTCCTGAAGCCAGCGCTGTTATGTTATCTCTTGGCCAGGCACACTTTGCGGTGCCCATCTTCTGACATCATTTGGTGTCAGGCTGGCTGCGCCTGTGCGGCCGCGCTGGCCGAGATCCCGCCTCGCAGTGTCTTCTGATTTAATCACACTGCGGGCCTGGGATCCGTGGCCATGCGAAGTGCATATCTTCACCTCAGGCTGTCACTCATCTCCCTCCGCCTTCTTCAGACTGTGCGCCGTCAGCTGATCCCTAATAGCATGCCACGGCCGTGACACCGCACAGTCTGAAGAAACCGGAGGGAGGGGAGTGAGAGGCGAGGATATGCACTGCGTATGGCCACGGATCCCAGGCCCGCGGTGGGATTACATTAGACGACACTGCGAGGCGGGATCTCGGCCAACGCGGCCGCACAGGCGCAGCTAGCCTGACACCAAATGATGTCAGAAGACGGGCAGCGCTAAGTGCGCCTGGCCAAGGGATAACATAACAGCACTGGCTCTGGGACGGAATCAAACAACGCTGAGGAGGCGGCGCATGGCGCCAAGGGGGTAGGAATGACGGCTGTGCTGCGTCACATTACAAAGGAAAGTCCCACCTCCGGGATGGTCTCACGGTATCAGGGGACACATTTTATAAGTGTTTAGTTCTGTTTACAAGGAGCATATAATGAAAGGAGCCACCTTTTCCTTTGGCATCCTTTGTGATGCAAAAGCTGGCTCTTTCAGCTACAAACGCCTTTTGGGGGGTGTTAAAGGTTCCCTTTCGACTTGCTCCAATCAGGCTTCGGCCTAGACGGTGTTCCTCTGCTCCTCCTGCTGTCCCTGGGCTCTAACACCGCTAGTTGGTGCCTGGAAGTGCTGTCCGCACAGTCAACAGTCACTCCTCTCTTATTGGGGTTCAGTAACGTCAGCTGCTCCCCTGCTGTGTGTGCTGCAATACCTCCTATCTGCTCCTCCTGCTGTCCCTGGGCTCTAACACCGCTAGTTGGTGCCTGGAAGTGTTGTCCGCACAGTCAACAGTCGCTCCTCTGTTATTGGGGTTCAGTAACGTCAGCTGCTCCCCTGCTGTGTGTGCTGCAATACCTCCTATCTGCTCCTCCTGCTGTCCCTGGGCTCTAACACCGCTAGTTGGTGCCTGGAAGTGCTGTCCGCACAGTCAACAGTCGCTCCTCTGTTATTGGGGTTCAGTAACGTCAGCTGCTCCCCTGCTGTGTGTGCTGCAATACCTCCTATCTGCTCCTCCTGCTGTCCCTGGGCTCTAACACCACTAGTTGGTGCCTGGAAGTGCTGCCCGCACAGTCAACAGTCGCTCCTCTGTTATTGGGGTTCAGGAACGTCAGCTGCTCCCCTGTTGTGTGTGCTGCAATACCTCCTATCTGATCCTCCTGCTGTCCCTGGGCTCTAACACCGCTAGTTGGTGCCTGGAAGTGCTGTCCACACAGTCAACAGTCGCTCCACTGTTATTGGGGTTCAGTAACATCAGCTGCTCCCCTGCTGTGTGTGCTGCAATACCTCCTATCTGATCCTCCTGCTGTCCCTGGGCTCCAACACTGCTGGTTGCTGCCCGGAAGTGCTGTTTGCACAGAGCCAAACACCTCGCCAATGTGTTAGTGGGGTTCAGTAACGTCAGCTGCTCCCCTGCTGTGTAGCCGGCAACGTGTCATGCGACCGCCACGCTGGCACAACTAAAACTTAAGGGAACCTGCCCACCCCCACCCCCCCAGGCGTTTGTTACTGAAAGAGCCACCTTGTGCAGCAGTAATGCTGCAGAAGGAAAAGGTGGCTCTTTTAATTATGCTCCTATCAAAGGCTGAACTACACACTTATGAAATGTGTCTCCTCACACCGTTTAACCGTCCCGGAGGTGGGACTTTCCTTTGTAATGTGACGCAGCACAGCCGTCATTCCTACCCCCTTTGCGCCGTGCACCGCCTCCTCAGCGTTGTTTGATTCTGTCCCGGAGCCTGCGCTGTTATGTTATCCCTTGGCCAGGCACACTTAGCGCTGCCCATCTTCTGACATCATTTGGTGTCAGGCTGGCTGCGCCTGTGCAGCCGCGCTGGCCTAGATCCCGCCTCGCAGTGTCTTCTGATTTAATCACACTGGGATCCATGGGCATGCACAGTGCATATCTTCACCTCAGGCTGTCACTCATCTCCCTCCGCCTTCTTTAGACTGTGCGCTGTCAGCTGATCCCTAATAGCATGCCACGGCCGTGACACCGCACAGTCTGAAAAAGCCGGAGGGAGGGGAGTGAGAGGCGAGGATATGCACTGCGCATGGCCACGGATCCCTGGCCCGCGGTGGGATTACATTAGCCGAAACTGCGAGGCGGGATCTAGGCCAGCGCGGCTGCACAGGCGCAGCCAGCCTGACACCAAATGATGTCAGAAGTTGGGCAGCGCTAAGTGTGCCTGGCCAAGGGAAAACATAACAGCGCAGGCTCCGGGACAGAATCAAACAACGCTGAGGAGGTGGCGTACGGCGACAAGGGGGTAGGAATGACGGCTGTGCTGCGTCACATTACAAAGGAAAGTCCCACATCCGGGACAGTTTAACGGTGTGAGGGGACACATTTCATAAGTGTGTAGTTCAGCCTTTGAAAGGAGCATAATTAAAAGAGCCACCTTTTCCTTTTGCATCATTAGTGCTGTACAAGATGGCTCTTTCAGCAACAAACGCCTGGGGTGGGGGTTAAAGGTTCCCTTTCAACTTGCTCCAGTGCAGGCTTCGGCCTACACTCTGCTCCTCCTGCTGACCCCGGGCTCTAACACCGCCAGTTGGTGCCCGGAAGTGCTGGCTGCACAGAGCCAAACACCTCGCCAATGTGTCAGTGGGGTTCAGCAACGCCAGCTGTTCCCCTGCTGTGTAGCCGGCAACGTGTCCTGCAAACGCCACGCAGACACAAAGCTGCCGCCAGTGCAGGCTTCGGCCTACACTCTGCTCACTCTCCTCCTGCTGTCCCTGGGCTCTAACACCGCCAGTTGGCGCCCGGAAGTGCTAGCTGCACAGAGAAAAACACCAGCCAATGTGTCAGTGGGGTTCAGCAACGCCAGCTGTTCCCCTGCTGTGTAGCCGGCATTGTGTCCTGCAAACGCCACGCAGACACAAGAACTGAAATTGAAGGGAACCTGTCCCCCCCCAGGTGTTGGCATGTATAACAGCCACCTTGTACTGCAGTAATGCTGCATTTGTACAAGGTGGCTCATTAAGTTACTCTCCTTGCACACGCCGAACGCTACACGTCTAAAATGTGTCCCCTGAGACCATTAAACCGTCCCTAAGGTGTGACTTTCCTTTGTAATGACACGCTGCAACCCCCTTGGTAGCGCTGCCCGTCTTCTGACATCATTGTTTGGCTGGCTGCGCCTCTGCGGCCGCCCTGCCCAACACAACGCCCCTCGGTGTCTTATTTATTTTGACTGCGAGGGTGTGATTGACGGGCATGAGCAGTGCATATCTTCGCCTGTCACTCATCTCCTTCCGCCTTCTTCAGACTGTACGGCTTCATGGCCGTGGCATGCGATAAGGGATCAGCTGACGCCGCACAGTCTGTAGCAGGTGTAAGGACACGAGTGAGAGGCGAACATATTGACTGCGCAAGGCCATGAATCCCAGCCCCGCAGTGTGAATTAATGAAAAGACACTGCAGGGCTGGGATTCATGGGCATCGCGAACCGCACCAGCCGACATGAAATGATGTCAGAAGACGGGCAGCACTAACAGCGCATGGCCAAGGGACAACACAACAGCGCAGACTCCTGAACAGCTAATAACGACGCTCAGGAGACTGCGCCCAGCACCAAGGTGGGATTTTTGACAGCTGTGCTGCGTCTCATTAAGAAGGAAAGTCACGCCTCCAAGACAGTTTGACTGTATAAGGGGCTAAATGTTATACGTGTTTCATTCAGCGTCTGCAAGATTCAAAACTTAAAGAGCAACCTTTGACTTGTGCAGCATTACAGCTGCACAAGGTGTGGCTCTTCTAGTTTGTAACACCTGAGGGGGGGTTAAAGGTTACCTTTAAAATTGGTTCAATTAGGCTTCGGCCTACACTCTGCTCCCTCTCCTCCTGCTGTCCCTGGGCTCTAACACCGCCAGTTGGCGCCCGGAAGTGCTAGCTGCACAGAGAAAAACACCCGCCAATGTGTCAGTGGGGTTCAGCAACGCCAGCTGTTCCCCTGCTGTGTGGCCGGCAACGTGTCCTGCAAACGCCACGCAGACACAAAGCTGCCGCCAGTGCAGGCTTCGGCCTACACTCTGCTCCCTCTCCTCCTGCTGACTCTGGGCTCTAACACCGCCAGTTGGCGCCCGGAAGTGCTAGCTGCACAGAGAAAAACACCCGCCAATGTGTCAGTGGGGTTCAGCAACGCTAGCTGTTCCCCTGCTGTGTTGCCGGCATCGTGTCCTGCAAATGCCACGCAGACACAACAGACCTCCAAATGCCTCCAGTGCAGGCTTCGGCCTACACTCTGCTCCCCCTGTTGACCCTTTGCTCCAACCCCACTAGTTGGAGCTCTAAGAAGACAAGCTTGAATAGGTCCCCATCCTGGTTCCAGTACCCTCAGCTGGTTCCGGGCAGAGCCTTTGGCTTAGGTGCCTCCCTCTGGGTATCCGAGTTCCACCAACGTCAGGTGGTCCTTGGTAGTGCTTTCAGGCACGGGTACCTCCTGCTTAGTAACCGGGTTCCAGTAACGTCAGCTGGTCCTCGGTAGTTCCATTGGCTCTTGGACCTTCGGCTACCCATCCGGGTTCCAGTACCGTCAGCTGGTTCTCGGCAGTGTCTTTTGCTCTTGTACCTTCTGCTCCCCATCCTGGTTCCAGTACCGTCAGCTGGTTCCGGGCAGAGCCTTTGGCTTAGGTGCCTCCCTCTGGGTATCCGAGTTCCACCAACGTCAGGTGGTCCTTGGTAGTGCTTTCAGGCACGGGTACCTCCTGCTTAGTAACCGGGTTCCAGTAACGTCAGCTGGTCCTCGGTAGTTCCATTGGCTCTTGGACCTTCGGCTACCCATCCGGGTTCCAGTACCGTCAGCTGGTTCTCGGCAGTGTCTTTTGCTCTTGTACCTTCTGCTCCCCATCCTGGTTCCAGTACCGTCAGCTGGTTCCGGGCAGAGCCTTTGGCTTAGGTGCCTCCCTCTGGGTATCCGAGTTCCACCAACGTCAGGGGGTCCTTGGTAGTGCTTTCAGGCACGGGTACCTCCTGCTTAGTAACCGGGTTCCAGTAACGTCAGCTGGTCCTCGGTAGTTCCATTGGCTCTTGGACCTTCGGGTAGCCATCCGAGTTCCAGTTCCATCAGCTGTTTCTCGGCATTTTCTCAGCCTTCTTGTACCTTCTGCTACATTTCCAAGTTCAAGACCCTAAAGACGATGACCCGGAAGACCACCCCTAAGATGACAACGACACCAGAGACGACAACCACTGAGATGACGACGACATGGGAGACCGAGAAGCAGAAGAACAAGAGGCTGCAGAACAAAGAGCAGAAGAACATTAAGCATAACACTAAATATCAGAGCAAAAGATATTATCTAAATTATAAGCAGAAGAAGACTAAGCAGTGTATGGGGGTGAGTCCGTTCCTCCTCGTGGTGCCCCTGGATAAAGCCTGATGCTGCAGGCCAAACTGAACGAGGACAAATGTAACTCTTTTGTGACAGGCAGAACGGAAGGTGTAATCTTCAAACTTTTATAGATAACAACTACGGGAATGCCTGTCACAAATAAGAATATGATGAAGAACTTGAATATGAAGAAGAATAATAGTTAAATAAAAAGAATATGAACAATGTAACAAAAAAAAATTATAGGTAGAAGATGAAGAAGAAGATGAATAAGGTGAAGAAGAACTTGATGTCAAAGATGCTGATGATGATGAAGAAGAAAGTGTGGGAGAAGTAAAAAAGAGGGTGAAGGGCGTGGAAGTAGTGAAACATCAATATCTGACAAAATAAAAAAAATCTTAACATAGTCAATATCTTTGTAACTCCGAACGTCTTAAAATTTTTTTAAAATTCCTGCTATTCTATTTGATTGGGCTAAACCTCTATGCCTTTAATGTCTCCGTCACCTCCCCCAATACATCCTACATTATTCTTAGTTGTTTTCCTTCATGTAGAATGAACCTACAAGGAAAGAAAGGGTTTAATTTAATTCCGATATTTTCGTCCCATTGACTTGCATTGGTATCGGGTATCGGTATCGGCGAGATCCGATATTTTGCCGGTATCGGCCGATACTTTCCGATACCGATACTTTCCGATATCGGAAGGTATCGCTCAACACTAGCCAGCGCCCCTAAACATTATAACAACTGGAACAGTATAAACACAACATGAGGAAACATAAGCCAGGTTAGCCAGTTACGTCACTGGACCAACAAAACAGGGATATGTTTCCTTTGTGGGATGGTGTCAATCCTTCTAAGTTATAGCTTTATTTTCATAAAACTAGACAATTAGCCTGTGGTAGAAGTAAAGATGTCCTTAAAAGTCATAGTGAAAAGAGTCAAAATTAATGATAATTTTCTGCTTAATGTGCTGTAAAAGTCACTTTTATAAAAAGCCAATTTTGCCGTGCTCAATCTTAATTGTTGTCAGTGTATGAGCCCCGTCTAGGGCGGCAGATCTGCATTATTTGCATGCCTCTTTCTCCGAGGTGGTGATGAATTACTGCAGATGAAGGATGTCACCTCGGAGGCGAAGTCTTATACATCATCCTAGGACAACGCTCACTCATTATCCCCGGTACCAGCTCTAATGTATGAGGACGCTGGGAGCTGCGGGTAATGCTCCGCTTCATGGTAATGTATGACATAAACAGGCTGTGCGTGTAGTGCTGTGTCTTCACATTACTGTACGTTGTACCCCATGACGGTGTCTGTGACTGTGTGTCCCTCCTGTCAATCCGGCATCTAACAAAACTATTCAGAATTAGGAGCAAATGTGACCACGATCTGCACATCGGGCCCTGAATCGGCACCATAAAGTATAGACGTTAGTAAGAAAAGGCAGCTACTGAAAGGGGCAACAGTGGGAATCCGACATTACAGATGGACAGTGTCGCTCTCATTTTTATTGGTTATTTCCTTAGTCAATGCCCGGTATGGAGAAACCAGCAAAATAAACCTGTATGAGAAGTAACTGCATGTTAAGAATCTTATCAATATGTATAGGGGATCCCTGCATCAGTCAATCACATCTCCAGGCGCTTACAGCAATCATGTTCTGGTCTCTGGAGAGAACAGAATCAACTTTTCAACACAAGCTGTCAATGCGAGGAGAAATTAACTTCCACACCTGGAATAGACAGACATCACCGATCACTTAATCCGAGTTGTTTTATCTGATTTAAATTCCACTAATATTGATCTCAGACACAGAGATTGTTACTGCCCTCCAACATCATAGTCTGTATTATTATTATTATTATTATTATTATTATTCATTTTTATAGCGCCATTTATTCCATGGCGCTTTACATGTGAAAAAAGGGGCATACATAGACAAGTACAATAAACATGAGCAATACAAGGCACACGCAAGTACAGGAGGAGAGAGGACCCTGCCCGCGAGGGCTCACAGTCTACAGGGGATGGATGAGGATACACTAGGAGAGGGTAGAGCTGGTCATGCGGTGGTTCAGTAGACTGAGGATCACTGCAGCTTGTAGGCTTGTCGGAAGAGGTGGGTCTTCGGGTTCCTTTTGAAGGTTTCCGTGGTAGGTGAAAGTCTGATGTGTTAGGGTAGAGCATTCCACAGTTTGGGGGAAGCACGGTAGCAGTCTTGTATGCCGTTGTGGGAAGAAGAGCTAAGAGGGTAGTAGAGAAGGAGATCTTGAGAGGATCGAAGGTTGCGTGAAGTTAAGTACTGGGAGACCATGTCACAGATGTATGGAGGAGACAGGTTGTGGATGGCTTTGCATGTCATAGGGTTTTGAACCCTCTGGACAATAGGAAACCAGTGAAGGGCATGGCAGAGAGGAGAGGCTGGGGAATAACGGGGAGACAGGTGGATTAGTCGGGCAGCAGAGTTTAGGATAGATTGGAGTGGTGCAAGAGTGCTAGAGGGGAGGCCAGAGAGTAGGATGCTGCACTCACTGTTCTGCTGGTGTAGTCACTGTGTACATACATTACATTACTGATCCTGAGTTACATCCTGTATTATACTTCAGAGCTGCACTCACTATTCTGCTGGTGCAGTCACTGTGTACATACATTACATTACTGATCCTGAGTTACCTCCCGTATTATTATACCCCAGAGCTGCACTCTCTATTCTGCAGGAGCACTCACTGTGTACATATATTACAGTACTGATCCTGAGTTACATCCTGTATTATAGCCCAGAGCTGCACTCACTATTCTGCTAGTGCAGTCACTGTGTACATACATTATTTATCTGTACTTTAATACCTTTGCTAATTTCAAACCTTTTCAGGAATGGATTGATCTGGAGGATGTCAGAATGAGACCATGCTGTCATGATTCCACCACTCACTGTGTCATGACCTATAGAATCAGGGTCATGCTGAGCTGTCAGTATTGTGAGTAACAGTCCAGCAGCCAATCAGGGCAGGGACATGCTGGGTTTCTTCCAGGTGTTTCCTGTTCTGGGTGCTTACCTGGTGATTTAAGTGACTGTCAGCATGGATGCCACTAGGCATTTCGGTCTGCCCACGATCCACCCCAGCCCCGCCTCCACCCTTCGAACTGTCCACAGTCCCGCCGCTCTCTCGTGGAAAAACTCTACTTCTCACCAATCACTGTTATGATCCGGTGACCCTGGAGCCGCATGAGACTATCTCTGGAGTAGGTGGTACCTGTACTGACCGCAATCCTAATACTGACACCGCAACTAGAAGTAGCCGTGGGATGTACCTAACCAGGCCTAGACACCTCGACACAGCCGGAGGACTAAATATCCCTAAAGATGGAAATGGGAAAGCCTATCTTGCCTCAGAGCAGATCCCCAAAGGATAGGCAGCCCCCCACAAATATTGACTGTGAGTTTAAGAGGAAATACGTACACAGGCAGAAAAAACAGAGTTTAGCAAAAGAGGCCCTTCTAGCTAGATAGAAAGGATAGGACAGAGTTCTAAGTGGTCAGTATTAAAACACTAGAAAATTCCACAGCAGAAAATACTATATACTACATCTAACTAAAGACATAGGATGTATATCTGCATCTCCAGAGAAACCAGCATGACAGAAAAATCCAAACAAGTCAAGCTGGACAAAAACACAATAGATTGCACTGCACATAAAAGCACACTGCATGCGTGCTACAGAGAACCCAAAAAAGGCACTTATCTTAGCTGAAATGACAGCAGGGCAGTGGAGCCAGACAGAGATGCAATCCCTCCAAGATACAATGGACAACTGGCAGGGATTGATGGATCCTACAAACCTAAATACCTAATAGAGCTGCAATAAGCAGAAACACCTGCCCTGGCCTATAATCCAGAGACCACTGCACTACCACTAACAACCACCGGAGGGAGCCCAAGAGCAGAATTCACAACAAATCACACATTAATAGATCCAATAACCAGATCACACATATAGCCAGCAGCTTATGTTTTGGCCAAAAGATTTTTTTAAGCCACCACCACGACAAGGTAGACTCTTTTGGCCAGGCCCTACTCTACTCCAACCTATTAATCATTTGTTAAAATATGCAATACAATTTAGGTATATTTGTATTTATTTTTCAATTTTTAAAATGACCTATAATATCACATCCAGAGGGACAAATACCACCACACCATGACCGGACACTATATTACCACCGCATAGTGACTGATTACTTCAATACTGATTATTAATAAAAAAAACACAATGCTAATATCACCATAAGTGCCATTATACACAGAAGATCTATATTTAGTATGCAGTGTCTGTGTACAGGTAATAGTGATCACCGGTGACATTATACACACGAGCGCTGTAAATATTGTACACGTTACACAGTGATCAATGACACTATACACAGGAGCTCTGTATATAGTGTCAATGTAAGGGTAATACAGTGACCACTGTTGACATTGTACACAGGACCGCTGTATATAGTATAGAGTGTCAGTGTACAGGTAACACGCTGAGTCACCAGTGATGTCTCTAGGTGAAGTCCTTCATCTTCGCTTTTCATCTTCATCCAGCACAGACCACCATAATTTCTTCCAGCCAGGGCTCGTCTCTGCAGGAAATAACAGTTATTAAGAGCACCGCTTGCAGAGCACATTACTTAATTTTTTCTTGGACTCAGGTTCAGTTTCTGCATCGGCAGAAGCCTGCCGCCGGGGCCCGATGAGCAGAAGAGACGAGGCCCGATGCAGGCTCCCTCTGTTCATCGGGCCCCATACGCCAGTCAGGGCAGTAATGCCGTGATGGTGACCCTGGCTGTCAGTATCTAATTATTGCCAGTTGTAGCTTTAGCTCAGTGGTGTGTGTACCTTGATTCCCAATGCTCTGTGTTTGGACTTTTGCTGCCTGACCTTAGACCTTGCTTTTGACCATCAGTTTG
Organism: Ranitomeya variabilis; assembly: GCF_051348905.1. Classification (NCBI taxonomy): domain Eukaryota; kingdom Metazoa; phylum Chordata; class Amphibia; order Anura; family Dendrobatidae; genus Ranitomeya; species Ranitomeya variabilis. The sequence continues at coordinate 256,036,985 of NC_135235.1, read as the reverse complement.
CCTAGCCCCTTTATCTTGATCCGGCACCTTCCTGGAATTGTGACCTCGGACTCTGACCTGACTATGCTTTTGTCTTACTCGGTTTATAACGAGTTCTCTAGGTATCTGGTCCGGGACCTCTTCACTACCCTGTGTCACAGCTTGTCTGTGAGTAGTGACTTAAGGTACCGTCACATTAAGCGACGCTGCAGCGATAGCGACAGCGATGCTGATCGCTGCAGCGTCGCTGTTTGGTCGCTGGAGAGCTGTCACACAGACCGCTCTCCAGCGACCAACGATGCCGAGGTCCCCGGGTAACCAGGGTAAGCATCGGGTTGCTAAGCTCAGGGCCGCGCTTAGTAACCCGATGTTTACCCTGGTTACCAGCGTAAAAGTTAAAAAAACAAACAGCACATACTCACCAGCGCGTCCCCCAGCCTCTGCTTCCTGACACTGACTGAGCTCCGGCCCTAACAGCACAGCGGTGACGTCACCGCTGTGCTTTCACTTTCAGTTTAGAGCCGGCGCTCAGTAAGTGTCAGGAAGCAGAGGCTGGGGGACGCGCTGGTGAGTATGTGCTGTTTGTTTTTTTAACTTTTACGCTGGTAACCAGGGTAAACATCGGGTTACTAAGCGCGGCCCTGCGCTTAGTAACCCGATGTTTACCCTGGTTACCAGTGTAAAATATCGCTGGTATCCTTGCTTTTGCTGTCAAACACGGCGATACACGGCGACCTAGCGACCAAATAAAGTGCAGACCTTCTAGCAGCGACCAGCAATTTCACAGCGGGATCCAGATCGCTGCTGCGTGTCAAATACAGCGATATCGCTATCCAGGTCGCTGCAACGTCACGGATCGCTGGCAATATCGCCTAGTGTGACGGTACCTTTAGTGTCACACGTCTTAAACATGGATTCCACCCCAAAAAAATATAAGTAAACAAATTCCAAAGAAAATCCTCACCTCTGTATCAGGTTTACAGTATCACAATTCCTCAGCAGGATCCATCAATCTGTGATAGCAGCCAGTCTTCATCACGTCTGGCACGTTATAGAAGTGGAGAACAGAGCTGCAATGTTACATAATAACATGATACATATTAATAGGACATATAATAAAGGGTAATGTCAGAAGGACAGTATTTTCTCCGATACCTGAAACTCTTAGCAATCCCAATCCATCATATAGACCCTCCATTTCTAGAGCGATAATAAGTTTGTGTAAAGCACCAACATATTCTGAAGCACTTTACAACTCAGAGGAATATGCAGTTATCCTTACTCTTCATTGAGTTCCCTGTGACCAACATTTCACCAATGTCTAGATGCCCAAATATCACTGAGATACTTCCCATGATACCAAGAGGCTGCACCAGTACATAGTGCACCACTGTCTTGTATGTTGAAGGCATTATCATCTCGGTAAGTTGTGATGTATTGATAGGATATGCCATCACTTAAGGTACCTTCACACGAAACGACTTTGTAACGATATCCCTAGCGATCCGTGACATTGCAGCGTCCTGGCTAGCGATATCGTTTAGTTTGACACGCAGCAGCGATCAGGATCCTGCTGTGATATCGTTGGTCGCTGAATAAAGTTCAGAACTTTATTTGGTCGTCCGATCGCCGTGTATCGTTGTGTTTGACAGCAAAAGCAACGATACCAGCGATATTTTACACTGGTAACCAGGGTAAACATTGGGTTACTAAGCGCAGGGCCGCGCTTAGTAACCCGATGTTTACCCTGGTTACCAGTGTAAAATGTAAAAAAAACAAACAGTACATACTTACATTCGCATCCCCCGCCGTCTGCTTCCCACACTGACTGAGCGCCGCAAAGTGAAAGTGAAAGCACAGCACAGCGGTGACGTCACCGCTGTGCCCTGCTACTGCCGGCGCTCAGTCAGTCAGTCAGTGCAGGAAGCGGACGCCGGAGGACGCGAATGTAAGTATGTACTGTTTGTTTTTTTTACATTTTACGCTGGTAACCAGGGTAAACATCGGGTTACTAAGCGCGGCCCTGCGCTTAGCAACCCGATGTTTACCCTGGTTACCCGGGGACCTCGGCATCGTTGGTCGCTGGAGAGCTGTCTGTGTGACAGCTCTCCAGCGATCAAACAGCGACGCTGCAGCGATCGGCATCGTTGTCGCTATCGCTGCAGCGTCGTTTCGTGTGAAGGTACCTTTACTGATCACTGAGGGTCTGACCACTAACACCACTGATCCTGAGCATGAAGGGACTAAAGGTACCTTCACACGAAACGACTTTGTAACGATATCGCTAGTGATCCGTGACGTTGCAGCGTCCTGGCTAGCGATATCGTTTAGTTTGACACGCAGCAGCGATCAGGATCCTGCTGTGATGTCGCTGGTCGCTGAATAAAGTTCAGAACTTTATTTGGTCGTCCGATCACCGTGTATCGTTGTGTTTGACAGCAAAAGCAACGATACCAGCGATATTTTACACTGGTAACCAGGGTAAACATCGGGTTACTAAGCGCAGGGCCGCGCTTAGTAACCCGATGTTTACCCTGGTTACCAGCGTAAAATGTAAAAAAAACAAACAGTACATACTTACATGCGTCCCCCGGCATCCGCTTCCCACACTGACTGAGCGCCGCAAAGTGAAAGTGAAAGCACAGCACAGCGGTGACGTCACCGCTGTGCCCTGCTACTGTCGGCGCTCAGTCAGTGCAGGAAGCGGACGCCGGGGGACGCATGTAAGTATGTACTGTTTGTTTTTTTTACATTTTACGCTGGTAACCAGGGTAAACATCGGGTTACTAAGCGCGGCCCTGCGCTTAGCAACCCGATGTTTACCCTGGTTACCCGGGGACCTTGGCATCGTTGGTCGCTGGAGAGCGGTCTGTGTGACAGCTCCCCAGCGACCACACAGCGACGCTGCAGCGATCAGCATCGTTGTCGCTATCGCTGCAGCGTCGCTTCATGTGAAGGTACCTTATTACTCTGCCCCAGTGTTTTGCCCCCTTACAGTCCTTCATTGCACAGCAGTGGTGCCAGCTATAAAACTGTGAAGAAACCCCCGGGTGCAGGACCCCAGCGGTGAAACAGACAGTAATTGATGTCACATCCTAGTGATATATCTTCACTTATTATGGGAATATCCCTTTAAATCCATGTGCAATAAAAATATATAAAGATGTAATACAGTCATGGACGAAAGTTTTGGCACCCTTGACATTGTTCCAGAAGATGAAGCATTTCTCCCACAAAATTTTAGCAATTCCCCATGTTTTGTTATACACATGTTTATTTCCTTTGTGTGTATTGGAACAACACAAAAAAAGGTAAATTGGACATAATTTCACTTAAAACCTCAAAAATGGTCCGGACACAATAGTTGGCACCCTCAACTTAATATTTGGTTGCACCCTTTTGAATAAATAACTGCAATTGCTTCCTATAACCATCAACAAGCTTCTTACACCTCTCAGTTAGAATTTTGGATGACTCTTTTGTAAACTGCTCCAGGTCTCTCATATATGAAGTCACCTTCTCCCAACAGCAATTTTAAGATCTCTCCACAGGTGATCAATTGGGATTTAGATCCGGACTCATTGCTGCCACTTCAGAACTGTCCTGCGCTTTGTTTACATCCATTTCTGGGGACTTCTTGAAGTATGTTTGGGGTCATTGTCTGCTGGAAGACCCATGACCTTGGACCAGAGGTGTAGTTAGGGTTTTGGTTCAGGGGGCACAAAGCTTCTGAGTGGGCCCCTAACCAGGTAACCTTGAATACAGCTAGGTGACCTTAATAGTGGAGGAGAACCTCAGCAGATGACCGCGCTATTACTGAAGATAATCTCTATAAAAAGACCAACATGGATATTACCGCCATATGGTCAGTAGTAGATACCAGCCCTACAGAACATTTAAGAGATCACAGCACAGTTATAGATGGTGTCTTACCGCTGACGTCCTTTCTGATGGAATCGTTCACTTTTCCCGTCTTTTCCATATGGCCCAGACCGACATGACAACTTCTTCCACCCAGGACTTGTCTGCAGAGAATAGAACAAAGACACATTTCACTTCTCATATTCCAGCCCCATCACCATCTATTCCCAACCTGCACAAACTCCTCATCCTGCTGATACCCCAATACTGAGCCGCTGCTGCCGTATGTGTCCCTATTACTGCCCCTGATACCCCAATACTGAGCCGCTGCTGCCGTATGTGTCCTTATTACTGCACCTGATACCCTAATACTGAGCTGCTGCTGCCATATGTGTCCCTATTACTGCACCTGATACCCCAATACTGAGCCTCTGCTGCCATGTGTCCCTATTACTGCCCCTGATACCCCAATACTGAGCCGCTGCTGCCGTATGTGTCCCTATTACTGCACCTGATACCCTAATACTGAGCTGCTGCTGCCATATGTGTCCCTATTACTGCACCTGATACCCCAATACTGAGCCGCTGCTGCCATGTGTCCCTGTTACTGCACCTGATACCCCAATACTGAGCCGCTGCTGCCGTATGTGTCCCTATTACTGCCCCTTATACCCCAATACTGAGCCACTGCTGCCGTATGTGTCCCTATTACTGCCCCTGATACCCCAATACTGAGCCACTGCTGCCGTATGTGACCCTATTACTGCACCTGATACCCCAATACTGAGCCACTGCTGCCGTATGTGTCCCTATTACTGCCACTGATACCCCAATACTGAGCCACTGCTGCCGTATGTGTCCCTATTACTGCCCCTTATACCCCAATACTGAGCCACTGCTGCCGTATGTGTCCCTATTACTGCCCCTTATACCCCAGTACTGAGCCGCTGCTGCCGTATGTGTCCCTATTACTGCACCTGATACCGCAATACTGAGCTGCTGCTGCCGTATATGTCCCTATTACTGCCCCTGATACCCCAATACTGAGCCACTGCTGCCGTATGTGTCCCTATTACTGCCACTGATACCCCAATACTGAGCCGCTGCTGCCGTATGTGTCCCTATTACTGCCCCTTATACCCCAATACTGAGCCACTGCTGCCGTATGTGTCCCTATTACTGCCCCTTATACCCCAATACTGAGCCACTGCTGCGATATGTGTCCCTATTACTGCACCTGATACCCCAATACTGAGCTGCTGCTGCCGTATGTGCTATGACCCCAATGGCGAGGGCCTCAGAGGAACGTGGAAGTCTGCAGAATACAAAAATCCAGCTCATAGGGCAGTGGTAACTGGGTTGACCATATATCTACTCCTAACGCCAACACTAGAAGTAGCCGGGGATCATTCCTACGTTGATTCTAGATGACACGCGCCAGCCGGAGAATCTAGCTACCCCTAGTAGAGGAAAACAAAGACCTTTCTTGCCTCCAGAGAAGGGGACCCCAAAGCTGGATAGAAGCCCCCCACAAATAATGACGGTGAGGTAAGAGGAAATGACAAACACAGAAATGAACCAGGTTTAGCACAGAGAGGCCCGCTTACTGATAGCAGAATAAAGAAAGGTAACTTATATGGTCAACAAAAACCCTATCAAAATCCACACTGGAAATTCAAGAACCCCCGAACCGTCTAACGGTCCGGGGGGAGAACACCAGCCCCCTAGAGCTTCCAGCAAAGGTCAGGATATAGATTTGGAACAAGCTGGACAAAAATACAAAACCAAAACAAATAGCAAAAAGCAAAAGGCAGACTTAGCTGATATAACTGGAACCAGGATCAGTAGACAAGAGCACAGCAGACTAGCTCTGATAACTACGTTGCCAGGCATTGAACTGAAGGTCCAGGGAGCTTATATAGCAACACCCCTAACTAACGACCCAGGTGCGGATAAAAGGAATGACAGAAAAACCAGAGTCAAAAAACTAGTAACCACTAGAGGGAGCAAAAAGCAAATTCACAACAGTACCCCCCCCTTAGTGAGGGGTCACCGAACCCTCACCACGACCACCAGGGCGATCAGGATGAGCGGCATGAAAGGCACGAACTAAATCGGCCGCATGAACATCAGAGGCGACCACCCAGGAATTATCCTCCTGACCATAGCCCTTCCACTTGACCAGGTACTGAAGCCTCCGCCTGGAGAGGCGAGAATCCAAGATCTTCTCCACCACGTACTCCAACTCGCCCTCAACCAACACCGGAGCAGGAGGCTCAGCAGAAGGAACTACAGGCACAATGTACCGCCGCAACAAGGACCTATGAAATACATTGTGAATAGCAAACGACACAGGAAGATCCAGACGAAAAGATACAGGATTAAGGATTTCCAATATCTTGTAAGGCCCAATAAAACGAGGTTTAAATTTGGGAGAGGAGACCTTCATAGGAACAAAGCGGGAAGAAAGCCATACCAAATCCCCAACGCGTAGTCGGGGACCCACACCGCGACGGCGGTTGGCAAAGCGCTGAGCCTTCTCCTGTGACAACTTCAAGTTGTCCACCACATGATTCCAGATCTGCTGCAACCTATCCACCACAGAATCCACCCCAGGACAGTCAGAAGGCTCCACATGACCCGAAGAAAAGCGAGGATGGAAACCAGAGTTGCAGAAAAAAGGCGAAACCAAGGTGGCGGAACTAGCCCGATTATTAAGGGCAAACTCAGCCAACGGCAAGAATGTCACCCAATCGTCCTGATCAGCAGAGACAAAACACCTCAAATAAGCCTCCAAAGTCTGATTGGTTCGCTCCGTCTGTCCATTAGTCTGAGGATGGAAAGCAGACGAAAACGACAAATCAATGCCCATCCTACTACAAAAAGATCGCCAGAACCTGGAAACGAACTGGGATCCTCTGTCTGACACAATATTCTCAGGGATGCCGTGCAAACGAACCACGTTCTGGAAAAACACAGGAACCAGATCGGAAGAGGAAGGCAGCTTAGGCAAAGGAACCAAATGGACCATCTTGGAGAAGCGATCACATATCACCCAGATAACGGACATGCCCTGAGATAGCGGAAGATCAGAAATGAAATCCATGGAGATATGTGTCCAAGGTCTCTTCGGGACAGGCAAGGGCAAGAGCAAACCGCTGGCACGAGAACAGCAAGGCTTAGCTCGAGCACAAGTCCCACAGGACTGCACAAATGACCGCACATCCCTTGACAAGGAAGGCCACCAAAAGGACCTGGCCACCAGATCTCTGGTGCCAAAAATTCCCGGGTGACCTGCCAACACCGAGGAATGAACCTCGGAAATGACTCTGCTGGTCCACTTATCCGGGACAAACAGTCTGTCAGGTGGACAAGACTCAGGCCTATCAGCCTGAAATCTCTGCAACACACGTCGCAGATCCGGAGAAATAGCTGACAAGATAACTCCATCTTTAAGAATACCAACAGGATCAGTGACTCCAGGAGCATCAGGCACAAAGCTCCTAGAAAGAGCATCGGCCTTCACATTCTTTGAACCTGGTAAATACGAGACAACAAAATCAAAGCGGGAGAAAAACAATGACCAGCGGGCCTGTCTCGGATTAAGGCGTTTAGCAGACTCGAGATACATCAGATTTTTGTGATCAGTCAAGACCACCACACGATGCTTAGCACCCTCGAGCCAATGACGCCACTCCTCAAATGCCCATTTCATGGCCAACAACTCCCGATTGCCCACATCATAATTTCGCTCGGCAGGCGAAAACTTCCTAGAGAAAAAGGCACAAGGTTTCATAACAGAGCAACCAGGGCCTCTCTGCGACAAAACGGCCCCTGCCCCAATCTCCGAAGCATCCACCTCAACCTGAAAGGGAAGTGAGACATCAGGCTGGCACAAAACAGGCGCCGAAGTAAACCGGCGTTTCAACTCCTGGAAAGCCTCCACGGCAGCAGGAGCCCAGTTAGCTACATCGGAGCCCTTCTTGGTCATATCCGTCAAAGGTTTCACAATGCTAGAAAAATTAGCGATAAAACGACGGTAGAAGTTAGCGAAGCCCAAGAACTTCTGAAGACTCTTAACTGACGAGGGCTGAGTCCAATCAAGAATAGCTCGGACCTTGACTGGGTCCATCTCCACAGCAGAAGGGGAAAAAATGAACCCCAAAAAGGGAACCTTCTGTACACCAAAGAGACACTTTGAGCCCTTGACAAACAAAGAATTTTCACGCAAAATTTTAAAGACCAACCTGACCTGCTCCACATGCGAATCCCAATTATCAGAAAAAACCAAAATATCATCCAGATAAACAATCAAAAATTTATCCAGATACTTCCGGAAAATGTCATGCATAAAGGACTGAAAAACTGAAGGCGCATTGGAGAGCCCAAAAGGCATCACTAAGTACTCAAAATGACCTTCGGGCGTATTGAATGCGGTTTTCCATTCATCACCTTGCTTAATGCGCACAAGGTTGTACGCACCACGAAGGTCTATCTTGGTGAACCACTTGGCACCCTTAATCCGGGCAAACAAGTCAGACAACAGCGGTAAAGGATACTGAAATTTGACAGTGATCTTATTCAAAAGCCGATAATCAATACAAGGTCTCAAAGATCCGTCCTTTTTTGCCACAAAAAAGAATCCCGCACCAAGAGGGGAAGAAGACGGACGAATATGTCCTTTCTCCAGAGACTCCTTGATATATGAACGCATAGCGGTATGTTCAGGTACCGACAGATTAAACAGTCTTCCCTTAGGAAATTTACTGCCCGGGATCAAATCTATAGCACAGTCACAGTCCCTATGAGGAGGCAGTGCACTGGACTCAGACTCACTGAAGACATCCTGATAATCAGACAAATACTCCGGAACTTCCGAAGGCGTAGAAGAAGCAATAGACACAGGCAGGGAATCCCCATGAATACCACGACAGCCCCAACTTGAGACTGACATAGCCTTCCAGTCCAGGACTGGATTATGGGTCTGTAACCATGGCAGCCCTAAAACAACCAAATCATGCATTTTATGTAAAACCAGGAAACGTATCACCTCGCGGTGTTCAGGAGTCATGCACATGGTAACCTGTGTCCAATACTGCGGTTTATTTGCTGCCAATGGTGTAGCATCAATACCCCTAAGAGGAATAGGATTTTCTAATGGTTCAAGAGTAAAACCACAGCGCTTAGCAAATGAGAGATCCATGAGACTCAGGGCAGCACCTGAATCTACAAACGCCATGACAGGATAAGATGACAGTGAGCAAATCAAAGTTACAGACAGAATAAATTTAGGTTGCAAATTACCAACAGTGACAGGACTAACAACCTTAGCTATACGTTTAGAGCATGCTGAGATAACATGTGTAGAATCACCACAGTAGTAGCACAAGCCATTCTGGCGTCTATGAATTTTCCGCTCATTTCTAGTCAGGATTCTATCACATTGCATTAAATCAGGTGTCTGTTCAGACAACACCATGAGGGAATTTGCGGTTTTTCTATCACATTGCACCGAATTAGGTGTCTGTTCAGACAACACCATGAGGGAATTTGCGGTTTTGCGCTCCCGCAACCGCCGGTCAATTTGAATAGCCAGTGCCATAGTATCATTCAGACCTGTGGGAATGGGAAAACCCACCATAACATTCTTAATGGCTTCAGAAAGGCCATTTCTAAAATTAGCGGCCAGTGCACACTCGTTCCAATGTGTCAGCACGGACCATTTCCGAAATTTTTGGCAATACACTTCAGCCTCGTCCTGCCCCTGAGACATAGCCAGCAAGGCCTTTTCTGCCTGAATCTCAAGATTGGGTTCCTCATAAAGTAAACCGAGCGCCAGAAAAAACGCATCAAGATCAGCCAATGCCGGATCTCCTGGCGCCAGCGAAAAAGCCCAATCCTGAGGGTCGCCCCGTAAGAACGAAATAACAATTTTTACTTGCTGAGCAGAATCTCCAGATGAACAGGGTCTCAGGGACAAAAACAATTTACAATTATTCACGAAATTCCTAAACTTAAACCTGTCTCCGGAAAACAGTTCAGGAATCGGTATTTTAGGTTCTGACCTAGGATTCCTGATAACATAGTCTTGTATGCCCTGCACACGAGTAGCCAGCTGGTCCACACTTGTAATCAAGGTCTGGACATTCATGTCTGCAGCAAGCATAGCCACTCTGAGGTAAAGGGGAAGAAGAAAAAAAAAAAAAACTCAGAATCTTCTTTCTTATAATCCCTCTTCTGCAATGCATTAAACATTTAATACTGGCCTGGCAAACTGTTATGACCCCAATGGCGAGGGCCTCAGAGGAACGTGGAAGTCTGCAGAATACAAAAATCCAGCTCATAGGGCAGTGGTAACTGGGTTGACCATATATCTACTCCTAACGCCAACACTAGAAGTAGCCGGGGATCATTCCTACGTTGATTCTAGATGACACGCGCCAGCCGGAGAATCTAGCTACCCCTAGTAGAGGAAAACAAAGACCTTTCTTGCCTCCAGAGAAGGGGACCCCAAAGCTGGATAGAAGCCCCCCACAAATAATGACGGTGAGGTAAGAGGAAATGACAAACACAGAAATGAACCAGGTTTAGCACAGAGAGGCCCGCTTACTGATAGCAGAATAAAGAAAGGTAACTTATATGGTCAACAAAAACCCTATCAAAATCCACACTGGAAATTCAAGAACCCCCGAACCGTCTAACGGTCCGGGGGGAGAACACCAGCCCCCTAGAGCTTCCAGCAAAGGTCAGGATATAGATTTGGAACAAGCTGGACAAAAATACAAAACCAAAACAAATAGCAAAAAGCAAAAGGCAGACTTAGCTGATATAACTGGAACCAGGATCAGTAGACAAGAGCACAGCAGACTAGCTCTGATAACTACGTTGCCAGGCATTGAACTGAAGGTCCAGGGAGCTTATATAGCAACACCCCTAACTAACGACCCAGGTGCGGATAAAAGGAATGACAGAAAAACCAGAGTCAAAAAACTAGTAACCACTAGAGGGAGCAAAAAGCAAATTCACAACACGTATGTGTCCCTATTACTGCTTCTGATACCCCAATACTGAGTGCTGCCGTATGTGTCCCTATTACTGCGCTTTGTTTCCATCCATTTCTGGGGGCTTCTCAATGCAGAAATAGGCATCAGGACCTGAAATTACGTCACGGCTTGCTGTGATTGGTCGCGTCGCGGTCACATGGGCGGCACGCAACCAATCACAAGCCGTGACGTAATTTTTAAAAAGCGCGCTTCTCCTGCCTCCCGTGACGTCACGGCTTGTGATTGGTCGCGTCGCCCATGTGACCGCGACGCGACCAATCACAAGCCGGAACGTAATTTTAAATTCCTGAATGCCTAGAATTAGGCATTGAGGACCTGAAAATTACGTCACGGCTTGCTGTGATTGGTCGCGTCGCAGCCACATGGGCGGCACGCGACCAATCACAAGCCGTGACGTCACGGAAGGAAGTAAAAGCGCGCATTTTAAGCAAAGAACGCTGCCGGTTCCCTCGGTGAGGTCCAGGCTGCGTCGGAGAGGTGAGTATAGCAATATTTTTTATTTTACACATTAATATGGTTCCCAGGGCCTGAAGGAGAGTTTCCTCTCCTTCAGACCCTGGGAACCATGAGGGATACCGTCCGATACTTGAGTCCCATTGACTTGTATTGGTATCGGGTATCGGTATCGGATTAGATCCGATACTTTGCCGGTATCGGCCGATACTTTCCGATACCGATACTTTCAAGTATCGGACGGTATCGCTCAACACTACTGACTACCCCTAGAGGGAAAATAAGACCTCACTTGCCTCCAGAGAAATTAACCCCAAAGATATAGAAAGCCCCCAACAAATAATAATGGTGAGGCAAGAGGAAAACACAAACGTAGAGATGAACTAGATTCAGCAAAGTGAGGCCCACTAATCTAGATAGACAGAAAATAGAAAGTGAACTATGCGGTCAGCAGAAAACCCTGCAAAAACATCCACGCTGAATATTCAAGAACCCCCGCACCGACTGACGGTGTGAGGGGGGAATATCAGCACCCTAGAGCTTCCAGCGAGCTACAAAATCCCATTTTGAGCAAGCTGGACAAAAAACACTGATAATGCAAATGATCCAAAGTATGCAAACAGGACTTAGCTTTTCTTGCATGAGACAGATGGCAAGGAATCAGGAGGAGACCAAATTGGACTGAATACATCGATACCAGGCAAGAGACTGAGTCCTAAGGAGGACTAAATAGGGAACACCCACAGCTTAATGAAACAGCTGAAGCCCAGGCCTGCAGAAGACATGACTCATACAATACCATTAGTGACCACAAGAGGGAGCCCAGAAACACAGTTCACAACATTACCCCCCCCTTGAGGAGGGGTCACCGAACCCTCACCAAGACCCCCAGGGCGATCAGGATGAGCATGAACCAAATCAGCCGCATGAACATCAGAGGCGACAACCCAGGAATTATCCTCCTGACCATAGCCCTTCCACTTAACCAAATACTGAAGTCTACGTCTAGAGATACGAGAATCCAAGATCTTCTCCACTACGTACTCCAACTCGCCCTCAACAAAAACCGGGGCAGGAGGCTCAACAGCAGGAACCACAGGCACCACGTACCGCCGCAACAAGGACCTATGGAACACATTATGAATAGCAAATGACGCTGGAAGGTCCAAACGAAAAGACACCGGGTTAAGGATTTCCAAAATCTTATAAGGACCGATAAAGCGAGGCTTGAACTTAGGAGAGGAGACCTTCAAAGGAACATGCCGAGAAGACAACCAAACCAAATCCCCAACACGAAGTCGGGGACCCACACCGCGGCGGCGGTTGGCAAAACGCTGAGCCTTCTCCTGTGACAATTTCAAATTGTCCACCACATGGTTCCAAATCCGCTGCAACCTATCCACCACAGAATCAACCCCAGGACAGTCAGAAGGTTCAACCTGACCCGAGGAAAAACGAGGATGAAAACCAAAATTGCAGAAAAAGGGCGAAACCAAAGTGGCAGAACTAGCCCTATTATTAAGGGCAAACTCGGCCAGTGGCAAAAAGGTCACCCAATCATCCTGATCAGCAGAAACAAAACATCTTAAATAAGTTTCCAACGTCTGATTAGTTCGCTCGGTTTGGCCATTAGTCTGAGGATGAAAAGCCGATGAGAACGACAAGTCAATGCCCATCTTAGCACAAAAGGATCGCCAGAATCTGGACACAAACTGGGATCCTCTGTCAGACACAATATTCTCAGGAATGCCGTGCAAACGAACCACATTCTGAAAGAACAAAGGAACCAAATCGGAGGAGGAAGGCAACTTAGGTAAGGGCACCAAATGGACCATTTTAGAAAAACGATCACACACCACCCAGATGACAGACATCTTCTGAGATACTGGAAGATCCGAAATGAAATCCATGGAAATGTGCATCCAAGGCCTCTTCGGGATAGGCAAGGGCAAAAGCAACCCGCTGGCACGAGAACAGCAAGGCTTAGCCCGAGCACAAATCCCACAGGACTGCACAAAGGAACGCACATCCCGCGACAAGGAAGGCCACCAAAAGGACCTAGCCACCAAATCTCTGGTACCAAAAATCCCAGGATGCCCCGCCAACACCGAAGAATGAACCTCGGAAATAACTTTGCTGGTCCATCTATCAGGGACAAACAGTCTCTCTGGTGGGCAACGATCAGGTCTATCAGCCTGAAATTTCTGCAGCACTCGTCGCAAATCTGGGGAAATGGCAGACAAAATCACTCCCTCTCTGAGAATACCAGCCGGTTCTGAGACTCCCGGAGAGTCAGGCACAAAACTCCTAGAAAGCGCATCAGCCTTCACGTTCTTTGAACCAGGCAGGTATGAGACCACAAAGTCAAAACGGGAGAAAAACAACAACCAACGAGCCTGTCTAGGATTCAGACGCTTAGCAGACTCGAGATAAATCAGATTTTTATGATCAGTCAAGACCACCACACGATGCTTAGCTCCCTCGAGCCAATGTCGCCACTCCTCAAATGCCCACTTCATAGCCAACAACTCCCGATTACCAACATCATAGTTCCGCTCAGCAGGCGAAAATTTTCTGGAAAAGAAAGCACATGGCTTCATCACAGAGCCATCAGAGCTTCTCTGCGACAAAACGGCCCCCGCACCAATCTCAGAAGCATCAACTTCAACCTGGAAGGGAAGAGAGACATCCGGCTGGCACAAGACTGGCGGTGAAGTAAACCGGCGCTTCAGCTCCCGAAAGGCCTCCACGGCCGCAGGAGACCAATTAGCAACATCAGAACCTTTCTTGGTCATATCCGTCAAAGGTTTAACTACGCTAGAAAAATTAGCGATAAAACGACGGTAAAAGTTAGCAAAGCCCAAGAACTTCTGAAGGCTCTTAACAGACGTGGGCTGAGTCCAGTCATGAATGGCACGGACCTTGACTGGGTCCATCTCCACAGTAGAAGGGGAAAAAATAAAACCCAAAAAAGAAACCTTCTGTACTCCAAAAAGACATTTTGAGCCCTTCACAAACAAAGCATTATCACGCAGAACCTGAAACACCATCCTGACCTGGTTCACATGGGACTCCCAATCATCAGAAAAAACCAAAATATCATCCAGATAAACAATCATAAATTTATCCAAATATTTCCGGAAGATATCATGCATGAAGGACTGAAACACAGAAGGAGCATTAAAGAGTCCAAAAGGCATCACCAAGTACTCAAAATGACCCTCGGGCGTATTAAATGCTGTTTTCCATTCATCTCCCTGCTTAATGCGCACAAGGATATACGCACCACGAAGATCTATCTTGGTGAACCAACTGACACCCTTAATCCGAGCAAACAAATCAGACAACAATGGCAAAGGATACTGAAATTTGACCGTGATCTTATTCAGAAGACGATAATCTATACAAGGTCTCAAAGACCCGTCCTTCTTGGCCACAAAAAAGAATCCTGCACCAAGAGGAGAAGAGGATGGGCGAATATGTCCCTTCTCCAAAGACTCCTTTATATAACTCCGCATCGCGGCATGCTCTGGTACAGATAAATTAAAGAGTCGACCCTTAGGAAATTTACTACCAGGAATCAAATTTATAGCACAATCACAGTCCCTATGAGGAGGAAGGGCACTGGACCTGGGCTCACTAAATACATCCTGGTAATCTGACAAAAACTCAGGGGTCTCAGAAGGAGTGGAAGAAGCAATAGACACCAACGGAGTATCGCCATGAATCCCCCGACAACCCCAACTTGACACAGTCATAGCTTTCCAATCCAAAACTGGATTATGGGTCTGTAGCCATGGCAGACCCAAAACGACAACATCATGCAAATTATGCAGAACAAGGAAGCGAATCACCTCCTGATGTACAGGAGTCATGCACATGGTCACCTGCGTCCAATACTGAGGTTTATTCTCCGCCAATGGCGTAGCATCAATTCCTCTAAGAGGAATAGGAAATTCCAACGGCTCCAGGACAAAACCACAGCGCCTGGCAAACGACAAATCCATCAGACTCAGAGCAGCACCAGAATCCACAAAAGCCATGACTGAGTAAGAAGATAATGAACAAATTAAGGTCACAGACAAAATAAATTTAGGCTGTAAAGTACTAATGGCGACAGGATTAACAACTCTTTTCAAGCGCTTAGAGCATGCTGAGATAACATGCGTTGAATCACCACAGTAAAAACACAACTCATTTTGACGTCTATTGTTGTGGATTCTGTTTGTGGGCTCCCTCTGGTGGTTACTGCTGGTACTGGGTGACTTTGGTGGGTTGCGGCCTTTGGTTTCCACCTGTCCATCAGAGGCTGGGTGTTTCCTATTTTACCTGGCCTTTCTGTCATTCCCTTGCCGGCTATCAATGTATTCAGATGTGCTCTGTTTGGTTCCTGCCTACCTGCTCCCAGATCTTTCAGGATAAGCTAAGTGCTGATTTTCAGTTGTTTGGTTTTTTGTCCAGCTTGCTTATTATGTCTCTATGCTAGCTGGTAGCTCTAGTGGACTGAGGTTCTCCCCATGTGCCATGAGTTGGCACATGGGTTCTTGTAATCTCAGGATGGTTTTTTTGATTAGGGTTTTTTGCTGACTGCTCAGTCCCCTTTTGTATCTTTCTGCTTTCTAGTTTACAGCGGGCCTCAATTTGCTAAAACTATATATATCATCTCTATGTGTGTGCCTTCCTCTCATTTCACCATCAATACATGTGAGGGGGCAACTATATCTTTTGGGGTTCATTCCTCTGGAGGCAAGTGAGGTCTTATTTTCTCTGCAGTTCTAGTTAGCTCTTAGGCTGGTGCGTGGCGTCTAGAACCAACGTAGGCACGCTCCCTGGCTATCTCTAGTTGCGTTTGTCAGGCGTAGGGCAGCGGTCAGCCCAGGTTCCATCACCCTAGAGCTCGTCCGTTAATTATTTGTACTTTGCTTGTCCTGTGCTATCCCTAGCCATTGGGGATTCATGACAGTATAGCCGGCCTACAAAGTGTTAATTGTTTGGGCTGAAGCAGGAGAAAAAGAAGTGTTTAAGGGTATTTTTTTTTTTTTTTTCCTTCAGAGTTTTGCTGCCTAGCCCTTAATTGCTGTCTAGCTGCTTCTTACCTCCTCTTAACCCTTGAATGGCTCTGATCTTAGCTGTTTAACATGGATGTCCAGAGTTTGGCTTCCAGCCTGAGTAATCTCGCGGCAAAAGTTCAAAACATACAGGATTTTGTTGTTCACACTCCCATGTCTGAACCTAGAATTCCTATTCCAGAGTTCTTTTCTGGAGATAGATCTACCTTCCTGAATTTCAGGAACAATTGTAAATTGTTTCTTTCTTTAAAATCTCGCTCCTCTGGAGACCCTGCTCAACAGGTCAAGATTGTAATATCTTTCCTGCGGGGCGACCCTCAGAATTGGGCATTTGCATTGGCACCAGGGGATCCTGCATTGCTCAGTGTGGATGCGTTTTTTATGGCATTGGGATTGCTCTATGAGGAACCTAACCTGGAGATTCAGGCTGAAAAGGCTTTATTAGCCCTCTCTCAGGGGCATGATGAAGCGGAAATATATTGTCAAAAATTTCAGAAATGGTCGGTGCTTACTCAGTGGAATGAGTGCGCCCTGGCTGCAAACTTCAGAAATGGTCTTTCTGAGGCCATTAAGGATATTATGGTGGGGTTCCCTACGCCTACAGGTCTGAATGAGTCTATGGCTATGGCCATTCAGATTGATCGGCGTTTACGGGAGCGCAAACCCGTGCACCAGTTGGCGGTGTCTTCTGAACAGGCACCTGAGACTATGCAATGTGATAGAATTCAGTCCAGAAGTGAACGGCAAAATTATAGGCGGAAAAATGGATTGTGTTTTTATTGTGGTGATTCAGCTCATGTTATATCAGCATGCTCTAAACGCACAAAAAGGGTTGATAAATCTTTTGCCATTGGTACTCTGCAGCCTAAGTTCATTTTGTCTGTGACTCTGATTTTTTCACTGTCTTCCATTTCCGTCGATGCCTATGTGGATTCGGGCGCTGCCCTGAGTCTTATGGATTGGTCATTTGCTAAACGCTGCGGTTTTAGTCTGGAGCCTCTGGAAGTTCCTATTCCTCTGAAGGGAATTGACTCTACACCATTGGCTATGAATAAACCGCAGTACTGGACACAAGTGACCATGCGCATGACTCCCGTTCATCAGGAGGTGATTCGCTTCCTTGTACTGTATAATTTACATGATGTACTAGTGCTTGGTCTGCCATGGTTACAAACTCATAATCCTGTCCTGGACTGGAAAACAATGTCTGTGTTAAGCTGGGGATGTCAGGGGGTTCATGGTGATGCACCTCCGATTTCAATCGCTTCATCTACTCCTTCTGAGATTCCTGCGTTTTTGTCTGACTATAGGGATGTTTTTGAGGAGCCTAAGCTCAATTCGCTCCCTCCTCATAGAGAGTGTGACTGTGCTATAGAATTGATTCCTGGCAGTAAGTTCCCTAAGGGTCGTTTATTTAATCTGTCACTACCAGAGCATACTGCTATGCGGAATTATATTAAGGAGTCCTTGGAAAAGGGACATATTCGTCCATCTTCGTCCCCTCTGGGAGCAGGTTTTTTTTTCGTGGCAAAAAAAGATGATTCCCTGAGGCCTTGTATAGATTATCGCCTTCTGAATAAGATTACAGTCAAATATCAGTATCCATTGCCATTATTAACTGATTTGTTTGCTCGCATTAAGGGGGCCAGGTGGTTCACTAAGATAGATCTTCGCGGTGCGTATAATCTGGTGCGGATAAAACAGGGTGATGAGTGGAAAACCGCATTTAATACGCCTGAGGGCCATTTTGAGTATTTGGTAATGCCTTTTGGACTCTCCAATGCTCCGTCAGTCTTTCAGTCCTTTATGCACAATATTTTCCGTGAATATCTGGATAAGTTTATGATTGTGTATTTGGATGATATTTTGGTGTTTTCTGATGACTGGGAGTCTCATGTTCTACAGGTCAGGAAGGTGTTTCAGGTTCTGCGGGCCAATTCTCTGTTTGTGAAGGGCTCAAAGTGTCTCTTCGGAGTCCAGAAGATTTCTTTTTTGGGGTACATTTTTTCTCCTTCTACTATTGAGATGGACCCAGTCAAGGTTCAGGCTATTCATGACTGGACGCAGCCTACATCTGTTAAGAGTCTTCAGAAGTTCTTGGGTTTTGCTAATTTTTACCGTCGCTTCATAGCTAATTTTTCTGGCGTTGTTAAGCCTTTGACGGATTTGACCAAGAAGGGTTCTGATGTGACTAATTGGTCTTCTGTGGCTGTGGCTCCTTCTACTATTGAGATGGATCCCGTCAAGGTTCAGGCTATTTGTGACTGGACACAACCTACATCTGTTAAGAGCCTTCAGAAGTTCTTGGGGTTTGCTAATTTTTATCGTCGGTTCATTGCTAATTTTTCCAGTATTGTTAAACCTTTGACTGATTTGACTAAAAAGGGTGCTGATGTTGCTGATTGGTCTCCTGCGGCTGTGGAGGCCTTTCAGGAACTTAAGCGCCGGTTTTCTTCTGCTCCTGTGTTGTGTCAACCAGATGTTTCACTTCCTTTTCAGGTTGAGGTTGATGCTTCCGAGATTGGAGCGGGGGCGGTTTTGTCACAGAGAAGTTCTAATGGCTCGGTGATGAAGCCATGTGCATTCTTCTCTAGAAAATTCTCGCCCGCCGAGCGCAATTATGATGTGGGTAATCGGGAGCTTTTGGCCATGAAGTGGGCATTTGAGGAGTGGCGTCATTGGCTTGAGGGTGCTAAACATCGTGTGGTGGTCTTGACTGATCACAAGAATCTCATTTACCTTGAGTCTGCCAGGCGTTTGAATCCTAGACAGGCTCGTTGGTCGTTGTTTTTTTCTCGTTTCAATTTCGTGGTTTCATACCTGCCAGGTTCAAAGAATGTGAAGGCAGATGCTCTTTCCAGGAGTTTTGTGCCTGACTCTCCTGGAGACTCTGGGCCTACTGGTATCCTTAGGGATGGGGTAATATTGTCCGCCGTATCCCCAGACTTGCGACGTGCATTGCAGGAGTTTCAGGTGGATAAACCGGATCGTTGTCCCCCAGAAAGACTGTTTGTCCCGGATGATTGGACCAGTAGAGTCATCTCCGAGGTCCATTCTTCTGTGTTGGCTGGTCATCCTGGAATATTTGGTACTAGAGACTTGGTGGCCAGGTCTTTTTGGTGGCCTTCCTTGTCTAGGGATGTGCGTACCTTTGTGCAGTCTTGTGAAGTGTGTGCTCGAGCTAAGCCTTGCTGTTCTCGGGCCAGTGGGTTGTTGTTATCCTTGCCCATCCCGAAGAGGCCTTGGACGCACGTTTCCATGGATTTTATTTCTGATCTCCCGGTTTCACAGAAAATGTCCGTTATCTGGGTTGTGTGTGACCGCTTTTCTAAGATGGTTCATTTGGTGCCCTTGCCTAAGTTGCCCTCCTCCTCTGAGTTGGTCCCTTTATTTTTTCAGAACGTGGTTCGTTTGCATGGGATTCCGGAGAATATCGTTTCTGACAGGGGATCCCAGTTTGTGTCTAGATTTTGGCGGACGTTTTGTGCCAAGATGGGCATTGATTTGTCTTTCTCGTCTGCATTCCATCCTCAGACGAATGGCCAGACGGAGCGAACTAATCAGACCTTGGAAACTTATTTGAGGTGTTTTGTTTCTGCTGATCAAGATGACTGGGTTGCTTTTTTGCCACTGGCCGAATTTGCTCTTAATAATCGGGCTAGTTCTGCCACGTTGGTCTCTCCTTTTTTTTGTAATTCGGGGTTTCATCCTCGTTTTTCCTCTGGTCAGGTGGAGTCTTCGGATTGTCCTGGAGTGGACGTGGTGGTGGACAGGCTACATCAGATTTGGAATCAGGTGGTGGACAATTTGAAGTTATCTCAGGAGAAGACTCAGCAGTTTGCTAATCGCCGTCGCCGCGTGGGTCCCCGACTTCTTGTTGGGGATTTGGTGTGGTTGTCTTCTCGTTTTGTCCCTATGAAGGTCTCTTCTCCTAAGTTCAAGCCTCGGTTCATCGGTCCTTATAGGATCTCGGAGATTCTTAACCCTGTATCTTTTCGTTTGGATCTCCCAGCATCGTTTGCTATTCATAATGTGTTCCATCGGTCGTTGTTGCGGAGGTATGAGGTGCCCATTGTTCCTTCGGTTGAGCCTCCTGCTCCGGTGCTGGTGGAGGGAGAATTGGAGTATGTTGTTGAGAAGATCTTGGATTCTCGTGTTTCCAGACGCAAACTCCAGTATTTGGTTAAGTGGAAGGGTTATGGTCAGGAGGATAATTCCTGGGTGGTCGCCTCCGATGTTCATGCGACTGATTTGGTCCGCGCCTTCCATAGAGCTCACCCTGATCGCCCTGGGGGTTCTCGTGAGGGTTCGGTGACCCCTCCTCAAGGGGGGGGTACTGTTGTGGATTCTGTTTGTGGGCTCCCTCTGGTGGTTACTGCTGGTACTGGGTGACTTTGGTGGGTTGCGGCCTTTGGTTTCCACCTGTCCATCAGAGGCTGGGTGTTTCCTATTTTACCTGGCCTTTCTGTCATTCTCTTGCCGGCTATCAATGTATTCAGATGTGCTCTGTTTGGTTCCTGCCTACCTGCTCCCAGATCTTTCAGGATAAGCTAAGTGCTGATTTTCAGTTGTTTGGTTTTTTGTCCAGCTTGCTTATTATGTCTCTATGCTAGCTGGTAGCTCTAGTGGACTGAGGTTCTCCCCATGTGCCATGAGTTGGCACATGGGTTCTTGTAATCTCAGGATGGTTTTTTTGATTAGGGTTTTTTGCTGACCGCTCAGTCCCCTTTTGTATCTTTCTGCTTTCTAGTTTACAGCGGGCTTCAATTTGCTAAAGCTATATATATCATCTCTATGTGTGTGCCTTCCTCTCATTTCACCGTCAATACATGTGAGGGGGCAACTATATCTTTTGGGGTTCATTCCTCTGGAGGCAAGTGAGGTCTTATTTTCTCTGCAGTTCTAGTTAGCTCTTAGGCTGGTGCGTGGCGTCTAGAACCAACGTAGGCACGCTCCCTGGCTATCTCTAGTTGCGTTTGTCAGGCGTAGGGCAGCGGTCAGCCCAGGTTCCATCACCCTAGAGCTCGTCCGTTAATTATTTGTACTTTGCTTGTCCTGTGCTATCCCTAGCCATTGGGGATTCATGACAGTCTATGACTTCGCCGTTGGGCTCTGGTCAGAATTCTGTCACATTGCATAAGGTCAGGTGTCCGTTCAGACAGCACCGCCAAAGGATTAGCAGATTTGCGCTCCCGCAAACGCCGATCAATTTGAATGGCCAGAGCCATTGAATCATTCAGACTTGTAGGGATAGGAAACCCCACCATCACATTCTTAATGGCTTCAGAAAGACCATTTCTGATATTTGCGGCCAGGGCACACTCATTCCATTGAGTAAGCACGGACCATTTCCGAAATTTTTGACAATACACCTCAGCTTCGTCCTGACCTTGAGAGATAGCTAGCAACGCCTTTTCGGCCTGATATTCAAGATTAGGCTCCTCATAAAGCAAACCAAGTGCCAGAAAAAACGCATCAACATTCACCAATGCAGGATCTCCTGGCGCCAGAGAGAAGGCCCAATCTTGAGGGTCGCCACGCAAGAAGGAGATAACAATTTTAACTTGCTGAGTGGAATCCCCAGAGGAACGAGGTCTCAGAGACAGAAACAATTTACAATTATTCCTAAAATTCAGGAACTTAGATCTATCTCCAAAAAACAGCTCAGGGATAGGTATTTTTGGTTCAGACATAGGACTATGAGTGACAAAATCCTGAATGCTTTGCACCCTTGCAGCAAGCTGATCCACACTAGAAGTCAGAGTCTGAAAATTCATGTCTGCAGCAGAGCTCAAAGCCACTCAGAGAATAAGGGGATGAAAGAAGCTAGACAGACTGCAGCAAAAAAAAAAAAAAACACTCAGAACTTCTTTTTAATCCCGCTTCTGCAATGCATTAAACATTTCCTTTACGGCCTGGTATACTGTTATGATCCTAGTGGTAGAGGATCTCTGGTATTCCGGCTAAGTCTACAAAAACATAGGAACTGCTCTAGGGAGGTGGAAACTGGGCTAACCGCATAACTGATCCTAACACACAACTAGAAGTAGCCGGTGAACGTGCCTACGTTGTTTCTAGACGTCTCGAGCCAGCCGGAGAACTGACTACCCCTAGAGGGAAAATAAGACCTCACTTGCCTCCAGAGAAATTAACCCCAAAGATATAGAAAGCCCCCAACAAATAATAACGGTGAGGCAAGAGGAAAACACAAACGTAGAAATGAACTAGATTCAGCAAAGTGAGGCCCACTAATCTAGATAGGCAGAAAATAGAAAGTGAACTATGCGGTCAGCAGAAAACCCTGCAAAAACATCCACGCTGAATATTCAAGAACCCCCGCACCGACTGACGGTGTGAGGGGAGAATATCAGCACCCTAGAGCTTCCAGCGAGCTAGAAAATCACATTTTGAGCAAGCTGGACAAAAAACACTGATAATGCAAATGATCCAAAGTATGCAAACAGGACTTAGCTTTTCTTGCATGAGACAGATGGCAAGGAATCAGGAGGAGACCAAATTGGACTGAATACATCGATACCAGGCAAGAGACTGAGTCCTAAGGAGGACTAAATAGGGAACACCCACAGCTTAATGAAACAGCTGAAGCCCAGGCCTGCAGAAGACATGACTCATACAATACCATTAGTGACCACAAGAGGGAGCCCAGAAACACAGTTCACAACAGGTCTCCTGCCATAGCGTTTTGTTTCATTCACATGTGGACTGATAGTTGGCTCTAACACTGATGCACCCTGAGCACGCAGGACAGCTTGAATTTATTTGGAGCTGATTGGGGCTGCTTATTCACCATCCAGGCTTTCCGGCTTTGCAACCTTACATCATTTTTTCTGTCGTCCACGTCCAGTGAAATTAGTTACAATGCCATGAGTTGTAAACTTCTTGATTATGTTGTGCACCGTGGACAAAGGAACCTCAAGATCTATGGAGATGGACTTGTAACCTGGAGATTGGTGATATTTTTCTACAATTTTGGTTCTCAAGTCCTCAGACAGTTCTCTTCTCCTCTTTCTGTTCTCCATGCTTAGTGTTGCATACACAGACACACAATGCAAAGGTTGTGTCAACTTCTCCCCTTTTTATCTGATTTCAGGTGTGATTTTCATATTGCCCATACCTGTTACTTGCTACAGGTGAGTGTGAACGAGCATCAAATGCTTGAAACAAAGTTGTTACCCACAATGTTGGAAAGATGCCAGTCCATTTTGGGAATTTTGTGTGAAATTATGTCTAATTTCTTTTTTTTTCTGTTTTTTTGTGTGTGTTGTTCTAGTACGCACAAAGGAAATAAACGTGTAATTGCAATAATTTTCTGGGAGAAATGCTTTACTTTCTGGAACAATTTCAAGGGTGCAAACACTTTCAGCCATAACTCTGTGGATGTGTGTGTGTGTGTATATATATATATATATATATATATATATATATATATATATATATATATATATATATATATATATATACATACAGTACAGACCAAAGGTTTGGACACACCTTCTCATTTAAGATTTTTCTGTATTTTCATGACTATGAAAATTGTAAATTCACACTGAAGGCATCAAAACTATGAATTAACACATGTGGAATTATATACTTAACAAAAAAGAGTGAAACAACTGAAAATATGTCTTATATTCTTAGGTTCTTCAAAGTAGCCACCTTTTGCTTTGATGACTGCTTTGCACACTCTTGGCATTCTCTTGATGAGCTTCAAGAGGTAGTCACCGGGAATGGTTTTCACTTCACAGGTGTGCCCTGTCAGGTTTAGTAAGTGGGATTTCTTGCCTTATAAATGGGGTTGGGACCATCAGTTGTGTTGTGCAGAAGTCTGGTGGATACACAGCTGATAGCCCTACTGAATAGACTGTTAGAATTTGTATTATGGCAAGAAGAAAGCAGCTAAGTAAAGAAAAACGAGTAGCCATCATTACTTTAAGAAATGAAGGTCAGTCAGTCTGAAAAATTGGGCAAATTTTGAAAGTGTCCCCAAGTGCAGTGGCAAAAACCCTCAAGCGCTACAAAGAAATTGGCTCACATGAGGACCGCCCAGGAAAGGAAGACTAAGAGTCACCTCTGCTTCTGAGGATAAGTTTATCCGAGTCACCAGCCTCAGAAATCGCAGGTTAACAGCAGCTCAGATTAGAGACCAGGTCAATGCCACACAGAGTTCTAGCAGCAGACACATCTCTACAACAACTGTTAAGAGGAGACTTTGTGCATCAGGCCTTCGTGGTAAAATAGCTGCTAGGAAACCACTGCTAAGGACAGGCAACAAGCAGAAGAGACTTGTTTGGACTAAAGAACACAAGGAATGGACATTAGACCAGTGGAAATCTGTGCTTTGGTCTGATGAGTCCAAATTTGAGATCTTTGGTTCCAACCACCGTGTCTTTGTGCGACGCAGAAAAGGTGAACGGATGGACTCTACATGCCTGGTTCCCACCGTGAAGCATGGAGGAGGTTGTGTGATGGTGTGGGGGTGCTTTGCTGGTGACACTGTTGGGGATTTATTCAAAATAGAAGGCATACTGAACCAGCATGGCTACCACAGCATCTTGCAGTGGCATGCTATTCCATCCGGTTTGCTTTTAGTTAGACCATCATTTATTTTTCAACAGGACAATGACCCCAAACACACCTCCAGGCTGTGTAAGGGCTATTTGACCAAGAAGGAGAGTGATGGGGTGCTACACCAGATGACCTGGCCTCCACAGTCACCAGACCTGAACCCAATTGATATGGTTTGGGGTGAACTGGACTGCAGAGTGAAGGCAAAAGGGCCAACAAGTGCTAAGCATCTCTGGGAACTCCTTCAAGATTGTTGGAAGACCATTCCCGGTGACTACCTCTTGGAGCTCATCAAGAGAATGCCAAGAGTGTGCAAAGCAGTCATCAAAGAAAAAGGTGGTTACTTTGAAGAACATAGAATATAAGACATAATTTCAGTTCTTTCACACTTTTTTTGTTAAGTATATAATTCCACATGTGTTAATTCATAGTTTTGATGCCTTCGGTGTGAACGTACAATTTTCATAGTCATGAAAATACAGAAAAGTCTTTAAATAAGAAGGTGTGTCCAAACTTTTGGTCTGTACTGTATATATACATATATATATCTTTATTTTGCCACTATTGAATCTTTGACAGCGGGCAGAATATATCACAGCAGCACAATTATATTACACCTATGTAACAGCAGAGCATGTAACTATTGACTATGTGATTGGGATGTGTATAATCCATACTGCAAGGTGTCACTTATCATATCATGAGGGGCCACAATGCAGCCATGAAACAAATCCTAATCAGATAAAGGGGCGATTCCTGCGCTCAGGGTTCGATAGTAACACGGTTGTCGTAATGAATATTGTTTTCTCCGTGGCGCAGCCACTCTGTTCCCGACAATATGACACAAACCCGTTGTGAGAGGTGCGGCACTAATATTACATGCAGCACCAGGTTGCAGATTAATAAACGCTATTCTGATCATATAATGGATTTACAGATTAGTTTCCACTT
This sequence comes from Ranitomeya variabilis, assembly GCF_051348905.1. Taxonomy (NCBI): domain Eukaryota; kingdom Metazoa; phylum Chordata; class Amphibia; order Anura; family Dendrobatidae; genus Ranitomeya; species Ranitomeya variabilis. Next base: position 256,011,022 of record NC_135235.1, on the reverse strand, counting down.
CTATCAATTATTACAGCGATCATCTCCATTACTTCCCTGTCCAAAGACGATTCGGTGCAGACTGGAGGCGAACTTCGCCGTATACCCTCATTATAGCTTTGTTTGTAGAATGGCAAATGACAACAATTAGCCACCGCCGGCTCATCGCTCCTCCATATCTGTAATTATACCTGAAAGGTCTTCAAAGGAATTAGCTCTCTTTATTAACTAATGCATAAAAGCTGACAAATCTGTGTACAGAGCCGGGAAAGTGAATGCAGGACAATAAAACCTGAAGAAAATAGTCAAAGTTATCAAGTAATATAAAAGTAATTGTGTGTTCACCTCTGACTCCTCTGTGCTGATTATACACAGATAGACTTGTATCTGTTAGTCTGCATTTTACTCCGGAGATGTGTTTAGTATTGGAAACCGCGGGCAAGTATGCTAACAGATGCCAACCTCAGGTTAGACAAGGAGGAAACATTTTTTATACATCAGATGACTGTACACAGTACTCCAGCTGTTAAGAAACTACAACTCTCAGCATGCACTCACAGCAAGTATGCTGGGGGTCCTACCATTTTTAGAGGCTGACCCATCCATTTCACATACATTTAGTTCTGTATAGAGACTGTAAAAGCCATCGCACCATGACAAAGTGTACCCAATCAGGACAGTCCTATCTCTGTATAAAGAATGTAAAATCCATCCCACCATGACAAGTTGTACCCAATCGGGACAGTCCTATCTCTGTATAGTGACTGTAAAAGCCATCCCACCATGACAAGTTGTACCCAATCGAGACATTCCTATCTCTATATAGAGACTGTAAAAGCCATCCCACCACAACAAGGCGTGTACAATCGGGATGGTCCTATCACTAGTATTACACCTCTCTATGTGTCAGCAGACTGACAATGGGGTCTTTGTCCTGCTCTGCCCCCTTCTATTTTGAGATCTGCTCACAGAGAGGTTTAATATTTGAGATTGGACCGTTCCGATTGGATACATCTTGTCAAAATTAGGGTATCTGTCCCTACATCATGCTGCTGTCAGATTACATAGTAAAAACCTCCCTTTAAGGGCCTATCCACAATAGATAGCCTCCATCTATCTCTCCCAACCCTTCCATACACAGGAACCCTCCTGTCTACCACACACTTGTGTGCTCTCTATGGGAGAACCGCCGTCAGACTCCACTGCCGGTAACTTATCCAGGACAAAAAGGATCAGCAGTCCAAAATCAAATTCTGATCTCTACATCATCTATCGGGGTCAGCCCTTGTACACAGATTGTCGGCCAGGCCCACCGATAATGGTGGGTTCCCAAATGTCTTTAGATGGATCACTGTAACATTGCATCTCAAGGATCAAGTCACTTTAAGAACTCTGAGTAGCTAAAGAGGGACTCTGATTCTCCAATCCCCGAGAACCAGAAGCATTATGTATCCCCCATTTCTCTAGAGCAGTGGCCTCCCTACGTGAGACTCTCCAGGGCAATGGGAGCTGCAGTTTTACAATAGCTGGAAAGATATAGGTAGAGCCGGGGCCCACTGGAGGATTCTCCTTTTCTCCTGTGAGCCAGTCTGAGCATGGGTCGAGGCCATAACTTTGGAGGAAGAGTTTACTCATTGACAGTGGTGTAACCCACAGCCACCCACACAGACGGACATACACTAGATCTCATCTTCACCCGCCTCTGTTCCCTATCTAATCTCACAACCTCTCCCTTCCCCCTATCTGACCACCATCTACTCACCTTCTCATCCTTGTCCTCCTTACCCACCCCCCATGTCCAGTCACTAGCACATCCTCGCAGAAACCTCGCACACCTAGACTGTTATGACCCCAGTGGACAGGGTCTCAGAGGAACGTGTAAGTCTGCAAGATACAAAAATCCAGCTCATAGGGCTGTGGTAACTGGGTTGACCAAATAGCTACTCCTAACGCCAACTCTAGAAGTAGCCGGGGATCATGCCTACGGTGATCGCTAGATGACTCGCGCCAGCCGGAGAATCTAACTACCCCTAGGAGAAGAAAACAAAGACCTCTCTTGCCTCCAGAGAAAGGGACCCCAAAGCAAGATACAAGCCCCCCACAAATAATAACGGTGAGGTAAGAGGAAATGACAAACACAGAAATGAACCAGGTTCAGCAAAGAGAGGCCAGCTTACTAATAGCAGAATATAGCAAGATAACTTATCTGGTCAACAAAAACCCTATAAAAATCCACGCTGGAGATTCAAGAACCCCCGAACCGTCTAACGGTCCAGGGGGAGAACACCAGCCCCCTAGAGCTTCCAGCAAAGGTCAGGATACAGATAGGAACAAGCTGGACAAAAATACCAAACAAAACAAAAGCAAAAAGCAAAGAAGCAGACTTAGCTTGAAAAACAGGAACCAGGATCAGAGGACAAGAGCACAACAGATTAGCTCTGATTTCAACGATGCCAGGCATTGAACTGAAGGTCCAGGGAGCTTATATAGCAACGCCCCTGAACTAACGGCCCAGGTGAGGATATAGGAAAAGACAGACGCTCCAGAGTCAAAATCACCAATGACCACTAGAGGGAGCAAAAAGCAAAATCACAACAGTACCCCCCCCTTAGTGAGGGGTCACCGAACCCTCACCACGACCACCAGGGCGATCAGGATGAGCGGCATGAAAGGCACGAACTAAATCGGCCGCATGAACATCAGAGGCGACCACCCAGGAATTATCTTCCTGACCATAGCCCTTCCACTTGACCAGGTACTGAAGCCTCCGCCTGGAGAGACGAGAATCCAAGATCTTCTCCACCACGTACTCCAACTCGCCCTCAACCAACACCGGAGCAGGAGGCTCAGCAGAAGGAACCACAGGCACAACGTACCGCCGCAACAAGGACCTATGAAACACGTTGTGGATAGCAAACGACACAGGTAGATCCAGGCGAAAGGATACAGGATTAAGAATTTCCAATATCTTGTAAGGACCAATAAAACGAGGTTTAAATTTGGGAGAGGAAACCTTCATAGGAACAAAGCGGGAAGAAAGCCACACCAAATCCCCAACACGTAGTCGGGGACCCACACCGCGGCGGCGGTTGGCAAAGCGCTGAGCCCTCTCCTGTGACAACTTCAAGTTGTCCACCACAAGATTCCAGATCCGCTGCAACCTATCCACCACAGAATCCACCCCAGGGCAGTCAGAAGGTTCCACATGACCCGAAGAAAAACGAGGGTGGAAACCAGAGTTGCAGAAAAACGGCGAAACCAAGGTGGCGGAACTAGCCCGATTATTAAGGGCAAACTCAGCTAATGGCAAGAAGGTCACCCAATCGTCCTGATCAGCAGAGACAAAACACCTCAAATAAGCCTCCAAAGTCTGATTAGTTCGCTCCGTCTGTCCATTAGTCTGAGGATGGAAAGCAGACGAAAATGACAAGTCAATGCCCATCCTACTACAAAAGGATCGCCAGAATCTGGAAACGAACTGGGATCCTCTGTCTGACACAATATTCTCAGGGATGCCGTGCAAACGAACCACGTTCTGGAAAAACACAGGAACCAGATCGGAAGAGGAAGGCAGTTTAGGCAAAGGAACCAAATGGACCATCTTGGAGAAGCGATCACATATCACCCAGATAACAGACATGCCCTGAGACACCGGAAGATCAGAAATGAAATCCATGGAGATATGTGTCCAAGGTCTCTTAGGGACAGGCAAGGGCAAGAGCAACCCGCTGGCACGAGAACAGCAAGGCTTAGCTCGAGCACAAGTCCCACAGGACTGTACAAATGACCGCACATCCCTAGACAAGGAAGGCCACCAAAAGGATCTGGCCACCAGATCTCTGGTGCCAAAAATTCCTGGGTGACCTGCCAACACCGAGGAATGAACCTCGGAAATGACTCTGCTGGTCCACTTATCAGGCACAAACAGTCTGTCAGGTGGACAAGAATCAGGCCTATCAGCCTGAAATCTCTGCAACACACGTCGCAGATCAGGAGAAATAGCTGACAAGATAATACCATCCTTAAGAATACCAACAGGTTCAGCGACTCCAGGAGCATCAGGCACAAAGCTCCTGGAAAGAGCATCGGCCTTCACATTCTTTGAACCTGGTAAATACGAGACAACAAAGTCAAAACGGGAGAAAAACAATGACCAGCGGGCCTGTCTAGGATTCAGGCGTTTAGCAGACTCGAGATACATCAGATTTTTGTGATCAGTCAAGACCACCACACGATGCTTAGCACCCTCGAGCCAATGACGCCACTCCTCAAATGCCCATTTCATGGCCAACAACTCCCGATTGCCCACATCATAATTTCGCTCCGCAGGCAAAAACTTCCTAGAGAAAAAGGCGCAAGGTCTCATAACAGAGCAACCAGGGCCTCTCTGCGACAAAACGGCCCCTGCTCCAATCTCTGAAGCATCCACCTCAACTTGAAAGGGAAGCGAGACATCAGGCTGGCACAAAACAGGCGCCGAAGTAAACCGACGTTTCAACTCCTGGAAAGCCTCCACGGCAGCAGGAGCCCAATTAACCACATCGGAGCCCTTCTTGGTCATATCCGTCAAAGGTTTCACAATGCTAGAAAAGTTAGCGATAAAACGACGGTAGAAGTTAGCGAAACCCAAGAACTTCTGAAGACTCTTAACTGACGAGGGCTGAGTCCAATCAAGAATAGCTCGGACCTTGACTGGGTCCATCTCCACAGCAGAAGGGGAAAAAATGAACCCCAAAAAGGGAACCTTCTGTACACCAAAAAGACACTTTGAGCCCTTGACAAACAAAGAATTTTCACGCAAAATTTTAAAGACCATCCTGACCTGCTCCACATGCGAGTCCCAATTATCAGAAAAAAACAGAATATCATCCAGATAAACGATCAGAAATTTATCCAGATAGTTCCGGAAAATGTCATGCATAAAGGACTGAAAAACTGAAGGGGCATTAGAGAGCCCAAAAGGCATCACCAAGTACTCAAAATGACCTTCGGGCGTATTGAATGCGGTTTTCCATTCATCCCCTTGCTTAATGCGCACAAGGTTGTACGCACCACGAAGGTCTATCTTGGTAAACCACTTGGCACCTTTAATCCGGGCAAACAAGTCAGACAACAGCGGCAAAGGATACTGAAATTTGACAGTGATCTTATTTAAAAGCCGATAGTCAATACAAGGCCTCAAAGATCCGTCCTTTTTAGCCACAAAAAAGAATCCCGCACCAAGAGGGGAAGAAGACGGACGGATGTGTCCTTTCTCCAGAGACTCCTTGATATATGAACGCATAGCGGTATGTTCAGGTATCGACAGATTAAACAGTCTTCCCTTAGGAAATGTACTGCCCGGAATCAAATCTATTGCACAGTCACATTCCCTATGAGGAGGCAATGCACTGGACCTGGACTCGCTAAAGACATCCTGATAATCAGACAAGTACTCCGGAACTTCCGAAGGCGTAGAAGAAGCAATAGACACAGGCAGGGAATCCTCATGAATACCACGACAGCCCCAACTAGACACTGACATAGCCTTCCAGTCAAGGACTGGATTATGGGTCTGTAACCATGGCAGCCCCAAAACAATCAAATCATGCATTTTATGTAGAACGAGAAAACGTATCACCTCGCGGTGTTCAGGAGTCATGCACATGGTCACCTGTGTCCAATACTGCGGCTTATTTTCTGCCAATGGCGTAGCATCAATACCCCTAAGAGGGATAGGATTTTCTAATGGTTCAAGAATAAAACCACAGCGCTTAGCAAATGAGAGATCCATAAGACTCAGGGCAGCACCTGAATCTACAAACGCCATGACAGGATAAGATGACAGTGAGCAAATCAAAGTTACAGACAGAATAAACTTAGGATGCAAATTACCAACGGTGACAGGACTAACAACCTTAGATATACGTTTAGAGCATGCTGAGATAACATGTGTAGAATCACCACAGTAGTAGCACAAGCCATACCGGCGTCTATGAATTTTCCTCTCATTTCTAATCAGGATTCTATCACATTGCATCAAATCAGGTGTCCGTTCAGACAACACCATGAGGGAATTTGCGGTTTTTCTATCACATTGCATCACATCAGGTGTCTGTTCAGACAACAACATGAGGGAATTTGCGGTTTTGCGCTCCCGCAACCGCCGGTCAATTTGAATAGCCAGGGACATGGTATCATTCAGACCTGTGGGAATGGGAAAACCCACCATAACATTCTTAATGGCCTCAGAAAGGCCATTTCTAAAATTAGCGGCCAGTGCACACTCGTTCCAATGTGTCAGCACGGACCATTTCCGAAATTTTTGGCAATACACCTCAGCCTCGTCCTGGCCCTGAGACATAGCCAGCAAGGCTTTCTCTGCCTGAATCTCAAGATTGGGTTCCTCATAAAGTAAACCGAGCGCCAGAAAAAACGCATCAATATCAGCCAATGCCGGATCTCCTGGCGCCAACGAAAAAGCCCAATCCTGAGGGTCACCCCGTAAGAATGAAATAACAATTTTTACTTGTTGAGCAGAGTCTCCAGACGAACAAGGTTTCAGGGACAAAAATAATTTACAATTATTCCTGAAATTCCTAAACTTAAATCGGTCTCCTGAAAACAGTTCAGGAATCGGAATCTTGGGTTCAGACCTAGGATTTCTGGTAACATAATCTTGTATACCCTGCACACGAGCGGCAAGCTGGTCCACACTTGTAATCAAGGTCTGGACATTCATGTCTGCAGCAAGCTTAAGCCACTCTGAGGTAAAGGGGAAAAGAAAAAAAAAAATGAGAGAGGGAAAAAAAAAAAACTCAAAATTTTCTTTCTTATAATCCCACTTCTGCAATGCATTAAACATTTAATACTGGCCTGGCATACTGTTATGACCCCAGTGGACAGGGTCTCAGAGGAACGTGTAAGTCTGCAAGATACAAAAATCCAGCTCATAGGGCTGTGGTAACTGGGTTGACCAAATAGCTACTCCTAACGCCAACACTAGAAGTAGCCGGGGATCATGCCTACGGTGATCGCTAGATGACTCGCGCCAGCCGGAGAATCTAACTACCCCTAGGAGAAGAAAACAAAGACCTCTCTTGCCTCCAGAGAAAGGGACCCCAAAGCAAGATACAAGCCCCCCACAAATAATAACGGTGAGGTAAGAGGAAATGACAAACACAGAAATGAACCAGGTTCAGCAAAGAGAGGCCAGCTTACTAATAGCAGAATATAGCAAGATAACTTATCTGGTCAACAAAAACCCTATAAAAATCCACGCTGGAGATTCAAGAACCCCCGAACCGTCTAACGGTCCGGGGGGAGAACACCAGCCCCCTAGAGCTTCCAGCAAAGGTCAGGATACAGATAGGAACAAGCTGGACAAAAATACCAAACAAAACAAAAGCAAAAAGCAAAGAAGCAGACTTAGCTTGAAAAACAGGAACCAGGATCAGAGGACAAGAGCACAACAGATTAGCTCTGATTTCAACGATGCCAGGCATTGAACTGAAGGTCCAGGGAGCTTATATAGCAACGCCCCTGAACTAACGGCCCAGGTGAGGATATAGGAAAAGACAGACGCTCCAGAGTCAAAATCACCAATGACCACTAGAGGGAGCAAAAAGCAAAATCACAACACTAGACACTCAGACTCTCTTCTACCTCTGTCCTCCATATCTTCACTCCACGACACAGACAGCGTCATCGCTTTCTATTATGCTACCCTCACATCAGCTTTCAAACAAGCTACACTTGCCTTCAAATTAGCCCTCACGTCTGCTAATCAGACTTATTTCACAAACCTTGTATCTTCATTATCTTACAACCCAAAACAAATGTTCAGCACATTCAACTGTCTCCTCCACCCACCACTGCCTCCTTCAACTCCCTAATCTCTGCTGAGGACTTTGCCACCTACTTCAAAAATAAGATCGACCAAACAAGGCAAACCTTTAGGCCATGTGCACACGTTCAGTATTTTTCGCGTTTTTTTCACGTTTTTTCGCTGTAAAAACGTGATAAAAACGCGAAAAAAACGCGAAAAAAATGCTGACATATGCCTCCCATTATTTTAAGTGTATTCCGCATTTCTTGTGCAAATGTTGCATTTTTTTCCACGAAAAAATCGCATCGCGGAAAAAAAAGCAACATGTTCATTAAATTTGCGGAATTGCGGGGATTCCGCACACCTAGGAATGCATTGATCTGCTTACTTTCCGCATGTGGCTATGCCCACCATGCGGGAAGTAAGCAGATCATGTGCGGTTGCAGGGCAGTTTCTAGCCCAAAAATGACACAGGGCGAGAGTAGGAAATTTCTCCCCCCCCCCCCCCCCCCCCGGCACCGAAAATAATAAACATTATTTTTGTGGGCTTGAGTAATAAATAGAGAGCAGGCTTGTATCTTCCCTTTTTTTAATAAATTATAATTTGCCTTTAACTTATATAGAACTTGGGGAAAAGGGACAAGTATGCTAATTATTAACGGTGAGAACAAAGTTGTAGGTAAATAATATCTATTAATTATTTTGGAAACAGATCCTAAAAATTGTAGGTTGCAGATTTATGAGAAACTGACTCTTCTAGATTTAGCCGCTGCAAAAGCATTAATAGCTTCCGAATAATTCAGCTTTTCTGCCAGTTCATTTTCTAATTCCAGGTCACATTTACTAATCTCTTCTAAAAGGAGATTGGCGAGACTTTCCCCAGATGTATCAGTAGCAGGACGATAGCCAATAAAATGTTCCTTTATTGCTACGTGATCATCATCTATATCAACAAATCTTAAGGTGTATGACAACTGTTCAGTGTGACCTGCATCTTGTGTGCAGTCCAACATTATTGAAAAATACTTAGATCTTTTGGCTTTTTCTAGAATACATTTCTTCACCTGAGAGGCCATCAAGCAGATAATTTCATTTTGAATTAAATTTCCACAGTAATGTGTATGGATTTCCTGGGAAGTAATTCGTTTTAAATGATCTCTCATTACTGGTTCAAATTTTCCAAGAAGCTCTATAAGCCCAAGGAAATGTCCATTATTTGGTGTAAACAATGTATTTGACGATCCTCGAAAAGCTAAATTATTGGTTGCCAGGTATACAGTTACTGCCATAACTCTTTCCAACACTTCTCGCCTGGGTGAGGATGCCACCAGACTGCCAAAGATGAGGTAAGTCAGCTGGGCCCCCTCCCGGGTTTCATGCTGTGGGGCATGCCAAATCAGCATGCCCCAAGGGTGGTTGGGGGGGGGGCAGGTGTGGGGGTCCCCATCCAAAAAAAAAGGCTAGCCCAACCCATCCCATCCCTCAGACCCCCTCACCTGTTCAGTGTGTCAGTGCCCTCTGCCCTCTGAGTCTGAGCGCGCTCAGACTGCTAAATGGGGCTGCTGGGAAGGGAAGGACTAATCCATAGGCAGGGGGTGGGCATTTTTGCTATACTGCTACCACTGTCAGACTAGACTGCAGCCTGTCCTGTCCAGCATTGAAATTGGCAACAGCCAGGCAGCCTAGTCTGACAGTGATAGTGTGTGTGCTTAGCTCTTTGATCACTGTCTCAGGGAGCGCCCGTGCTCAGCCGAGAGCGCGGCGCCCCTGCTATCAGTGTGGGAGTGGCCGAGCTGCCTCATCCTGGCTGTTCATTCTCGCTGTTCATCCAGCGCGGAGCGGAGGTGAGTCATACCTCCCAACTTTTGAAGATGGGAAAGAGGGACAAAGTTTGCGGCGCGCTTTGCGCGCCGCGGCAAATTTTAGGCCACGCCTCTGACCACACCCATTCATAATTAGTCACACCCATATCCACATCCCAACCACACCCATTTAGCACTGCCGATCACACTGTTTCATATACAATAATTATAAACAAAAAAATATGGCCACACAGTGCCCCATACTGTATAATGGCCACACATGATGCTCCATACTGTATAATGAACACACATGACGCTCCATACTGTATAATGGCCACACATGATGCTCCATACTGTATAATGAACACACATGATGCTCCATACTGTATGACCGCACATGATGCTCCATACTGTATAATGACCGCACATGATGCTCCATACTGTATAATGACCCCACATGATGCTCCATACTGTATAATGGCCGCACATGATGCTCCATACTGTATAATGAACACACATGATGCTCCATACTGTATGACCGCAAATGATGCTCCATACTGTATAATGACCGCACATGATGCTCCAGACTGTATAATGACCGCACATGATGCTCCATACTGTATAATGACCCCACATGATGCTCCATACTGTATAATGACCGCACATGATGCTCCATACTGTATAATGACCGCACATGATGCTCCATACTGTATGACCGCAAATGATGCTCCATACTGTATAATGACCGCACATGATGCTCCAGACTGTATAATGACCGCACATGATGCTCCAGACTGTATAATGACCGCACATGATGCTCCAGACTGTATAATGACCGCACATGATGCTCCAGACTGTATAATGACCGCACATGATGCTCCAGACTGTATAATGACCGCACATGATGCTCCAGACTGTATAATGACCGCACATGATGCTCCATACTGTATAATGGCCGCACATGATGCTCCATACTGTATAATGGCCACACATGATGCTCCATACTGTATAATGGCCGCACATGATGCTCCATACTGTATAATGGCCACACATGATGCTCCATACTGTATAATGACCGCACATGATGCTCCATACTGTATAATGACCGCACATGATGCTCCATACTGTACAATGACCGCACATGATGCTCCATATTGTATAATGACCGCACATGATGCTCCATACTGTATAATGACCGCACATGATGCTCCATACTGTATAATGGCCACACATAATGCTCCATACTGTATAATGACCGCACATGATGCTCCATACTGTATAATGACCGCACATGATGCTCCATATTGTATAATGACCACACATGATGCTCCATACTGTATAATGACATACAGGCACGCAGCTCACACACAGGCACGCAGCTCACACGCACGCAGCTCACAAACACATGCAGCTTTGACACAAATGCATCACACACGCAGCCATCACACACACACGCAGCCATCACACACACACACACGCAGCCATCACACACACACACACGCAGCCATCACACACACACACGCAGCCATCACACACACACACACACGCAGCCATCACACACACATGCAGCCATCACACACACACGCAGACATCACACACGCAGCCATCACACACACACACACACACACGCAGCCATCACACACACACGCAGCCATCACACACACGCAGCCATCACACACACACAGCCATCACACACACACAGCCATCACACACACACAGCCATCACACACACACAGCCATCACACACACACAGCCATCACACACACGCAGCCATCACACACACACAGCCATCACACACACACGCAGCCATCACACACACGCAGCCATCACACACACGCAGCCATCACACACACGCAGCCATCACACACACGCAGCCATCACACACACACACGCAGCCATCACACACACACGCAGCCATCACACACACAGCCATCACACACACACACGCAGCCATCACACACACACACACACGCGCAGCCATCACACATGCAGCCATCACACACACACGCAGCCATCACACACACACACGCAGCCATCACACACACACACGCAGCCATCACACACACACGCAGCCATCACACACACACACGCAGCCATCACACACACACACACGCAGCCATCACACACACACACACGCAGCCATCACACACACACAGCCATCACACACACACACGCAGCCATCACACACACGCAGCCATCACACACACACACACGCAGCCATCACACACACACAGCCATCACACACACACACCCAGCCATCACACACACACACACGCAGCCATCACACACATCAATTCACACACACACAATCTCCTCTGTGATGCAGGGGCGGCTGATGTCCATGTGCAGCTCTCTGCTGAAGTCTTCAGTCTCCTGCTCACAGCTCTGCACTATCCCGGCACCTCCCCCGTCTCTCCTTCTCTGCCGGGATAGCAGCTAAGAGCAGAAGCCGGAGCTCCGTGCACACACAGCCAGAGGTAGTGAATCGCTGACCTTTCTTCTTGATTGCTGCAGGCTCTCTCCTTCAGCGTGGCAGCGCCGCACAGGGGGCGGGAGGGGGGGGGGGTGTTGCGCGGGCGGTCAGGAGGCAGCTTTTATATAAAAAAAAAAAAAAACAGGCTCTCTCTACGTCCCGGAAGTGGGCGGGGCTTCACCGGCGGCCGCAAATTCGGGATTTTAAATGCCCGAAGCGGGACAGCGGGACCCCGGTGCCAAAGCGGGACTGTCCCGCTGAAATCGGGACGGTTGGGAGGTATGGGTGAGTGGCGGCGCCGAGGTGGCCGCAACCATTATGTGCGGTGCGGGGGGGGGGGCGCGGCGACGCGAGGCGATGATCTGACCGCTCAGCTGTCAGATTTGCAGCTGAGTTCGGGCAGGGCGCGCCCGCGCTCAGCACTGAGCGCGGCATCCGCGCCCCTGACAGCCCTTAAACAGCAGCAGCAGCGGGCAGGGGACCACCGGGGCCCGAGGCCTCTCCTGCGCCCCCCGGCCCCACGGCGCCCCGTGTGGCCGCCCTGCCCGCCCTGTTGAAGAAACGGCCCTGTGCGGTTGGTACCCAGGGTGGAGGAGAGGAGACTCTCCTCCACAGACTGGGCACCGTATAATTGGTAAAAAAAAAGAATACAAATAAAAAATAGTCATATACTCACCTTCGATGGCCCCCGGAGTCTTCCCGCCTTTCAGCGGTGCATGCTGCCGCTTCCGTTCCTATAGATGGTGTGGTGAAGGACCTGCGATGACGTCGTGGTCACATGACCGCGATGACGTCGCGGTCACGTGACCGCGACGTCATCGAAGGTCCTGCACCACACCATCTATAGGAACGGACACCGCTGAGGTGATCGGCTGTCTGCAGAGGGTGAGTATAACCATTTTTTTAATTTTTTTATTATTTTTAACATGATATCTTTTTTACTATTGATGCTGCATAAGCTGCATCTATAGTAAAAAGTTGGTCACACTTGTCAAACACTATGTTTGACAAGTGTGACCAACCTGTCAGTCAGTTTTCCAAGCGATGCTACAGATCGCTTGGAAAACTTTAACATTCTGCAAGCTAATTTCGCTTGCAAAATGCTAAAAAAAAAACGCGACAAAACCGGGAAAAAAACGCAGAAAAAAAAAATGCGGATTTCTTGCAGAAAATTTCCGGTTTTCTTCAGGAAATTTCTGCAAGAAATCCTGACGTGTGTGCAGCGCCCCAGAGTCCTGGTCGTTGCAGTACTGTGGCTCCGCCGCTAAGGGGGGCTATGGTATGTCTGATGGCACTGAAGGAGTTCATCTGACCAGGTATCACATACACCAATATATTTCACAGTCGGGCCTCCAGGGGGAGCTAAGGGTGCTATTCATTAGGCCACTCTTCACCGTGTGGGTAAACTGGGGGTCAGGCAGGAAGTTAGTTCAGAAAGCTGACTGGGTTGGAACCAGGCAACACCTTGTGGCAGAGGGTGTTGTGGGGAAGATTCGGTAGGGTCCCTGTCAGGTTTGGGACCCTGACAGAGGCCTGGCAACAAGAAAGAACGTCACGGGACCGTGCCTGCTCAGCATAGCGGCGGTGCCCTAAGAAAGGATCAGAAGCGAGATATATTGTGCTGAGTGAGAAACGAGATCAAAGCAAGAAGGAGATTACCAGTAGGAGTCGTGCTGTAAGATCGAGGCAACATCCTACTGAGGCGCACAACCGGCGGCCGGAACGCCGAGGAAGTATTCATATATCTAGCTCCAGGCAATACTTCAAACCAACGGCAGGACAGTCAGTCACAGGTGGGCTGTCTCACCTAAATCACCTATGCAGACTTGGGGGGCAACCTGTGGAGAGGGGCGACTCTAGGGTCCCGGAAGAGCTCCGAGCCTACCCGTCATACGGGTGCGTCCCAACCATAACACCGGGAGGGACGGAGGATTAGCAGAACATCATCTAATCGAGTTGTTGTGAGGGAACACAAGAAACAGACACAACAGTTGTGGGGACTATCCCGTAAGCACAGCAGGGGAGGACCACAACACATAGCGCAAGCAGGAAGGCACAGATTTCCACCTGCAAAGAGAACTCTGGAGGTGCCATCGGACCGGCCGGACTTGCGCAGCCTGGTGAACCGTATTCCGGACTGAGGACCCAGAGACCTTCATTAAAGAGGTAAAGAGACTGCAACCTGGTGTCCTCGTTATTTACTGCACCGCACCACCACCACCATCCATCATATCTATCACTGTACGCCCCTCAGCAGGGTCACGGACCGGGCCTAGCCACCGTGACAACCCCAGAGCAGAGACTCAGAAGCCCGGTACCGGGTACCCCTCGGCCCTGCGGCAGTGGGGGCGCTACATGTGCACATACCCTTACTGCTCCACCAACCCAACCACTCCATATACCAGACTTCTGGCTTTCCCTAATAACCTCCCTCTCCAACATCACTGAAGGAGAGCTTACTCATCTCCTTTCCAAATAACACCTCACCACCTGTGCACTTGACCCCATCCCTTCTCACCTGCTCCCCAACCTCACTAACATGCTCATTCAAGCCCTAACCCATCTTTTCAACCTATCGCTATCTTCTGTTACTTTCCCCTCTGCCTTCAAACATGCCACTATCACACCCATCCTCAAAAAAACTGACCTTGACCCAACTGCTATGCCCAGCTTTTGCCCCATATCACTGCTCCCGTTTGCTTCCAAACTCCTTGAGCAGCATGTCCATGGTCAACTTTCCTCCCACCTCTCATCTAAAGGTACCGTTACACTAAGCGACGCTCCAGCGATATAGACAACGATCCGACCTAAACTAGATCGCTGGAGCGTCGCTGTTAGGTCACTGTAGAGACGTCAAACACAGCAACTCCAGAACGATGCAGGAGCGATCCAGTGACGTAACGGCGACTCACTTATCGTTCACGCTCCATGTAAAAACATTGCTGACATCGTTGCTTTTGCTGTCAAACACGACGATACATGCCGATCTAGCGACCAAATAAAGTTCTGGACTTCTAGCTCCGACCAGCGATATAACAGTGGGATCCAGATCGCTGCTGCGTGTCAAACTCAACGAGATCGCTATCCAGGACGCTGCAACGTCACGGATCGTTGTCGTTCTCATTGGAAAGTTGTTTAGTGTGAAGGTACCTTAACTCTCTCCTTGACAACCTCCAATCTGGCTTCCGCCCCCACCACTCCACCGAAACTGCTCTGACCAAAATTACTAATGACTTACAGCCAAAGCTAACAGACAGTTCTCCATCCCCCTCCTTCTTGACCTGTCCTCTGCTTTCGACACCGTCGACCACTGCCTACTGATGCAGATTATTTCTTCCCTCGGCATCAAAGGCCTTGCCCTGTCCTGGATTGCCTCATACCTTTCCGACCGTACATTTAGTGTTTCCCACTCCCACACTACCTCCTCATCCCGCCTCTCTCTGTTGGTGTCCCTCAAGGCTCTGTCCTAGGGCCCCTACTTTTTTCCATCTATACCCTTGGCCTAGGACAACTCCCATCGGTTCCAGTACCACCTGTATGTGGACGACATTCAGATCTACCTCACTGGCCCAGATGTCACCTCTCTGCTGTCCAGAATCCTGGAGTGTCTGTCAGCCATATCCTCCTTCTTCTCCTCTCGCTTCCTAAAACTCAATGTAGACAAAACCGAACTCATCATCTTTTCCTCCATCTTGCGTATCTCCCCTACCCGCCTATCTATTATGGTAAACGGCATCACGCTCTCTCCAGCACCCAAAATCCGCTGCCTCAGAGTAACACTCGACTCTGCCATGTCCTTTAATCCGCACGTCCAAAGTTTTGCCACCTCCTGTCGCCTCAAACTCAAAAATATTTCCAGAATCCATCCCTTCCTCAGCCCTCAATCTACTAAAACTCTTGTGCATGCCCTCATCATCTCCCGCCTCGATTACTGCAACACCCTCCTCTGTGGCCTCCCCGCTAACTCTCTTGCACCACTCCAGTCTGTCCTCAACACTGCTGCCTGACTAATCCACCTCTCTCCTCGCTACTCCCCTGTTTCTCCCCTCTGCAAATCCCTCCACTGGCTCCCAATTCCCCAACGAATCCAGTTCAAACTACTAAGACTTATCTACAAAGCCATCCACAACCTGTCCCCTCTCTATATCTCTAAACTAATCTCCCAATATCTTCCCTCACGTAATCTTCGATCCTCCCAAGACCTCCTACTCTCCTCCACATGAATCCAAACAACCCTGAGGATAGGGAAAAAAGGGAACAGTGCCGTGCACGATCTAAGTGCAGTAGAAACTAGGTATAAATTGCACGCTTATATAATTACATTTTTATTACCTCAATAAAGCAGATATTTATATATAACATCTATGAGAATCTCTATACGGGAGCACCGGCTACATACTGAGATTTTCCTTGCTATCTACTTTCCTCCACACATTCGTTCACAACCGCCTCCAAGATTTCTCCCGAATATCCTCCATCCTCTGGAATTCCACGCCTCAACACGTCCGATTATCCATTACCCTCGGATCCTTCAGACGAAACCTGAAAACCCATCTCTTCAGGAAAGCTTGCAGCCTGCAATAACCATTCTGCCACCTCACCAACCACCCGAGCTGCTGCGTCACCACCACCAGAGCTGCCGCCTCACCACCACTGGAGCTGCTGCACCCTCGACCTTCTGTCTCTTCCCCATTATCCCGTAGAATGTAAGTCTGCAAGGACAGGGTCCACTCCCCTCTGTACCAGTCTGTCAATGTAAAATTTGTTTACTGTAAACGATATCTATAACTTTGTATGTAACCCCTTGTCATGTACAGCACCATGGAATTAATGGTGCTATACACTCACCGGCCACTTTATTAGGTACACCTGTCCAACTTCTTGTTAACACTTAATTTCTAATCAACCAATCACATGGCGGCAACTCAGTGCATTTAGGCATGTAGACATGGTCAAGACAATCTCCTGCAGTTCAAACCGAGCATCAGTATGGGGAAGAAAGGTGATTTGAGTGCCTTTGAACGTGGCATGGTTGTTGGTGCCAGAAGGGCTGGTCTGAGTATTTCAGAAACTGCTGATCTACTGGGATTTTCACGCACAACCATCTCTAGGGTTTACAGAGAATGGTCCGAAAAAGAAAAAAAATCCAGTGAGCGGCAGTTCTGTGGGCGGAAATGCCTTGTTGATGCCAGAGGTCAGAGGAGAATGGGCAGACTGGTTCGAGCTGATAGAAAGGCAACAGCGACTCAAATCGCCACCCGTTACAACCAAGGTAGGCCTAAGAGCATCTCTGAACGCACAGTGCGTCGAACTTTGAGGCAGATGGGCTACAGCAGCAGAAGACCACACCGGGTACCACTCCTTTCAGCTAAGAACAGGAAACTGAGGCTACAATTTGTACAAGCTCATCGAAATTGGACAGTAGAAGATTGGAAAAACGTTGCTTGGTCTGATGAGTCTCGATTTCTGCTGCGACATTCGGATGGTAGGGTCAGAATTTGGCGTAAACAACATGAAAGCATGGATCCATCCTGCCTTGTATGGAGCATCTTTGCGATGTGCAGCCGACAAATCTGCGGCAACTGTGTGATGCCATCATGTCAATATGGACCAAAATCTCTGAGGAATGCTTCCAGCACCTTGTTGAATCTATGCCACGAAGAATTGAGGCAGTTCTGAAGGCAAAAGGGGGTCCAACCCGTTACTAGCATGGTGTACCTAATAAAGTGGCCGGTGAGTGTATAAATAATAATAATAATAACTTGAAGCTTGTGGGCCTCAATGTAATATCTCCAGTGGGGCTCCCTACCATCGTAGATCTTTAGTAGAAATAGTCTTTTCACATGGAGTAAAGGGACCCTTGGGACCCCTTAGTCTCCAGGGCCTGGGTGCAATTGCAGCCCCTGCACCTTTAGTTACACCCTGCTCATTGGGTATGTGAACAATATATTATAATTGCAGCACATTTTGTACCCAGATTGTCAGATGAGAAATCCACAGCAGGACATGTGCGGATCATGTGGATGAGATCTACACAAATGTCACCCGCATGCTGAGAAGACTAGATTATGTGCAGATTTTTACTGCCAAGTTCAATAGGGAAATCTCCATAAAAAAATATTTTTCCCAATTAATGGTTTTCTGCAGGCTCAAATGTATGCGCACATCTGCATAATTTTGCACATACTCATACAGATTTTGTAGAATTGCTGTGTAAGAGGGTGGTGCTTGTTGTGATTCGGTTCGTGGGCTCCCCCGGTGGTCTCTTGTGGTACTGGTGTCCTGCAAGCTTTGCCTTCTCAGTTCACCTGTTCCTATCAGGATGTGGGAGTATCCTATTTAACCTTGCTCCTCAGTCATTCTAATGCTGGCCATCAATGTATCCAGAGTGATTCTGTTGCATGTTCCTGCTCCCAGTTTTCTGCTCAGCTAAGTTGGACACTTTAGTCCTTAAGTCTATTTTTGTATGTTTTGTCCAGTTTGCACTTATGTGAATCTCTGCAGCTGGAAGCTCTTGTTGGGCTGAAATTACCACTCCGGTGTCATGAGTTGTCACATGAGTTAAGGTAATTTCAGGATGGTGTTTTGAAGGGTTTTGCAGCTGACCGTGAAGTCCTCTGTTGTATCTTTCTGCTATTTAGTTAGCGGGCCTCTCTGTGCTAAATCTGCTTTCATACTACGTGTGTCTTTTCATCTGCTCTCACCGTTATTATATGTGGGGGGCTGCTATCTCCTGTGGGGACATTCTCTGGAGGCAAGCCAGGACTGTGTTTTCTTCTACCAGGGGTAGTTAGTTCTCCGGCTGGCGCGCGGCATCTAGAGACAACGCAGGAATGCCCCCTGGCTACTTCTAGTGTGGTGTGTAGGTTTAGCATCGCGGTCAGCTCTAGTTTCCATCACCCGAGAGCTTGTCCGTTTATTCTATGCTTCTGATGTTTCCTTGCCATTGGAAACCATAACAGTATGGCCAGCCCCAAATGTTTAATCTATAGGCTGAAGCAGGAGAGAAAAGGAACTGTGTGAAACCTTTTTTTTTTTTTTTTCCTTCCTCTGAAGTTGCACTCCAGCTCTAATTGTAGTCTCCTGTTTTCCTCTCCTCTTAACCCCTGAATGGCTCAGACTTTATCTGTTGAAATATGGATCCCCAGAGTCTGGCTACCAATTTGAATAATCTTGCCTCTAAAGTTCAGAATATACAAGATTTTTTGTTACATGCTCCTCGGTCTGAACCTAAAATTCCTATACCGGAGTTTTTTTCTGGAGATCGATCTTGTTTTCTAAATTTTAAATACAATTGTAAATTGTTTCTTTCGCTGAGATCTCATTCTGCTGGAGATCCTGCCCAGCAAGTAAAAATTGTTATTTCTTTACTGTGGGGTGACCCCCAAAATTGGGCATTTTCATTGGCACCAGGGGATCCTGCGTTGCTCAATGTGGATGCGTTTTTTCTGGCTTTGGGGTTGCTTTATGAGGAACCAAATTTGGAGATTCAGGCTGAGAAAGCCCTAATAGCCCTCTCTCAGGGGCAAGATGAAGCCGAAATATATTGCCAAAAATTTCGAAAATGGTCTGTGCTTACTCAGTGGAATGAGTGCGCTCTGGCGGCAATTTTCAGAGAAGGTCTCTCTGATGCTGTAAAAGACGTCATGGTGGGGTTTCCTGCGCCTACTGGTCTGAATTAGTCCATGACAATGGCAATTCAGATTGATCGGCGTTTACGGGAACGCAAACCTGTGCACCAGTTGGCGGTGTCTTCTGAAGAGGCACCACAGAGTATGCAATGTGATAACTTTCTGTCCAGAAGCGAACGACAGATTTATAGGCGCAAAAATCATTTGTGCTTCTATTGTGGAAATTCTACTCATGTTATATCAGCATGCTCTAAACGAACAAAGAAAGTTGATAAATCCTCTGCTATTGGCACTTTGCAGTCCAAGTTTATTTTGTCTGTAACTCTAATTTGTTCGTTATCTTCTATTGTTGCGGATGCGTATGTGGATTCTGGCGCCGCTTTGAGTCTTATGGATTGGTCCTTTGCCAGGCGCTGTGGGTTTGATCTAGAGCCTCTGGAAGTTCCTATACCTTTAAAGGGTATTGATTCTACACCATTGGCTAGTAATAAACCACAATACTGGACACAAGTGACTATGCGTATGACTCCAGACCATCAAGAGGTGATTCGCTTCCTTGTACTGTATAATCTACATGATGTGTTGGTGCTGGGATTGCCATGGTTGCAAACTCATAACCCAGTCCTTGACTGGAAAACAATGTCTGTACTAAGCTGGGGATGTCAGGGAAATCATGGGGACACATCTTTGGTCTCCATTGCTTCATCTATTCCCTCTGAAATTCCTGAGTTTTTGTCTGATTATCGTGAGGTTTTTGAGGAATCTACTCTTAATTCTCTTCCTCCTCACAGAGATTGCGATTGCGCCATAGATTTGATCCCTGGCAGTAAATTTCCTAAGGGTCGTCTATTCAATCTGTCTGTACCTGAACATGCTGCCATGCGAGAGTATATTAGGGAGTCCTTGGAAAAGGGACATATTCGTCCTTCTTCGTCTCCTCTTGGAGCGGGGGTTCTTTTTCGTAGCTAAAAGCGATGGTTCTTTGAGACCTTGTATTGATTATAGACTCTTGAATAAGATCACAGTCAAGTATCAGTATCCTTTGCCATTGCTGACAGATTTATTTGCTCGCATTGAGGGGGCGAAGTGGTTCTCTAAGATTGATCTTCGCGGTGCGTATAATTTGGTGCGAATTAAGCAGGGGGATGAGTGGAAGACCGCATTTAATACGCCCGAGGGCCATTTTGAGTATTTGGTGATGCCTTTTGGTCTGTCAAATGCCCCTTCGGTCTTTCAGTCTTTTATGCACAATATTTTCCGTGAATATCTGGATAATTTTATGATTGTGTATTTGGACGATATCTTGATTTTTTCGGATGACTGGGAATCTCATGTTCAACAAGTTAGGAGGGTTTTCAGGTTTTGCGGACCAATTCTCTGTTTGTTAAAGGTTCAAAGTGTGTTTTTGGGGTTCAGAAGATTTCTTTTTTGGGGTACATTTTTTCCCCCTCTTCTATTGAGATGGATCCTGTGAAGGTTCGGGCTATTTGTGACTGGACGCAACCGACTTCTCTTAAGGGCCTTCAGAAATTTTTGGGCTTTGCTAACTTTTATCGTCGATTCATAACTGGTTTTTCTAGCGTTGTCAGGCCTTTGACTGATTTGACTAAAAAGGGTGCTGATGTTGCAGATTGGTCTCCTGCTGCTGTGGAGGCCTTTCGGGAGCTTAAGCGCCGTTTTTCTTCTGCTCCGGTGTTGTGCCAGCCTGATGTTTCTCTTCCTTTTCAGGTGGAAGTTGATGCTTCCGAGATCGGAGCGGGGGCGGTTTTGTCGCAGAAAAGTTCAGATTGTTCAGTGATGAGACCTTGTGCGTTCTTTTCTCGAAAATTTTCGCCTGCCGAGCGAAATTATGACGTCGGTAATCGGGAGCTTTTGGCGATGAAGTGGGCATTCGAGGAGTGGCGTCATTGGCTTGAGGGTGCTAAACATCAGGTGGTGGTCTTGACTGATCACAAAAATTTGATTTATCTTGAGTCGGCCAGACGTCTGAATCCTAGACAGGCGCGCTGGTCGTTGTTTTTCTCCTGGTTTAATTTTGTGGTTTCATATCTGCCAGGTACTAAGAATGTGAAGGCGGATGCCCTTTCTAGGAGTTTTGAACCTGATTCCCCTGGTGATTCTAAACCTACGGGTATACTTAAGGATGGGGTGATATTGTCTGCTGTCTTCCCAGACCTGCGACGTGCTTTACAAGAGTTTCAGGCGGATCGGCCTGATCGTTGTCCGCCTGGTAGATTGTTTGTGCCGGATGAATGGACCAATAGAGTCATCTCGGAGGTTCATTCTTCTGCGTTGGCAGGTCATCCGGGAATTTTTGGTACCAGAGATTTGGTGGCTAGGTCCTTCTGGTGGCCTTCCCTGTCTCGGGACGTGCGTACTTTTGTGCAGTCTTGCGATGTTTGTGCTCGGGCCAAGCCTTGTTGTTCTCGGGCTAGTGGGTTGTTGTTGCCCTTGCCTGTTCCTAAGAGGCCTTGGACACACATCCCTATGGATTTTATTTCTGATCTCCCTGTTTCTCAGAAGATGTCCGTCATTTGGGTGGTGTGTGACCGCTTTTCTAAGATGGTTCATTTGGTGCCCTTGCCCAAGCTGCCTTCCTCATCTGAGTTGGTGCCCCTGTTTTTTCAGAATGTGGTCCGGCTGCATGGTATTCCGGAGAATATCGTTTCCGACAGGGGATCCCAGTTTGTGTCCAGATTTTGGCGGGCGTTTTGTGCCAGGATGGGCATTGATTTGTCTTTTTCGTCTGCATTTCATCCCCAGACAAATGGCCAGACGGAACGTACTAATCAGACCTTGGAGACTTATTTGAGGTGTTTCGTGTCTGCTGATCAGGATGACTGGGTCTCCTTTTTGCCGTTGGCTGAGTTTGCCCTTAATAATCGGGCCAGTTCTGCCACTTTGGTCTCCCCTTTCTTTTGCAATTCAGGGTTCCATCCTCGTTTTTCATCTGGTCAGGTGGAGTCTTCGGATTGTCCTGGAGTGGATACCATGGTGGATAGGTTGCATCGTATTTGGGGGCAGGTGGTGGACAATTTGGAGTTGTCCCAGGAGAGGACTCAACGTTTTGCTAATCGCCATCGTCGTGTTGGTCCTCGTCTTCGTGTTGGGGACTTGGTGTGGTTGTCCTCCCGTTTTGTCCCTATGAGGGTCTCTTCTCCTAAGTTTAAGCCTCGGTTCATCGGTCCTTATAAGATTTTGGAAATTCTTAACCCTGTGTCTTTTCGTTTGGACCTCCCAGCATCCTTTGCTATCCATAATGTCTTCCATCGGTCATTATTGCGGAGGTATGAGGTACCACTTGTGCCTTCTGTTGAGCCTCCTGCTCCTGTGCTGGTTGAGGGTGAATTGGAGTACGTGGTGGAGAAAATCTTGGACTCCCGTGTTTCCAGACGGAGACTTCAATATCTGGTGAAATGGAAGGGCTACGGTCAAGAGGATAATTCTTGGGTTACAGCTTCTGATGTTCATGCTTCTGATTTGGTCCGTGCCTTTCATAGGGCTCATCCAGATCACCCTGGTGGTTCTTGTGAGGGTTCGGTGCCCCCTCCTTAAGGGGGGGGGTACTGTTGTGATTCAGTTCGTGGGCTCCCCCGGTGGTCTCTTGTGGTACTGGTGTCCTGCAAGCTTTGCCTTCTCAGTTCACCTGTTCCTATCAGGATGTGGGAGTATCCTATTTAACCTTGCTCCTCAGTCATTCTAATGCTGGCCATCAATGTATCCAGAGTGATTCTGTTGCATGTTCCTGCTCCCAGTTTTCTGCTCAGCTAAGTTGGACACTTTAGTCCTTAAGTCTATTTTTGTATGTTTTGTCCAGTTTGCACTTATGTGAATCTCTGCAGCTGGAAGCTCTTGTTGGGCTGAAATTACCACTCCGGTGTCATGAGTTGTCACATGAGTTAAGGTAATTTCAGGATGGTGTTTTGAAGGGTTTTGCAGCTGACCGTGAAGTCCTCTGTTGTATCTTTCTGCTATTTAGTTAGCGGGCCTCTCTGTGCTAAATCTGCTTTCATACTACGTGTGTCTTTTCATCTGCTCTCACCGTTATTATATGTGGGGGGCTGCTATCTCCTGTGGGGACATTCTCTGGAGGCAAGCCAGGACTGTGTTTTCTTCTACCAGGGGTAGTTAGTTCTCCGGCTGGCGCGCGGCATCTAGAGACAACGCAGGAATGCCCCCTGGCTACTTCTAGTGTGGTGTGTAGGTTTAGCATCGCGGTCAGCTCTAGTTTCCATCACCCGAGAGCTTGTCCGTTTATTCTATGCTTCTGATGTTTCCTTGCCATTGGAAACCTGTCATGATCTCTGCAGGCAGAGATCATAGCAAGCCTATAGAGGGACAAGCTCTCGGAAGATGGAACTATACTGACCATGAACTAAGCCTGCCGCGCAACTAGAAATAGCCAGGTAGCATTTCCTATTTATCGCTAGATGCCCAGCTCTGGCCTAAGACCTAAATAGCTAGCAGAGGGAAATATAAGACCTGGCTCACCTCTAGAGAAATATTCCAAAGAAGACAGTAGCCCCCCACATATAATGACGGTGAGTTCAGATGAAACAACAAACGCAGCAGGAAAATAGTCTTAGCAAATTTGAGGTCCGCTTACTAGATAGCAGAAGACAGATAGTATACTTTCATGGTCAGCAGAAAAACACTAACAAAACACCATCCAGAGATTACCTTAAACTCTGGCATTAACTCATAACGCCAGAGTAGCAATCCCTGATCAACGAGAGCTTTCCAGACACAGTAACAAAACTTCAGCTGTGAACTGGAACAAATAGGCAAAACAAAACATGGACAAAAGTCCAACTTATCTAGTAGTTGTCTAGAAGCAGGAACAAGCACTGAGAGGCATCAGATAACATTGTTGACCGGCAAGAAACCACCAGAGAAATGAGCTTAAATAGCGACACCCACTACTGATGGAACCAGGTGAAACAGGAAAGAGGATGACAAGTCCAATTCCACAAGCGGCCACCGGGGGAGCCCAGAATCCAAATTCACAACAGTACCCCCCCCTCAAGGAGGGGGCACCGAACCCTCACCAGATCCACCAGGGCGACCAGGATGAGCCCTATGGAAGGCACGAACAAGATCAGAAGCATGAACATCAGATGCATTGACCCAAGAATTATCCTCCTGGCCGTAACCCTTCCAGTTGACCAGATACTGGAGTTTCCGTCTGGAAACACGAGAGTCCAAAATTTTCTCCACAACGTACTCCAACTCACCCTCAACCAACACCGGAGCAGGAGGCTCAACTGAAGGTACAACAGGTACCTCATACCTGCGCAATAACGACCGATGAAAAACGTTATGAATGGAAAAGGACGCAGGGAGGTCCAAACGGAAAGAAACAGGATTAAGAATCTCCAATATTCTATAAGGGCCGATGAACCGAGGTTTAAACTTAGGAGAAGAGACCCTCATAGGGACAAAACGAGAAGACAACCACACTAAATCTCCAACACAAAGCCGAGAACCAACACGACGATGACGGTTGGCAAAACGCTGAGTCTTCTCCTGGGACAACTTCAAATTGTCCATAACCTGCCCCCAGATGTGATGCAATCTCTCCACCACCGCATCCACTCCAGGACAATCCGAGGATTCCACCTGACCGGAGGAAAATCGAGGGTGAAACCCCGAATTACAAAAAAACGGGGACACCAAGGTGGAAGAACTGGCCCGATTATTGAGGGCGAACTCTGCCAATGGCAAAAAAGCAACCCAATCATCCTGGTCAGCAGAGACAAAACACCTCAGATATGTCTCAAGGGTCTGATTAGTCCGCTCGGTCTGGCCATTAGTCTGAGGGTGAAAAGCAGATGAAAAAGACAAATCTATGCCCATCCTAGCACAGAATGCCCGCCAAAATCTAGACACAAATTGGGTACCTCTGTCAGAAACAATATTCTCAGGAATACCGTGCAATCGGACAACATTCTGAAAAAACAGAGGAACCAACTCAGAAGAAGAAGGCAACTTGGGCAGAGGAACCAAATGGACCATTTTAGAGAAACGGTCACAGACCACCCAGATGACAGACATCTTCTGGGAAACAGGCAGATCTGAAATAAAATCCATCGAGATGTGTGTCCAAGGCCTCTTAGGAATAGGCAAGGGCAACAGCAGTCCGCTAGCCCGAGAACTACAAGACTTGGCCCGAGCACAAACGTCACATGACTGCACAAAGACTCGCACATCTCGTGACAGGGAAGGCCACCAGAAGGATCTTGCCACCAAGTCCCTGGTACCAAAAATTCCGGGATGACCTGCCAATGCAGAAGAATGTACCTCAGAGATGACTCTGCTGGTCCAATCATCCGGAACAAACAGTCTATCAGGCGGACAACGATCCGGTCTATCCGCCTGAAACTCTTGCAAGGACCGCCGCAGATCAGGAGAAACGGCCGACAAAATTACTCCCTCCCTAAGGATACCTGTGGGTTCAGAATTACCAGGAGAGTCCGGGTCAAAACTCCTAGAAAGGGCATCTGCCTTAACATTCTTAGAACCCGGTAGGTATGACACCACAAAATTAAAGCGAGAAAAAAATAAAGACCAGCGCGCCTGTCTAGGATTCAGGCGTCTGGCAGTCTCAAGATAAATCAAATTTTTGTGGTCAGTCAATACCACCACCTGATGCCTAGCCCCCTCGAGCCAATGGCGCCACTCCTCAAACGCCCACTTCATGGCCAAAAGCTCCCGATTCCCAACATCATAATTCCGCTCTGCGGGCGAAAATTTGCGAGAAAAGAAGGCACAAGGCCTAATGACGGAGCAGTCGGAACCTTTCTGCGACAACACTGCCCCAGCTCCGATCTCCGAAGCGTCAACCTCAACCTGAAAAGGCAGATTCACATCAGGCTGACGCAACACAGGGGCAGAGGCAAAACGGCGCTTAAGCTCCTGAAAGGCCTCTACAGCATGAGGGGACCAATTAGCAACATCAGCGCCTTGTCTGGTCAAATCAGTCAGTGGTTTAACGACATCCGAAAAACCAGCAATAAAACGGCGGTAAAAGTTGGCAAAGCCCAAAAATCTCTGAAGACCCTTAAGAGAGGAGGGCTGAGTCCAGTCACAAATAGCTTGCACCTTGACGGGATCCATCTCAATGGAAGAGGGAGAAAAAATATACCCCAAAAAGGAAATTTTCTGGACCCCAAAAACGCACTTAGACCCCTTCACACATAAAGAATTAGACCGCAGAACCTGAAAAACTCTCCTGACCTGCTGGACATGAGAGTCCCAGTCATCAGAAAAAATCAGAATATCATCCAGATATATTATCATAAATTTATCCAGAAAATCGCGGAAAATATCATGCATAAAAGACTGGAAAACTGAAGGGGCATTAGAAAGACCAAAAGGCATGACCAAATACTCAAAGTGGCCCTCGGGCGTATTAAATGCGGTCTTCCACTCATCCCCCTGCCTGATCCGCACCAAATTATACGCCCCACGAAGATCAATTTTAGAGAACCACTTAGCACCCTCTATACGAGCAAACAAATCAGTAAGCAATGGCAATGGGTATTGATACTTAACAGTGATCTTATTCAGAAGCCGATAATCAATACATGGTCTCAAAGAGCCGTCTTTTTTTGAGACAAAGAAAAACCCAGCTCCCAAGGGAGAAGAAGATGGACGAATATGTCCCTTTTCCAAAGACTCCTTTATATATTCCCGCATAGCAGCATGTTCCGGCACAGACAAATTAAACAAACGACCCTTTGGATATTTACAACCCGGTATCAAATCTATGGCACAATCGCACTCACGGTGCGGAGGTAACGACCCAAGCTTGGGTTCGTCAAAGACGTCTTGATAATCAGAGAGGAACTCAGGGACTTCAGAGGGAATGGACGACGAAATAGAAACCAAAGGTACGTCCCCATGAATACCCTTACATCCCCAGCTCAACACAGACATTGCTCTCCAGTCCAAGACTGGGTTGTGAGACTGCAACCATGGCAATCCCAGTACCAAATCGTCATGTAAATTATACAGCACCAGGAAACGAATAATCTCCTGGTGATCCGGATTGATACGCATGGTTACTTGTGTCCAGTATTGTGGTTTATTATTAGCCAATGGGGTGGAGTCAATCCCCTTCAGAGGAATAAGAGTCTCCAAAGGCTCTAAATCAAAACCACAACGATTGGCAAAGGACCAATCCATAAGACTCAGAGCGGCGCCAGAGTCAACATAGGCGTCCGTGGCAATGGATGACAAAGAACAAATCAGGGTTACAGACAAAATAAACTTAGACTGAATGGTGCCAATGGAAACAGACTTATCAAGCTTCTTTGTACGCCTAGAGCATGCTGATATAACATGAGTAGAATCCCCACAATAGAAACACAATCCATTCTTCCGTCTAAAATTCTGTCGCTCGCTCCTGGACAGAATTCTATCACACTGCATACTTTCTGGCGTCTTTTCCATAGACACCGCCAGATGGTGCACCGGTTTGCGCTCCCGCAGACGCCTATCAATCTGAATAGCCATTGTCATGGACTCATTCAGACCTGCAGGCAAAGGGAACCCCACCATAACATCCTTAACGGCATCAGAGAGACCTTCTCTGAAAGTTGCCGCCAAGGCGCACTCATTCCACTGAGTAAGCACAGACCATTTACGGAATTTTTGGCAGAAAACTTCAGCTTCGTCTTGCCCCTGAGATAGTGCCATCAAAGTTTTTTCTGCCTGAAGTTCCAAATGAGGTTCCTCATAAAGCAAGCCCAAGGCCAGAAAAAACGCATCCACATCGCGTAACGCAGGATCCCCTGCTGGCAATGAGAAGGCCCAATCTTGAGGGTCACCCCTGAGCAAGGAAATCACAATCCTAACCTGCTGAGCAGGGTCTCCAGCTGAACGAGACTTCAGGGACAAATAAAGCTTACAATTATTTCGGAAATTCTGGAAGCTAGCTCTATTCCCTGTGAAGAACTCCGGCAAAGGAATTCTCGGCTCAGATACCGGAGCATGTACCACAAAATCTTGTAAATTTTGTACTTTCGTGATGAGATTATTCAAACCCGCAGTTACACTCTGGAGATCCATTATTGTCAGGTGCACACAGAGCATACAGAGATTAGGAGGAGAGAGAGAAAAAAGACTGCAGCAAGGCAGACTGGAGGAAAAAAAAAAAAAAAAAAAAAAAAATTCCAGCAGACTTCTTATAACTCTCCTTTCTCAACCTGGGTCTTTAACACTTTATTGGCCGGTCAAACTGTCATGATCTCTGCAGGCAGAGATCATAGCAAGCCTATAGAGGGACAAGCTCTCGGAAGATGGAACTATACTGACCATGAACTAAGCCTGCCGCGCAACTAGAAATAGCCAGGTAGCATTTCCTATTTATCGCTAGATGCCCAGCTCTGGCCTAAGACCTAAATAGCTAGCAGAGGGAAATATAAGACCTGGCTCACCTCTAGAGAAATATTCCAAAGAAGACAGTAGCCCCCCACATATAATGACGGTGAGTTCAGATGAAACAACAAACGCAGCAGGAAAATAGTCTTAGCAAATTTGAGGTCCGCTTACTAGATAGCAGAAGACAGATAGTATACTTTCATGGTCAGCAGAAAAACACTAACAAAACACCATCCAGAGATTACCTTAAACTCTGGCATTAACTCATAACGCCAGAGTAGCAATCCCTGATCAACGAGAGCTTTCCAGACACAGTAACAAAACTTCAGCTGTGAACTGGAACAAATAGGCAAAACAAAACATGGACAAAAGTCCAACTTATCTAGTAGTTGTCTAGAAGCAGGAACAAGCACTGAGAGGCATCAGATAACATTGTTGACCGGCAAGAAACCACCAGAGAAATGAGCTTAAATAGCGACACCCACTACTGATGGAACCAGGTGAAACAGGAAAGAGGATGACAAGTCCAATTCCACAAGCGGCCACCGGGGGAGCCCAGAATCCAAATTCACAACAGAAACCATAACAGGTGCTGTCACTTTAAGAGGCTGCACCCCCTTGTCTGGCGTGATGGAGTGTTCTGCTTCTCCCCTGCAATAATCGTTGTAATGAACTGGTCAGTGCAGGTGTGGAGCTGGAGCAGGGTGTGTGAGCTGAGGCTGGTGCAGAGAGGACTTTTTGTGCTGATAGCTGAAAGAGAGAACTGTGTCCTGATATAGCTGCAAGAGAGCCACGAAGATACAGAGAAAGGGATTTACAGTTTCCCTAGGATCCAGAAGCAAGGAGAAGACCACGCTTCACAGAGCTGACAGAAAGCCATGCGCACCACCATATTAGACTGCTGGGGGCCCCCCTGGGACTGGAGCTGATTCTCCAACATCACCGTGAGTCTGTTCCTGTTTGGTGCACCTATTAGGGCCTAGTGTAGGCTTCAATAGTCAGTACACGGGAGCCGTGTGGCCTGCTTAGAAAAGGCCAGAGAAGTTATACGTAGAGTAGCATCATCACTCGTTTATTGTTTACATTTGCTTGTTAGACATATTTTGAGTCTGCAATAGTTGTAGCACCTTGCTGTTTTACGGAAAAGTTAAAGTTCATAACTCTTGTAAACCCGTTTGCATCTTCCTCATTCCCTTCATTCCTTGCCTTCCAATAAATCTACCCTTTGTTGTTTGCACCTCATCTTGTGTACAGTAGTCTTCCTGCACCGTGGTGGTCCCCCAGCCATCGCTTCAGCTGCAGACATTTTCTAGAAATAAACATCGGAGGAGCTGAGAGCAGAGTTGGCTTAGGAATATGCTCACCGGCTCGTTATGGGGACTATGGGAACATTTATAAATGATGGTTTATCAGGAGAGTCCTGAATAAGAATGTAGATGTTCAGCGACACTTAAAGCCAAAAAATGCCCCGCTCTTCACGAATGTCAAGTGGAAGCACTTAAAGAGCGACACAAGCAGCTAAACTTCATGTTCCATTCCCAGAAATGTCAAGCACAACGGCGCCACACTACAGCTGGAGGCTGCGGGGTAGGACTGGAGCCCCTAAACAGCGAGCGCACAACACAGTTATATCAAAATCGGGGATGTCATGTGCTTTGCTCCTTAAAGGGGTTACCCAGGACTGGGTTAGGTCATCAATATTAGATCAGTTGGGGGTCTGACAGCAGACACCCACACCATTCAACTCCTGCAGTGGCTAGATGCAGTGTACGGAGCCAGAACACCACAGCTCCCCACACTATGCAGTGGCCAGTCTTGGTACTGCAGCTCAGCTCCTGGACTAGATTCTACAGTAAATGGATATGACAGTGCAGAAGGGTGAGCAGCACTGCAGCCTAAAACTGAGAGATGCCACAGGTAGCATACAGCTGCAACCATAGGCAAAAAAGTTACAAGGCCAATCCATATAAGAAATCTCGCATTGATCTGCCGTGTAGGAGCATGATCTGGAATGACTCCATCTGTCATGTAATGCTGCTTGGGCAGCCATATGAAGAAGCATTGATGCAGCAATTATTACTAATTCCTGGCTGTGCCGGGTTATAAATCTCTCCTTTGTGAGAATATGGCATGATCAGCAGGCGGCATCCATCCTGGTTATGTGCACACCTGACAAATGCGGGAAGAGATCAGCGCCAAGGAAATAGCCGAGACGAAAGTAAAAGGGCGCACAGATGCAGGAGAGTTAAGTGGCGCAGTTGGCACAATAATCAATAACTGTTATCAGCGACGTATTGTTTCTAATTATCTTTGCAAGAACTAAAGCATCCTTATAGGAGTTATCCATTTCCTAAGAAAACATTGCAAACGGCATTTTTTGACCAATAAAATGGAAAAAAAGGTGTTTTTTTTATGCTGTTTTTCTTCCGGAAATGCTTTGGATGACGGAATCTTAAATGTGTGTTATGTTGGAAGAAAGCTAATTTGCCACCTTTAGTGCAGTGTTTTGCCACATACCGTTTTGGTTTGAGTTGAATATGAAATGCCTCAGTACTACATTTCCTGTCCTGATGGGTACACCCTATCATGGTGGGATGGCTTTTATGCTTTTTTTTTAAATCAAAATAGCCATTAATTAATCGTTTTCCTTGGGTTTGTTTGACACCTTTAGTGCAGTATTTTGCTACACACAGTTTTGGTTTCGGTTCATGTGAAATGTCTCTGTACTACATTTCCCATCCCGATGGGTACACCTTATCATGGTGGGATGGCTTTTATGATTTTTTTTTATCAATATAGCCGTTAACTAAGCGCTTTTCTGGGGTTTTGTTTACCACCTTTGGTGCAGTATTTTGCTGCATACAGTTCTGGTTTGGGTTCATGTGAAATGGCTCTGTACTACATTTCCAGTTGGGATTTTCTCTGCATCCACCCACTGCCCAATTTCTCTTGCTGTCTATTAATGCATCTTTTACAACATCTTACTGAAAAGAACCTTTAAAATGACATATGACACATTGGAACCACATCTGTAGCTGAAGAATATAATGGAAAGTGTCTTGCTGTAGAAACAGGGCCTTTATAAGAAGATCTGCTAAAGTCACATATCACCCACATAAGCAAAAGTAACTTTGATATAAAGCCTCCAGCATACAACAGATTTCACAGAAAGATCTGAACTGAGAAATCTCCTCTATCGGCTCAATAAACCCATCAGTCTTGTACCGATCATGTGCCAAAATATTGACAATGCAAATGATAAAAGTAATAGGACCAACTAAAATAGTTTCTTGCCTGATGCCATCTGTTAGAGCACTGAGGCTGGCATTATAAATCACCCAGTCCAATTCATCAGCAGCTTGGCAGGATGAAATGCCTCCAAACCTTTCCAGGGAAGAGATGAATACTGGATCTAATGAAAGCCTAAAATTCTGCATCCACAGCAGAAAGCACCTGATACTGGGGGTTGGCGAGGCTGGGCAAGACGCCAGTAGCCTTATCCATGGTAGCACGCACAATCGAGGGTCCACACACAGCAGATGCCTCATGGAAGGCCATTATTCAATATAACAATGGAGGGAGCAAGGGACCAAGGCCAATAATAGCAGAGAATGGAAAGCCAGAATCAATCCCTCTGGGGCGTCAATTGAAGCTGACAAGCAGAAAAGGTTTCCTTATCCCAAGTAGAAAGCTTTCCTGATACTATTGGCATTTACCACTATCGATACTTATTTATGGCGAATGATTTTGCTTGTTCTTTGAAATGAATTGTGATTTCCATTATTTCCTCCACGGCTGCCGGTCTATTGCATTCATGGCTGGTTGCACCAGTTCTTACAATATTGATACACTTAGCACTTAAGGACAACAAACGATTCCGATGAAATTAATGTATTGCAAAATATAAGACACAAAGTATCCAGTGACCTCCAGAGCATAAAAACGTGTGTAGCACATAAAATAAATATATATTATTATTATTATTATTATTATTATTATTATTTATTTATATAGCACCATTAATTCCATGGTGCTGTACATGAGAAAAGAGGTTACATACAGGGTTATAGATATTGTTAACAGAAAATAAATTTACAATGACAGACTGGTACAGAGAGGAGAGGACCATGTCCTTGCGGACTTACATTCTACGGGTATACATTTATATGTATGTGTATATGTATATATGTATATATATACATATATATATATTATAAAATATATCCTCCCTGACCATCATCAAAATGTTCAGACGCAATTAACAATTTCCATTTGTCTCAGGATGTAGGGTCTCTCCCTTGTCTCTCTATGAGGACTGGGGGTTTGCCTTTGTCTAACTAGCGGAAATAGTGGCTTTGCCTCTCTAGAAGAAATGGAGGAGGGTCTTTATCTCTCTACAGGAAGTGTGGAAGGTCTGTATCTTTCTACAGGAAGTGTGGGAGGGTATATGTATCTATACAGGAAGTGTCGGAGGGTCTATGTCTTTCTATATGAAATGGAGGTGGTCTTTATGTCTCTCTACAGGCAGTGGGGGAGGGTCTACTTCTCTGCAGAAACTGGGGAGGGTCTATGTATTTCTATATGAAATGGAGGTTGTCTCTATGTCTCTCTACAGGCAGTGGGGGAGGGTCTACTCTGCAGAAAGTGGGGAGGGTCTATGTTTCTCTACAGTCGGTGTGGGAGGGCCATGTCTCTTTATAGGGAGTGTCTATGTCTCTCTACAGGAGGTGTGGGAGGTCTATGTCTCTACATGAAGTGTGGGAGGGTTTGTGTCTCTCTATAGGAAGTGTAGGAGGGTTTATGTCTCTACAGGAAGTGGGGAGGGTCTATGTCTCTCTACAGGAAGTGTGGGAGGGTCTATGTCTCTCTACTTGAAGTATGGGAGGGTCTATGTCTCTCTACAGGAAGTGTGGGAGGGTCTATGTCTCTCTACAGGAAGTCTGGGAGGGTCTATGTCTCTCTACAGGAAGTGTGGGAGGGTCTCTCTACAGGAAGTGTGGGAGGGTCTATGTCTCTACAGGAAGTGTGGGAGGGTCTATGTCTCTCTACAGGAAGTGTGGGAGGGTCTGTATCTCTCTTTGGGATGCGTGCGTGGGAGGGTCTGTCTCTCTACAGGAAGTGTGGGAGGGTCTATGTCTCTACTAGAAGTGTGGGAGGGTCTATGTCTCTCTACAGGAAGTGTGGGAGGGTCTATGTCTCTCTACAGGATGTGTGGGAGGGTCTATGTCTCTCTACAGGAAGTGTGGGAGGGTCTATGTCTCAATACAGGAAGTGTGGGAGGGTCTATGTCTCTCTACAGGAAGTGTGGGAGGGTCTATGTCTCAATACAGGAAGTGTGGGAGGGTCTATGTCTCTTCTACAGGAAGTGTATGTATATATGGGGGGTTTTGTATCTCTACAGAAAGCCAGTGGGGATTCTTCTATCTCTCTATTATAAGTTGGAGCTGCTCTTTATTTTCCAGGGATTGAGCACTGTTTCTATCTCTCTGCTCCAATATTCCTGTCTGTAAAACTAATATACAGACAGGACAGAAAAGTGAGTTAAAATTCAGGGTACACAAGTGATTATACAGCTGCAATATATTTGAAGAAATAAGAGAAAATTAAGTCCAAGGTCCTATATTGCTGGCAGACTTCTGATGAGTGAAACCGCTCACTTTATAGGCCTGATATGACAAATTAGAGAACATGAGAATGGTGATAAGATCATGGACATAGATTGGTACATGCACCACAAACAGTTGTAACTTGTGGGATGAGAGGGTGGTAAGATGATGATTTTCCAGTGTTTCAGGGTGATAGGACACACTGTAAGATGAAATGTTGTACAGATGCAAGAGTTAAAAAACACTGACTATCGATAGCAGCGAATCAAAGGAGGAGTTTGGTTTTAACTGACATAGGAAATGAAGAATAATATTTGTAGAAGCAAAATAACCTTCATTCCAAATTCTAATGTAATTTCCTTATTTCCTTTCATCACTTCTATGAATACTCCTAACAAACACAATAAATAATATTAGACTGCAAGAGGGTCTTAAAGGGCATTTTCCATGGCCCCTCTGGATATCGTCTTTCTGCAGCAACTGACATCGCTTACAAACATAACATCTGGGCTCAGGGTGGAACATTGAACTTAAAAAGTAAACCTACAGGAAGAGCGGCGTCTGCTGGTCCATCTCTTGCCAGAAGGAGATAACATGGGCAATTTTGATTTATAGACTGCAAACTTAAACATCCTGGGAAATCAAAGAAGTGTTCGGTATTCTGCACGTTATTTTACACTGTCCTGAAAGGCCGGAAATATACTGAAGTAAATTAATGGACTGAATTGAATTACAGTGCTAAATGCACTGAAAAAAAACAAAATGACTAAGCAGAATGAGTGTGGAAAACATGCTGGGAACTGGAGGGACGGATGATACTATTCCCTTGTTTTAAAGTGTCAGATAATTTGAATATCGCCACTCTAGGGTCCGGTGCTGGAGGAGACCGGGTTATTCATAAAGAGAGACCTAAGAAACTACTGTACTATTATACTCCCCACGTGAAGTGTAGGTCTGGAGTTCCTTGGTCCCAAGGGTATGTTCTCACTTGGCAGAATTTTATTAAAGGAGTTTTCTCATAATTATAAATGGGTAAAATTGCAAAGTGATTGTAAAAGTAAGACAACTTTGTTATTTTCTGCTTATTAAAAATCAATTCTGTTCTCAACAACAAAGGGATTTTTAGTTCTATAGTTTACTACTCATTGCCTAGGTTACCGGCCTCCTCTGTAGTTTATCAGAAGCAGTTGATATCGAAGGCAAGGAGCTCCTGCATGCCAGCCTTATTTTACAGAGGTCTGAACAGTCAGTCACCAGGACAAGCAGAAGCCATGTAGCCATGACAGCAAGCAGGAGGCAGAGGAGTGGTGCACTCCTGAATAACATTGATGAGAAAAGCCCTTTCATATTTGACGCTTGATGCAGAAACCATGGCAGAGAACCATATGTGGATTATCCTTATGAGATCAGATAAATCAACATGTTTACCTGACTCAGTACAAACTGTAATTCTGATGCAGAAATCCAAAGGTTGAGCCTCAAATATGGTAAATCTGAGGTGGATTTATCTAACATAGAATAATTTCTGTACGTATGAAGTCTGGTGGCTTATACACAAAGTTCTTTTTTTTTTACTGACCTGTGTGTCCAATCTGAGAAAAACTGTACATATAACTTAAAAAAAAACAAAAAACAAAGATTCTGGTGCTTGTCCCCCATTAATACAGAACATGTGCACATCTACCGTACTTTTAATTACGTTCTAATGTTTGCACGGTAAAATCACAAATCAAGAGGAGCAACAACCGTTATACAAGGAGTCGACCAATCCGCAAATCTCAGTGCAATGCAAAAATCAGCACCTTTTTTACAATCCGCAGCAGTATTCCACAATGATTTTTCCGCTGTGGATACAAAACATGAGAACATACCCTAAAAGTGCATAAACAAGGCTTTAATAAAATAAAAACTTTGCATTTCAATTGAAAAAAAACCTGTAGTTCTTCATTATCATGCCCTGAAAAAAGCTGAAGAAAGACGAAACTTCATGGCCATTTTTGCAGATATGTCAAGTATTTTATGTGGTTTTCCATTATTA
Source organism: Ranitomeya variabilis (assembly GCF_051348905.1). NCBI lineage: Eukaryota > Metazoa > Chordata > Amphibia > Anura > Dendrobatidae > Ranitomeya > Ranitomeya variabilis. The sequence goes on along the minus strand of NC_135235.1, from coordinate 255,974,302 downwards.
AAACCTCATTTAAGCTCCCGGGTTCTGATGTGCAGTCGACAGCAGCAAAAACCTATGCAAATTTTGTTGCAGAAATGCAGCTGCAAATTTCACATCCACGGCTTTGGTCAATTCACAATGAAGATTTATTTCACGTTGTGCGCAGATAAGATTTGAGAACGCTTGTCCACAATGCTGCTACAGTAATATGCAGCGGGTTTTCTACCAGTAAATCCTCAGTGCATACGTCCCATGAGGGCTGCGTTAACTTTCTGCATTATTCTATCTCGATTTTCAGTTCACAAATCCTTTTTAACATCAAGGATTGATTGACTCTTTGGAAACCACTGTTCCTGAAATGCTGCGCTTGCATTTATCTGGATGGATTGTGGGAACAATCATATGATACCTCGGGATACCAGCTGAGCGCACCGCTACTGCTAACTACTAGAGTATTACACTACTCAGAGCTTGTCATTGTGGCTGAACATTCCTCCACAGGACAGGAATCCTTGTGTAAATTAGATTCGTCATGCATTGTAACAATTTCATGAAAGTCAAGTCCACACAGCAGGGATGTGATCAAGGGGTCCAGCGCTCCCCCAATGCTCCAGAGACAAAAAGTCCTATGCAAGTAGATTTGGAGAGAGCACAGTTTGACTAAAGATGTAACCCTGGCGCTGGTCCAAGCTGTCAATCATCTGGAGCGTACTGCAACCAGGAGTCCGGGAGTCAGAGGAGCGGTGTGCTCCTGAGGACAGATCGTGGGACAACCCTGAGAAGCCAATAAAATACATGTAGAGTTTGAGGGATTTCACATTACCTGTCTGCATGCCATCTATATAACATGGCAGACAGAGTGTCTCATGCGGTGGCAGCCTTTCCTGTATGACGCATACTAAGAAAATAGACATTTTACAAGAAAAAGCCATCGCCTTCTGTACAGAGTAATCACGTTTAACACAACTCTACAGTATAGTGGGAAATCACTGGAGACTAACAGAGACTAACGTGGGAACAAGAGTGTGTGCAGCGGGGTGCGATCAAAAGATACCGAGTATTCAGCGCAAATGTTCACCTGACTGAGACCAGAGTCGCCTCTGATTGCCTTGTGTCAGTCTTGTGGAGGAGAGTTTCATTTTATAACAAGGAGATGATGTTAAAAAAAATTGATTTCAAAGGATATGATGTCATGTAGTGAAGTCACACCGTCGATAGCGGAATACAGTCTGTAGAAAGTGATGTCACAGGGTGTAACAGGTCAGTCTGTGATTGGATGGTGATCTTACAGAGAGCAGTTGTCACAAGTGTGTGACGTCCTCCTGGGAGATCTGGGGTTAGCACGTAGATCACTATGTATTGTGAATCACAGATCTCCAATTTAGCCTGTGTGTTTTGTTGTCCTATATTAAATGGATTTGGCTTCCTTTGGTGCTGAAGAGGTTAACGACCCTTTCCATTTTCAGCTGCTTCTGGTCTGGTCATTACCTTCCCCTATAAAACCTAAAACCTGGCCAGAGCTTTCCTGCCTTGCATGTGCGTCCCATTTTGGAAGAAGCTTATTGCGAAATAGCGCTTGTTGGGCGTAGGGGAGCTCTTACAGCACTTTAACCACAGCACACGGACCTGGAACATCCCTAAACTGCACTTGCAGGTAATTTATATCATTTCCTTCGGTGCTCTGAATTTTCCCACTCGGCAACAGTCAGGCAGCATAGTGCTTTTGTCACTTCCCAGATATTTTTAGCAACTAAAGTTGTATTTCTGGGTATACCTGCTTCTGTATTATTATATGTGGCTAATACGGCATTTCCACATAAAACTTTATATAAATACAGTTCTGTGTGCTGCACACTATTGGGTATACTTTTCTGAGCTATAAGGCATTATTCACATGTTAGATCTACATTTGTATTACCCTCGCTTATTATACGGTTGGTGTATTGTGCTTTACAGGTCTCCCCTGGTATTTGGAGGTTTCCGTCCCCCCCTTTTTTCTGTCTTCATAATTTGTTTTACATGAAATATTTTTAACGTTTTTTCATAAATAAATATATTGCTTTTATTCACATCCTTTTTCACTTAATTTCTTTTGTGGCACCTACCATATTAGAATATGTCTTGACATTCTGGATCTTGCATCTCTGGTGTGGAGTGATATTCTTCTCCCTCTAGGACCTAGCGGTAATCTCCACTGTCTGCTGCTGATTAACACACCCTTGCTGGATGTTTAAATTCCTTTAGTTGCTTCAGCAAGGGGCCAGTGATAGCTCTATTTTCCTCTGTTTGTTGGAAGTGCTAGAAGTTGACTAGTTTCTTCTTGGAGCCTCTTGGAGGATTGCTGGTGTGAGCTCTCCTGTAATTGGATGATGATGTCACACAGCAGTGAGGTCACAGTGTGTAACAGGTCAGCCTGTAATTGGATGATGATGTCACACAGCAGTGTGTAACAGGTCTGCCTGTGATTAGATGATGTCACAGTGTGTAACAGGTCAGCCTGTGATTGAATGTGATGTCACTGAGCAGTGAGGTCACACAGTCCATGTTGCAGGTTGACCTGTAATTGGATCAGTGGTGTGAGGTCACACAGTCTCTGGTTGGTCTGTGTGTAAGAAGAGTTATTTTATGACATCATTTAGTCAGAGTGTATGAGAATTATATTACATTGTTGCGTACTCCTTTTCCTCCCGTTTCATGAGCTCTTACTAGAGATGATCCCACCGTGGAAATAAACCAGACTTACTTCTGTGTATTTAATCACAAATATTGTGAAAAACATTTCAATTTGCTTACAGCGAAACTTAAATGCTGCAAATTAGTCCTTTCACACAATTAACTTCATGATTACGGTTATTTCCCAGAGCCGATGTTTCAGCAGAATATGACGTAACTTTCTCGGTCTTCAGCCGCCATGTTCTTTCTAATCCTTTCGGACAATATGTAGGAGATAAAAGCTTACACGCACCCTCCATGTAATAATAATGAAGGAGATTCGTTTCTTTACATTAACGTCATTTTGTACCACTGACGGACAGACAGACATAACATCCCCGGACCCCGCAGTCCCTACACGGAGCTGCTCTGTGGTATATGAAGCAGATATTTATGTGCAGTTCACCCATCACTAATGAGCGGGGAGCGCAGGGATTAGATTATGTTACCAGTAATTAACCTAATAAAGGAAAGATTCCTTCTCCGGCTCCAGTTCTCTCCTGTGCGCTTACACTGTACAAATAGGATGTTCTACCTCCTAGCACCAGGTAACGTTATATAGAAACTTAATCTCCATAAACTTATATTTCTAAATACATGGCATTACTCATCTTCAACTTCGCCTTTACTCTTCCCCAGAGCTGTATTCTCAAATGCTGTTGAAAATAGTCAGCAAGCTTGTCTAATTAGAGTGCCCTGGAAATGCTGTATGATCTGTGCAGAGGTTATTGTGCAGGGAGGGGGAGGAGGTGAGCTGTGACATCATCCATTATCTTCTGAGTGAGAGTGTTGTGGGCAGGCTCTGTGATCTGTGCAGAAATCATTGTGTAGGGAGGGGGAGGATGTGAGCTGCCACATCACCTATTTACTTATATAGGGGAGATGTGGCAACCTATTGTCTTCTAAGGGAGAGTGTTGTGGGCATGCTCTGTGAGCTGTACAGAGATCATTGTGCAGGGAGGAGGTGAGCTGTGACATCATCCATTATCTTCTGAGTGAGAGTGTTGTGGGGATGCTCTGTGAGCTGTACAGAGATCATTGTGCAGGGAGGAGGTGAGCTGCCACAACACCTATAATTTCCTTCTATAGAGGAGATATAACAATGTATTGTCTTCTAAGGGAGAATGTTGTGGGCATGATCTGTGACCTGTGCAGAGATCATTATGCAGAGAGGAGAGGATATGTCCTGTGATATCATCCATTATCTTCTGTGTTGGACAGGCTCTGTGCAGAGATCAATTTGCAAGAAGGGGAGGAGGTGAGCTATGATATTATCCATTATCTTCTGTGTGGGCGTGCTGTGGGCACACTCTGTGCGGAGATCAAAGTGCAGGGAGGAGAGGATGTGTCCTGTGATATCATCCATTATCTTCTGTGTGAGCATGCTGTGGACAGGCTCTGTGCAGAGATCATTGTACAGAGGGGGAGGAGGTGATCTGTGATATCATCCATTATCTTCTGTGTGAGCGAGCTGTGGGAAGGCTCTGTGCAGAGGTCAATGTGCAGAGAGGAGAGGATGTGTCCTGTGATATTATCCATTATCTTCTTTGTGAGTGTGCTGTGGGAAGGCTCTGTGCAGAGGTCAATGTGCAGGAAGGGGAGGAGGTGATCTGTGACCTCTTCTTTTGTGAATGGTGAGTGAAGTGTCATCTCTATATGCAGGTGTTACGAATGCCTGTGATGATAATGAGATGATTGCTGATAAGGGATCATTACAGAGCAGGGAGTGTCTGTCTGCTATGAGAGAGCCCAGAGTGAAAACTAAGATTTCAGGATATTTTTCTTACATATTGACATAGAAAATCAAACAAACAAAAAACCCACCACAAATGTTTACAAATCAAATTTCCAATAAAAGCCTAATTTGAACAATAGGTTATTTTCTGACGACACTTTGCCTTTAAGGGTTCACTTCATTCTTAAATTGTCCTGGAACAAAGATAAAGGAAAAGTCCTGTATAAAAATAAAGAGTCCGATATTGTCACAAAATAGCGCTGCATGCGTAATAGACATCATAGGGCTTGTGTGGTGTATCCTTTACATCACAGGTAAGAAGCTGTATATATCCACACATTGTCCCGACTGGCCCAGTAATCTTGGCTCAGAAACAGGACAGGGCAGAATCTATATCACAAACCTGTATCCCATCACTCACCCATACGGTGCAGCACTACGTAGTAATAATGTACCGCTACATTAGGATTTCTGCCTCTGCAGCAAAGAACAAACATCCCTCACAGTGAAAGGGAAGAAATGGAATATAAATTCAGGGCCAGATTCCTGCCCACATAGACACTAAGCAATGAGCTGACCTCCAATGTCATCAACTGAGTTCTGTATTTCAGATAAAGATATCCCACCGCTGTCACCAATCTGTAATGGAGCATACACACTCGCAGCTCTCTGGCCCCCTCCTTACCCTCAGGTCAATCAGGGAACTGCAGCCAGGATAAGGAATTTTGGTCCACTCATCATTGCAGATCATCTCTAAATCATTAAGACTTTGAGACTGTTGCTTGGCAACTCGGAGCTTCAACTCCCTCCATACGTTTTGTACGGGATGAAGGTCTGGAGACTGGCTAGGCCACTCCATGACCTTAATGTGCTTCTTTTTGAGCCACTCCTTTGTTGCCTTGGCTGTATGTTTTGGATCATTGTCTTGCTGGAAGGCTCAGCCACGACCCATTTTTAATGTGCTAGCGGAGGGAAGGAGGTTGTCACTCAGGATTTTACAGTATATGGCTCCATCCATTCTCCCATTGATGCGGTGAAATAGTCCTGTGCCCTTAGCAGAGAAACACCCCCAAATATAATGTTTCCACCACCAAGCCTGACGGTGTTCTTTGGGTCATAGGCAGCATTTCTCTTCCTTCAAACATGGCGAGTTGAGTTAATGCCAAAGACTTCAATTTTTGTCTCATCTGACCACAGCACCTTCTCCCAATCACTCACATAATCATCCAGGTGTTCATTGGCAAACTTCAGATGGGCTGCACATGTGCCTTCTTCAGCAGGGTGACCTTGCGGGCACTGCAGGATATTAAACCTTTATGGTGTAATGTGTTACCAATGGTTTTCTTGGTGACTGTGGTCCCAGCTGCCTTGAAATCATTAACAAATCCCCCCCATGTAGTTTTAGGCTGATCTCTCACCTTCCTCGTGATCAAGGATACCCCACGAGGTGAGATTTTGGATGGTTCCCCAGATCAATGTCGATTGACAGTCATTTTGTATTTCTTCCATTTTCTTACTATTGCACCCACAGTTGTCTCCTTCTCACCCAGCGTCTTACTTATGGTTTTGTAGCTCAATCCAGCTTTGTGCAGGTCTATGATCTTGTCCCTGACATCTTTATAAAGCTCTTTGGTCTTGCCCATGTTGTAGAGGTTAGAGTCTGACTGATTAATTGAGTCTGTGGGTAGGAATCTTTTATAAAGGTGACTATGTAAGACAGCTGTCATTAATGCAGGTAATGAGTTGATTAGGAGAGTCTAACTGGTCTGTAGGAGCCACAATGCTTAATGGTTGGTAGGGGATCAAATACTTATTTCTCACTGCAAAATAAAAATAAATTTATATAATTTATACAATGTGATTTCCTGGATTTTATTTTCAATATTGTATCTCTCAATGTTAAAATTAACCTACCCTTAAAATTATAGACTGTTCATGTCTTTGGCAGTGGGCAAACTTACAAAATCAGAAAGGGATCAAATACTTACTTTCCCCACTGTATATCACTGGCCCCAGGCCAGGAATATAAATATATATATATATATATATATATATATATATATATATATATATATATATATATATATACAGTTAGGTCCATATATATTTGGACAGAGACAACATTTTTCTAATTTTGGTTATAGACATTACCACAATGAATTTTAAACAAAACAATTCAGATGCAGTTGAAGTTCAGACTTTCAGCTTTCATTTGAGGGTATCCACAATAAAATTGGATGAAGGGTTTAGGAGTTTCAGCTCCTTAACATGTGCGACCCTGTTTTTAAAGGGACCAAAAGTAATTGGACAATTGACTCCAAGGCTATTTCATGAACAGGTGTGGACAATCCCTTCGTTATGTCATTCTCAATTAAGCAGATAAAAGGCCTGGAGTTGATTTGAGATGTGGTGCTTGCATTTGGAAGGTTTTGCTGTGAAGTAAACATGCGGTCAAAGGAGCTCTCCATGCAAGTGAAACAAGCCATCCTTAAGCTGTGAAAACAGAAAAAAACAAGCCGAGAAATTGCTACAATATTAGGAGTGGCAAAATCTACAGTTTGGTACATCCTGAGAAAGAAAGAAAGCACTGGTGAACTCATCAATGCAAAAAGACCTGGGCGCCCACGGAAGACAACAGTGGTGGGTGATCGCAGAATAATCTCCATGGTGAAGAGAAACCTCTTCACAACAGCCAACCAAGTGAGCAACACTCTCCAGGAGGTAGGCGTATCAATATCCAAATCTACCATAAAGAGAAGACTGCATGAAAGTAAATACAGAGGGTTCACTGCACGGTGCAAGCCACTCATAAGCATCAAGAATAAAAAGGCTAGACTGGACTTTGCTATAAAACATCTACAAAAGCCAGCACAGTTCTGGAAGAACATTCTTTGGACAGATGAAACCAAGATCAACCTCTACCAGAATGATGGAAAGAGAAATGTATGGCGAAGGCGTGGTACAGCTCATGATCCAAAGCATACCACATCATCTGTAAAACACGGCGGAGGTAGTGTGATGGCTTGGGCATGCATGGCTGCGAGTGGCACTGGGTCACTAGTGTTTATGGATGATGTGACACAGGACAGAAGCAGCCGAATGAATTCTGAGGTATTCAGAGCCACACTGTGTGCTCAGATCCAGCCAAATGCAGCCAAACTGATTGGTCGTCGTTTCATCCTACAGATAGACAATGACCCAAAACATGAAGCCAAAGCAACCCAGGAGTTAATTAAATCAAACAAGTGGAATATTCTTGAATGGCCAAGTCAGTCACCTGATCTCAACCAAATTGAGCATGCATTTCACTTGTTAAAGACTAAACTTCAGACAGAAAGGCCCACAAACAAACAGCAACTGAAAACCACCGCAGTGAAGGCCTGGCAGAGCATCAAAAGGGAGGAAACACAGCGTCTGGTGATGTCCATGAGTTCAAGACTTCAGGCAGTCATTGCCAGCCAAGGGTTTTCAACCAAGTACTAAAAATGAACATTTTATTTAAAATTATTGAATCTGTCCAATTACTTTTGGTCCTTTTAAAAACAGGGTGGCACATGTTAAGGAGCTGAAACTCTTAAACCCTTCATCCGATTTTAATGTGGATACCCTCAAATGAAAGCTGAAAGTCTGAACTTCAACTGCATCTGAATTGTTTTGTTTAAAATTCATTGTGGTATTGTCTATAACCAAAACTAGAAAAATGTTGTCTCTGTCCAAATATATATGGACCTAACTGTATATATATATATATGTATATATATATATATATATATATATGCAGCGCCCCAGAGTCCTGGTCGTTGCAGTGCTGTGGCTTCGCCGCTAAGGGGAGCCATGGTACGTTCGATGGCACCGAAGGAGTTCCTCCAATCAGGTATCACAGACACCAATATGTTTCACAGCTGGGCCTCCGGGGGGAGCTAAGGGTGCTATTCATTAGGCCACTCCCCACCATAGTGGGTAAACTGGGGGTCAGGCAGGAAGTTAGAGAGAACGCTGACGGGATTGAACGGAGCAACACCCTGTGGCAGGGGGTGTTGTGAAGGGAGAGACTGTAGGGTCTCTGCCAGGGGTGGGATCCTGGCAGAGGCTTGGCATTGAAAGAACGTAACGGGTCCGCGCAGGCTCCTGGAAGCGGCGGGACTCAAGGAAAGGACTAGAAGCGAGACAGATTGTGCTGAGTGAGAAACGAGATCAAGCAGAAGGAGAATACCAGCAGGGGTTGTGCTGAAAGAGGCAGCACCTTGCTGAGGCGCAATACCGGTGGCCGGAACGCCGAGGGAGTGGATTAGAATACAGCTTCAAGCCATACTCCAAACAGCGGCAGGACAGTCGGTCTCAGGCGGGCTGTCTACCACATATCACCTATGAAGTCTTGGGGGGCAATTGCGGGAGAGGGGCGTCTCTAGGGTCCCGGAAGAACTCCAGGCCTACCTGACAAACGGGTGCCATTCCAACCTGAATACAGGGAAGGGGTGGATTACAGAGGAACATCAAATCGAGTTGTGAGGGAACTTAAGAAACAGACACAACCGTTGTGGGGTCACTTTCCGTGAGCACAGCAGGGAAGGACTACAACACATAGCGCTAAGAAGGAAGGCACAGATTTCCACCTGAGAGGAGAACTCTGGAGGTGCCATTGGACCGGCCGGACTTGCGTAGCCTGGTGAACCGTATTCTGGACTGAGGACTCAGAGATCTCCAGTAAAGAGGTAAAGAGACTGCAACCTGGTGTCCTCGTTATTTACCGCGACTTACACCCCACAACCGCACCGCTATATCGCTACCATTACTACCACTTATTACACCGGACGTCCCCCACTGACGGACAGGGCCACGGACCGGGTCTAGCCACCGTGACAACCCCGAGACTGAGACCCAGAGGCCCGGCTCCGGGTACCCCTCGGCCCTGCGGCGGTGTGGGGGCGCTCCAACTTGGCGTCACGAACAGGATCTACTTAAGCCTGAAGAATCAGGTCATGTGTGCCTAGAGACTGTGATTTGTTGTGCTTGGACTGTACTTTATTGTAAGACTGTGCTGCGCCATTAGCCGCCAAAAGTTCCCGCCAAAAGGCGCCGCCATTGCTACACCCAAGGGGAAGGAGGGCGTGTTATGGGCGGAGATTCCCATTGTGGTGCGAGAAATGGCTACCGCCCCCTGCACTTCTGGCTGCAGAGGAATGACCTGCCCCAAAGCAGAAGAGAAACACCCCTTGATATGCAACGGCGAGAGGCTGGTGATGGAGAAGCCCGACCTCAGAGAAATGGCGGAGTTAGGTGCATGCACTGCCAGCGACTATCAGGCAGCGATGATGAACGGCGAGTGCCTGAGCGAGGAAGAAGTGGTTCCGGCCTGCCCTTCTTCACCGGAGACGGACCGGAAGCCTGCGGATCCGACAGCGGAGCTATGTCCACCAATCCCGACCTTGGAGTTAGAGGAGGAGGAACCACTGCAAGCGGAGCGGAATCCGAGCATCCCATTGGCGGGGCCCCGGTCCGGGCTGCAGCCGATTCCAGCGTCCTTGTTAACGGACCGGAGCGACACCGATGGAACCACATTAGGCGCAGGTATGGCCGACGCCCCTGCTCCCCTTCACGAGCCCGCTTCCATGGCCCACCTCCATCGCAGTAGGGAGCGACTTATCTCGGCAGGGCTAATGGTGCTATCCCCCGACGACCTGGGGAGGATGGTGCCACCGCTGTCGACTGGAGTGGGGGAGCCTGTAGATGTGAGCTTAGATGGAGTGGTTCTTCGGTGGGACACCCCTTGGTTTAGAGCAGATGGATCCCGGGAGAACGGGTCCACTCTTGCGGTGCTTACATGGGAACAATATAGACAGTGCTTGATTCTGCAGTGGAAAGGACGGAGAGGAGCTGAGTCGATGGGCCCACCGAAAGTACAACAACCCCCCCTGGCATGGGATGACAGAGACGCGGTAAGGCGAGGCACTGTGTTGGCCTACCATGTAAAAAGGGGGTGGGGCCTCATACACGAGCCGGGACTGGATACTGATGTTTTCGTTGCGCATTGTAACGTGAGGGCTCCTTGTTGTGGCCGAAGCAGAGAACCGTTACAAAAGGGGGATCCAGTGACCTACAGCCGCCACTTGAACCCGCTGGGGTGGTATGCACGGAATGTTCGGCGGTGTATGTCTGGGCCTGCGGCACCTGCAGCCCCAGACCTGGTCCCGGGAGCGCCTGAACTTGTCACCATCGCAACGGTACGCCTAGTGGCAGCCCCGGAGTTGGCCAGTCGAGTCCATCTGCATGTTCGAACCGAGGACACTGGTGCTGCAGTGGCCGGGGGCCGGGAGCCCCAGCCACCGGAAGAAGAATAAACCTCGATACCATGAAAATGTAAATAGTTACTGTTTGTTCTTTTAAGTTGCTGCTAAACCCGTCCAGGGTTAATGGATCCCTCTGTTGACCCGGGATCCCCTTTGTTTGTTTGTTTGTTTGTTTTTCTTTTCCTTGAAGTTGTTGCACAAAAGTTACACAAACTGCAGTAATCATGGACTGTGCATGATTCGAACGTTCATGTAAATAGTTTGCACCTTCTTAAAGGTGCTCCCTACTGGTTTTAGCCAAAGACACTTTGCGAAGATATTTGCCCTATTGGTTTGAGCTAAAGACACTTTGCGAAGATACCATACCGGAACCTTTGCATGGACTGGTAGGCTGAGGAGACGAGCTACCTCAGAAAGACTTGGTCCCCTCTTAAAGGGGATGTGAAGAATTGAACTTGAGAAAGATACTGTTGCAGAACAGTAATGCCATGATGATGCTTTGAAAAGAAATGTAACTGTTTTACATGAAAAGTTATATGTGTTGAATTTGTTTGAATTGTGAAATCTAAAAATAATGTTTTGCAGAAAGAAAAGATGCAGAGAGCCCGTAGGGGTAGAGATAGAGATCTGCATAGCTGAAAGTAAGGAAGTAATGATGAAGGTGAGGATAGAAGGTAAACCCTGCGTCCCCATAGAAAGTTACTTTGTTACTAAGGACAGAAGGCGAACCCGTAGGGGTTAGAGAGTGAGTCCTTAAAGGAGCCGAGTAGAGCTGGCTCAGAGTTCTCTAAAAAGAAAGGAATGTTATGTATATACTATGTATAGTAGCGAAAGGCAGTAGGCCCTGGCTGAACGGGGCGGTCCTGTAAAAGAAAGGAGAGGCAGTAGGTCTGGTGCCATAGGGACAGGCGGTCCTGCAGGTTCAAAGTAGGAGAATGTGAAGTTACCTTACCCTGTAATGTGATTATAGGAAGGCCTTTGGTAAACTAAGAGTGTATGTTTCTTAAAGGCAATGTTAATTTATTGTTCCAGAATTTGCACTAAGTAGAATACCCGGTTGGGTAACAGGAGTTATGCATAGCCTGTAATTTATAATGTTGACCATGTTTGTAACGTTAAAAGTGTCCTCACCTCCCATAAAGGGAAGCCTGTTCAAGTATGCTTATTGTTTTACACTCAACAAAATTGTATGTCTTTTTGCTAATCTGTATTGTTGTTTTTCTTCCCAGTCCCGGAGTACTGTGTTTAACCAGGGGGGAGTGCAGCGCCCCAGAGTCCTGGTCGTTGCAGTGCTGTGGCTTCGCCGCTAAGGGGAGCCATGGTACGTTCGATGGCACCGAAGGAGTTCCTCCAATCAGGTATCACAGACACCAATATGTTTCACAGCTGGGCCTCCGGGGGGAGCTAAGGGTGCTATTCATTAGGCCACTCCCCACCATAGTGGGTAAACTGGGGGTCAGGCAGGAAGTTAGAGAGAATGCTGACGGGATTGAACGGAGCAACACCCTGTGGCAGGGGGTGTTGTGAAGGGAGAGACTGTAGGGTCTCTGCCAGGGGTGGGATCCTGGCAGAGGCTTGGCATTGAAAGAACGTAACGGGTCCGCGCAGGCTCCTGGAAGCGGCGGGACTCAAGGAAAGGACTAGAAGCGAGACAGATTGTGCTGAGTGAGAAACGAGATCAAGCAGAAGGAGAATACCAGCAGGGGTTGTGCTGAAAGAGGCAGCACCTTGCTGAGGCGCAATACCGGTGGCCGGAACGCCGAGGGAGTGGATTAGAATACAGCTTCAAGCCATACTCCAAACAGCGGCAGGACAGTCGGTCTCAGGCGGGCTGTCTACCACATATCACCTATGAAGTCTTGGGGGGCAATTGCGGGAGAGGGGCGTCTCTAGGGTCCCGGAAGAACTCCAGGCCTACCTGACAAACGGGTGCCATTCCAACCTGAATACAGGGAAGGGGTGGATTACAGAGGAACATCAAATCGAGTTGTGAGGGAACTTAAGAAACAGACACAACCGTTGTGGGGTCACTTTCCGTGAGCACAGCAGGGAAGGACTACAACACATAGCGCTAAGAAGGAAGGCACAGATTTCCACCTGAGAGGAGAACTCTGGAGGTGCCATTGGACCGGCCGGACTTGCGTAGCCTGGTGAACCGTATTCTGGACTGAGGACTCAGAGATCTCCAGTAAAGAGGTAAAGAGACTGCAACCTGGTGTCCTCGTTATTTACCGCGACTTACACCCCACAACCGCACCGCTACATCGCTACCATTACTACCACTTATTACACCGGACGTCCCCCACTGACGGACAGGGCCACGGACCGGGTCTAGCCACCGTGACAACCCCGAGACTGAGACCCAGAGGCCCGGCTCCGGGTACCCCTCGGCCCTGCGGCGGTGTGGGGGCGCTCCATATATACTGTATATATATATATATATATATATATATATATATCCAGTCCGTCACTTCCAGGATCCCCCAATAACACCAGAATGGTATGCTGCCACCAGTTCCTAGTTAGATATAAGCCCGATCCGTTAACAAGCTTATATCGGATCAGAAACCAACCCCAGGTAGCGTATAAGTACTAACTGGACTGACGGATGTGGGAAATCAGGATTTGAAGTAAAACAGCAGCCCAAAATTAACTGATATATTAATTGCCCAAAGGTGCACTAGATAGTACAAATATGTACAGAGTAATATACAGATATTACAACTAGAGGTACAGATAAAGGTAGGGTACAGGTATGGGATTGCAGTTATGTATCACGTTACCTTTCCTTATAGCATGTGGGCCCAGGGAAGCACTCGAGTCACAGGTACTGTCTTAGTTTCTGGTCCATCTCCATGATGCGGAATAATTAGGATGAAGCGTTCCCGCAGGGACAGACGCTGATTTACTGGAGGACGACTTTCCAGTACACGTCACAATTTGCTCTAATGATAATCTGCACCTTGTCTGCAGCACCATTTCTCCTGCCATCTTGATGCTGGTATTTTCGGACTGACATCAGGGCTTTGCGTGTTAATACGTGAAGGGTTTCTGCAAGGCTGAAGTCTCGCTGCCTGTTGCTTAGTAACCTCCTCGGGGCGGTCGGTGCTGAAGTCGCAGAAATTTTAAGGAGAAATGTAATTTAAATCACGATTCATTGAATGCGAGCCTCTCGGTAAATCACATTCTGAGGACTCCATGGTTACGCTGCCATTTCTGACATTGATTAATTGGTGCTCGCCCCTAAAAAAAAATCACTTTGTGTGTGTCATTGCATCAGTACGAGAGGCAATAACCGCCGGGACGAGGCGCCAAAAGGTAAAATTATTAATAGAGGACCCGAGCGGAGGAATTGTGGCCCTGGGGATGCCGAGCGGCGGACGGAGCGCATCAACCTGAGGTGACGCGCTGGTCAATGATGGGATGTAACTGAGCCTGAGCACTATAAAAGGCAAATAACGTGCGCCATACGGATAAGAAAAGTAGTTATAAAATCTTCAGCCCTGTAGAGAAAATAGATGTTTTTTGGCGGCGTTTGGCTTGATCTCAGGCCATGGCCACTTAATGGATGAACTATCTGATCTTATGCAGGTCTAGATCGGTCCAACAGGATGGTCTCCACCGATGCTGCCCCCCCAAAAGAGTGAACCCCTCACAGAAATGTTTTCCTAATGGCCCTCAAGTCTCCTTGGGTCTATTAGGAGACATTAGGATTGGTTCCTAGGCAGGGGTGGTCTTTGAAGCCCATTAACAGACTTGGGGGTCTTATGGGAGAGACTCCTGTGCAGGGTGTGGACATTTAGGAGCTGACAGGTCCCAGGGTGAGGATTCTCTTTGGAGTCTGTTCGCATCACTTTTGGGACACATTCTTATGCTGGGTGATTTATTTTTTTTCAGGTCCATTAGAAGACTTGAGTCATTTTGGGAAAGGTTCTTGGGTGGGGTCGCTCTGTGTTGTCCTTTTAAAGGGGTTTTCCAGTGTTGGAAAACCTTTTTTTCCCAGCTGCTGTTTGATTTATAAAAATAAAGTACCATATATTTTTCTCACCCTCCCAGGACCGGCGTTGTGTTTCCACCTCTGCTCTTAGTCTTGGATATTGTCTGCAGCACTGATGTCATGTTGACAGCGCTGCAGACAATAACTGAGCTCGGCAGTTCGTGCCGTCACCTCGGGCAGAGCTGCTGAGCTCTGCTATTTGCTGCAGCGTTGTCCATGTGACGGCAGCCGCGGAAAATTTGTTTTCCAAAACCCCCCAAAATAACCTTTAAGGGATTCAAGGGTGATTTTGGGAAAGTATCCTTTGCCGTATGCACAAAGAAACGTCAGAACGTTTGTAAAATATCTTAGCAAGGAAATTGGCTTCTTTCTCCACTTATGAGCCACTTCTGCCTCTCCCTGTCTCCTGAACTAATCATTCTTTCTGAAATTCTGTTAAAACCTGTCCTGATCAAACAAGATGGACTCCCAGCTCACTTGCAGATTAAATGTATGCTGCCCATAGAAGTCTATGGTAAGTGGAAAGAGAAGAAGTAGAGGGATACAGATACATCCTGCTGCTCTCTATTATGGACCCAATTCATTATTGAGTTTGCTTCTTCTTTTTACTTAGTCTTTGATGTTTTTAAATTTGTTTTTGGTTTGCACCAATTTCTTTTGATTTGCTCTTTTTGTGAAGTTTTTTAAATGTGTTCACTTGTTTGTTTGTTTTGTATGTTCATCATTGTGGCCGGGGCTTTATTTTTTCACATGTTTGCAGCTAATTCAATTGAGAATTTTTTTAAGTAAAAAAAAAAAAAATTGTGCAAATGTACAGCTCTCTTCCCCTGGAGTGATGTTTTGTGAAAATGTAGCAATATTTTAGCAGAGCATGTGAATTTTTGCTCTAAAAACCTGATGATAAAAAGTAAAACAAAAAAGGCTTAAAGTCAAAAATAAACAGAATTTTGCATAAAATTCATAAAGCACATGCATGATTTTTAAAAATTTGGAGCATAAAAATATCAATGAATATAACTAGATGAAAAGTAACAGAGACTTTTTTAACAAAAAGCAAATGATGAGTGTTTTAAGTGTTTAACTTATCCCAGTACTGAATTCACAGCTACAATGTTCAGTACTGTTGTATAATGTCCTCCATGCTGCTGCTTTCTAGTACGTTTTGTATCTCCCTCCAAAGCTGGATTCACAGTAACACAGAACTGCTGTATTTTTCCCTCCATGCTCCTGCTTCTGAACTTGAGCTGAAAAGACAAAGGAGAGCAGGGATCCCTCATGTCTGTGTGTGCTGTGTATGGCAGACATTGTAGCAGTCAGTCTCCTCCCACCAGCTCAGAGACAACTGATAATTACATATAGAGACTTCAGAGAGAAAAACTAATGAAAAATGTATGATAGGAGTCATATATTGCCCAGATGTAGTGTTATCCCTCATAATACACCTGAATCATCAGGTACTATTGATTAACTTCTAGCTAGCAATACGAGTATCACAGCTAGAAGCCATAACATAGAATATACAGCCCGAAGAGGGCACACCGCAAGCTCCTACTGATCTATTCCATGGCCACCTCCGATGACCATATATACAGTATATGTGTGCCTTTTACTACAAGTGGTATAACAAAGGATTTCTCACGTTCTCAGTCTGCTGTGTGACCTTTGTAGGTATACTCGCTCTATATCCATATGGTATCATTTGTTTTCGCCTTGTACAGTTCACGCTTGCTTAAATTTGTATCAAGAAAATGTATTTTAAAGTTTTTGCAACAACGTTACATCTTAATAAGATAATTATTACAGTATAATTATGTTATGCAAAGTTTTATATCCGCTATATGTAAGCGAATGAAGCAAGGAGGAGGACGTCATCCAGCTGCACTGAGAAATAATCCAAAAATCAGCCCAGAAATCAGACAGATGGGGAAGAGTTCAGCGAGCGCAGATCTCATACTGTAGGTGCTCTCACATTAATGGTCTGTCTGGAGACTGCAACCCTTCAATCAGATGAATGGTTCTCAATTATGGAAGAGCACACAATGCTTCTGACAAGCAGATAAAATCATAGAGTATATTGGCTCGGAGCGAAGAGGGTGCAATGCTCAGCAGAGGTCACGTCACAGAGGACAATGTGAAAGCCTTTTATGGTGTCACATGGAGTCCCCTGAATGCATGTGCCTGGAGCTTTACAGAAAGGTTTGGGATAGTAAAATGTAAAGACATTTGGATTTATGTCATTAAAGGGAACCCAGTCAATAAAAAACACAAAACAAAATGGTGTTTACCTGCAGCCGCAGGACTATTCTGAATGTGCAGCAGGCTAATAGAGAGTACGGCTGCAGGGAGAATAGAAGAAGTTATATTCACCCTGCATTACTGATCCGGTTATTAGGTTCTTTAGAAGGTTGTAGATCTTGTAGCAATATGTTATATGTTCATGATACTCACAGAGTGTGATTCATGACAGGATTCATCAAACAGAACAGATCTGGGGATTTATTCTGACGGACAAATGTTACTATGTTCCACAGTGACTGCACCAGCAGAATAGTGAGTGCAGCTCTGCAGTATAATACAGGATGTAACTCAGGATCAGTAATGTAATGTATGTACACAGTGACTGCACCAGCAGAATAGTGAGAGCAGCTCTGCAGTATAATACAGGATGTAACTCAGGATCAGTAATGTAATGTATGTACACAGTGTCTGCACCAGCAGAATAGTGAGAGCAGCTCTGCAGTATAATACAGGATGTAACTCAGGATCAGTAATGTAATGTATGTACACAGTGTCTGCACCAGCAGAATAGTGAGTGCAGCTCTGCAGTATAATACAGGATGTAACTCAGGATCAGTAATGTAATGTATGTACACAGTGACTGCACCAGCAGAATAGTGAGTGCAGCTCTGCAGTATAATACAGGATGTAACTCAGGATCAGTAATGTAATGTATGTACACAGTGTCTGCACCAGCAGAATAGTGAGTGCAGCTCTGGAGTATAATACAGGATGTAACTCAGGATCAGTAATATAATGTACGTACACAGTGACTGCACCAGCAGAATAGTGAGTGCAGCTCTGGAGTATAATACAGGGTGTAACTCAGGATTAGTAATGTACACAGTGACTGCACCAGCAGAATAGTGAGTGCAGCTCTGGAGTATAATGCAGGAGGTAACTCAGGATCAGTAATGTATGTACACAGTGACTGCACCAGCAGAATAGTGAGCACAGCTCAGGGGTACAATACAGAAGGTAACTCAGGATCAGTAATGTATGTACACAGTGACTGCACCAGCAGAATAGTGAGTGCAGCTCTGGAGTATAATACAGGATTTAACTCAGGATCAGTAATGTAATGTATGTACTGTGATGCAGTGACCCCTGTTACAGGTAGGGGGCGCTGCATGTTCTCCCCAGAATACGCATGGAGGCGTATTGAGGCCATAGGAATGCATGGCAGTCGCAGGCATAACTATGGTGATGAGACAAAGTCCGGCATTATTGTGAATGGCCGGTATGTGTGTCGCAGAGGAAGATACTATGTGCTGCAAGCCTGAAGTAAGGTTGTTCTGGGACCTGTAGTCCAACAAATAATTGTGTTGTTTTAGAGGGAGGCTTGAAGGGCTAGTTTGAGAGCTTGGCGGGTCGAACTAGCCACACACACCACCCATCTATGGGAGTGGTTACAAGTATGTAATGTGACCGGGGTGTGGGTCACATGGGGTTCCTGTGTATGGACCTGAATGGATCTTGGCTGGAAGGTCCTGTGGAGGAAAGGCCTGAGTGTTGAGAGGTCCAGAGTCTGGACCGGATCCCTGAAGAGCACCTAGTGAGGATGTGATCCTGAGTGTTGGGTGGTCCAGAGTGTAGACCAGATCCCTGAAGAGCATGAGGTGAGGCTGTGATGCTGAGTGTTGGGAGGTCCTGTGTGTGGACCGGATCCTTGAAAAGCACGAGGTGAGGCCGTGGTCCTGAGTGGCCTGGGTGTTGGGAGGTTCAGAGTAGCCATGGTCCTGAGTGGCCTCTGTGTTAGAAGGTCCTGTGTGTGTGGACCGGATCCCTGAAGAGCATGAGGTGAGGCCAAGGACCTGCAGAGCTGGTGACGGCTACTGTGTTGGGGAAGCTACCATCCTTCGGTGGGTCTGGAACCGACTGGTGTATGCCTGTCAGGCAAGTTGGTGATCCCCGTAAGGCAGCTTTCCCATGGAGAGAGGACTGACAAGGAGTCAGCAGGTGGAGCAGGAGCTCCCATAACGTACCTCTACAGACTGTTAGTGCTTATTGTGTTCCATGAACTAATGAACTGTGCGGCATGCGGTCACCCATGGCAACTGGACAATGTAAGTTCCAGCATGTTTAGTGTCTGTGAGATGAAGCCGTATATGAAGTGATGTAATGAACTGTTCGTGGTTGCGGTTTATGATACCTGAATAAACCGCATAGACTGTTATGTGAAAAAAGTGTTCCTGTGTACCTTGAATCCTGTTGCTAAGTTAGTATTCCCCTGCCCGTTAGTGAGCGCTACCTCACAGTACACAGTGACTGTACCAGCAGAATAGTGAGTGCAGCTCTGGAGTATAATACAGGAGGTAACTCTGGATTAATACAGGATCAGTAATGTATGTACACTGACTGCATCAGCAGAATAGTGAGTGCAGCTCTGGAGTATAATACAAGATGTAACTCAGGATCAGTAATGTAATGTATGTACACAGTGACTGCACCAGCAGAATAGTGAGTGCAGCTCTGGGGTATAATACAGGGTGTAACTCAGGATCAGTAATGTAATGTATGTACACAGTGACTGCACCAGCAGAATAGTGAGTGCAGCTCTGGGGTATAATACAGGGTGTAACTCAGGATCAGTAATGTATGTACGCAGTGACTGCACCAGCAGAATAGTGAGTGCAGCTCTGAAGTATAATACAGGAGGTAACTCAGGATTAGTAATGTAATGTATGTACACAGTGACTACACCAGCAGAATACTGAGCGCAGCTCTGGAGTATAATACAGGATGTAACTCAGGATCAGTAATGTAATGTATGTACACAGTGACTACACCAGCAGAATAGTGAGTGCAGCTCTGGGGTATAATACAGGATGTAACTCAGGATCAGTAATGTATGTACACAGTGTGACTGCACCAGCAGAATAGTGATTATCTATCTACTATCACCAAGGCCGGATTGGGATTGAAATACAACTCTGGCATTTGAAACTACAGGGGCTGATTGTGAAGACGCAGATGCTGTTGCTGACCGATGGGGCCCACTGGCGGAGCAGCCCATCTCACTTTTCCCAGAATTGCTAGTTGTCCAGTCTGGCTCTGACTTTCATTGGCATTATGTTACTCCACAATTAAATATTCACGCTTGCGCTGATCCCTTTGGTGTTGACGGGGTCCAGTAGTTTTGGCCTGACCTGACATGGAGGCTTCGGTTGCTCATTGCTGCAGTCTCTAGGCTTCGGTGCCAGTTTATTATGGTTGGCCGTGCCCATGTTTGCATTTGCAGTCCCATTGCATATGGAAGGTTTATAAAGATCAGACCCCACTTGCGCTTCCACCAGAGCTGTATACACTTCATACTTTTCTTATTTGAGTCTTTCATTCTCCCCAATGATTTGGAGAACTTGACTAAAAATCAATAAGCAAAATAATTCAGCTCAGTAAATGGAGCCCTGTGGAGGGAGCGCCAGGCGCGGCCATTCCCTGCCTCCGCTCTCCTTCTCTGCCGTCTTTGTGCCCTGGATGAATTATACTCAGAAGATATTATCAGCAGCTCTGAAGCACAATATTTCACAGGAATTATTTTTTCAATGTCCGGTCCCGGGTAACCGTTTGGCTTTCTATTTTGTGCTAAGCACACACTTCCAGACGTATCCATTATCAGGATTTGCCAGTTACTCTGATCCCAGATTCGGCTCTAACCGCGTAGCCGGACGGATGCAGATCTCATGCCGGACCACTAATGTCAATGTGAATGTCATGATGTCAAGCAAGGGCTGGAGAAAAACATGGAAACATTGTATCTGGAAGGGATAATACTGGAGAAGTTATACAATAATGACAACGCTCCGACTTCTGATGTGTTGGCTGAGAACATTCATCGCACCCAGAAAAGAAGGAACTTTGTTTTAATCCTTCCAAAGTAATTGCTTCTAAAGCTTTTTCCCGGCAGCTCGGAGAATGAGCCGCCTGTGGCCTGTGCGGGGGTCAGCCTCTGATAACCGGAGGGTTATCTGAACCGCTGCAACCAATTCCCCTTCACCGTGACAAACCCTCTTATCTGCTGCTCCAATAATTGTGCTGCCCTATTACACCCCAACACGCCGGAGTGGACCCATTCACCTCTGCTTTACACCTCGCTCCCTAAAGAGCTGCCGAGGCCCGCAGAGAAAGCTCTTATTTTGGATAAAATCCACACATTGCTCAATAGACAGACATTTCGCATGATGGAAATTACTCTCTCCGGCTTTAAAGATTGAGAATTTAGTGGATTAGAGTAGGTTTTATTTTCATGGTGTGACACAATCAGATTAGTGGGCAGATGAAATTTATATGGAAATACTGGGCAGTCTTCAAAATCACACTGGCAACCTGTTGCCAATGCACTGACTGAAAGGGGGCTGGCTTAGCTACGGAAATAGGCAGCTAGCCAGCTCCTTTAAAGGGGTTTTCGGTCTGTGTTTTGGCTGCCACTCGAGTCTCTGTGTTTTGGCTGCCATCCGGGTCTCTGTGTTTTGGTTCCCCTTAAAGGGATTTTCTACTTTCATAAAAGACAATGTCACTTCCATCCTCCTGGGAGTTCTGAGGTTATAAGATCATTAAGTATTGTACTACACAGAGCTTCCATTTAGCCTGTGTGTTTGTGGCCCATATTAAATGTATTTTGTTACCTTTGCTGCTTTAGAGGTTAACAACCCTTTCTGTGCTGATCAGAAACTTGCAGCTCCATTTCAGCTGCTTCTGACCTGGTCATTACCTCTCCCTATAAAGCCTGGCCAGACCCTCTCTGCCTTGCCAGTCAGGGCCGGCGTTTGGCACAGGCAGACCAGGCAGACGCCTGGGGCCCCCACCTACAAGGGGGCCCTGCATCTGCAACCCCTGTATGAAGTGCCCAGAGAGTGTTCAACAGTGAATAATGCTGTGCATTGCTTTGTAGTCCCAGAACGTGTCTCCCAAACCCCCCTTGAGACCCCCTCAGTGCAGTGATTTACTCACTGTGGTCCCAGAGCTCTGTGCTGTTTGCTGTAGGATCAGGTTTCACAGTCACATACAGCAGCCATCTGCATGGGCTCTGACCTTTCACTGAATCGCTGCTTGTAATCTGTCAGGGCGACCTGCTGTCACTACTGTCTGGATGACACAAGACAGGAATATTCTCTGCTGAATCAGGGCATTTATTATAAAGAAATAAATGAATTCCCACATGAAACAATAAGGGTAAACCATACACATATATAGTACAGGTGTGCATAAGAATCAGCGGTTTTGGTGCATTTTTTTGCAGCCAAAACATGCTCTCTTGGCAGTAAAAACACTGCTTTCAAAGCACCCATTTTTTAGGGTATGTGCAGAGGATTCGGAAATGGCAGCCCTTTGGATGCAGCGGACATGTGCTGCGTCCAAAGTGCTGCCAGCTTTTGAACACAGGTGATTCTGCGTGTGTTCATTGATCTGTGCGGAATCCCTGCGTCCTATATATTGCAGGGGTGAGATTTCTCTCGTGGAGACTCGTGTCTACACCAGATAAATTGGCATGCTGGGGTCTGGAGAGGCGCGCAGCATGTCCGTCTCCGCAGGTGAGGTGCGGGTGTCAGTGCACGCATAGTAGAGATGGAATTTCTTGAAATCCCATCCACTATACTGTAACATCTGGCCGCTGCGGGTTGGAAGCTGCACAAGTACACAGCAGCCGACCCGCAGCGTTTACTGACTGTGGTCATGTCAAGGTGAAAATGTATTTTCTTATATACCTTTGTACTTTTATATAAATCTTTATACTCTCTTTGTACTGCTATACTTTTATACTGTGAAACAATAAGTTTTTCCTATCTGCTAGTTAATGCAAATGTAATTGTATTTAAAGATGGCCGCCAGGGTTCAGTTTCGTTTCTGGTTTGTGTCTGGAGGGATGATTCATTTCTTCAGAATCGAAACTCAGGAATGTGAAGAAAGGGAGGATTCACCAGAAGACGTCAGAACAAATCAGGAAGACTGGATGCTAGCTTAAAGCCCGCCTAATGCACGCCTTCCCCTAACACTCAATATAGTATTGTGTATTTTAGAATAAAGCCAGTTGGTGTGACCGCTGCAGACATGTGTGGATGCACGGGGCATTAACTAAGTTTGAACCAGCTACCTGTCTGATTTATTCTTATCCGGTACCAGATGCCCTGCACACATATTAATTTGGAATGACTGGTGAAGGAAGGGTATATTGTCGTTTTACGACCCCGACAATTTGGCGCCCAACGTGGGGCGTGGCCAGCGATCCGAGACCCTCTGGACCCATGCCTGGATGTCTGTGGATGATACCCGTAGTGGCTGACCTCGAGGACTGATCACCCTCTGCACGCGGTAAGTGGCGATCATATACATTGTATGTGTCACACTTGCTAGTGTCTCAGCTGTTATTGGTTTGTCTGTAGTCTCCTTGGGCCCGGGAGGTGAATGATCGAGTGGTGAGATCAAACGTGATCCTGTGCCACGCTCTGAACCAGCAACTGAGAGACGTCACATCCTGTGCGACCTCTGTACACCACACCTCCCTCACCGGTCATTGTACTCCGTTCAACCACCCTACCCATGACTATTGTCTAGTAGTGAAGTGGAGTGATAAATTGAGCTAGTTGTAGATTGTGGGGCAGCTTAGAGAAAGGGATAGGAGACGCAGCCTCTGTGATATTGTACTAACCGGTAATTAAGACGTCCCAAGTCAGGGACCACCAGAATTTTGAGTACAAATAGGTAATTAAGACGCCCCGTATGGAGCCACCAGAAATAGGTAATTAAGACGTCCCGGAACGGGACCACCAGAAACAGGTAATTAAGACGCTCCATACGGGACCACCAGAATTTTTGTGGAGGGGTCTCATTAGGAGGCTGCCTCCCGACTGTTTGGGATATCATGGCAGGATAGTCTGTTAATCACTGGTGTTCAGGTTAGGGACAGAAAATATTGAGCGCGAGGCTCTTCTTTTTCTAATACGTTGAGCGAGATTCCGTATTGGGGAACCCAGTGTTGAAGATCGCTGCCAGTGGCCTACTGCAGGAGGCCATAGTATCCTGGGAGCCAAGCTGCGTATCTTAAAGTAGAAGTCCGTGCCCCACAAGTTAGATGAGGATGCCGTGGAAGTCAAGACAATGGTCACGGGAGGGCAAGAGACAGTCAAGAAGCTTATCTGCGAGTTGCGCGAGGCTTAAAGAACAAAGGATGAGAATAGGTTGATGGAGGGGAGGATCAGATAATGTAGAGCCCGTGTTTGGTTATAAAATGCCTGTGAACTGTGATCTTACAGATTGTAAAATGGCCGCCGTGCCACTGATGATGAAAATGTAGTCCCAGCCACCGCCCTGTAATGGCGGCGGAAAGAGATCTCCAGAAGCGTAGGAGTGTCCTGTTTGTGTTGTGCAGAATCCAACCTGGGCGGAGACCTGCCTTGTGTGTGCGTACGGACCGTCTTTGGGGCTCCGCCCAGACCACGGAGGATTATAGGAAAGTTTTGTAGAAATTAGGTCTGAAAACTGCTGTAATTTGTGACTTTGTAGAGGATACGGAGCTTTGTATCAGTGCTGTGTACTGTAGGGGAGGGGCTGAGCAGACCGCTGCGAGATTTCTTTGTCAGTTCTTCTTCTTCTTCTTTCTCCTTATCTGCGCTACGTGCTGGAGAAAGGGGGGTATAGAGTTGGGCTCTTGCTCTCCCTTCAGCGCTGAAGAATGCAGTGGAAGTTCTTATCTCCGTGTTACTAGATGGGAGGGGCTGTGTGTGCCCCTGCGCGCCCTGCTTGCAATTTTTCCCCTCGGCACTGTGGGCTACGGGGGAGGGGGGGGCCATGTATTGCATTCTAAGTTTTCTCTGTCCTTGGTACAATACACACTGAGAGATTTATGTTTACAGCAATAAGTACTGTATGAAATTGAAAGTGAAATAGACCTGCCTAGTCTTAGATGAAAACTTGTAAGTAATTGAAAGATTGGTAAAAGGCACCAATATATCCTGGATTGCCGAGAAGTTCTATGGGCGTCTTATGGTAGTGTTTGAAGATCTGGGATTCTCACTGTAACAAAAAGCCCATTTATACCTTTTTTTTGTAGTAGACCCGATATTGAGATTTCCACTCCGGATGATATATTGAAAATAGTAAAGAGTTTTTTCAAAAGAATTTAGCCCAGCAAGAAAGGCAGGGGTTAAATCACTAGCCGTAGTGATTCTTGCTCGCTCACTGGCCCCCATCGCTGCAGCTGCGAGATCAGTGTTTCTTATCTCCATGTAACAGATTCCAGCTTCTGCCCCCTCCCTTTGTACATGTGAGTCCAGCTTCACACTCCAATACGCCTTTTAACCCTGTATAGGAATCTAACTCCCTCCCAGCTGCCTTATGTCAATTTTCAGCTAGATTTTCCAGGAGTCTGAAGTTTTGTTTCCCTGTCATTCACGTTGCTACATCACACCTCAGGAATCCCAGGTTCTTTTCTCAGTAGGGTATGGGGACATAATTACCCAACAGATAGCTAAAAAGGGGGGCCCATCCATAGCCCAAGAGTGTCAGGTCTACCTTGCCGCTCATGGCCCCTTGCATCCAGGAGATGCTATGACTACCCAGGGAGGGAATTTGCCCTGTGATATAGTGCTACACACTGCAGGCCCTAGATACTGATTACAAGACACCCGAGCATTGCCGTACAGTATTGCAGACTGCCTTGCAGACAGAGCTCACCTATGCAGGACATGCTACAGGTGTGCTGACTCAGCTTCATGGAGACAAATAGAGACCTGTTGCTTATTACAGCGGCCGCCTGGATACGGTGGCAAGAGGAAGTCCCTTCTGTGTTCGGCCCGTGTTGTCTGTCCAGCTGTTGCTACACAAGTCTTCAGAGATTGTTTTGGATTACCCACTGATGGTCCATACCCCACACGATGTATATAGTATCCCTAACCAAGTATAGTCTAGCCACATGTCCATGACCAGACAGCTGCGACTTCGGTGTGCTATTCTCATGCCTACTAATGTGACTTTGAAAAGGTGCACTGTCCTAAACCCCGCTACTTTTCTCCTAGTTCCCCTGGATCCAAAGGGGGGAGGAGTAGGTGACATATAGGTGACATGAAAAAAGGACACTCTTTTTTTCTTTTTCTTTCTAGAATGGATCCAGAGGAACAAGATTAGGTTTCCAAACCCCATGACTGTCTAGAATTGATCTCTCAGGAAACGGCTGGTCTCTAGTGTGCCTATTCTAATGCTGATTTTGAGCTTTTTGTAGATGGATCCCGTCACCAAGATGACCGAGGATGCTACTGTACCAGATATGCTGTGGTCTCAGAACATGAGATAATCAAGGCAGAGTCAATGCCAGCTCATATGTCTGCACAAGAAGCAGAGCTCAAGGCGCTCATAGAAGCGTGCAAACTAGCAGAAGGTAAGACTGTAAATATCTACACTGATTCCAGGTATGCTTTTGGCATTACACACGGTTATGGGCCTATCTGGAGAGCCAGGGCTTTCCTGACAGCAAATGGCCACCCCTTTAAACGTGCTGAGGCAGTCCAGCAACTTATGAATGCACTACAGCTTCCCACCCAAACAGGCATCATAAAGGTAAAGGCACATACTAAAGGCACTGATGGACGGACAAAGGGTAACGCACTGGCAGACCAGGCTGCAAAGAAAGCAGCAAGCACTCCTGTAGCCTCTCAAGTACATCACCTAGACACCCCACCATCTCCACTTGTGTTGAAAGACATCTTAGCCCGGTTACAAGAACAGGCAAGTAAGGAGGAGAAAAATAGGTGGCAAAAGATAGGGGCTTGCTCTGATACCGTTACCGGACTATGGGGGAGGGGTGAAAAGGTCTGCCTACCACAGGTACTGTACCCAATGATGGCACAGGTTCTGCACGGGAATGTGCACCACTCGAAGACGGCCATGTGTGACACCCTACAGAAACAATGGATTGCCCTCCGGGTTTTCCACCTGCGCAGAAGGGCAGGTACAGAGCTGCATGATATGTGCCACACATAATCAGAGTAGGACAGTGAAAACCCCATCCAAACACACTCCCCGGCCCCTTTACCCATTCCAGAGACTGCAGAATGATTATATTCAGTTACCCAGGGTAGGGACGTATGAGTATGTGTTGGTCTGCATTGATTTCTTTTCAGGTTGGCCAGAAGCCTACCCAGTTGCCAAAGCTACGGCTAAGACAACGGCGAAGAAACTGATGGCTGAGATCACATGCAGGTATGGAGTTCCTGAAGTCATTGAGAGCGATCGGAGTTCCCATTTTACTGGAGAGATCATGTCAGAGGTAATGGCAGCACTGGGGGTAAGTCAAGCATTGCATACTCCATCCACAGAGCAGTGAAAAAGTGGAGAGACTAAATGGAACTCTTAAGCCTAAAATCCAGAAGGCAATGGCAGAGACTGGTAATCCATGGACAGAATGCTTTCCTCTGGCTTTGTTTTCAGTAGGATATACCCCAAACAGGAAGACAGGACTGTCACCGTATGAGATTCTGTTTGGCAGGAGCCCCAATCTTGAATGTTTCTTTCCACAACAGTTGTAGCCCAAGTATCAGGACTTGACTAGCTATGTGCAGGCCTTACATGGACACCTTGCCAAAGTGCATTTAACTGTCTTCAGTTCTCTTCCAGACCCAGACAAGGTTCCTGGACACCATCCTTTTGTGCCAGGAGACCTGGTGTATGTGAAAAAGTTTGTGCGCAGAGATTGTCTCCAGACAAGATTTGAAGGACTCCACACGGTGATCCTGGTCACCCCCACTGCAGTAAAACTTGAAGGAAAGAGCACCTGGATTCACGCCTCATATTGTAAAAGAGACCGAACCAGTGTTTAGTCACAGAAGTGACTGAAGGGAAATGTTGCTGTTGTTTTTGATCCTGGAACTGAGGGCTGTCCTCGCCCCTACCTCTTCGGCCCCTATTGTAAATATAAGAATTCTAGTCCCACTATTCTCTGGGGAAACCGGACAGCCCCGGCAAATATCTGGCGATTTGATTTCTGTGATGTAGTCAAGTGCCTTGAGACTGAACGGATAGTAGAGGGAACTATCCAGTTTATATATATGTGTTACCAGAAATGACAACAATAATTGTTATTATTGGACAGATGCTGCCTGGAATACGGGAGATGATTGGGGATATAAACCTAGCGAAGCCATGTTCCCAAGGATGGGACGGGTAGGAGTCTTCGTGAGAGAATGCATCTAACAGCCCTTCTGCAACCACTTAGGGGCTGTAAATGGGGTAAAAGTTGTCACCCCCTCCTCCTAAATCTTGAAAGCCCCCAATCTGCTGACCTGCAGACATTTGTACTGGGAAGGCATTATAATTATGTATTTAGTAGTGGATACTAGGGTTGAGCGAAACGGGTCGATCATTTTCAAAAGTCGCCGACTTTTGGCTAAGTCGGCGTCTCATGAAACCCGATCCGACCCCTGTGCTTGTCGGCCATGCGGTACGCGACTTTCGCGCCAAAGTCGCGTTTCAATGACGCGAAAAGCGCCATTTCTCAGCCAATGAAGGTGAACGCAGAGTGTGGGCAGCGTGATGACATAGATCCTGGTCCCCACCATCTTAGAGAAGGGCATTGCAGTGATTGGCTTGCTGTCTGCGGCGTCACAGGGGCTATAAAGGGGCGTTCCCGCCGACCGCCATCTTACTGCTGCTGATCTGAGCTTAGGGACAGGTTGCTGCCGCTTCATCAGAAGCAGGGAGAGCGTTAGGCAGGGTCCACTAACCACCAAACCGCTTGTGCTGCAGCGATTTCCACTGTCCAACACCACCTTCGGTGTGCAGGGACTGTGGAAGCTATTTTTTTTTTTTTTTCCCCTCAGCGCTGTAGCTCATTGGGCTGCCCTAGAAGGCTCCGTGATAGCTGTATTGCTGTGTGTACGCCACTGTGGAAACCAACTGCTTTTTTCAAAGCACATATCCTCTTGTTCCTTCCTTTCTGCACAGCTATCTTTTCTGTTTTTCCACACTTTTTATTTAATTTGTGCATCAGTCCACTCCTATTGCTGCCTGCCATACCTGGCTTACATTACTGCAGGGAGATAGTAATTGTAGGACAGTTTTTTTTTTTTTTTTGTTTTTTTTTTTTGTGGGAGATTAAGATTGGCATTTCTGCTACAGTGCCATCCCTGTGTGTGCCATCTCTCACTGAGTGGGCCATAGAAAGCCTATTTATTTTTTCCGTGATTTGTGTTCTAAAATCTACCTCAACACAAAAACAGTACATCAATCAGTGGGAGAAAAATATTGGCCTCAGTCAGGGCTTGTGTGCCACTGCTGTGTGTGCTATCTCTCATTCAGTGGGCTATAGCAAGCCTATTTTTTTTTTTTTTTTTTAATATTATTTGGTTTCTAATTCTCCCTGAAAAAAAAAAAAAAAACCTAAAAAAACAGTGGGAGAATAATATTGCCCTTTCAGCTTGTGTGCCAGTCTTGACTCCTGGGTGTGCCACCTCTCTCCCTCTCATTCAGTGGGCCATAGAAAGCCTATTTATTTTTTTTTTTAAATATTATTGGGTTTCTAAAGTCTCCCTGAAAAAACAAAAAATACATAAAAAAACAGTGGGAGAGTAATATTGCCCTTTCAGCTTGTGTGCCAGTCTTGACTCCTGGGTGTGCCACCTCTCTCCCTTTCATTCAGTGGGCCATAGAAAGCCTATTTATTTTTTCCGTGATTTGTGTTCTAAAATCTACCTCAACACAAAAACACTACATCAATCAGTGGGAGAAAAATATTGGCCTCAGTCAGGGCTTGTGTGCCACTGCTGTGTGTGCTATCTCTCATTCAGTGGGCTATAGCAAGCCTATTTTTTTTTTTTTTTTTTTTTTTAATATTATTTGGTTTCTAAAGTCTCCCTGAAAATAAAAAAAAAAAATACATAAAAAAACAGTGGGAGAGTAATATTGCCCTTTCAGCTTGTGTGCCAGTCTTGACTCCTGGGTGTGCCACCTCTCTCCCTTTCATTCAGTGGGCCATAGAAAGCCTATTTATTTTTTGGTTTTTTTAATATTATTTGGTTTCTAAAGTCTCCCTGAAAATAAAAAAAAAAAATACATAAAAAAACAGTGGGAGAGTAATATTGCCATTTCAGCTTGTGTGCCAGTCTTGACTCCTGGGTGTGCCACCTCTCTCCCTCTCATTCAGTGGGCCATAGAAAGCCTTGTTTTTTTGTTTTTTTTTTAATATTATTTGGTTTCTAAAGTCTCCCTGAAAATAAAAAAAAAAAACATAAAAAAACAGTGGGAGAGTAATATTGCCATTTCAGCTTGTGTGCCAGTCTTGACTCCTGGGTGTGCCACCTCTCTCTCTAATTGTGGGCCATAGAAAGCCTATTTATTTTTTGGTTTTTTTAATATTATTTGGTTTCTAAAGTCTCCCTGAAAATAAAAAAAAAAAATACATAAAAAAACAGTGGGAGAGTAATATTGCCCTTTCAGCTTGTGTGCCAGTCTTGACTCCTGGGTGTGCCACCTCTCTCCCTTTCATTCAGTGGGCCATAGAAAGCCTATTTATTTTTTGGTTTTTTTAATATTATTTGGTTTCTAAAGTCTCCCTGAAAATAAAAAAAAAAAATACATAAAAAAACAGTGGGAGAGTAATATTGCCATTTCAGCTTGTGTGCCAGTCTTGACTCCTGGGTGTGCCACCTCTCTCCCTCTCATTCAGTGGGCCATAGAAAGCCTTGTTTTTTTGTTTTTTTTTTAATATTATTTGGTTTCTAAAGTCTCCCTGAAAATAAAAAAAAAAAACATAAAAAAACAGTGGGAGAGTAATATTGCCATTTCAGCTTGTGTGCCAGTCTTGACTCCTGGGTGTGCCACCTCTCTCTCTAATTGTGGGCCATAGAAAGCCTATTTATTTTTTGGTTTTTTTAATATTATTTGGTTTCTAAAGTCTCCCTGAAAATAAAAAAAAAAAATACATAAAAAAACAGTGGGAGAGTAATATTGCCCTTTCAGCTTGTGTGCCAGTCTTGACTCCTGGGTGTGCCACCTCTCTCCCTTTCATTCAGTGGGCCATAGAAAGCCTATTTATTTTTTGGTTTTTTTAATATTATTTGGTTTCTAAAGTCTCCCTGAAAATAAAAAAAAAAAATACATAAAAAAACAGTGGGAGAGTAATAT
This sequence comes from Ranitomeya variabilis, assembly GCF_051348905.1. Taxonomy (NCBI): domain Eukaryota; kingdom Metazoa; phylum Chordata; class Amphibia; order Anura; family Dendrobatidae; genus Ranitomeya; species Ranitomeya variabilis. The sequence goes on along the minus strand of NC_135235.1, from coordinate 255,943,206 downwards.
TGCCCTTTCAGCTTGTGTGCCAGTCTTGACTCCTGGGTGTGCCACCTCTCTCCCTTTCATTCAGTGGGCCATAGAAAGCCTATTTATTTTTTGGTTTTTTTAATATTATTTGGTTTCTAAAGTCTCCCTGAAAATAAAAAAAAAAAATACATAAAAAAACAGTGGGAGAGTAATATTGCCATTTCAGCTTGTGTGCCAGTCTTGACTCCTGGGTGTGCCACCTCTCTCCCTCTCATTCAGTGGGCCATAGAAAGCCTTGTTTTTTTGTTTTTTTTTTAATATTATTTGGTTTCTAAAGTCTCCCTGAAAATAAAAAAAAAAAACATAAAAAAACAGTGGGAGAGTAATATTGCCATTTCAGCTTGTGTGCCAGTCTTGACTCCTGGGTGTGCCACCTCTCTCTCTAATTGTGGGCCATAGAAAGCCTATTTATTTTTTGGTTTTTTTAATATTATTTGGTTTCTAAAGTCTCCCTGAAAATAAAAAAAAAAAATACATAAAAAAACAGTGGGAGAGTAATATTGCCCTTTCAGCTTGTGTGCCAGTCTTGACTCCTGGGTGTGCCACCTCTCTCCCTTTCATTCAGTGGGCCATAGAAAGCCTATTTATTTTTTGGTTTTTTTAATATTATTTGGTTTCTAAAGTCTCCCTGAAAATAAAAAAAAAAAATACATAAAAAAACAGTGGGAGAGTAATATTGCCATTTCAGCTTGTGTGCCAGTCTTGACTCCTGGGTGTGCCACCTCTGTCCCTCTCATTCAGTGGGCCATAGAAAGCCTTGTTTTTTTTTTTTTTTTTAAATATTATTTGGTTTCTAAAGTCTCCCTGAAAATAAAAAAAAAATACATAAAAAAACAGTGGGAGAGTAATATTGCCATTTCAGCTTGTGTGCCAGTCTTGACTCCTGGGTGTGCCACCTCTCTCTCTAATTGTGGGCCATAGAAAGCCTTTTTATTTTTTTCCTTCATTTGTGTTTTAAAATCAACCTCAACACAAAAACACTACATCAATCAGTGGGAGAAAAATATTGGCCTCAGTCAGGGCTTGTGTGCCACTCCTGTGCGTGCCATCTCTCATTCAGTGGGCCATAGAAAGCCTTGTTTTTTTGTTTTTTTTTTAAATATTATTTGGTTTCTAAAGTCTCACAGAGAAAAAAAAAAAAATAAATTAGGTGGGAGATTAATATTGACATTAGTGCTTGAGTGACAGTCCTGCGTGTGTGTCATCTCTGTGATTTGGTGTCACAGAAAACAGAGTGTGTAACATTGTGCCTGATTTTCCTTGTGGTCTCACCAACCTGTTAAGGGATATTGAAATCATACTGAAGTTATAGCTCACCGTGTAAGTTGTTTGACAGCAACAAATAAAGTTAGTTTGGTTACGATTTTTAAACAATGAGGAAGTCTGGTGCAAGAGGTCGTCGTGGGCGTTCATTGTCAGCTGGTAATGATGGTAGTGGTAGTGGAGCATCAGGTGGTCGTGGGGATAAAAATATTCCACCTAAGTCTGGAGCTGTGGAGCCAGTTTCGTCGTCAGGCTACACAAGGCCTCGAACGCTCTCTTTTCTGGGAGTAGGAAAACCGCTTTTAAAGGCTGAGCAGCAACAGCAAGTTTTGGCTTACATTGCAGACTCAGCCTCTAGCTCTTTTGCCTCCTCTTCCGAAACTGGTAAATGTAAAAGCAGCGCGTCGCTTGTGGATGTTCACGGTCAGGGACAAGTCGCTTCCTTGTCCTCCTCAGCAAAAACTACAACAAGAGAGAAGGATGCAGCAGGCGACACAACGGGTCACTCCATGGAGCTCTTTACACATACCGTCCCTGGCTTAGAAAGTGAAACATTTAACAGGCCATGCCCATTACAAGTAGATTCTGACATGGAGTGCACTGATGCACAGCCACAGCCAGAGTACTATGCTGCTCCTTTGACTCAGACCACCACATTGCCCTCTCAGGGTACAGATCCACAATCAGACCCTGATGAGACTATGTTGCCCCGCCACGAACGCTATACCACCGACCGACACAGTGACACAGACGAAGTTGCACACGAGCTCGAAGAGGAGGTAATAGATGACCCAGTTATTGACCCCGATTGGCAGCCATTGGGGGAACAGGGTGCAGGCGGCAGTAGTTCAGAAGCGGAGGTGGAGGAGGGGCCGCAGCAGGCATCAACATCGCAACAGGTTCCATCTGCCGGGCCCGTATCTGGCCCAAAACGCGTGTCAAAGCCAAAACCTGTTGGAGGACAGCGTGGCCATCCGGTTAAAGCTCAGTCTGCAATCCCTGAAAAGGGATCCGAGTCTAGGAAGAGTGCAGTCTGGCATTTTTTTAAACAACATCCAACTGATCAGCGCAAAGTCATCTGTCAAAAATGTTCAACTAGCTTAAGCAGAGGTCAGAATCTGAAAAGTCTAAATACTAGTTGCATGCATAGACACTTAACCACCATGCATTTTCAAGCCTGGACTAACTACCAAACGTCCCTTAAGGTTGTAGCACCCTCGGCCAATGAAGCTAGTCAGCAACGCAACATCCCTTCCGTCACTGTAAGGCCACCATTTTCCGCACCACCGGCAGTATCTGTGCAGGTTTCTTTGCCAGCCAAAAGCAGTCAGGGTCAGGGAATCACCAGTTTAGTAGGAGGAAATATTGCATCTAGGGCACCGGCGGAAACAATACCGTCTCCAACCGTCTCTCAGTCTGCCATGTACACCGGCACACCCGAAAGTTCCACGATCTCCTGCTCTCCAGTCCAGCTCACCCTACATGAGACTCTGGTTAGAAAAAGGAAGTACTTATCCTCGCATCCGCGTACACAGGGTTTTAACGCCCACATAGCTAGACTAATCTCGTTAGAGATGATGCCCTACCGTTTAGTTGAAAGCGAAGCTTTTAAAGCCCTGATGGAGTACGCTGAACCACGATACGAGCTACCTAGTCGACACTTTTTTTCCAGAAAAGCCATCCCAGCCCTGCACCAGCATGTTAAACAGCGCATCGTCCATGCACTTAGGCAATCTGTGAGTACAAAGGTGCACCTGACTACAGATGCATGGACCAGTAGGCATGGCCAGGGACGTTATGTGTCCATCACGGCACACTGGGTGAATGTGGTGGATGCAGGGTCCACAGGCGACATCAATTTAGGGACAGTTGTGCCTAGCCCACGGTCTAGGAAACAGTTGGCTGTAGGCGTTCGCACCCCCTCCTCCTCCTCCTCGTCCTCCTGCAGAAGCTACAGCTCTTCCACAGAACGCAGTCGGCCAACCACTCCATCGGCAGATGACACTGTTGCACACCAGTTGTCCCATTATGGGCCAGCTACTGCCAAGCGTCAGCAGGCTGTATTGGCTATGAAGTGTTTGGGCGACAACAGACACACCGCGGAAGTTCTGTCCGAGTTCTTGCAACAAGAAACGCAGTCGTGGCTGGGCACAGTAGATCTTGAGGCAGGCAAGGTAGTGAGTGATAACGGAAGGAATTTCATGGCTGCCATCTCCCTTTCCCAACTGAAACACATTCCTTGCCTGGCTCACACCTTAAACCTGGTGGTGCAGTGCTTATTGAAAACTTATCCTGGGTTCTCCGACCTGCTCCTCAAAGTGCGTGCACTTTGCTCACATATCCGACGTTCGCCTGTACACGCCAGCCGTATGCAGACCTATCAGCGGTCTTTGAACCTTCCCCAGCATCGCCTAATCATAGACGTTGCAACAAGGTGGAACTCAACACTGCACATGCTTCAGAGACTGTGCGAACAGAGGCGTGCTGTTATTTATTTGTGGGAGGATACACGGGCAGGCAGTAGGATGGCAGACATGGAGTTGTCAGGTGTGCAGTGGTCGAAGATACAAGACATGTGTCAAGTCCTTCAGTGTTTTGAGGAATGCACACGGCTGGTTAGTGCAGACAACGCCGTAATAAGCATGAGCATCCCCCTAATGCGTCTGCTGATGCAAAGTTTGACGCACATAAAGGAGCAGGCGTCTGCACCAGAGGAAGAGGGAAGCCTTGATGACAGTCAGCCATTGTCTGGTCAGGGCAGTGTACAGGACGAGGTAGCGGGCGAAGAGGAGGTGGAGGACGAGGAGGATGATGGGGATGAGTATATTTTTAATGCCGAACCTTTCCCGGGGGCACAGGAAATTGGTTGCGTGTCACGGCCGGGTTCTGGTTTTTTGAGGGACACAAGTGACGTAGATTTGCCTGCAACTGCCCCTCAACCAATCACAACCGGAGATTTGACAACTGGAACTTTGGCCCACATGGCGGATTATGCCTTACGTATCCTAAAAAGGGACACACGCATTACGAAAATGATGAACGATGACGATTACTGGTTGGCCTGCCTCCTTGATCCACGCTATAAAGGCAAATTGCAAAATATTATGCCACATGAGAACTTGGAACTAATATTAGCAACCAAACAATCAACTCTTGTTGACCGTTTGCTTCAGGCATTCCCAGCACACAGCGCACGTGATCGTTCTCACACAAGCTCCAGGGGGCAGCAGACTAGGAGTGTTAGGGGTGCACACATCAGAAGTGGCGTTGGACAGAGGGGTTTTCTGACCAGGTTGTGGAGTGATTTTGCTATGACCGCAGACAGGACAGGTACTGCTGCATCAATTGAAAGTGACAGGAGACAACATTTGTCCAGTATGGTTACTAACTATTTTTCATCCCTTATCGATGTTCTCCCTCAACCGTCATTCCCATTTGATTACTGGGCCTCCAAATTAGACACCTGGCCAGAATTGGCAGAATATGCATTGCAGGAGCTTGCTTGCCCGGCAGCAAGTGTCCTATCAGAAAGAGTATTCAGTGCTGCAGGTTCAATATTAACCGAAAAAAGGACTCGTCTGGCTACCCAAAATGTTGACGATCTAACATTCATTAAAATGAACCACAACTGGATTTCGAAATCTTTTGCCCCACCTTGCCCGGCCGACACCTAGCTTTCCTATGAAAAGCTCTTGCCTGTGAATTACTTTTCTAATGTCTAATTTGCTGCAGCTGATTGTACAGCATACGACATGTTTACACCTCCCTAAATGGCAAAACTCCCCACACGGGGCCGTGGTATCGCGACTTGGCGCAAGCACCCGTGAGACTGCTGTTTGTCTGAAGAGGTGGGTGTGCTCGCTTTTGGTTGACGGCATTGCTACTGGGTCCCTCATAGTACAATGTAGTGTCTCTGGCGGTGGTGGTGCGCACCCAACGTCAGACACACCGTTGTAACATGAGGGGCCCTGGGGCGGTCCCGCCGGCCTCAAGAGAGTTCCCCCCTACCCCAGCTCAAAATGTGCTCTACCACGTGCAAAATTATGTCGCACAGCTCCACCAATCTTTAGTCTATTCGCTGACATCATTCAATGTCTGGCACTGACAATACAAATTTGTAGACATCTATGATGCAACTTAAAGTAGTCTGTGTCTGTGTCCTATATTGGCACCATTAAATAGTTACTGCCAAATTACAATGTCAGAAACTCAGTAGATGAGCCCACCCCTGTACCTAAGTATGCCACCTTTTTTTTTTGTTTTGGTTGTTTTGCGAGACATTAACATCTATTTATATTTTGGGAGTACTGGGACAGACACTCCTTGCACTACTCCTCCACTCACCACCAAGCTGCCTGTGTATCCATGTAACCGCTGTAAAACTGCCATGAGCCTATTGTTTGTTATTTTAGGCCTTTGATAGCCTGTCTGCGGTCCCTACTTTAAATACTCCTCCACTGACCACCAAGCTGCCTGCCCGTGTATCCATGTAACCGCTGTGAAACTGCCATGAGCCTATTGTTTGTTATGTTAGGCCTTTGATAGCCTGTCTGCGGTCCCTACTTTAAATACTCCTCCACTGACCAGACCACTGCTGCCCGTGTACCCCTGGAACCAATTATAAAGTGCCTACAGCCAGCCCATTTTCTTATGTTAGGCCTTTGAAGCCTGTCTGCGGTCCCTACTTTAAATACTCCTCCACTGACCAGACCACTGCTGCCCGTGTACCCCTGGAACCAATTATAAAGTGCCTACAGCCAGCCCATTTTCTTATGTTAGGCCTTTGAAGCCTTTCTGCGGTCCCTACTTTAAATACTCCTCCACTCACCACCACCAAGCTGCCTGCCCGTGTATCCATGTAACCGCTGTGAAACTGCCATGAGCCTATTGTTTGTTATTTTAGGCCTTTGATAGCCTGTCTGCGGTCCCTACTTTAAATACTCCTCCACTCACCACCAAGCTGCCTGTGTATCCATGTAACCGCTGTAAAACTGCCATGAGCCTATTGTTTGTTATTTTAGGCCTTTGATAGCCTGTCTGCGGTCCCTACTTTAAATACTCCTCCACTGACCAGACCACTGCTGCCCGTGTACCCCTGGAACCAATTATAAAGTGCCTACAGCCAGCCCATTTTCTTATGTTAGGCCTTTGAAGCCTGTCTGCGGTCCCTACTTTAAATACTCCTCCACTCACCACCACCAAGCTGCCTGCCCGTGTATCCATGTAACCGCTGTGAAACTGCCATGAGCCTATTGTTTGTTATTTTAGGCCTTTGATAGCCTGTGTGCGGTCCCTACTTTAAATACTCCTCCACTCACCACCAAGCTGCCTGCCCGTGTATCCATGTAACCGCTGTGAAACTGCCATGAGCCTATTGTTTGTTATGTTAGGCCTTTGATAGCCTGTCTGCGGTCCCTACTTTAAATACTCCTCCACTGACCAGACCACTGCTGCCCGTGTACCCCTGGAACCAATTATAAAGTGCCTACAGCCAGCCCATTTTCTTATGTTAGGCCTTTGAAGCCTGTCTGCGGTCCCTACTTTAAATACTCCTCCACTGACCAGACCACTGCTGCCCGTGTACCCCTGGAACCAATTATAAAGTGCCTACAGCCAGCCCATTTTCTTATGTTAGGCCTTTGAAGCCTGTCTGCGGTCCCTACTTTAAATACTCCTCCACTCACCACCACCAAGCTGCCTGCCCGTGTATCCATGTAACCGCTGTGAAACTGCCATGAGCCTATTGTTTGTTATTTTAGGCCTTTGATAGCCTGTCTGCGGTCCCTACTTTAAATACTCCTCCACTCACCACCAAGCTGCCTGCCCGTGTATCCATGTAACCGCTGTGAAACTGCCATCATGAGCCTATTGTTTGTTATGTTAGGCCTTTGATAGCCTGTCTGCGGTCCCTACTTTAAATACTCCTCCACTGACCAGACCACTGCTGCCCGTGTACCCCTGGAACCAATTATAAAGTGCCTACAGCCAGCCCATTTTCTTATGTTAGGCCTTTGATAGCCTGTCTGCGGTCCCTACTTTAAATACTCCTCCACTCACCACCAAGCTGCCTGCCCGTGTATCCATGTAACCGCTGTGAAACTGCCATCATGAGCCTATTGTTTGTTATGTTAGGCCTTTGATAGCCTGTCTGCGGTCCCTACTTTAAATACTCCTCCACTGACCAGACCACTGCTGCCCGTGTACCCCTGGAACCAATTATAAAGTGCCTACAGCCAGCCCATTTTCTTATGTTAGGCCTTTGAAGCCTGTCTGCGGTCCCTACTTTAAATACTCCTCCACTCACCACCACCAAGCTGCCTGCCCGTGTATCCATGTAACCGCTGTGAAACTGCCATGAGCCTATTGTTTGTTATTTTAGGCCTTTGATAGCCTGTGTGCGGTCCCTACTTTAAATACTCCTCCACTCACCACCAAGCTGCCTGCCCGTGTATCCATGTAACCGCTGTGAAACTGCCATGAGCCTATTGTTTGTTATTTTAGGCCTTTGATAGCCTGTGTGCGGTCCCTACTTTAAATACTCCTCCACTCACCACCAAGCTGCCTGCCCGTGTATCCATGTAACCGCTGTGAAACTGCCATGAGCCTATTGTTTGTTATGTTAGGCCTTTGATAGCCTGTCTGCGGTCCCTACTTTAAATACTCCTCCACTGACCAGACCACTGCTGCCCGTGTACCCCTGGAACCAATTATAAAGTGCCTACAGCCAGCCCATTTTCTTATGTTAGGCCTTTGATAGCCTGTCTGCGGTCCCTACTTTAAATACTCCTCCACTCACCACCAAGCTGCCTGCCCGTGTATCCATGTAACCGCTGTGAAACTGCCATCATGAGCCTATTGTTTGTTATGTTAGGCCTTTGATAGCCTGTCTGCGGTCCCTACTTTAAATACTCCTCCACTGACCAGACCACTGCTGCCCGTGTACCCCTGGAACCAATTATAAAGTGCCTACAGCCAGCCCATTTTCTTATGTTAGGCCTTTGAAGCCTGTCTGCGGTCCCTACTTTAAATACTCCTCCACTCACCACCACCAAGCTGCCTGCCCGTGTATCCATGTAACCGCTGTGAAACTGCCATGAGCCTATTGTTTGTTATTTTAGGCCTTTGATAGCCTGTGTGCGGTCCCTACTTTAAATACTCCTCCACTCACCACCAAGCTGCCTGCCCGTGTATCCATGTAACCGCTGTGAAACTGCCATGAGCCTATTGTTTGTTATTTTAGGCCTTTGATAGCCTGTGTGCGGTCCCTACTTTAAATACTCCTCCACTCACCACCAAGCTGCCTGCCCGTGTATCCATGTAACCGCTGTGAAACTGCCATGAGCCTATTGTTTGTTATTTTAGGCCTTTGATAGCCTGTGTGCGGTCCCTACTTTAAATACTCCTCCACTCACCACCAAGCTGCCTGCCCGTGTATCCATGTAACCGCTGTGAAACTGCCATGAGCCTATTGTTTGTTATGTTAGGCCTTTGATAGCCTGTCTGCGGTCCCTACTTTAAATACTCCTCCACTGACCAGACCACTGCTGCCCGTGTACCCCTGGAACCAATTATAAAGTGCCTACAGCCAGCCCATTTTCTTATGTTAGGCCTTTGAAGCCTGTCTGCGGTCCCTACTTTAAATACTCCTCCACTGACCAGACCACTGCTGCCCGTGTACCCCTGGAACCAATTATAAAGTGCCTACAGCCAGCCCATTTTCTTATGTTAGGCCTTTGAAGCCTGTCTGCGGTCCCTACTTTAAATACTCCTCCACTCACCACCACCAAGCTGCCTGCCCGTGTATCCATGTAACCGCTGTGAAACTGCCATGAGCCTATTGTTTGTTATTTTAGGCCTTTGATAGCCTGTCTGCGGTCCCTACTTTAAATACTCCTCCACTCACCACCAAGCTGCCTGCCCGTGTATCCATGTAACCGCTGTAAAACTGCAATGAGCCTATTGTTTGTTATTTTAGGCCTTTGATAGCCTGTCTGCGGCCCCTACTTGCAATACTCCTCCACTGACCACAATGCTGCCTGGAGTGCCTGCCTGTGTATCCATGTAACCGATGTAAAACTGCCATGACTGCCTACTGTTTGTTATTTTAGGCCTTTGATAGCCTGTCTGCAGCCCCTACTTGCAATACTCCTCCACTGACCACACCAATGCTGCCCGTGTACCCCTGGAACCTATTTAAAAGTTCATAGAGCCTAGTTATATATTTTATTTACTATTAATAAGGCCATGATGGACTACGCTGTACCACGCTACAAGCTAACCAGTCGACACTTCTTTTGCGAGAAAAGCCATCCCAACCCTCCACCAGCATGTAGAAGACCGCATTGTCCATGCACTCTGGCAATCTGTGAGTACAAAGGTGCACCTGACAACAGACGCATGGACCTGTAGGCATGGCCACGGAAGATTACGTGTCCATTACGGCGCAATGGGTTAATGTGGTGAATGCATGGTCCACAGGGGACAGCCTACTAAGTCTGTCTGCAGTCCCTAATTCAAATTGTGCTCCACTGTCTAAATCGGAACTTCCACCTTCTGGCTTTCGGCCTATAGTATCAGAAATTAAACTGCATTTGGCCTTCAACTTTGGTTAGGGCCTACTAACGGCTTCTGCCCCTCCCTGGTGTTGCCCTCAACTAAATAAAGCTGAGCTTCAACCTTCTGCTCCAAATTACCATTTTGAAAAATGCAATAGGCTTTTCAGGCCTACTAAAGGAGTCTGTCTGTGTGCCCCTCCCTGGTGTTGTCCTCAACTAAATAAAGCTGAGCTTCAACCTTCCGGCTCTCATTATGTGGTTTTAAAAAAAAAAAAGGTGGTTAGGGCCTACTAACGGCTTCTGCCCCTCCCTGGTGTTGTCCTCAACTAAATAAAGCTGAGCTTCAACCTTCCGGCTCTCATTATGTGGTTTTAAAAAAAAAAATGGTGGTTAGGGCCTACTAACGGCTTCTGCCCCTCCCTGGTGTTGTCCTCAACTAAATAAAGCTGAGCTTCAACCTTCCGGCTCTCATTATGTGGTTTTAAAAAAAAAAAAGGTGGTTAGGGCCTACTAACGGCTTCTGCCCCTCCCTGGTGTTGTCCTCAACTAAATAAAGCTGAGCTTCAACCTTCCGGCTCTCATTATGTGGTTTTAAAAAAAAAAAAGGTGGTTAGGGCCTACTAACGGCTTCTGCCCCTCCCTGGTGTTGTCCTCAACTAAATAAAGCTGAGCTTCAACCTTCCGGCTCTCATTATGTGGTTTTAAAAAAAAAAATGGTGGTTAGGGCCTACTAACGGCTTCTGCCCCTCCCTGGTGTTGTCCTCAACTAAATAAAGCTGAGCTTCAACCTTCCGGCTCTCATTATGTGGTTTTAAAAAAAAAAAAGGTGGTTAGGGCCTACTAACGGCTTCTGCCCCTCCCTGGTGTTGTCCTCAACTAAATAAAGCTGAGCTTCAACCTTCCGGCTCTCATTATGTGGTTTTAAAAAAAAAAAAGGTGGTTAGGGCCTACTAACGGCTTCTGCCCCTCCCTGGTGTTGTCCTCAACTAAATAAAGCTGAGCTTCAACCTTCCGGCTCTCATTATGTGGTTTTAAAAAAAAAAATGGTGGTTAGGGCCTACTAACGGCTTCTGCCCCTCCCTGGTGTTGTCCTCAACTAAATAAAGCTGAGCTTCAACCTTCCGGCTCTCATTATGTGGTTTTAAAAAAAAAAAAGGTGGTTAGGGCCTACTAACGGCTTCTGCCCCTCCCTGGTGTTGTCCTCAACTAAATAAAGCTGAGCTTCAACCTTCCGGCTCTCATTATGTGGTTTTAAAAAAAAAAAAGGTGGTTAGGGCCTACTAACGGCTTCTGCCCCTCCCTGGTGTTGTCCTCAACTAAATAAAGCTGAGCTTCAACCTTCCGGCTCTCATTATGTGGTTTTAAAAAAAAAAATGGTGGTTAGGGCCTACTAACGGCTTCTGCCCCTCCCTGGTGTTGTCCTCAACTAAATAAAGCTGAGCTTCAACCTTCCGGCTCTCATTATGTGGTTTTAAAAAAAAAAAAGGTGGTTAGGGCCTACTAACGGCTTCTGCCCCTCCCTGGTGTTGTCCTCAACTAAATAAAGCTGAGCTTCAACCTTCCGGCTCTCATTATGTGGTTTTAAAAAAAAAAAGGTGGTTAGGGCCTACTAACGGCTTCTGCCCCTCCCTGGTGTTGTCCTCAACTAAATAAAGCTGAGCTTCAACCTTCCGGCTCTCATTATGTGGTTTTAAAAAAAAAAAATGGTGGTTAGGGCCTACTAACGGCTTCTGCCCCTCCCTGGTGTTGTCCTCAACTAAATAAAGCTGAGCTTCAACCTTCCGGCTCTCATTAAGTGGTTTTAAAAAAAAAATGGTGGTTAGGGCCTACTAACGGCTTCTGCCCCTCCCTGGTGTTGCCCTCAACTAAATAAAGCTGAGCTTCAACCTTCTGCTCCAAATTACCATTTTAAAAAATGCAATAGGCTTTTCCGGCCTACTAAAGGTGTCTGCCCCTCCCTGGTGTTGTCCTCAACTGAACAAAGCTGAGCTTCCACATTCTGGCTTTCGCCCTATACTATCAGATATTAAACTGCATTTGGCCTACTAGTGTGGTTAGGCCCTTGAAACAGTGTCTGCTGCTCTTGGGTTTGCTACTCCACTGAACAAAGCAATGCCGCCTGTTTAGTCCTGTTACCAATTTTGAACTGCATGTAGCCTACTTTATTCTTTGGCCCTATATCTGTTTCCTCCTCATCCTGCCCATTGCCCAGCCACTGCTAAATGAGTCTGCTGGTACATTGACCGAGACCACTACATTCCCCTTGTACTCTACACAGCCAGAATCTGTCCCTGCTGAAAGTAAGGTTCCCCTTCCCGCATGTTATACCACCTTACACAGGGACAAAGAGGAAGGTGCAGATGAAAGTGCAGGTTCCTTCATCAGGTGGGGGGGCATACTCGTTGGCGACGTCACTGGCACAGGGCCCCTCAGAGTACGCAAAAGTGTCGCTGCTGGTGGGAGGCGCCCCCGCCATGCAAACACACCGCCGTACTTTGAGGGGCCCTGTGCCAGTGGCAATGCGAACGAGTGGGCCCCCCCCCTGCTTGCTCAGGATCACAGCACTTGCAACTTTTAAATAATTACCTTTCCCTGCAACACCGCCGTGACGTAGTCCGCATTTCCTGGGCCCACGAAAAACTTGAGCCGGCCCTACTCCCCCCACAACTTTTGCCAAATGACCCCCAATTCCCTATGCCCAACTATTATTATAAAGTTAATTAAGATTGACAAGCTTCAGAAACAAGAATGGATGTTTTTGGCATTAAAATGGGCACTGTAGGTGTTTTCCTGGCCTCCACTCACTGCCGACTATGCTTCCCCATTGACTTGCATTGGGTTTCGTGTTTCGGTCGATCCCCGACTTTTAGCGATAATCGGCCGACTGCACTCGACTCGACTCTGGACAAAATCGGGTTTCCCAAAACCCTACTCGATCTTAAAAAAATGAAAGTCGCTCAACCCTAGTGGATACCATGGGAATTTAGGCCATATACAGCTCCAGGATATTAGCTTCAGACCAACCAAAGCCCCTGTTACCAGTACAGCTAAGACAGGCCCAGGTGAGCGTTTGCAAAATGTAGTTAATGAAGTGATCCCCATTCCAGGTCTCAGTTGGCGAGAAGTTTTCTCCATAGAAACACAAACAGCCCCAAGGAAAAACCTATGGTTAGAATGGGTGAGATACAATGTAAGAGTCCAGAATATCTCTGTAGGATGTATTGCTTGTGCTGCTGCGAATACACACCTATACACACATGCATTACTTTTTCCTGATGACAACACCACTGCCTGTGTCATGAATTTGTTGAAAGGTTTGAAGCCCACTGATTGCCCAGATTATGTCCCACTATTTCATAAGGAACCTAAACTAAAGGTCCCAGGAGAAGTAATCGTATTAGCTGACAATTACACCTGCTATAATTCCCACGACACCACAGGTACACTAGTAGGGATCTTCGAGACAGGTTTCTGCAAAGGGAACAGTTCTCTAGATACTGATTTGCTAATCAAACATACACAATATATGTACACCAAAGATACCTGATGAACCTACCAGAAAGAGGAGAAGTTTTGACCAGCTCTATATGAGTTATGAAGAAGATCCACTGGTATATATTGATGCCATTGGAGTGCCAAGGGGGGTGCCTGACCAGTTTAAAGCCCAGAACCAGATCTATGCTGGCATTGCTTCTACAATCCCACAAGTGCAGATTAATAAAAATGTTGAATGGATCAAATATATATATTACAGTGAACAAAGATTTGTTAATTATAGCTGTGATGCCTTTCAGGATATAGTTGAGGATTTGGGCCCTAACACTTGTATGACCAGTGCTGCAACCCGACCTAAGAGAATTACACTGAATCCTGTCCAGACAAGATCACATGTAGTGATATAAGAAGCTGACACAGGATTGTGGTTGGCGGATAGTGGGGACATTAACTTTTAGGAGTAGGCTGACAGTAATCCTTTTGGGAAGGAGCTGTAGACCAGCATGTCATGTCGCCCCCACCACCAGAGAACCAACCACATCAGGTAGGGTAAGACAGATACAGGAGTATTATCCCTGGAGGCCCTCTGACTAGCTAGCTACGCAAAAACATTTGGCTGACCCTGAGAACCAACCTTTCTCATTCTACAGACAAATAATGACTATATGATGGACGTATTAAGTGCACGTAGGCAGGCCTAGGTAGTTAGTGAGCACAAAAACAGGTGACGTGCTAGGACGCAAATTAAGACTTTTTGCAGATGTGACAAAAGGAGAGAGTGTAGAGCTATACTTTGGACGGTTACAGCTGAAATAGGAAGACATGGAGTACAGTCCCATAAACCCACTTGATGTTAGAGTATCGGTAAATACATTCATTGACGGTATGACCAAAAGACATACGAGACGAAATATAGACAGCCAGACCTGAATGGCAAAATGTAGATCCGAAAGACCTGAAGGTTTCTAAAGAAGTTGAACAAATTAGGACAATAAGACGACGTGTCATGTATGCTGGAGCAGACACATCTTTCTTCTCCAGTTGGTTAGGTGGGATCAAGAGATTCCTTCAATAAGTTTGTTTAGTACTAATTGCCCTCCTTATAATTGGATCGATAATTTTCTGTTGTGTTATTCTTTGTACAAAAAGGTTATTGCCAAAGCAACTCCGACTGGCACCGTCCTCAATCAAGAAGAAGACCCACCAGAGTACAATGGTACTGATCCAGGGGAGATCCCGAAGTACATTCCCCCTCAAGAGAGTAGACAAAACCCCCCATTCTCAGATGATGCTAAGAGATTTAGTTTAGGGACAGTGGGAGAACTCCATGTGAAGTTAGTGAAGGGTTCAGCTGCCTGGAGGCCTCTCGCTAGGGGAGAGTTTCTGAGGTGTCTGGATGAAGAAATCCACCTCCCCTTTTCCCATCACATGGACAGTCTCGAAGGATCCTTCTTTAAGGGAAAAACTTAGTGTTTAGGGGGGGATTGTCAAGGTGAAAATGTATTTTCTTATATACCTTTGTACTTTTATATAAATCTTTATACTCTCTTTGTACTGCTATACTTTTATACTGTGAAACAATAAGTTTTTCCTATCTGCTAGTTAATGCAAATGTAATTGTATTTAAAGATGGCCACCAGGGTTCAGTTTCGTTTCTGGTTTGTGTCTGGAGGGATGATTCATTTCTTCAGAATCGAAACTCAGGAATGTGAAGAAAGGGAGGATTCACCAGAAGACGTCAGAACAAATCAGGAAGACTGGATGCTAGCTTAAAGCCCGCCTAATGCACGCCTTCCCCTAACACTCAATATAGTATTGTGTATTTTAGAATAAAGCCAGTTGGTGTGACCGCTGCAGACATGTGTGGATGCACGGGGCATTAACTAAGTTTGAACCAGCTACCTGTCTGATTTATTCTTATCCGGTACCAGATGCCCTGCACACATATTAATTTGGAATGACTGGTGAAGGAAGGGTATATTGTCGTTTTACGACCCCGACAGTCACACACCCTTAGAGCTTTTGCTGTTTGTTTTTTACAGTATGCATTTTGTCTACAGTACGTGTTTAATAAAGTTACCGTAGTTTTATTCACCAAAAACGCAGTGAAAAACAACGTTGCAACATTTGCAGCGTTTTTTAAACTTTTTCATTGCTTTCTAAGGGTGAAAAAAATTGCTGAAAGCGACACGCTGCAGATTTAAAAAAGGCTGCAGTTGTGAAATTCAGTCAGGAAAAAATAAAAGGGTGTGCAGGAGATTTCTGAAAATCTCAGTTTTTGCTTGTGCTGTAAAATGCTGTAAACTTCTTATTGCAGAAGAAAAAGCTGCAAAAATTCTGCATATGAACATGGCGAAAAGCTGCTTTTCAAAGTGCCAGCAAAACATAGGAGATATCCGAAATCTCCTGCTGGCGCTTGTTTGTTTCCTGACTGAATTTCAGAACTGTAGCACTTTTTAAATCTGTAGCACTTCTTTCAGTGTGTTCTTACCTGTAGAAAGCAATGAAAGAATAAAAAAGCTGCAGATATTGCAATTGCATTTTTCACTGCAATTTTTTAAGTGGTTTTGGTGAATTAAACTATTAGGTCTCGTTCACATGTTCAGTATTTTACATCAGTATTTGTAATGCAGAAACAGCAGTGGAACAATGACGTTATGTGCACACGTTGAGGAATCGGCTGCGGATATTTCCACGCAGATTCCTAAAAATCTGCAGGTAAAATGCAGAGTTACTGTGTTTTTTGTGCGGATTTCGCCTGTGTTTTTACACCTGCGGATTCCTATTATGGAGCAGGTGTAAAACGCTGCGGAATCTGCACAAAGAATTGACATGCTGCAGAAAATACAACGCAGCATTTCCGCCCGGTATTTTCCGCAGAATGTGTACGGCAGATTTTGTTTTCCATACGTTTACATGGTACTGTACAACGCATGGAAAACTGCTGCAGATCCACAGCAAAATCCGCAGCGTGTTCACATAGCCTGAGAAACACGTCACCACTTCTGTATTTCTCACTCTCCTGGTTTTGGCTTACACATACTGATGTAAAATACTGACCAAATACTGATCGTATGAATGTCGTCATAAACATACTGTAGACAAAGCAAACATCCTCACTCCAAAAAAAGGCTGAAAAAAGTGTGAAGAACACCACAAAACAAGCTGAAAAACAGGTGTTTTGAACGCAACATTTTTACTGCTAATAGAAAAGGTTTTGGCTACTGAAAAAAATGCTGCATGTGAACATAGTCTTACTCTGAAATGCTATGTCCGTGGTGTTACATAGGACTGCATGTGATATATACTAAATTATCTGTACTCAGAGAGTTATCACTGCTATCTGGTGTTACATAGGACTGCAGGTGACATCTAATACATTATCTGTACTCAGAGAGTTATCACTGTATTATCTGTGGTATTAAAAAAAAAAATTAAGAGGGGGTTGGGGGCAACTCTTTGTCTTGGGGCTTGGGCCCCCAATCTTTTCTGACCCTAGCAACGCCCCTGCATACAGCTAATAGTGGCAGACCTGTTGGCGGGTCTCTGTGCTTTGGCTGCCCCCTGGGCCTTGAAGTTTTGGCTGCTGCTCAGGTCTCGGTGCTTTGGCTGCCGCTCGGGTCTCGGTGCTTTGGCTGCCGCTCGGGTCTCGGTGCTTTGGCTGCCCCTTGTGTCTTGGTGTTTTGGCTGCCCCTTGGGTCTTGGTGTTTTGGCTGCCCCTTGGGTCTTGGTGTTTTGGCTGCCACTCTGGTCTCAGTGCTTTGGCTGCCCCTTGGGTCTCGTTTTTTTGGCTGCCGCTTGGGTCTCGGTGCTTTGGCAGCCGCTCGGGTCTCGGTGCATTGGCTGCCCCTTGGGTCTTGGTGTTTTGGCTGCCGCTCTGGTCTCGGTGCTTTGGCTACCGCTTGGGTCTCGGTGCTTTGGCTGCTGCTCGGGTCTCGGTGCTTTGGCTGCCGCTCGGGTCTCGGTGCTTTGGCTGCCCCTTGAGTCTTGGTGTTTTGGCTGCTGCTCTGGTCACGGTGCTTTGGTTGGCACTCTGGTCTCGGTGCCCTGGCTGCCGCTCGGGTCTCGGTGTTTTGGCTGCCCCTAGGGTCTTGGTGTTTTGGCTGCCGCTCGGGTCTCAGTGCTTTGGCTGCCCCTTGGGTCTTGGTGTTTTGGCTGCCGCTCGGGTCTCGGTGCTTTGGCTGCCCCTTGGGTCTCGGTGTTTTGGCTGCCGCTCGGGTCTCGGTGCTTTGGCTGCCCCTTGGGTCTCGGTGCTTTGGCTGCCGCTCGGGTCTCGGTGCTTTGGCTGCCCCTTGGGTCTCGGTGCTTTGGCTGCCGCTCGGGTCTCAATGCTTTGGCTGCCGCTCGGGTCTCGGTGCTTTGGCTGCCGCTCGGGTCTCGGTGCTTTGGCTTCTGCTCGGGTCTCGGTGCTTTGGCTGCCCCTCGGGTCTCGGTGCTTTGGCTGCCTCTCAGGTCTCAGTGCTTTGGCTGCCCCTCGGGTCTCGGTGCTTTGGCTGCCTCTCAGATCTCGGTGCTTTGGCTGCCGCTCGGGTCTCGGTGCTTTGGCTGCTGCTCGGGTCTCGGTGCTTTGGCTGCCGCTCGGGTCTCGGTGCTTTGGCTGCCGCTCGGGTCTCGGTGCTTTGGCTGCCCCTTGAGTCTGGGTGTTTTGGCTGCTGCTCTAGTCTCAGTGCGTTGGCTGCCGCTCTGGTCTCGGTGCTTTGGCTGCCACTCAGGTCTCGGTGCTTTGGCTGCCCCTTGGGTCTTGGTGTTTTGGCTGCCGCTCGGGTCTTGGTACTTTGGCTGCCCCTTGGGTCTTGATGTTTTGGCTCCCACTCTGGTCTCGGTGCTTTGGCTGCCGCTCTGGTCTTGGTGCTTTGGCTGCCGCTCGGGTCTCGGTGCTTAGGCTGCCCCTTCGGTCTTGTAGTTTTGGTTGCCGCTCGGGTCTCGATGCTTTGGCTGCCCCTTGGGTCTTGGTGTTTTGGCTGCCGCTCGGGTCTCGGTGCTTTGGCCACCCCTTGGGTCTTGGTGTTTTGGCTGCCGCTCTGGTCTTGGCACTTTGGCTGCCGCTCTGGTCTCGGTGCTTTGGCTGCCTCTCGGGTCTCGGTGCTTTGGCTGCCGCTCGGGTCTCGGTGCTTTGGCTGCCGCTCGGGTCTCGGTGCTTTGGCTGCCGCTCTGGTCTCAGTGCTTTGGGTGCTGCTCGGGTCTCAGTGTTTTGGCTGCTGCTCTGGTCTCAGTGCTTTTGCTGGCGCTCTGGTCTCGGTGCCCTGGCTGCCACTCGGGTCTCGGTGCTTTGGCTGCCCCTTGGGTCTTGGTGTTTTGGCTGCCGCTCGGGTCACAGTGCTTTGGCTGCCCCTTGGGTCTTGGTGCTTTGGCTGCCGCTCGGGTCTTGGTGCTTTGGCTGCCCTTTGGGTCTTGGTGTTTTGGCTGCCGCTTGGGTCTCGGTGCTTTGGCTGCCGCTCAGGTCTCAGTGCTTTGGCTGCCCCTTGGGTCTTGGTGTTTTGGCTGCCGCTCTGGTCTCGGTGCTTTGGCTGCCCCTTGGGTCTTGGTGTTTTGGCTGCCGCTCGGGTCACAGTGCTTTGGCTGCCCCTTGGGTCTCGTTGTTTTGGCTGCCACTTGGGTCTCGGTGCTTTGGCTGCCGTTCGGGTCTCCGTGCTTTGGCTGCCGCTCGGGTCTCGGTGCTTTGGCTGCCGCTCGGGTCTCGATGCTTTGGCTGCCGCTTGGGTCTCGGTGCTTTGGCTGCCCCTTGGGTCTTGGTGCTTTGGCTGCCGCTCGGGTCTCAGTGCTTTGGCTGCCCCTTGGGTCTCGGTGCTTTGGCTGCCGCTCGGGTTTCGGTGCTTTGGGTGCCGCTCGGGTCTCAGTGCTTTGGCTGCTGCTTGGGTCTCGGTGCTTTGGCTGACGCTCAGGTCTCAGTGCTTTGGCTGCCCCTTGTCTCGGTGCTTTGGCTACCCCTCGGGTCTCAGAGCTTTGACTGCTCCTCAGGTCTTGGTGTTTTGGCTGCTGCTTGAGTCTCGTTGTTTCGGCTGCAGCCATGACATCATGTTGACAACTTGCATCATTGCTGTAGACAATTACTGCGCTCATAGGCTCGTGCCATTAACCTCAGCACAGCCGTTGAGCTCAGTGATTGGCTGCAACGCTGATGATTTGCCAGGTGATGTCACCACACATGATTACCTGCCCTTTTTTTTTTTAAAAGAGCATTTGGGGGTTCGGTTTCCTTATAGTGGAAACACTTAGTTTGGACCAGATGTCAGCACAGGAAACGTTGGTCTCTGCTGCAGCCAAACTGCAAACACCTGTCCGAACCGAAGCTCGTGGCTCATGATCCGGGCACCATTTAGACAGAAACTGCTTAATCTACTAATTTAAGAAGCGTTAATTGCATTTTTTTCTAAATGGAAAATGACTTGCACAGATTAAAGACAAGTTCCTTTACTCGTCTTATTTTTCCCTTCATTAATTGACGCTTTCGTTACAAAGTTTCTGTGTTTTGTTTTTTTTACTTTGCATTGATCTTTGTTGACTCATTAATAATGGAAGAAGCTGATTTTATATCAATTTCCTCCTCTGTCCCGCTGCGCTTCAATAATTCATTTGGGATTTGAGCAGTAAAGCCATTTTGTTTGTAGAGAAGACACGCTGCGGCAGATAATGTGACAGAACCTCAGCTGCGAGGAGTCATCACTCACCGATATCAGAATACGAAGGAGTCACTGGGTAAAATTTCAAGAGATTTTATGTAGATATCACCGCCAACATCTCTGCTTCCTGACAGTGAATTCGGGCCGCACATTTAGTGCTTGTAGCTGGAGGCTGACAATAATTACAGTGTATTAGCTGCCATTTGGCAAGTAAGGCCACATTCCCTTTTGCAAAGATGCAACTCTTTTTTTTTTTTACTGATTTTTTTCTGAAGTTATCGGTACCAAACTATACCATGGAAATCTGCTTATTTTATTGCGTTTTTATAACTTTTTTTTCCTTTTATTTTTTTTCAGCACAGAAAAGCTGGGATTTTCTATAATTGCTCTTTTAATTGATCTTTTATATGCATTTTTCATTTTTCAGGCTTCCTATATGGGTGAAAAAAAAACACCAGAAAAC
This sequence comes from Ranitomeya variabilis, assembly GCF_051348905.1. NCBI lineage: Eukaryota > Metazoa > Chordata > Amphibia > Anura > Dendrobatidae > Ranitomeya > Ranitomeya variabilis. The sequence continues at coordinate 255,922,789 of NC_135235.1, read as the reverse complement.
ATTTCTGCAGCTTCTTAAAATGTATAGTGGGCATTAGTTTTCATGAAATCACATCCACTTTGGTTGAACTGTTCAAAACAGCAAATTTTCGCCTAAAAAAAAAAAATGCAGACAAAAGAAAGCTAAATGGGAACATGGCCTTAGTTCATGCTGGTTGGACGCGCAGCAGATTTTTTCACCTGGATTTCTACTGTGTGTTACGGTGGCAGTGATGAGATCTCCACCACATGCGGCAGGAAAAAAATCAGCAGCGTAAATTGAGCTTCGTTTGATTTGATATCAACAACCCGTCAGCTGATTCTGCCGACTTTAGCAAAAATTTCAACAAAAAGGGAGACGTTTGCGGGAAAACATCAGTGCAATAATGATAATTTCCCATGTTGTGTAAATGCTGAAAATTTTCTTCCAGAAATCCGGCTGTGTATTTCCATACCCGCATAGTGCTGGAGATTTACTTAAATTCACCAGCATTGCAGGATTTACAGCTGTGGATTTCCCACGTTTTTTTTCCTGCAGTGGAAACGTATCGTTGGGTGCAGATTTTGCAGCCATGGAAAGTCTGAGGATCTGTCCCATGCGGATGTACCAAGAAGTGCTGCAGCTCCTGCTACCTGAACACTGGGCCACACTCCACTGAATCTGGGAACGTTTACCGACCAGCTGCTGAACTAATTGTAGACTAATCAGAATAATCAACATGTGAATTGCCAATAGTAATAGATGGAGCATTTACCATCAGCGCGGGTCTTTATCTGAATACTCCCATCGGGCTAATCTATGCAGGTGGCAGCGGAGAAGAAAGAAACTGTTTATACTGAGGCACAACATTCATGACATGTAAGCTCTATCTGCAAAATAAAAAATACTCCCAAAACAATCAGAAGCAACCCCAAAACACCCACATGTGCCTCCCCTATGGTGCACTGGTTAGAGGGACTCACCTGGCACCAAGTTTATCACTGCGGGTGAAACAATTAGACTCTTACACCACCTTTCTCTGTATCTAAATTTGATTCATAATGTTCTCTTCAGCCACACCTCCTAAAATTAAGCCACACCTCTTAAATTTAGGCCACACCTGCAAAATTAATCCACACCTCTTAAATTTAGGCCACACCTCCTAAAATGAATCCACATCTCTAACATCAGTCCACACCTCCTAAAATTAAACCACACCTCCTAAAATTAAGCCACACCTCCTAAAATTAACTCACACCTCTTCACATCAAACCATGCCTCCTAAAATTAAGTCACACCTCTTCGCATCAAGCTACACCTAAAATTAAGTCACGTTTACTAAAATTAAGCCACACCTCTTCATATCAAGCCACGCCTCCTAAAATTAAGCTACATCTCCTAAAATTAAGCCACACCTCTTTACATCAAGCCACACCTCCTAAAATTAACCCACACCTCTTCACATCAAACCATGCTTCCTAAAATTAAGCCACACCTCTTCGCATCAAGCCACACCTCCTAGAATTAGGCCACACCTTTTCACATTAAGCCACACTTCTTCACATGGAAGCCACGACCCTTGTCAAATAAGCTGTAGAAAGTATCTAGCGATCACATCTAAAATTGGTTACAACAATTTCCAGTAATTTGGCAGAAATCACAAGAATGATAAATGATAAACTATGGGCGGCGACTAGAAATGATCCAAGAAATGAGGCTGAATTATTGGAAGGTGGGAGAACTGTATGTAGGAGAATAGAAGGATCAGGAATGTACAGGGAAAAAGATAGAAAAAAACATGTCTCAGTGCTGAAGAAATATCAGGAGGCTGCAGACAAGTCTGCCAGGAATATTCCGCCTGGTCATGAGACTCGCTCCTCACTTACCGTATTCCTCTGACTTTGTCGTATGATTGCAGATTCTCTCATCAAAGAAAAATGCAGCAATCAGTGGCGGGCGATGGTGTCATGCCAATCTACCTCTCATCCATAATCGCAGGTTAGATCTGTGGAGAGAGAAATCAGGAGCTTATCTCATGGTGATGAATACAGTACATCCCGAGTACATTAACCAAGAGCCGGTGCCCACCTGCTGGAACAGACATTACCATCATCATCATCACATCCACAATGGCAGAGAATGTCCTGTGCCTGCAATAAATCCTTGTCACCATCAACTCAACTGCAAAACTTAAAGGGGCGCCGTCTCCTACAGCTAAAGCTCTGTGTCTGCATGGAAATGGATATTTGTCTTAAAGGGAATCAGCCAGTAGGTTTTTGCTACCCCATCTGAGAGCAGCATGATGTAGGTACAGAGACCCTGACTCCAGCGATGTGTCACTTACTAGTATGTTTGCTGTCATTTTGATACAATTCCTGTTTAATCTGCTGCAGTACTAGCAGTTTTCCTGTCTCCCATGACAGCACACCTGAGAGAGGGGATCTGCCCAGCCAGGACAGGAAACCTACTGAAATAAAAGGGCGGTACTTCTCCCTCGCTTCAGTTGGGTTTCCTGTCCTGATGGGAACCCTAGTGCTGAAATCACGGCGGTTTTAGAAGACTCACCCACTCCTGTCCCGGCTGGAAGAACAGGCAGATAGCCTGTATGCCGGTCTTCAGGTTGTGGAAGTGCCGTTCGCAGGTCCTGGGGCCTTCGCGCACGTGCGGGCGTCGGGTCAGCGCAGTCCAGAGTGGCTCTTCTGCGGCTGCCATGCCGCTCTCTGCCCCCTCTACTGGCTGCCTTCGGCTCTGGGCCTAACTTCCGGGTGCGCGGCGGGCGTCGCGCGCAGGGCACGCTGGGAATGGGCATGCCCGTGTGACGTCAGTGCTGCGCGCCGGATCCAAGATGGCGGCGCCCATGGACAAGCGCTGGCCGGGTCACAGTGCTTTTTTGGCGGTTTCCCGGTGGGCGCAGAGGCGGGGGAGGAGCGATTTGTGAACCGGATGAGGCGGTGTGCAGAGTGGATCACCCTTTAAAAGGTGGTGAGTCCACAGTGGAAGTGCTCACATCTACAGAGCTCCATTATGGAGGATTGTATGGAGCAGCAGCTACAACAACAGCCATTTATGCGGAAGCAGCAGCAGCAAGAAGCCTTACCAGGTACTATGTCTGGTCACCAGCATACTAAGAGGAAAAGCAGCAGTCGCCTGGACCGAAGGTCGCAGGACTCCTCAGCTTCTAGGAGGGACGTTGTCCGTACTCCAGATTAGCCTCAAAATCCGGTACCTTTAAGTTTCAGCGGGTGGTGAGTGATCTTCGTGAATGTCACATTGGCGGTAATGGGCTACATTTCTCTGCTTACTTGCCAGGCGCCGAGGAAGGCTAGTGCCAAGTCTAAGAACAAAGAATGTGCCAGCAGTCCAATGGCAGAAAAGCCTTTGTGTAGACTGTATCCAAAGGACTATTCAGGATGATTCCCCTGGCTTTGCCTCTAGCCTCAGGGCCATGATTAGGGCAAAGGTTAAAGGATCTTTAAAATCGGTCCTTAAGAAGAGAAGTAGCAAAAGCCTAGAGACTGTTTCGGATTCTGGTGCCTCTCAGTCTGGTGAGCAATATCAGGAGGAACCTCTGTCTCCTGTTTCATCTTCTTCCATGTCCTCTGGCTCCTCTTCAGATAGCGATGTGGAGGCCGACCATGCTTTCTGACAGAGAACACAGATAAACTGGTGAAATCAGTTAGGGCTACAATGGGCCTTAAGGATGAGAAAGCGTCTAGATCGGTAGAGGACGTTATGTTTGGTGGTTTGGAGGAGAAAAGGAAACGTACTTTCCCAGTTAATGCTAAAATAAAAGCCCTTATAGAGAAGGAGTGGAAAAAGCCTGAGAAGTCGGGTAGCCTTCCCTCAGCTTCTAAGAGACGGTATCCCTTTGAGGAAAAGGATTCAGAAGTGTGGGATAAAATCCATAAGATTGATGGTGCGGTGGCTAGATCATCTAAAAAGTCATCCCTACGCTTAGAGGATTCGGGCATCCTAAGAGACCCATTAGACAAAAAAGTGGATGTTTTTTTAAAACATACCTGGGAGGCGTCTGCAGGAGGTCTAAAACTGGCAATAGCTGGCATGTGTGTTGCCCGCTCCCTTATTGTCTGGCTGCAACAAATAAAGGATCAATTGAAATCTAAGGTGCCAAGAGAAGAGGTCCTAGACTCCTAGCCAATATGGCAATGGCACAAGGAGCGGCAGCTTTCATAGCAAATTCTTCAGAAGACTCTGTAAGACTAGCAGCTAGGGCAGCGAGATTGTCTAACGCAGCAAGACGTGCCTTGTGGTTAAAGGGGTGCCCAGGTTACTTACCCTCAAAAAATAGACTTTGTTCCATCCCGTGCGATGGCAAATTCCTCTTTGGTCAGAAACTAGAGGACATTTTAGAAAAAGCAGGCGACAAGAAAAAAGGTTTTCCTCGCTTTCCGGTGGATATCAGAAGGCCTTATTTTCAGAGAGGAAAATTTAATAGAGGTCGCCCCCCGGGAGATAGAAGGAACTGGGACTATAGGGATAGAAAAGGATCTGGGTACATGTTTAAGGGACCCTCCACATAAGCAAAAAAGCCCTCCCAATGGTTCCAAGCCAGAAGTAGGGGAAGGCTCTCTTTCTTTCTTCACGCCTGGATAAGTATTTCCCCCAGTCATTGGGGATTGAGTGTTGTCAACAACGGCCTAAAAATAGACTTTATTCATCCACCTCGACAGACTTTTGTGTTGACACCACACAGAAAATTCCCGGAGGAACAGCTAGCTCTGGAAACAGAGGTATTGGGGCTAGTACTAAAACGGGTTCTAGTAGAACTTCCAAGGGAAGAGGAGGGAAAAGGTTTTTATTCCCCTCTCTTTTTGATACGAAAACCAGATGGCTCGCTAAGGACTATTGTGAACTTAAGGAAACTCAATCGGTCAGTAATAAATTACTCCTTCAAGATGGAGTCGGTAAGCTCAGCAATAAAAATGCTGTTCCCGGACTGCTTCATGGCAGCTATAGACTTAAAGGACACTTACTATCATGTCCCAATCCATCGGGACTATCAAAAATTTCTGAGGGTAGCAGTGTTTGTCCAAGGGCAACTCAAACACTATCAGTATGCTGCCCTTCTGTTTGGTCTATCGATAGCGCCAAGAATATTCACAAAATGAATGTCAGAGGTCATGTCCTTCCTCCGTTCCCGAGACAGAGTCATTGTCCCGTACCTAGACGACTTCCTTATAATAGGAAGGTCAGTGGATCACTGTCTTACACAAATAGAGGAGGTGACTACGACCCTAGCAGTTTTAGGTTGGAAAATAAATGTCACCAAGTCGAGATTAACACCAGAGAAAGTTCAATCCTTCCTGTGGTTGGTTCTGGATTCCATGCGCCAACTCTGCCTCCTGCTGGAGAGCAAAATATCCAAAATACAAAGTCTTGTAGAATTGGCGATACAGCACCCTGTAATGACACTGAGGAAGGCGATGTCCCTGTTACGGTCGCTAACATCCTGTATACCTGCTGTAAAATGGGCACAGTTTCACCTGAGACAATTACAGTAAGAGGTCCTGTCAACGCAAAGATTGTTAAAAGGGCGTTTGGAGGTAAAAGTACACCTTTCAATAGGCGTCAGAGATTCCCTAATCTGGTGGTCTGAAAGGGATCACTTGACCTCAGGGGTTCAGTGGCTAACCCCGATAGAAGACGTGATCACAACGGACGCAAGTGGTACAGGTTGGGGTGAACATCTAGGGAGCCTCTCGGTACAGGGATCCTGGTCCCATACAGAGACACATCAGACATCCAATGTAAAAGAGTTATGGGCGGTAGAAAGGGCAGTAAGACATTTCCTTCCTGTCCTTCAGGGGCGTCATACCAGAATTATGTCCGACAAATATGCAGTGGTAGCTTATATCAACCACCAGGGGGGAACAAGGTCCCTTTCTCTTATGGGGGCAACATCTGTTCTTCTTCAGTTAGCAGAATCTCACCTACTGTCCCTCACAGCTCTGCACATAAAGGGGGTCGAAAACACGAAAGCAGACTACCTAAGTCGCAAAAAGCTAAGACAGGGAGAATGGTCGCTGAATCCCCGGGTATTCCGTCAGATAGGTACAGTCCTGGGGCAATCCGGTAATAGACTTATTTGCCACTCTTCAGAACAGGAAGGTGGAGAGATTCTGCTCGTTAGACCCGAGGGGGAACCCATTTGCAGTAGATGTCCTTCAAATACCGTGAAAATTCAGCCTCGCTTACATGTTTCCACCAATAGCATTAATTCCGGTAGTAGTAAGGAAGATCAGAATGGAGCAGGCGAGAGTGATTCTGATTGCTCCATTTTGGCCGAAAAGACCGTGGTTTTCCCTCCTAAGACAAATCTTGGTAACCGATCCATGGATTCTTCCGGAGGTTCCGGACTTGCTTACCCAGGGACCAGTATGCCACTCTCAAGTGAAGGGCTTCCATCTGGCAGCCTGGAATTTGAGAGGGCATTACTAAGCCGGCAGGGATTCTCACCAGGGTTAGTCTCCACCCTGTTGAAAAGTAGAAAACCGATTACATCAAGAATCTATGGTAGGACATGGAAAAGGTTCCTAGAGTTTTTGGGACAACCTTTGGCAGATGAGGCTCCTGTGGGTGCTATTTTAGAGTTTCTACAAGCAGGCTTACAACTAGGGTTGGCAACCAATACGTTTAAAGTTCAAGTATCGGCGTTAGGAGCTTTATATAATTGTAATTTAGCCTCCAATAAGTGGGTGTCCCGTTCTATTAAATCATGTAGTAGGTCTAAACCTGTGGTAATTAAGAAAATTCCCCCTTGGGATTTGAATCTGGTTTTAGATGCTCTAACTAGAAGTCCTTTTGAGCCTTTACAAGAGTTATCAGTAAAATTTCTCACTCTCAAAATAGTGCTACTGGTAGCTTTGACATCTGCACGTAGGGTGAGTGACTTGCAGGCCCTGTCCATTTGTCCTCCATACACACAGATATATGACGACAGGGTGATTCTAAGACCAGATCCGGCTTATCTACCTAAGGTAGTTCTTAAATTTCATAGCAGTCAGGAGATTGTATTACCCTCATTTTGTGTTAATCCTAGAAATCCAGGAGAGGAAAAGTTTCATACTCTTGACGTAAGGAGGTCTATGTTACAGTACATATCCTTGACCAGTCAGTGGAGGAAAGATCAGTCTCTATTTGTAGCTTTCCAGGGTAGCAGGAAAGGACGTATCCAAAAGTACTATTGCCAGATGGATTAAGGAGGCCATTAGCTTATCCTATGCTGCATGTGGCGTCCCGATGCCTGAAGGCATCAAGGCTCACTCCACCAGAGCTGTGGCTACTTCCTGGGCTGAGAAAGCAGAGGTATCAATTGATCAGATATGTAAGGCCGCTAGCTGGTCCTCACCGTCTACCTTCTTTAAACACTACAGACTGAATCTATCCTCCTCGACTGACCTTACCTTTGGTTGAAGGGTGCAGCAAGCGGTGGTCCCTCCCTAAGGTGTTCCTTTCTCCAAAAATCTCTCAGGTGTGCTGTCATGGGAGATGGGAAAACACCAAGGTTACTTACTGGTAGCCGGTTTTTCTGGAGCCCATGACAGCACCTGTATATTCCCCCCCCTTTTTTTCACCCTTTGGTGTGCACTTTTAGCTGGGTGTTTTTTTGTTATTATTATTATTACAATGTGGTGGTAGATTGCCATGTGAACTAACCAAGGGGGCCTCTCATGCTCTGAAAACCAACTGAAGCGAGGGAGAGGTACCGCCCTTTTATTTCAGTAGGTTTCCTGTCCTGGCTGGGCGGATCCCCTCTCTCAGGTGTGCTGTCATGGGCTCTGGAAAAACCGGCTACCGGTAAGTAAGCTTGGTGTTTTCTGAATCCTAAGCCTTGTATAACCCCACCCTCATCACCAGTTTTCTCTGTATATCCCCGCCCACAACACTGATTGGCAGCTTTCTTCCTATACACAGTGTACACAGACAGCTGCCAATCAGTGGTGGGTGGTCAGAGCTATACAGAGCTCATGAACATGGAAGATGACATGGCTGCAGGTTTACTAATCCTTTATTGATAATCTGCTGATGAAACTGTGAATTTATTAAAACTACAGCAAGCAGCTCAGTAAGTGATACATCGCTGGAATCAGGGTTCTTTCTCTACATTATGCTACTCTCAGATTATGTGGCTGATGACAGCTTCCCTGTTTAGGAATAATACGCTCCTCAACAATGATATTACAATCGAGAAGGAGACGTCATAGAATGATGGAAATCACAGGATTGAGACGTCACTGAACTGCAAATGCTGAATAAATGGAAACAACATTTTCAAAACATCTGGATTTCTTCAGTCTGGAGGCTGAGCCTCGTGCAGAAGTCCTGGCACCACCGACCTCGGCTGCTGACACAGTGGTTAGCACTGCAGCCTTGCAGCGCTGGAGTCCTGGGTTCTAATCCCACCTTGGGCAACATCTGCAAAGAGTTTGTATGTTCTCTCCGTGTTTGCGTGGGTTTCCTCCGGGCACTCCGGTTTCCTCCCACATTCCAAAGACATACTGATAGGGAATTTAGATTGTGAGCCCCATCGGGGACAGTGATGATAATGTGTGCAAACTGTAAAGCGCTGCGGAATATGTTAGCGCTATATAAAAATAAAGATTATTATTAAGGTTCTGCCTCTGATTGTACAAATCATCAGGATCCACTGCCGGCAGCTCCTGTGTAATCACCGACCAATGAAGCCCAATGGGAGACAAGTCCGGAGATGGTGCGGTCTTGGGAGCACCAGCAACATGCCGTCTGACGTTGACGTGTGCAAAAACAGTTCCTGAGACACATTAGAGAAATGGCCACACCACGGATTCCACCACAAAATCAATGTACACCCGAGCTGTAAGTGCACCTGGAATGAAGACTAGAGGGGTGCGGCTACTGTGCAATATACCACCTCACCATAATCCTGGGAGTAGGACCGGTGTGACGTTCCCTCGTGAAGACCACGTCATGGCGGTTGCCCATGTGGTCTCCAGACCAATCTCCAGCTATTATTGCAGCAAAAAGACGAAAGCGAGACTCATCATTGATCAGGTAATCCTCCATTCCAGCCTCCTTTGCTCCAGTCTATTGTCCATTCTCCGTATGGAGATCACTTGGACAACACCATAAAGAAACCTTGGGATTATAGTGGGGGGTACAATGGACGGAATCCTCTAGTCTTCATTCTATTTAAACTAACATCTCAGTGCTTAGAGTGATTTGATGGTGGAACCGATGGTGCGGACATTTCTCCAAATGGTCCCAAGAGCCGTGTGTCAACACCACAACGCCAGGCTGCATGGAAGAAACCTGCATAGCCTACAGGTGCTCCCATGGATGCAGCGTCTCCGGACTTGTCTCCATCGAACACATTGGCAACGGATCCCGATGATTTGCCCAAGTCTATTCAGCGTAGAACCTTCCTCAGATGACCATTAATAACCTCAGTCATAGTATCCAAGCATGTAAGTGCCAGGATTTCTCCATACTGCATATATTGACATGTTTAAATCATTTTGCTTGGAGATAATTATCATGCCTATCCATCCTATTATTTTCATAATTCCATGAATTTTCCCTCATGGTATTGTGATTTCAATGTGATTGATTGTATATTGATGACTGGTCCAAAATCTAATCAGCTGCTTGCAGTTGCTGCAGCCGCTGGAAGTATATAGTGTACAGAGTCAAAACATCAATGTAATGGCCATTCTCAGCGCTGCAGGTCAAATCACATTCACATCAGTTAGAATTGAGCTACAGTACCGAGAATGGCTACTACACAATGTATGGCGCTGTGACGTTTGGCTCTGCACACTATGTACCGTATTTTTCGCTTTATAAGACGCTCCAGATTATAAGACGCACCCCAAATTTTGAGAAAAATAGGAAAAAAAACTTTTTTTTTTATAAAATGGTGCTTCTTATAATCCATGCGTCTTATCGCTTACTGGGGGGTGGTGGCTGCAGTGAAGCGGGGTCCCAGGGTTGCTGCTGGAGGAGGCAGGAGTGAAACGTTGCTGCAGGACGCGGGCTGGGATGAGGGGGTGTTCTGATGTGCGGCATGCCACTACAGGTGTTCGATGCTGCCGCTGTGCTCTGTACCCGATGTTGCCGTCACCTCGCTCTGTCCCTGGTGCTGCCGAGTGCTGCTGCCGCGCTCTGTCCCCCGGTGCTTGCTGCCGCGCTCTGTCCTCATTGCTTGCCGCTGCGCTCTGTCCCCCGGTGCTTGCTGCCGCGCTCTGTCCCTGGTGCTTACCGCCGCGCTCTGTCCCCCGGTGCTTGCCGCCACGCTCTGTCCCATGCTGTGTGGGGCGTTTCATCCATGCTTTCCTGTGCGTGGGCGATGGATTCCTTCCAGGAAAATGGCCACCGGGAGGCGGCGCATGCGCAGATGGAAATCTTGGCGCTGAAATCTCGGGAGATGTTTCGGATCTGTATAATGTGTACATCCTGTTGCAAACAGCCAATTGGTGGGTTGGTGGGTGTTGAGCCCCATTACCTATCCTAACTGGATCTGTCTGGACACCCCTTTAATTGCCCTTAAATAATATTGCTGCAGAAGAAAAAGTTGCAGAAAATATTGTCTCCACTTTCAGCAAACTGCTCGACACTAAACATATTCATTATGGGAATACATAAAGATTAGCTCCTTGTCAGGGCTGTAAGCCGCACAGAATAGTGGTGACGAATGAGCGGTAAGGCGGGATAGGATATTTTTCTCAGACGGTTGCAATATCTTGCCAAATATGTGCATTCATTCCGCTGCAATGACAAATGCTGGATTAAGTTTGGTGTAGACGCGCAGAGCTTATAATAATGGAGACGTCTTGGCTGTTCGCAGCGTTCACCCATTTACAAGAACAATGAATGTGTGGAGATCGCTGTTTGGTTGGGAGAAGAATAAGCTCAATAATGACATGGAGCTGTGAGGCAGGTAGTCGGAAAGTCATTTATAAAGCTATAACTCAGTGCCGTCGCTCCAGAGTGACTGGTATTAGGCAGTGTTTACAGGGATCTGGGCCAGGATAAATAATCGCCAAGGTTTGGCCGCCATTCTCTATTACAGCGTATATTCCATTAATGTTCCCAATTAATTCATAAAGATGATGTATATGTGAGCAAGTAATACAGTAAAGTGCTGGCGTAACACGGCCGCGCTCCACCGTCTCCTGCTCAGGGATAATTTGTCCTGAAGGGAACGGGGCCTTTATGCATTAGCCCTAAATGTTTGTTACTCCCAATGTCCTTTATTATTGAATCTGATGAATGCAGCTGTTCCTCCCCCCCCCCAGACGCAGCACTAAAAAGCCAGCCTCAAAATGTACGATCACCGATAAATGGTAAATGACTTTTCTGTGTGTCCTGCTACTTCTGCCTTCTCCATGCACGGAGAAATACTGGCATCTGCAGTAACATACATGGACACTTTTGGGGGCATTTACTTTTCCTTAAATGTGAGTATTTTTGGTGAAAAATCATCTTGCAATTGGATTTCAGTAAAGATTTTGCACCAATGCCTTCAGCATCTTCTATGTATCATAGTACATTGCAGACTGCAGAATGAGTGGCCAGTGATCTGTTTTCTCATTCTGCTCCGTAACCCTTCTGTCTTCTGAACCTTCTTCAAAGCTGATAAATGAAAGATAAAACTTTTACCTGGTCAAAAATCAGTTTAGAAGCTGGTTCAGGAGAAGATAGATGTACTGTGACACACAGAGGCTGTAGAACACAAATGATCCAGAATTTTTAATAAAACCCTACTGCCCAGAGTGATGCAGAAGTAGAGCAGAAAATTCTGCATGTCTCAATATAAAGATCAGTGATGAGACATGAGGCAGTCAATAGATTGTCGGAGCAATGATCAAGTGTCTGGGTGAGTAGCACATGCTGCAGGCATTGATGCCGTAACATTGGAAAGACCTGATGACGGATAATGAAGATCAATGGAGCTGGATATGCTGGATGGCATGTGGAACAGCAAGAATCAAATCAGCAGAGCTGGATATGCAAAAAGGCATTTTAAAAAAGTAGACCTGAGTGTGCGGACAGCACCTTGGAAGCGTAGAGTCATGTAGACAGACAGGTACCTTGACGTAGCAGAGCCGATTTGGCAGACTTTAGTCTTAATTTAGTATTTTTAATTTTTTTCACTTTCTGATTCACCTTCATGATTTGTCACAATGTTGTTTCACTATAGATTTAATCAATGATATTTATTGCACATTTAGTATCTGTATGATTTGTTCTCATTTATTTACACATCATTTTTCATCACTACTATTTTGTCTGCTGACATATAACTTACTGATTTATATATTTTTTTATTATTTATATATTTTTTATTTTATTTTAGGTTGCATCATTGAGTGTGGGGTTTTTTTTTGTCACTTTCCATGTCATTTTTTTTCCCCTTGATTTTTGACATATATATCTCAGCATTAGTATTGTAGTATCGTAAGTTCTTCCTGGGGCGGTATCTCACTTTTTTAAGTTTCTTTTTTTCATTCTAGAAAAAAAGTTTTAATTTTTTTTTTTCATTTTTCTCCCTTGATTCGGCATCTCCAAAGCATTTCTTTAAATACTCAGTAAGATTTTTTTTATTAACTGACACCTCATTGTATTAGCCCCACTTATTTATTTGTACAGTTGTTACTAGACTCCTTAAATATGGCTGCCGATACCTCTTAGTATTTTGCATTCGGCTTCCATGCAATGGCCGCTGATTTTTGCATGCGCCAAGTGACTCCCACATTTTTTTACCTTGATAACTTCAACTAAAGGACGGCGCATTTCTATGACTCGGAGATTTCTCTGTGACAGGCGCTCTCCTTGAATGGTCTGAACGAGAAACTGTAACTAGTTTAATCATCTACGATACAAATAAGTTTGGTTCTAGATCTCTGTATCTTCCTTGTACGTGTATGTGCGTGTGTGTATGTGTGTATATATATATATATATATATATAAATATATATATACGGTAGATATGTGTGTTTGTGTGTGTGCAGGTATATGTGCATATATAGGAGTACTTGTCATGTATGGTCCTAGTGGTATACACAGCAATACATAGTAAATAATAGGACCGAAAGATAAATAATCTTATCAACATAGAACTATATATACATATTGATATGTCTTTTCTCCCATTTTTTATAATGTCATCTTTCGAGAAAAAGGAGAAAATTATTCTTCCAATTATCTATTCATTTTATTTTATTTTTTCTTTCAAAACTATTATTTTTCCCAAAAGTTGTTTTTTTTTTGTTTTTGTTTTCTGTCCCCTCCCTCCTTTTTTAAAGAATAGAAGGTCATTTATTGGGATACATTTCTTCATGTGGGAATTTAATTAGATTGACATGTTTCTCACAAATAGGTTCATTATTATCAATATTGATTTTTTTAATACATTTTATGTCACCTTTTTATATATATTCCATAGAACAGTGTAGGATGATTGACTCCTCCTCTTCCTCTTTTGTCTTCCCTTCCTCTCTCACACTGGGAAAGGGCCATATAAGAAGGATCAAATTAATTTTCTCCATACACCTGAAGAAGGCTGCAAGCAGCTGAAACGCGTTGTGTATGTTGTTTTCATCAGTTTGAATAAAACATTTTTTTACCTACAAGCAACCTGAAATTTCTGCACCTTAATTTCTCTCGGTGGCAAAGACAACGCCATTCCCTGGTCCTCCTGTCTGGCAACTAAAGGCGTGCGCTCTTCTATGACATGATTTCTCTGTGACATGCGCTCTCCTTGAATGCCGGATGTGAAACTTACTTGCTGCAGCACACATGCGCATCTGATTCAGTGACAGCAATTAGAGTAACTACCTCCAATAGGTGGCACCAGAGAGCAGCATTCCCTGAGGAGAGCTCATTTGCATATGTTTTCCCAGGGAGCATTGCCTCCCTGCACCACTTTGGCAGTCTCCATAAGGGGAACGTGTCCTTCCTTCAGTGATTTAGTGTAATAAATATCGCTATGTGAACCCTATGAGTAGCAGATTTTCATATTCCTCCATATGGAATAAGAGCGGCGGCCCTAAGATTCTGCAGGCGCCACATTACACATCATGCACAAGAGAAGCCGAGGACCCAAATCAGCGGATCAATAGTACCGAGCATGGAGACGTAAAAATGTGTTGGAAAATTGAGAAACATTCGTGTATGACGACTCATCGGCTGTTCTCCAACCAAAACTGGTCTAAGCCGCCATGGATGGGGGCTAATCCTTCTCCTGGAGAGAAGGTTGTGCGCGGCTCCTATCAGAAGAGGGGAGATAATCGTATGCAGTGATTCTATAGAATTAGTGCCATAATCCCCAGATAATTGCTATGAGATGATGTACTACTTAAAATCAAAATGAAGTTTTAATAATTTAGCCGCGGCTCCAGGCAAGATCACATTCAACATTTCTAATTTTCTTAATCTCTGGATGTAAATCTGTGACACCCTGGACTAGTTACAAACACTTCAGAAAAGCAGTAATGACTGACAGAAAATGCAAAAATTGCTAAAATAATATCGACAAACTATAAAATCAAAAGGAATCCGAGCCCTCGTCCAATCAGCATCCACTTTTCGTCATGTGACCTTTCCTGGCGGTCCTCGGGGGAGTGACTATAAGGCTACATATTACATAGCACGCTGAGCAGAGCGAGACCGCGGCAGTCTGTGCACTGAGATTAGTGAAGACTCATGGGAAGTGTAGTTTTTTTGGATAGGACACTATAAGTATTATCACAATTTAATATGGATGGAATGACCCCAAAATGGAGTAGAATACCCACTCGTGGGCGGGTGGACGTAATCCCCACATCTTTAACATTCCAGTTCACAGAATGGCCCCTACAAAATCAGGACTGTCACCAATTACCGTTGACGAATATAAAGGAGCGCGATATGTGGGAAAGAAATAACATATTGGCATATTGGATTTTACTTATTTGGAGCAGTGAGTATTTTGTCATATATCGATGTTGGGTGACCCCTTCACATCCAAAACCAAATGATGAGTAACTTTGCTATATTCAAATTTTGTCCTTGGACAGACAACAGATTAGCTCCTCCCCTAGTCAGTCATGTGACCTAGCGGCTGAGCTCCCACCATGCACTGCTGTCTGCTAATACATCCATACTAACCCCGCTTCCTGGGAGAACATCAGCCATTTCTCATTACTCTGGCGACTTTTCTGCATTATGAAGAACCAGTACAATGTGGATTCCTGCACGTCTACAATGCAGTTATAGTTTCCTACAGGAGATCCAGGTTTAACCTGAGGCGTTTCTCTGCACCTGACTTCCTGCTGTGACGGTCAAACTGCGACAGAGAGGGGCCAGAAGATTGCAGCGTCTGGTCACACAAAATCCTCCACTGATTAGAAATGCTTTAATAAAATTCCAAAAATTTTCTACATTTGTTTTTTATTTTCAGTTTTTTTTCTGTCAAGATGGGGTGCAGAGTGCACATTAATGAGAAAAATTAACTTTTTTGATTTTACCAAATGGCTGCAATGGAACAAAGAATGAAAAATTTAAAGGGGTCTGAATACTTTCCGTACCCCTTGTATGTTGGAAAAAACTCCTGGTGTATAAATCCACATTCCCAGAGACCCTCATTCACTGATTGGAGGGGTAAAAGGCTTTTCTTTCAGCCCCCATCTGGCCGATGTGTATCCAAATACTACTTATAAAACTGTATACAAAGCCGCCTGCACTTTTCTAGTACAGAGAACCCCTGCAAAAAACATAAACCATGCAGCATAGGTTTTTTTTTTTTTGTTTTTTTTTTAGAATGCTGGACGGATGAGACATAGCTAGGTGAATTATTCCGAAGGGTAAACCATCAATAATTCCAGATAACTTGGAGAATTCCTAATTCAATTCTGCTCCAAATTTTATTCCGCGAATGTTGGAAACAAAAGAGGAAAATTGATAAAAATGACTCACAATGTAACAGAGAGCACAAAAGGTCTGGAGCTAGGAATTGTAACGAAGGACAATGACAAACAATGGCCGGGGGTCGTACGCGACTACAGGAAACTACGACTGGAAAACAATAATCGGACATTAAAGCCGCAGCATCTGCTTAATGTCATTACATGGGAGATGTATTAAGCACTTTCTCAATCCCATTATCCCCCCGTGGAGCTCGATGCCAGACTGAATTTCACACATTAAACGCTGGCTTCGAAAGGCGCAGTGAATTCAGAAGAAGGAAACGAGAAGGAATTTGACTCAAAATGCAACAAAAAATGCATAAAATAGATTTATAAAGGAAAGAGCCGGGTGAAGAGATGTAGGAAATGTCAGTGTGTATCAGTTCTAGGAAGACAGCATACAATTATAGGCAGATATTATGTGCACACAGCTCCGCACCACCCTGCACTATAGCCCCGGGCGCTCAGAGTCAAGCTGCTGTTTGACAGGCTCCAGAATTAAGTACACCCGGATACTGTTTAATTCATGGAGAGGTCACTGTGCACACACTGATACACCAGAGGATATTATCTTATTGGGAGGAGAAACAATGTATTAAGGACTGTTAGTAATTCTGTAACCAGCGCTGGAGATGTCAGGACGGGTGGTCCAGGAATAGTCAGAGTTGCTACTAATATCCTGTGTGAGCGGAGAAGATGATGGCGGACCATCATCAACAGGCATGGGACAATTCATAAGTTCTTCTCCATGCGTTGGGCCATGTGCTGCTTTGCTCTCTCTCGGGGCCTGTTCCAAAGACCACCTGAAAAAGCACTTGCAAAGTGCTCAGAAGAATGAACATATTAGCTTCTATGTATAAAAGACTTGATCCGCTGCAGGCTTCCAAACATGCCGAGCAGGTGAATGAAGCGACCCGACGAGTCTTCATTCATCGACCGCTCAATGGGAAAGCTTAAGGGTATGTGTCCACGTTCAGGATTGCATCAAGATTTGGTCAGGATTTTTCATCAGTATTTGTAAGCCAAAACCAGGAGTGGGTGATAAATGCAGAAGTGGAGCATATGTTTCTATTATACTTTTCCTCTAATTGTTCCACTCCTGGTTTTGGCTTACAAATACTGATGAAAAATCCTGACCAAATCCTGATGCAATCCTGAACGTGGACACATACCCTGACTGTTTCGTCTGCGTGTTTGATAGAAGTTTCTTCATTGTTTAATGGAATTTAAAAAATGTCCAGAGATCATCAGTACAAAAAAAAAATCCCAAATATGCTACAAAAAACTGCCGGAGGTCAAAAATGACAAAAAAGTGATCAGAAAATGGCCAAGAGATGTTAGACAATAAACTTCAGGTTTACAAAATGTGATTGGAAAGGAGAGTTTTCTGCTTTCTTGGAAAAATATGAACCTTGACCCAAGAGTCCTGATCACTGCACAAGATGATTAATGGCTTTTCCAGTATCAGCACACACAGAAGGTTGTGAGCGGCGTCTCTTCATGTCAGAGGTTCCCTTTAAGGTGCTGCGTGACTCCTCTTATAAAGTCAGGGGCTGCAGTGAAAGTGGCGCAATGGTGGCGATCGTCAGTGTATATTCCACGTGGCTGAACGTCTATGCTGGGAATCACTGTGTACTTCTCTACATCCATATTTCCATAGGCCCTTATTCACCAAAACAAGGGCAAAAACTATTTTATTTGTTCCTCCAGCTGGCCATTATGCATCTAAATAATGATTAATAAAGAGAACTACTGCAAAAAATTGATACTATGCAGTATAAGGGTTTTTGGGTTTTTTTAACAATGGGCTTTCAACACTTGTTCCCCCCCAATGCATCACTTCCAACAGGGCCCTAGGTCTATTTATATGGGTCCAATATAGTCATGAGCCCCTGCAACCCCTGCAGCCGCCATAGTGTGGAGAGCTGCCGGAAGTTGCCCAATGACCTGCAGGCACATACCCTGTAGCTGTTGGGGGTCCGACTGTTGCTCTGGCCTGCGAGTAGCAGCGACTCTCTACGCGAGATGTCAGGTCGATGATAGACAGGGCTGCACAATCCCTTTAAGGATTTAAGGGTTGACCACCATTGAAGAAGGTGCTGACAGATGCCTTCATCTGCACTTATGGGAGTGACAAATCTGGGCTATAGTGGGGTCTGCAGCGGGGGGCTCATCAGGGAGCACATACATAACAGGGGTATTTAGGGATCATTTAGAGGGAGATCATTTTCCCATATGTTGCCTGTAAATAACATTTCAGAAGTCACAGTTAACGAAAATCTCACTCCCGACTTTGCGCCTGTCATGATTTATAGTAATTCTTATAAGGAAAGCCGTGATTCATCTTATCTTTTGAACGCACATTTCAGAGGCTGAAACACAAAGCGCCGCGGATCCTTATTTGCATAATAAGCGTCGCACGAGGCGATTCGGCTAATGGTCTCATAAAAATGTACAGGGGAAAATAACTTCATAGAAGCAAAACAGTCATTACAACCATCATTAGAAATGTTACTTGGCTGCATGGGGGATAAGGGGGCGGAAGACCCTCAGGACGCACTTGAAGCTCTGGATAGATTTATGCCTTACGTCCATGTTGTACTATTATATCGCTATAACGTTTCAGCGGGAAATAATCTAGAAATCATTGTCAAAGGATTTCCTCTTCTAAAATGTTACATTGTATCAAGGGTAAGGAAAGATGAAATGATGAAGGAAGGCGGCGGTACAGAACGGCTTGTGTTGTGATACAATGTCATTAAAAGTATCGAAGCTGCAGCAGAATAAATAATGGAGCTGAGATGGCGGCAGATCCGGGTGACGGCTCGGTAAGTGCTATCAGGCAGGTGTGGAGCACTTAGCACCGTCCTCCAGGTTGCACGGTATATTGCACTAATTACTCGGTGCAGGATCCGCTCCTCATCTTCACTTTTGCTGATTGCTGAGGTCGGTGATTCCAGGATAATTTCTGGGGAATAGATGGGAATGTATGCGTCAGTGGTAGCTGTCAATCAATGCTTCGCTAAGTTTCGGGGTGATGGACGACACAGGGATTTCTTACCGATTACGTATCACAGAAGAAAAGCTAAAAATGGCCCCAGAACAGTCATTAACATAGCGTCACCCCGTCATATATGGGAAATAAATGTCTCGGGGTTCAGTGAATCCCATTTTATAGTTAGAGACGGGATACAAGCGGAAGATACTGGTGAGCGATGATTAACGGTGCGGAATGGACGGACAGAAGGCTCAGCGGGAAGGTGCAGGGTCGTATCAGGACCGGTGCAGTGGTCCGCTCATGTCGGGGGTTGTAGTCTCATATACAGATATGTTAGAAACCATGGATATGTCTAGAGGTTTGGGAAGTGGACGGACGTGTACGTGTATCGAGTGCATTAAACCGGTTGTCCGACACCAATATTGTGTTTTTTTTAAGATTTGATGGTTTTAATATCAAACAGAGGGAAAGTCAGAGAAAGTGACAGGATTGTATGAGGATAAACATGCATCAGTGAAATATCTGATGGCGTGATCTACTAGTCACCAGACCGCTGCAGCCAATCACAAGCTGCAGTGGTCCTGTGACTTCTGAAAGGAACTGACTTTGGTCCCGAAGCCGGCGCAGATCTCCGTTTATTTTTACAACCATCAATTCCTGAACAAATCATGGTCACGTCCAGTGGTCGGTCCTGTTGGGAGTTGTAGTGCTCTATGTGTACAAACTTCTTTTATGCTCACATCCAGTCGACGGTCATGCTGGGGGTTGTAGTGCTCTATGTATAAAGTATAACAGACTTGCATTATGGTCGTATTGGGAGGTGTCTACATGAAATATTGTGAAACTGTGTTGTTATATGAAGCCATCAGGTAATATTTCAGCAATATTCAGGTAACATTTGGGTAATATCCGGGTACTATTCAGGTAATATTTGGATAATATTTGGATAATATTTTGATAATATTCGGATAATATTAGGGTACTATTCGGGTTCTATTAGGGTAATATTAGGGTAATATCCAGGTAATATTTGGGTAATATTAGGGTAATATTAGGGTTATATTCGGATAATATTATGGTAAAATTTGGGTAATATTCAGGTAATATTAGGATAATATTAGGGTAATATTAGGGTTCTATTCTGGTAATATTCGGGTAATCGGATAATATTCGGGTAACATTCGGGTAATATCTGGGTAATATTCGGGTAATATTAGGATAATAGGATAATATTAGGGTAATATTTGGGTAATATTAGGGTAATATTAGGGTTATATTCGGATAATATTATGGTAAAATTTGGGTAATATTCGGGTAATATTAGGGTTCTATTCTAGTAATATTCGGGTAATCAGATAATATTCGGGTAACATTTGGGTAATATCTGGGTAATATTCGGGTAATATCTGGGTAATATTCGGGTAATATCTGGTTAATATTAGGATAATATTAGGGTAATATTTGGGTTATATTCTGGCAATATTCGGGTAATCAGATAATATTCGGGTAATATTAGGATAATATTAGGGTAATATTTGGGTAATCAGCTAATATTAGGGTCATATTAGGGTAATATTAGGATAATATTAGGGTAATATTCGGGTAATATCTGGGTAATATTCGGATAATATTAGGGGTAATATTTGGGTAATCGGATAATATTCGGGTAATATTCAGGTAATATCCGCTCGGTCACATTCTCCTGTCCGTTCCTGCTTTCCTTCCCAAGGCTCTGATTTAAGAATGAAGACACACCTAACGATGTATAATGTAACACTTCCCTCTGCTGCAGTGATGATCTGCGGCTTCGATTTCTTGTTCCTTCCCACAATGGTTCCCTTGTCATTACACGGCTGCATTATTAAGGCGCGGATCCATTTACTGCTGTTTCCGCAGTTTCCTGGTAAACAAACTTTCTCGGTGAATGTTCAGAGACAATAACGGCCGCACCAATTAGGCTAATATCGTTTTGCTACCTCCATTTCTGGTGTGTTCAGCATCTATAATTTATTGGATGCTTCTTCTGCTTTCTATTTCTAACCTTCGCAGCCGCTTGTCCTGGATCTGGACCAGATATCGAAAATGCCAAAAATAACTGGAGTTTACAAACTTTTGTAACTTTGTAAGCTAAATTAATTAGTAACTTTTACATCCGCAGTTGATATCGGGTCAGGGACGGCCACTATAAACTGGGTTATAGACCAGGGAGAAACACTACAGCAGTCTAGATGTTGTGGAACTACAACTCCCAGCATGCCCTTAACATCTAAGGCACAGAAACACTGCACAGCATCAGCATAAAGACTCATTTTTTTGCATGTGAGTAAAAACCAGTTTTTCATCAGTGCACTGGATCTGATTATCATCCATTTTTGGTCCATGTACACATTTTAGCCATCAGCCTGACATCTGTTTTGCTTCTCCTTCCTATTATAGCGTGTCTCTGCGCTCTCCATTTTTGTCATTGGCCCATTGATTTGATCGAGTTTGATCTGCGACTTGGATCAAAAATGATCTTGTGATCCACCCAGAGGCGTAGCTAGAGCTTTTGCCGCCCGGGGCTGTTCCCGAGTTTGGCGCCCCCCCGGCTCAAAAGATTTTTTTAAGCCACCAAAATGACAAGGTAGACTCTTTTGGCCGAGCCCTACTCTACTGTAACCTATTAAATATTTGTTAAAATATGCAGTACAATTTAGGTATATTTTTATTTATTTTTAAATTTTTTAAATGACCTATAATACCAATAATACCACATACAAGGAACAAATACCACAGCACCATGACCAGACACCATATCACCACAGTGACCTATAATACTATCTACAAGGCACAAATACCGCCACACCATGACCAGATGACATATTACCACCACAGTGATCAAATAATATCAAATACAAGGAACAAATACCACAACATCATGACCAGACCACATATTACCACCATAGTGACTGAATACTACAATACTGATAATAAAAAAAAACCCACAATACTATCACCATAAGTGCCATTATACACAGGAGATCTGTACTTAGTATGCGGTGTATGTGTACGGGTAATACAGTGATCACCAGTGACATTATACACAGGAGCTCTGTATATAGTGTATAGGTAATACTGTGATCACTAGTGAAATTATACACAGGAGCTCTGTATATAGTATACAGTGTATAGTGTCAGTGTATAGGTAACACACTGACTCACCAGTGACGTCTCTAGGTGAAGCCCTTCATCTTTCATCCCGCACAGACCGCCATCACTTCATCCAGCCAGGACTCGTCTCTGCAGGAAATAACACAGTTATCTCGAGTTCCACTTGCATAACACATTACATAATTTTCCCAACTTCTACATTACACCACATGAAGAAGGCGACTGTTGTGAATTGACTTTTTGGCTCCCTCTTGTGGTCACTAGTGGTATGACTCTGGGATTGTCTTTCTTCAGTTTGGAACTCACCTGGGTCGTTAGTCCAGGGGTGTCGCTATATTAACTTCCTGGATCCTTAGTCCAGTGCCTGGCATCGTTGTAATCAGATCCTTCTGTTGCTCCTGTCTGCTGGTCCTGGCTCTTGCAAAATTAAGCTAAGTCGGGCTTCTTTGTTTTTTGAGTTATTTGCTTGCTCCTATTTTTGTCCAGCTTGTACTAAATGTGATTTCTGCCCTTGCTGGAAGCTCTAGGGGGCTGGTGTTCTCCCCCCGGCCGTTAGTCGGTTCGGGGGTTCTTGAATATCCAGCGTGGATATTTTAATAGGGTTTTTGCTGACCATATAAGTCATCTTACTATATTCTGCTATTAGCTAGTGGGCCTCTCTTTGCTAAATACCTAGCTCATGCTTATGTTTGTCTTTTCCTCTTACCTCACAGTTATTATTTGTTGGGGGCATGTATCCAACTTTTGGGGTCTTTTCTCTGGAGGCAAGAAAGGTCTTTCTTTTCCCTTCTAGGGTTAGTTAGTTCTCCGGCTGGCGCGAGACGTCTAGAACCAACGTAGGCACGTTCCCCGGCTGCTTCTATTTGTGGTGCTAGGATTAGATATATGGTCATCCCAGTTACCACTGCCCTATGAGCTGGTTTTTTGTGTTTGCAGACTTGGAATTTATTCCTGAGACCCTTTGCCATTGGGGTCATAACAGGCGACATAGTGTCACTCTATAGTACACAGTAATAGGACCGCCCCTCCATTTAAAACAGTATACTCAAAAAATAAAATAAATACATCACTGCAGTAATAATATCCCTTAAGTAGCCCCTATGGTAATAATATTCGCCATCCTGGCCCCGTGTGTCTCATTCCTGGCGTCAGCCATATGTTCTCCCATCCTGCCCTCATGAGTATCCATCCTGCCCCATATGATCTCCCCATCCTGCCCCATCTGTCTCCATCGTATCCATCCTGCCCCATGAGCCTGCCCCATCTGTCTCCAATCCTGCCTCCAGTGTCTCCAATCATGCCTGTATTACCATTCTGCCCCGTCTCCAATCATGCCCCGTGTCTCAATCCTGCCCCATGTTTCCAATCCTGCCCCATCTGTCTCCAGTCATGCTGCCATGTCTGTCATCCTGCCCCAGTGTCCAGCATACTGCCCCCCCAGTGTCTAGCATACTGCCCCCGCAGTGTCCAGCATACTGCCCCCCCAGTGTCCAGCATACTGCCCCCCCAGTGTCCAGCATACTGCCCCCCCAGTGTCCAGCATACTGCCCCCCCAGTGTCCAGCATACTGCCCCCCCTGTGTCCAGCATACTGCCCCCTCTGTGTCAAGCATACTGCCCCCTCTGTGTCCAGCATACTGCCCCCTCTGTGTCCAGCATACTGCCCCCTCTGTGTCAAGCATACTGCCCCCTCTGTGTCCAGCATACTGCCCCCTGTGTCCAGCATACTGCCCCCTGTGTCCAGCATACTGCCCCCTCTGTGTCCAGCATACTGCCCCCTCTGTGTCCAGCATACTGCCCCCTGTGTCCAGCATACTGCCCCCTGTGTCCAGCATACTGCCCCCTCTGTGTCCAGCATACTGCCCCCTCTGTGTCCAGCATACTGCCCCCTCTGTGTCCAGCATACTGCCCCCTCTGTGTCCAGCATACTGCCCCCTCTGTGTCCAGCTTTCTGCCCCTCTGTGTCCAGCTTTCTGCCCCCCAGTGTCCAGCTTTCTGCCCCCCAGTGTCCAGCTTTCTGCCCCCCAGTGTCCAGTTTTCTACCCTGGGTCCCCCCTATCGCCGCTCTCAATTAAAAAAAAAAAAAAAAACAAGTTCTGCTTACCTGCCGCGTTCCTGATCTTCATGCAGCTGAAGCGTGCACTCGCCAGCGACTGACAATGACGTCAGACGCCGGCGACATGCACACTGGGACTGACGTCAGCTGCCAGCCTCAGATTGGCTGGCGGCTGTTAACTATTGACGTGCGGGCTCGGGCCCGCACGTCAATAGCGAGGGCCCCTTTCCACTTGCGAGAAACACATCCGTATCTCGCATGTGGAAACCAAGCTGTGGTGCCGGCACTTTGGAGCGGAGCTGTGCAGCTCCATGTGTTCCTATGCGGCCGCACGCTCCGCTCCACAGTGCCGGCGCCACAGCTTGGTTTCCACATGCGAGACACGGACGTGTTTCTCGCAAATGGAAACAAGCCTTTAAACAGCTGCAGCGCCGCCACCCGCATTGCGCCGCCCGGGGCGGACCGCCCCCCCCCCCCCCCCGCCCCACCCTTCCTACGCCACTGGATCCACCCTGCAGACTATAATGGGAACGTGTTCAGTGCAAAGCACGGATAGAACTTGTATATGAAAAATGTAAGTGTGAATGAGGTCTTATAGTGGTCATTTTCATTTATGAGCTGTTCAAGAAATGGGCAAACTCAGAAACCAAGTGAGACCATCCTTTGTACCTGATATTTATTGCCCTTACTCATCCTGGACTGCATCTAATACCAGATACATTGCCATAATTATTATTATTATTATACATTTTTATAGCGCCATTTATTCCATGGCGCTTTACATGTGAAAAAGGGTACAAATATAGACAAATACATTAAACATGAGCAAAAAACAAGGCATATGGGTACATAAGGAGGGAGGACCCTGCCTGCGAGGGTTCCCCAATCTGCAGGGGATGGGTGAGGATACACTAGGAGAGGGTAGAGCTGGTCATGTGGCGGTTCAGTAGGTTGAGGATCACTGCAGGTTGTAGGCTTGTCGGAAGAGGTGGGTCTTCAGGTTCCTTTTGAAGGTTTCTATGTTAGGTGAGAGTCTGATGTGTTGGGGTAGAGAGTTCCAGAGTATAGGGGAAGCACGGGAGAAGTCTTGGATGCGGTTGTGGGAAGAAGAGATGAGAGGGGAGTAGTGAAGGAGCTCTTGAGAGGATCGGAGGTTGCGTGTAGGTAAGTACCGGGAGACCATGTCACAGGTGTATGGAGGAGACTGGTTGTGGATGACTTTGTATGTCATGGTCAGGGTTTTGGACTGGAGTCTATGGGCGATAGGAAGCCAGTGAAGGGCTTGGTATAGGGGAGAGGCCGGGGAATAAGGGGGAGACAGGTAGATTAGTCGGGCAGCAGAGTGTAGGATGGATTGGAGTGGTGCCAGAGTGCAAGAGGAGAGGCCAGAGAGAAGGAGGTTGCAGTAGTCAAGGCGGGAGATGATAAGGGCATGCACTAGTGTTTTTGTGGTGTCGCGGTCAAGGAATGCGCGGATCCGGGAAATATTTTTGAGTTTGAGATGGCAGGAGGAGGCAAGGGCTTGGATATGTGGCTTGAAAGAGAGGGCAGAGTCGAGGATCACCCCGAGGCACCGAGCATGCGGGACTGGGGGAAGTGAGCAGCCATTGACATTGGTAGACAGATCTGGTGGAGGGGTAGAGTCAGATGGAGTAAAGATGATGAATTGTTTTGTCCATGTTCAGTTTTAGAAAGCGAGCAGAAGAGAAGGCCGAGATAGCAGACAGACAGTGTGGGATTTTGGTAAGTAAGGAGGTGAGGTCAGGTCTGGATAGGTAGATCTGCGTGTCATCGGCGTAGAGATGGTACGGCATACCGTGGGATTCTAGGAGCTGTCCCAGGCCGAAGGTGTAGATGGAGAAGAATAGGGGTCCTAGAACAGAGCCTTGAGGAGCACCGACAGACAAGGGGCGAAGTGAGGAGGTGGTGTGGGGGAGGGAGACACTGAATGTTCGGTCTGTCAAATAAAGTATTGGGGTATGGAGTTCATTTTCATCCACTCCTAGATTGTTAGAGTTGGAAGGGACCTCCGTGGTCTTCTGGTCTAACCCCCTGCTCAATGCAGGAGTCACTAAACCATCTCAGACAGATGTCGGTTCAGCCTGTTTGAAGACTTCCATTGAAGTAGAACTCACCACCTCTCATGGCCGCCTGTTCCACTCATTGATCACCCTCACTGTAAGAATTCTTTTTCTAATATCTAATCTGTATCTTCTCCTTTTTTATTATTATTTATTTATATAGCACCATTAATTCCATGGTGCTGTACATGAGAAGGGGTTACATCAAAATACAAATATCACTTACAGTAAACAAAACTAACAATGACCGACTGGTAAATAGGGAAGAGGACCCTGCCCATGCAGGCTTACATTCTACAGTTTCATTCCATTGTTTCCATGTGCAAATGAGAATAAAGATGATCCCGCTACACTGTGACAGCCCTTCAGATATTTGTAGACAGCTATTAAGTCTCCTCTTAGCCTTCTCTTTTGCAGACTAAACATTCCCAGAACCTTTATCCATTCGTCATAGGACATACTTTGCAGTCTGCTCACCATCCTGGTCACTCTTCTCTGAACTGTTTCCAGTTTTTCAACGTCTTTTTTATAATGTGGAGCCCAGAACTGGACACAGTATTCCAGATGAGGCCTGACCAATGAGTAGTAGAGGGGGATAATGATTTCATGTGATCTAGACTCTATGCTTCTCCTAATACATCCTAGAACTGTGTTTTTTATAGTTGGCCATGTCAGTAGACCATGTCGGTAGCCTGTGTCGGTTGTCCATGTCGGTAACCGTGTCGGCAGTGACACTAATCTTATGTTGTGAAATTACAAGTCCGTATGTAGCACCTCCTGACAAAGCCATTGGTGCAGTGAAACATGCATTGAGGCGCTTCGCTCTCCTTCACAAATCAACCAGATCACGTCCCCAGAAACAAAGTATCACTGAGAGCCCGGGACCAGATGATGGATACCACCAGACTCTGAGGAAAGTGTCAGAAGAGAACAGACAAGAGTCAGATTATGCATAATCCAGCCTCCGCCTAAAGAAATGTGGAGGGCGGGATACAAAACGCTGCAATCTGGAAATGAACCGTCTTGTGTGAGATCGTAAATTCCAGGAAACATCTGGAGCACAAGAAATGTCTTGGAGACAGGAGTGAGAAGTTCACATTATGGAAGATGTTAGATAATTTTTGTCAACTGGTAATTGCACCCCGTCCCGATTGCTGCTATAAGGCAACGTTCACTATTTGTTCAGTATTTTAATCAGTATTTATAAGTCAAAATTAGGAGCGGAACAATCAGAGGAAAAGTGTAATAGAAACACGTCACCACTTCTGTATTCATCACCCACTCCAGGCTTTGGCTGCCAAATACTAATGTAAAATACTGACCAAAAACTGAACGTGTGAATGTGACTTAAGTGAAGCACATAATAAAAGGGTAGGTTGCCTTTAAAGACAATAACTAGGCAGACGTTCCTATCTTTATGTAACAGTGAAGCAGAAATATTAAGGTCGAGTCCCAGGAGAATGGATTGCGCGTGACAAGTTGTGTTGTGTTCCTCCAGACATCTGTCATGGAATGATCCACGATACTATACATGAGATTTTCCACTAAAATATTCGCAAGCTTCAGGAAGGCCGAGCCGAGTGTTCACTGCCTGGGAAGAAGAATCATCGGCACAGAAGATCACTGCACACAGATGAAGGCCATACACGAGCATGCACATACTATAGATGGAGCCATACACGAGCATGCACATACTATAGATGGAGACATACACGAGCATGTACATACTATAGATGGAGTCATACACGAGCATGCACATACTATAGATGGAGCCATACACGAGCATGCACATACTATACATGGAGCCATACACGAGCATGCACATACTATAGATGGAGTCATACACGAGCATGTACATACTATAGATGGAGTCATACACGAGCATGCACATACTATAGATGAAGGCCATACACGAGCATGCACATACTATAGATGGAGTCATACACGAGCATGTACATACTATAGATGGAGTCATACACGAGCATGCACATACTATAGATGGAGTCATACACGAGCATGTACATACTATAGATGGAGTCATACACGAGCATGCACATACTATAGATGGAGTCATACACGAGCATGTACATACTATAGATGGAGTCATACACGAGCATGCACATACTATAGATGAAGGCCATACACGAGCATGTACATTCTATAGATGAAGGCCATACACGAGCATGTACATTCTATAGATGAAGGCCATACATGAGCATGCACATACTATAGATGGAGTCATACACGAGCATGTACATACTATAGATGGAGCCATACACGAGCATGCACATACTATAGATGGAGCCATACACGAGCATGCACATACTATAGATGAAGGCCATACTCGAGCATGCACATACTATAGATGGAGTCATACACGAGCATGTACATACTATAGATGAAGGCCATACACGAGCATGCACATACTATAGATGGAGCCATACACGAGCATGCACATACTATAGATGGAGCCATACACGAGCATGTGCAGCGCCCCAGAGTCCTGGTCATGGCAGTATTGTTGCTCTCCCACCAGGGGAAGTGATGGTACGTCTGATGGTACTAAAGGAGTTCACCTGACCAGGTATCACAGTCACACACTACACTTCACACTCCGGCCACCAGGGGGAGCAAAAGGTTCTATCAGGCCACTCCTCACACTCGGGTAAAACTGGGGGTTGGATAGGAAGTTAGTCAGAAAGCTGCCTGGGTGAGACCCAGAGAAGACCTGTCAGACAGAGGGAGAGAAGGAGGAACATCGGAGCTGCAGACAGAGGTCCCTGTCAGGGGTGGGATCCTGACAGAGACATAGCAAGAGATAGAACGTTACGGAGCTGCGCCTGCACCTCATTGCGGCAGCATCCTAAGAAAGGACAAGAAGCGGAGTATATTTTGGAGAAGTGAGAAACGAGATCTCAGCACAAGGAGATAATACCGGGAGGAGTCTTGCCTTAAGACCGGCAACATCCTTCTGAGGCGCGTAGCCGGTGGCCGGAACACCGAGGGAGTAATTGGCTCTATGCATTACTTCGAAACACGGCAGGACAGTTAATTCCAAGTTGGCTGTCCGACCTTTAACCTAAAGAAGACAACGGAGGCAAATTGTGGGAGAGGGGCGTCTCTAGGGTCCCTATAAAGTAGCTCCAGGCCTACCCCGTCATACGGGTCGTCCTAGCCATACCATCTGGGGGACGGAGAGAGAACATCAGAAATATACACGAGAGTTGTGAGGACTATCCCGTGGTGCTCAGCAGGGAGGTACTACAACACACAGGCGCTAGTAGGAAGGCTACTGATTTCCACCTGCAAAGGGAACTCTGGATGTGCCTTCGGACCAGCCGGACTTAGCCTTTCCTGTGAACGGTACTCTGGACTGTGGACGCTGAAGTCTTCAGTAAAAAGTAAAGAGACTGCAACCTTTGTGTCTTCATTATTCATCGTGCCTTACAACATCCACCATTACCACCTACTCTTCAAGGGAAGCCTGGGGACATACTTCACCTGTGGGAAGGTATAACATCTAGCTGCCATTCCATCACCCCAGCGGACCCCTAGCAGCGTCGGTCACCCTGACCGAACACCACAGGTGGCATCACGAACACTTGACAAACTACACCTTTAATTGGGCGCCCCTTAGCAGGGCTACGGACCGGGTCAGGCCACCGTGACATCCCCAGAACCGAGACAGAGGGACCTGGTACCGAGTACCCCACTGCCCTGCGCCTGATGGCGATCCAACTTTGGCGTCACGAACAGGATCTACTTAAGCCCGAGAATCGGGTCATGTGTGCCTTAGAACTGTGCCAGAATTGTGCTTGAACTGTGATTTGCTTAAAGACTGTGTATTGCCATTTGCCGCCAAAAATTCCCGCCAAAACCGCCGCCATTACAGCGCCACGAAGAAGAAGGGTGTGGAGTTGTGGGCGTGAACGAACTGAGAAGCGCGAAGAACAATGGCAGCCCAGTCTAAATATTTCTGTATTCTGAGGACGTGTCCGTCAGCAGCCGAGGTCCGCCTCCTAATTCTCTATGATGGGCGGAGACCGAAGAAACGAAACTATGACTCAGAAGGAATGGGGCTGGAGACCAACGGGGATCTCCGAAAAATAATGGCCCCGCACCGACCCCCGTCACCGGAGGACTACTCCAACATGCCACCGCTGGAAGGCCTGGACCCCTGGGAGTTGCCTGCGGAGATTCCGCTGCCCGCGTCGCGACTGACCCTGGCGCCTTCCTCAGAGGAGTGGAGTGGCGCTGAAAGAGCCATTTCGAGCGTGGGTACCAAGTGCCGCGGTTACCAGGAGGACCGTCTTCCCTCCGCACCTGATCCGTTCGTCGCCGCGACTGCTGGAGCCCCGGCGTTCCCGTCACCTGACCCCAGACCACGGGGGAGGCCTGACCTTGGGCCCTTCCCATGGGGGGAATACCGGAGGCACCTGATTGCTGAGTACACGAGATAAGTGAAGCGGGAAGTTCGAGGCGAGTTGCTGGATGGCTCTTTGCCAAAGTGGGGTGTCATGATCGTATACCAACCCCAGACAGGAAAAGGGTTCGTGCAGGAGATTGGGTCGTCGGTGAGGGTCCACATCACCCGGGAGGAAGTGGAGTCCTGCCCTAGCGGAGGCAGTGCGGATCCCATCCTGAAACCCGGAGACGCCGTCACCTACCGCCGGTACCAAAAGGGGAACGGTTGGTGGGCCCGGGATATACAGCGGTGCACAACCCTCTTGGGGGTATCCAGGACCCTGGAGGAGGAACTTGCCGCTGAAGCCGCCGCAGCAACCCCTACCGTCCCTGGCATCATTCACCGGACCACCCAGACCTTTATTGTCGCGCACGACCTGGTCGTGCAGAAAGAACAGACGCATGGAGTGCACCTGGCGCCAGGAGTAGACTTGGATGCGAGTCTTCCTAAGCAGCAGAGGGCTACTTGTCCGGTAAGGCCCTGGTGGAGGCCGCCTCCTAAATTATGAGAATAAACCTCGGAAACCTGAAACTGTAAATAGTTAACTGTTTGTTTTCCTGTTTTTGCTGCTTTAAACCCGTTCAGGGTTATGTCTTTTAAAGGGATCCCTTTGTTGACCCGGGATCCCTACTGTTTCCAGTTTGCCAAAGTTTATTTTAAATCATCATGAACTGCGCATGATCATAAACTGTTGCTGTACATAGTTTGCACCTTCTTAAAGGTGCTCCCTACTGGTTTTACAAAAAGAAGAGCTTTTTGAAGAGACTGTTCCTGATTACAGCTCGGAAGTTCTAGCTTTAAACAGACTTGTAAATTGATTGTTTGCACAACCTCAGAAGAGACTTGGTTTCCTCTTAAAGGGGATGTTCATTTGTTGCACGTAGTCAAAACATGATAATGTTGCCTTAAATAGTTAGACAGTGATAATGTTTTACATAGTGATAGTATGTAGCTAGGAATAGAAATGTCTTATAATGTTCTTGAATAAAATCGAAGTTAAAGTAATATTAGAATTGCTGAGAGAAAAGCTAAAAGAAAGATGCAGTAGGCCCGTAGGGGTAGACAGACAGTCCTGCATACTTGAAAGTGAGAGAAATAAAGGAAATGTTAATTTGCACTTTTGAGTTTTATAGCATGCCTTTAGTGGGTACACGCCCTTTTAGGAAAAGTACTGTTTTGTATTTGCACTTAGTAGATAGCATACCCGTATGGGTAATAACAGTTATTTATAGTTAGCTAATTAATAGGTGTAATTTAAAAATTATAAGCACAATGTAAATATGTTTTTGTTTGCAACGTTCAAGTGTTCTCACCTCCCATAAAGGGAAGCATTGTTATATTTACTTGTTTACAGCATTCCAAAAATGTTGTATGTCTTTTGCTAACATGTATTGTTGCTCTTCTTTTCCCAGTCCGGGAGTACTGGATTTAACGGGGGGGGGGGAAGCAGCGCCCCAGAGTCCTGGTCTTTGCAGTATTGTCGCTCTCCCACCAGGGGGAGTGATGGTACGTCTGATGGTACTAAAGGAGTTCACCTGACCAGGTATCACAGTCACACACTACACTTCACACTCCGGCCACCAGGGGGAGCAAAAGGTGCTATCTATTAGGCCACTCCTCACACTCGGGTAAAACTGGGGGTTGGATAGGAAGTTAGTCAGAAAGCTGCCTGGGTGAGACCCAGAGAAGACCTGTCAGACAGAGGGAGAGATGGAGGAACATCGGAGCTGCAGACAGAGGTCCCTGTCGGGTGGGATCCTGACAGAGACATAGCAAGAGATAGAACGTTACGGAGCTGCGCCTGCACCTCATTGCGGCAGCATCCTAAGAAAGGACAAGAAGCTAAGTATATTGTGGAGAAGTGAGAAACGAGATCACAGTACAAGGAGATAATACCGGGAGGAGTCTTGCCTTAAGACCGGCAACATCCTTCTGAGGCGCGTAGCCCGTGGCCGGAACACCGAGGGAGTAATTGGCTCTACGCATTACTTCAAAACACGGCAGGACAGTTAATTCCAAGTTGGCTGCCCGACCTTTAACCTAAAGAAGACAACGGAGGCAAATTGTGGGAGAGGGGCGTCTTTAGGGTCCCTATAAAATAGCTCCAGGCCTACCCCTTCATACGGGTCGTCCTAGCCATACCATCTGGGGGACGGAGAGAGAACATCAGAAATATACACGAGAGTTGTGAGGACTATCCCGTGGTGCTCAGCAGGGAGGTACTACAACACACAGGCGCTAGTAGGAAGGCTACTGATTTCCACCTGTAAAGGGAACTCTGGATGTGCCTTCGGACAGGCCGGACTTAGCCTGCCCTGTGAACGGTACTCTGGACTGTGGACGCTGAAGTCTTCAGTAAAAGGTAAAGAGACTGCAACCTTTGTGTCCTCGTTATTCATCACGCCTTACAACATCCACCATTACCACCTACTCTTCAAGGGAAGCCCTGGGGACATACTTCACCTGTGGGAAGGTATAACATCTAGCTGCCATTCCATCACCCCAGCGGACCCCTAGCAGCGTCGGTCACCCTGACCGAACACCACAGGTGGCGTCACGAACACTTGACAAACTACACATTTAATTGGGCGCCCCTTAGCAGGGCTACGGACTGGGTCGGGCCACCGTGACATCCCCAGAACCGAGACAGAGGGACCCGGTACCGAGTACCCCACTGCCCTGCGCCTGGGGGCGATCCACATGTACATACTATAGATGGAGTATTCTGACTCATGGGTATGTAGAACGCAGTGGTGCCTGGATAGGCCAATTCTTTTGGGCGCTTCCGTATTGACCTGTACTCACGTTCATACCGATTTATCAGATAGCTTAACTCAGCCACGTTCTCATGTAAGAAGACTCCAGGAAAAGAGGATTGCTTTAACCGAAATTCTTGTATTATGATGAAAGCAGCAGGTAAAAAGGAATATTCAACAGAGGACATGTAATAGGATGCATACAGATATGGGGATGATGACAAAATGGAGAATAAGGGCGTGAACAAACATACATCACAGGACTACAGTGAGAGAGTTGGGACAAAATAAAGGGAAAGGCAAACTTCTGCCTAGAAAGAAAGGATGGAACACAAACAATGCAAACATTAAATGATTTCTCAAGTCGTGGGACATGACACTCCCCGTCTGAAATCCTTGGATTTCACGATGTCCGTAATTTTTCGAAGTCGTTCGAACCTGAAAAAACAAGAGGAAGAAAACATGCATGCAATAATAAACATAAAAGATTTTTAAGTCCAACTCGTTGTTGTTGACCCGTAGATCACACCGAAAGATAAGTTCAAGTATATAAAACCCATCTTCAGATTGGGGAAGCCGCAAACATGCAAACTCTTCCACCAACCCAGAATCCAATGGGAATGTTAAGGGTTCAATCCAATGGAAAATGTCAACATTCAATAAACTGGGGAATGAGGAGGAATGCTCCCCGCCGTGAACAACGTTCAGGAGCATGTTCAGTTCATGTGATGTCCTCCTTTCGTAGAAGCAGCACGAGTTCAGTGACCGGGCGGAAGAAGGTTCGGGTAGAGCCCCCTTTTGTCACCTTAACTTCTACCTTACGAGTCTTTCCGTCCTCACCGGGTAGGACTTTGGTGATAAGTCCCATTGGCCAGTCATTACGATGAGCCTCTTTGTCCTTTAAGAGAACAAGGTCTCCTTCTTGGAGATTGGGACTGGGCGTCTGCCATTTGTGACGGTTTTGAAGCAAGTGTAAATATTCGGTCTTCCAGCGATGCCAAAACACATTAGCCAGGTGTTGAACTTGTCTCCACTGACGTTTGTAAATGTCCTTGTTATCGAAATTCCCAGGTGGGACTGTAGCGGCTCCAATCTTCTGTGTAAGGAGTGTAGCTGGAGTAAGTATCGTTGGAGCATCGGGGTCGGATGATACTGGAACCAAAGGTCTAGCATTTATTATGGCTGACACTTCTGCGAGGAAGGTGACCAGAACTTCATGAGTAAGGGGAAGTTTATGGTCCAGCAACATGGAGTCGAGGATCCTTCGTGCAACACCAATCATGCGTTCCCAAGATCCACCCATGTGTGAAGAGTGTGGAGGGTTTGGAGTTAATTTGGCTTTACCCAGGATGAAACCACAGTGTACCTTGTTAGCTCCTAAGGTCATCAGATAAGCTACTGCGGCTATGGCTTCTGTAGATGCGTCAGAGAAAATATGGACTTCTCTTCTGATTGCAGTCAAAGGTGATCTTGGAGAATAACAACGTGGGACTTGGAGTTGCTCTAAGAACTTCAGAGACTTCTTCCACGCCTCCCACCTTTGCTGTTTCTGAGTTGGGAGCGGGGTGTCCCAATCCGTGTTCTCGGCCGTAAGCTGTCTTAACAGTATCTTGCCTTGAATAGTGATGGGTGCTACAAACCCGAGAGGATCATAGATGCTATTTATGACAGATAGGACTCCTCGTTTGGTAAAGGGTTTGTCATAGGGTGACACTTGGAAAGTGAAGGTGTCCCGTTTGATATCCCACAGTAGACCAAGGCTGCGCTGTGTTGGAGGAACATCGGAACCCAAGTTGAGGTCCTTTAGGTTTGTGGCATGGTCCTCAGATGGAAACGCGTTCATTACCTCTTGACTGTTAGAGATAATCTTGTGGAGTCTGAGGTTTGATGTGGATAGCATTTCCTGTGTTCTGGAGAGTAGGTCAATTGCATCTTCGCTTGTGGGCAAGGACTTGAGCCCATCGTCCACGTAGAAGTTCTTCTCTACAAATTGCCGAGCATCGGAACCGTACTCTCTCACCTTCCTGGGCTGTCCGTCTCAGTCCATAGATCGCCACAGCAGGTGAGGGACTGTTGCCGAAGACATGGACCTTCATCCGGTAGTCTATGACCTGATTGTTGATGTTGTTGTCCTTGTGCCATAGGAACCTAAGATAGTTTCTGTTGTCTTCTTTCACAATGAAGCAATGAAACATCTGCTGAATGTCAGCCATTATGGCAACAGGTTCTTGTCTGAAGCGGATCAATACTCCAAGGAGGCTGTTGTTCAGGTTGGGCCCAGTTAGGAGCAGGTTATTGAGAGAGAGGCCTTCAAACTGAGCACTGGAGTCAAACACCACTCTGATCTGATTAGGCTTGCGAGGGTGATAGACACCAAAGGATGGAAGATACCAACATTCTTCTCCCTCCCTCAGTGGTGGCGCAGGTTCAGCATGATTTCTGTCAAAGATGTTCTGCATAAAGTCAATGAAATGCTTCTCCATCTCTGGTTTCCTCTTTAGGGTACGCTTTAAGGATGAGAACCTTGCAGTTGCTTGCTGCAGGTTGTTCGGCAACCTCACTCTTGGGAAACGAAAGGGTAAAGGAGCTACCCAACTGTTGGAGTCGTCTTGAACAAATTCTTTATCCATAACCTTTATAAATTCTTTATCTTCCCTTGTGGGTGCCAACTTGTTGTCATTACTTGTGGAATCGAACACTGATGACCCGAGGTTTTCTTCCCAGGACTGGAGTGTGTTCATGTTGTTGAAGGATTCCTGTTGCCACTTGGTGTTGCTCACTTTCTCTTTCACCCAGTAGTGATGTGGGCATGGTTGGAAATGGGTGCTGCGACCATTTGACAAAATGTGTGTCTTGTAAGAGGAGATGTTGTTAGGTCTCTTCATCTTGTGTATGCAAACATTGCCTATGATTACCCAGCCTAGATCTAAGCGTTGGGCAAATGGTGCATCGTGTGGTCCATTAATTTGCTGACGCACCTTGTGCAGCCGGAGGATGTCTCTGCCTAGCAGAATCAGGATATCTGCACTGTTGTTGAGGGCTGGTATCTTGTTTGCTATCCCCTTGAGATGTTGGTGATGAAGAGCAGCCTCTGGCGTTGGGATCTCTTCTCGATTGGATGGAATCTGGTTGCAGTCGACCAGTGTAGGTAACGGTATCTCGACGGTGTTCTCAAGAGATGTCGCTGTAAGACCACTGGCCCTTCTCCCATAAACCTCTGTAACACCACTGCAGGTACCTAAGGTGTAAGGGTAGGCATTTCCCTTTAAGTTAAACATATCAAAGAGTTCTGACCTTGCAAGTGATCGGTTGCTCTGATCATCCAGAAGGACGTACACCTTCACGGCTTTCTCTGGGTGACCGTTGGGATATACGTTCACCAGGCAAATCTTCGCACAGGACTTGTCCCAGAGGTCTTCTCCGCAGACTTCTGTGCATGAAGAAGATATTGTGGTATGGCTTGCAGTTTGAGCTGCGTCCTCCCCGCCATGGCTCGTGGTGGGGGAAGGAGTAAGTGTAGAGTCAGGACGGAATGGGTGGAGTGCTTGTACGTGGTCCTCACTGTCACACTCCATGCACTTAATTGTAGTTTTACAGTCTTTAGCAAGGTGTTCAGTAGAAGCACAACATCTGTAGCATACCCCGAACCTCTTTAGAAGCTCCTTGCGTTCCTGGAGCGGTTTCTTCCTGAAGCCGATGCACTTTTTTAAGGGATGTGGCTTCTTGTGGATGGGACATTCACGATTTGGGTTCTCTATCTTTTCACCTTTGTTACTCTTGTCTGGGGCTGGTGTTGGTAAGGGAAGAATATCCGTCTTCTTCACTGACACTGGACCTCTGCGGTTTCTGTCGTTCGAGCGTGCGCTGACGTATTTAGAAGGAGGTGAAGCTGGGCCACTGGATTCTTGGTAAGAAAAGCTTGGGTCGTTCTTGCGCTCTGCCACGTCTTTTATAAACTCACAGAAGTAGGAGAATGGAGGAAATGACACTTGATGGTCTTTCTTGTATTTTGACCCTAGTGTAGTCCACCTTTCTTGCACGTTGTACGGTAGCTTGGAGATAATGGGATTTACTCCACGAGCAGTGTCCAGGTAGCTGAGGCCAGGTAGGTGGGTGTCTGCCTTGGCCAGCTGGAGCTCTAACAGCAAGTCACTGAGCTCTAGGAACTTTTAACTGTCCTTGCTTGATATCTTTGGAAAACTCTGTAGACGCTTGAACAGTGCATTCTCTATGGCTTCTGGACTGCCAAAGTTTTTCTCTAGTCTTTCCCATGCAGCCATGAGACCAGCCATTGGATTACTGATATGTACAGACCTGAGTCTCTTGACACGCTCTGTGGATTGTGGTCCTAGCCATCTGATTAGCAGGTCCAGCTCTTCGGCAGCAGTGATGCCGAGGTCACTAGTTACGGTTCTAAAGGCATTTTTCCAACCTCTGTAATTTTCAGGTTGGTCGTCAAACCTTGTGAGACCGGTTTTAGTAAGTTCGCGGCGAATCATGTACCTTGCGAAGTCGGACATGTCTGTTCTTTCTGACTTAGGATGCACGAATGTGGGCTGAGCGGTGTTGTACATAGGAGTGGAGACGTCTTGGACTTGAAACGTGGGTAAGTATGGAGTGGCATATGCATTTAGTCCAGCAACCGGTTTGGTGGGTATAGTCTCTGCTACATGCGGAGCTGGCACTGTGCGGTTGTCGAGAGTATAATGACCTGCCGGTATATTTGGTTGCGTGTAGATAATAGCCTGTGGAGTTTGATGAGATGCAGGGTCTTGGCGCATACTGGAATACGAAGGAAGTTCAAGTTTGGGAGCATTGTGCTGACCTTGAGTGTAGGGTTCTGTAAGTTGATCGGCATCCTGGTGTCCTGGAGAAGCATGAACGCCATCAGAAGTGTTAGTGATGATCTGCGGTTCGCCATTTTGGCTTAGCACGTAGTCTCTTGTGCGTTCAATAGGGTCCTCCGCCTCCACTTCACACAAACTGATGCTGTCTCTTTGACTCCCACTGATAGCTCGCTCCAGGATCCTTAACTCCGCCATGGCTGTTGCGTGCTCACATTCCTTCTCCAGAGCTTCCTTGCGTGCTGCATCCGCATCCATTTCTGCTCTCTTTTGTGCTGTGGCTGCATCCATATCTGCTCTCCTTTGCGCAAAGGCTGCTTGTATCTTAGACGTTTCTGCCTTAGCACGTGCCCTTATAAGCTGCTGGCTGAGAGTGGAATATTTTGATGAACTTGACCTAGATGAGCGTTTTGAGTGCTTAGACGATTTGGATGAGCGAGATGATGCATCTGGTGTCCGTGCAATTTTAGCCTCTATCTTTGTCTTAATGTCGCGTACGGTGCAGTCCCTTTCAGAATTAAGCTGCTGGAAACTTTGCAATTCTTTTAAAGTCTCTGGCAAATTCAGTTTCTTCAGGAGAATAATGTATTGATCAGTCTTCTCCATATACCTTTGGTATGCTGTGCATAATTGTTCTAGGGCTCCCTCAAGTGGTAACTCATGAGAAGCAGGCCTTGATACAGTGTCTATGTGACTCAGCACTTTCTCCCACAGTGAAGACACATCACTATATACAACACATTTTTCAGTCTCTAAATTCTCCATGACATTCCATGTAGGTTTAACTGAACGTTTTCCTCTTTCACTAGCTGGTGGATGGGGATCTGGGTCTCTGTCCTGTGTTTGTAAGTCTGGTAGGGACATTGTATTCCTTGCTTCAGACATGATTTGCTTGCAGGCAGGAAGAGTGGATGATGAGGGTTATACTTCTCACTGTTTATCTGCAGTGTGTGCTTCTATGCACACTGGGGTCTGGCTGGGAACTGGGTTACTGTGTATCTGGGAAATGTCCTTTTCCACTGAGGTTCAGCACAGACCTTGAGTTACTGTCTCTGAAGGCAGGCTATTCCTTTTTACTATTCTGACTCATGGGTATGTAGAACGCAGTGGTGCCTGGATAGACCTATTCTTTTGGGCGCTTCCGTATTGACCTGTACTCACGTTCATACCGATTTATCAGATAGCTTAACTCAGCCACGTTCTCATGTAAGAAGACTCCAGGAAAAGAGGATTGCTTTAACCGAAATTCTTGTATTATGATGAAAGCAGCAGGTAAAAAGGAATATTCAACAGAGGACATGTAATAGGATGCATACAGATATGGGGATGATGACAAAATGGAGAATAAGGGCGTGAACAAACATACATCACAGGACTACAGTGAGAGAGTTGGGACAAAATAAAGGGAAAGGCAAACTTCTGCCTAGAAAGAAAGGATGGAACACAAACAATGCAAACATTAAATGATTTCTCAAGTCGTGGGACATGACATGGAGTCATACACGAGCATGCACATACTATAGATGGAGTCATACACGAGCATGCACATACTATAGATGGAGCCATACACGAGCATGTACATACTATAGATGGAGTCATACACGAGCATGCACATACTATAGATGGAGCCATACACGAGCATGCACATACTATAGATGGAGCCATACATGAGCATGTACATGCAGGTTCTTCTCACAAAATTAGAATATCGTCAAAATTAATTTATTTCAGTTCTTCAATACAAAAAGTGAAACTCGTATATTATATAGAGTCATTACAAACAGAGTAATCTATTTCAAGTGTTTTTCTTTTAATGTTGATGATTATGGGTTACAGCCAATGAAAACCCAAAAGTCATTATCTCAGTAAATTAGAATACTTTATAACACCAGCTAGAAAAATGATTTTAAAATCTGAAATGTTGGCCTACTTAAATGTATGATCAGTAAATGCACTTAATACTTGGTCGGGGCTCCTTTTGTATCAATTACTGCATCAATGCGGCGTGGCATGGAGGCGGTCAGCCTGTGGCACTGCTTAGGGGTTATGGAAGCCCAGATTTCTTTGATAGCAGCCTTCAGCTCGTCTGCATTGTTGGGTCTGGTGTCTCATCTTCCTCTTGACAATACCCCATAGATTCTCTATGGGGTTAAGGTCAGACGAGTTATCTGGCCAATCGAGCACAGTGTTGCTTTTAAACCAGATATTGGCACTTTTGGCAGTGTGGACAGGGGCCAAGTCCTGCTGGAGAATGAAATTTCCATCACCAAAAAGCTTGTTGGCAGAGGGAAGCATGAAGTGCTCTAACATTTCCTACACCAGCAGATAACATGGCTCCCCAAACCATCACTGATTGTGTAAACTTCACACTAGACCTCCAGCAGCTTGGATTGTGGCCTCTCCACTCTTCGTCCAGACTCTGGGACCTTGATTTCCAAATGAAATGCAAAATTTACTTTAATCTGAAAATAACACCTTGGACCACTGAGCAACAGTCCAGTTCTTTTTCTCCTTGGCCCAGGTGAGAAGCTTCTGGCGATGTCTATTGGTCATGAATGGCTTGGCACAAGGAATTTGACTCTTGAAGCAGCAGTCCACACCTTGTGAATCTCCCCAACATTTTTGAATTGCCTTTTCTTAACAATAATTTCAATCCTGCGGTTATCCCGGTTGCTTGTGCACCTTTTTCTACCAGACTTTTTCCTTCCACTCCACTTTCCATTAATATTCTTGGATACAGCACTCTGTGAACAGCTGGCTTCTTTAGCAATAATAATAATAATTAGATTTATATAGCGCCAACATACTCCGCAGCGCTTTACAAATTATAGAGGGGACTTGTACAGACAATAGACATTACAGCAGAACAGAAATTACAGTTCAAAATGGATACCAAGAGGAATGAGGGCCCTGCTCGCAAGCTTACAATCTGTGAGAAAAAGGGGAGACACGAGAGGTGGATGGTAACAATTGCTTTAGTTATTTGGACCAGCCATAGTGTAAGGCTCGGGTGTTCATGAAAAGCTCCATGAACCAGTTAACTGCCTAAGTATGTAACAGTACAGACACAGAGGGCTATTAACTGCATAAAGTGTATGAGAACATGATGCGAGGAACCTGATTATGGTTTTGTTTATTTATTTATTTTTTTTAATTTTATTTATTTATTTATTTAATGGGGCACACAGGTATAGTTAGGTTAATGCATTGAGGCAGTAGGCCAATCTGAACAAATGAGTTTTTAGGGCACGCTTAAAACTGTGGGGATTGGGGATTAATCGTATTAACCTAGGTAGTGCATTCCAAAGAATCGGTGCAGCACGTGTAAAGTCTTGGAGACGGGAGTGGGAGGTTCTGATTATTGAGGATGCTAACCTGAGGTCATTAGCGGAGCACGGGTAGGGTGGTAGACTGAGACCAGAGAGGAGATGTAGGGTGGTGCTGAGCCATGGAGTGCTTTGTGGATGAGCTTTGTACTGAATTCTGGAGTGGATGGGTAGCCAATGTAACGACTGGCACAGGGTAGAGGCATCGGTGTAATGGTTGGTGAGGAACTATGATCCTGGCTGCAGCATTCAGGACAGATTGGAGTGGGGAGAGTTTGGTAAGAGGGAGGCCGATTAGTAGAGAGTTACAATAGTCCAGACGGGAATGAATAAGTGAAACAGTAAAAGGTTAAATGCTTACAATAAGAAAAAGGTATAAAAATATGATAATAAAAAGACATACAACTTATGCAAAACAGTATCAAAATAAAGAGGAGAAACTTACAGAAATTATCTAACTGGTAGTTGCTTTCTGCTCCCTGGGGTAGGACGAATGTAGATTGGATCACATCAGCTTCTCAGGCTGCCCCCATCATGTGAACACAATTCTCTGTCTGCAGCCTAAATTTATAACTTTGGTCTGAGGTCAGGTTTCTAGACCGGACCCTCAGGTTAATATCATAATTGCGGGCTGTTTGATTTGCCACGGCCGCTCTACTAATGAATATATTATTTTCTCTTTTGAGACACTTGTGGAAAGGTTCTCAGGAATAGATCACCTCAGGCCGCATTTAGCATCTCCCCTCCAAGACCTAAGAGGTGCCAAATGTTCCTTTTCTTCTTGGCTCTAGCTAGACCTCCTGGTGAGATAGGGAGACACAATGTCTACTAATCCCAAGGAAGTACCTGTTAACACCTAGGTGCGACTTGCCTTCAGGACAGATGTTACATTATCACTAGGCACACATATAACCCTAGACATATGCCACTACACACATAGAGATATATATATACACATATTTCACCCCACCTCCCTCCTTATGAACGTGCATGGGGGTTGACTTACAGGTCAGCTCCAGAGCACGTATCTGGTTCTGCCCCATCTTGGCAAGAAAGTACATTTAATTTCCTGTAGTCTACAGAGAACCTGGTAGTACGGTCCTTTCTTGGGACAAGAACCATAGGCGAGGCCCAGGCACTCTGGCACTCTGGGATTTTTGTATCACCTTGAGTTTCAGCATCTCCTCTACCTGTTCCCTCATGTGGGCCTTCACCTCTGC
Source organism: Ranitomeya variabilis (assembly GCF_051348905.1). Taxonomy (NCBI): domain Eukaryota; kingdom Metazoa; phylum Chordata; class Amphibia; order Anura; family Dendrobatidae; genus Ranitomeya; species Ranitomeya variabilis. Next base: position 255,879,992 of record NC_135235.1, on the reverse strand, counting down.
TGACACACGGTATGCAGACTGTCGTACTGGGGGATTAGTACCAGTGTCCACATGGTGAACTGCTAAGTGTGTCCTCCCAGGCTCCCCTGTGAAGACTTCGGTGAACTCAGTGAGCGCCCCCATCAGCTCAGACCTCTGACAGTGGGATAGCTCAGGGTTAAACTCTGCTGACTCCAGGGACTCCATGTACTGAGTCCCGGCCCCCACATCCAGTAACAGATCAGCCTCCCCCTCTTCAGGCAGGCTACAGACAGGTAAGACACAGGCCTCCCTGCAGGGGTGGATTAAGGGTAGCCAGGGCCCCGGGCTGTTCAGACACTGTGGCCCCCCCCCCCCCCGGTCATGTGACGGGGGTCATGTGATACCCGAACCAGATTATTCCAGAAAAATGGCCGGGCCCTACTCTACTGTAACCTATTAAATATTTGTTAAAATCTGCAATACAATTTAGGTATATTTTGACCAATAATATCACATACAAGGAACAAATACCACCGCGCCATGACCAGACCACAAATTACAACCACAGTGATCGAATAATATCACATACAAGGAACAAATACCACCGCACCATGTCAAGACCACATATTACCACCACTTGGTGACCAAATAGCACATTCAAGGGACAAATACCACAACACCATTTCCAGACCACATATTACCACCACATAGTGACTGAATACTACAATACTGTTCAGTAATTAAAAAAAACAAAACACAATACTATCACCATAAGTGCCAGTATTCACAGGAGATCTGTACTTAGTATGCAGTGTCTGTGTAGAGGTAATACAGAGATAACTGGTGACATTATACACAAGAGCGCTGTATATAATGTATAGGTAATACAGTGATTACTGGTGACATTGTACACAGGACCTCTGTATATAGTATACAGTGTATAGTGTCAGTGTATAGGTAACACTGACTCACCAGTGACGTCTCTAGGTGAAGTCCTTCATCTTTCATCCAGCACAGACCGCCATCATTTCTTCCAGCCAGGACTCGTTTCTGCAGGAAATAACACAGTTATCTCGAGCTCTGCTTGCAGAACACATTACTTAATTTTTCACAACTTCTACATTACATCACATGGAGAAAAAAAGGCGATATAGTGTCACTCTGCACAGTAACAGGACCGCCCCCCCCATTTAAAACAGTATACTCAAAAAATAAAATAAATACATCACTGCAGTAATAATGTCCCTTAATTAGCCCCTATAGTAATAATATTCCCACACCCTGGCCCCGTGTGTCTCATTCCTGGCTCCAGACATATGTTCTCCCATCCTGCCCTCATGAGTATCCATTCTACCCCATGTGATCTCCCCATCCTGCCCCATCTGTCTCCATCGTATCCATCCTGCCCCATGATCCAATCCTGCCCCATGTCTTTCATTCTGCCCCGTGTCTACATTCTGCCCATGCCTCCAGTCCTGCCCCCAGTGTGTCCAGCAAACTGCCTCAGTGTGTCCAGCATATTACCCCCAGTGTGTCCAGCAATCTGCCCCAGTATGTCCAGCATATTGCCCCAGTATCCAGCAATCTGCCCCAGTGTGTCCAGCATTGCCCCCAGACAGTGTCTCCAGCAATCTGCCCCGTGTCTGACTCCAGCATATTGCCCCCAGTGTGTCCAGCAATCTGCCCCAGTGTGTCCAGCATATTACCACCAGTGTGTCCAGCAATCTGCCCCAGTATGTCCAATTGTCCAGCATTGCCCACAGTGTGTCCAGCATTGCCCCACTGTCTCCAGCATTGCTCCAGTATCTCCAGCATTGCCCCCAGACAGTGTGTTCAACAATCTGCCCCAGTATGTCCAGCATATTGCCGCAGTGTGTCCAGCATATTACCACCAGTGTGTCCAGCAATCTGCCCCAGTATGTCCAATTGTCCAGCATTGCCCCCAGTGTGTCCAGCAATCTGCCCCAGTGTCTCCAGCATATTACCCCAGTGTGTCCAGCAATCTGACCCAGTATGTCCAGCAATCTGCCCCAGTGTCTCCAGCATTGCTCCAGTGTCTCCAGCAATCTGCCCCAGTGTGTCCTCCAGCATTGCCCCAGTGTCTCCAGCAATCTGCCCCAGTGTGTCCTCCAGCATTGCCCCAGTGTGTCCAGCAATCTGCCCCAGTGTGTCCTCCAGCATTGCCCCAGTGTGTCCAGCAATCTGCCCCAGTGTGTCCAGCAATCTGCCCCAGTGTGTCCAGCATTGCCCCAGTGTCTCCAGCATTGCCCCAGTGTCTCCAGCATTGCCCCAGTGTCTCCAGCAATCTGCCCCAGTGTCTCCAGCAATCTGCCCCAGTGTCTCCAGCATTGCCCCAAGTGTCTACAGCAATCTGCCCCAGTGTCTACAGCAATCTGCCACAGTGTCTACAGCAATCTGCCCCAGTGTCTACAGCAATCTGCCCCAGTGTCTACAGCAATCTGCCCCAGTGTCTACAGCATTGCCCCCAGTGTGTCCAGCAATCTGCCCCAGTGTCTCCAGCATTGCCCCAGTGTCTACAGCAATCTGCCCCAGTGTCTCCAGCATTGCCCCAGTGTCTCCAGCATTGCCCCAGTGTCTCCAGCAATCTGCCCCAGTGTCTCCAGCAATCTGCCCCAGTGTCTCCAGCATTGCCCCAAGTGTCTACAGCAATCTGCCCCAGTGTCTACAGCAATCTGCCACAGTGTCTACAGCAATCTGCCCCAGTGTCTACAGCAATCTGCCCCAGTGTCTACAGCAATCTGCCCCAGTGTCTACAGCATTGCCCCCAGTGTGTCCAGCAATCTGCCCCAGTGTCTCCAGCATTGCCCCAGTGTCTACAGCAATCTGCCCCAGTGTCTACAGCAATCTGCCCCAGTGTCTACAGCTATCTGCCCCAGTGTCTACAGCATTGCCCCAGTGTCTACAGCTATCCGCCCCCAATGTGTACACAGTCCACCGTTAACTTATAAAAAAAAACAAAAAAAAAAAAACAAACAGTCTCCTCACCTTACCAGCGCTCCACGCGGCGAGCTCCCTTCAGCAGCGCACACTCGCCGGCGACTGACAATGACGTCAGACGCCGGTGACGTGTGCGCTGCGGCCGACTTCAGCTGCCAGCCTCCAATTGGCTGGCTGGCGGCTGTTGTTAACTATTGACGTGCGGGCACGCGCCCGCACGTCAATAGGAAAGCGCCGCAGCGCCGGAAGGGGCCCGGTGAGCAGATGAGAAGGGGCCCGATGCGGGCCCCCTCTCTCTGCCCACCGGGTCCAGGGGCGGGGCCCATAAATGCCGGCGGGCCGGGCATTCAGTCACACTCCGGCGGATTATCAGAGGGTCAATCTGCGGTGGCCCAGGGCCCCCCAAGCCACTGGGCCCTGGGCTACCGCCCATATAGACCCTCTGATAATCCGCCCCTGCCTCCCTGGCATGATGAGCCTTCAACATATTTACATGAAACACTTTCTGACGCTTTGCATGCTCATCTAGTGTCACCACATAATTAACATCATTCAGCCACTTATGTACAGTATATGGTCCCTCCCATGCGGCCTGCAATTTATTCTGTAACATAGGGACCAACATGCAAACCTTCTGCCCTTCCTGTAGGCCCTCAGTTTGGCATTATGGTTGTACCAGACCTTCCGGTTGATTTGGGCCTGGGTCACGTTCTCATGGGCCAGGTTGCTCAGTTTTTGCATTCTCTCTCTGAGCCGCAGTACATATTTAACCACTGAGACTCCAGTAGTTCTGGGGTCGTCCTCCCAACAGTCCTTAATCAAATCAAGTGGCCCCCTGACCCTCCTGCCATAAACCAGTTCAAAGGGGGAGAATCCAGTAGACACCTGGGGTACCTCTCTGTAGGCAAACAACAGATGGGGAAGATACCGCTCCCAGTCTCTCCCTTCAGTCTCCACCAGCATTTTGAGCATTTGCTTTAATGTTCCATTAAAACGCTCGCAGAGTCTGTTGGTTTGAGGATCATAGGCGCTGGCCACAACATGCTGTACTTGTATTCTTTCACAGAGGCTTTCCATCAGATGGGACATGAACTGGGTTCCCTGATCGGTCAACATTTCCCTGGGTAAACCCACACAAGAACACAGTCAGTAAAGCATCCGCCACTTTGTCTGCTCGGATGGAGGACAGTGCCACACCTTCCGGGTACCATGTAGCATAGTCAACCACTGTGAGGATGTACTTTTTGCCAGAGCTGCTAAAGATTGCAAGTGGCCTTATGATATCCATATCCACTCGCTGGAAAGGCTCATCGATCACAGGCAGTGGTATCAATGGAGCTTTCTGTATATTCCCGGACCTCCCAACTCTCTGACAAACTACACACGATCGGCAGTAATTGGCAATATCGGTCCCCATCTTGGGCCAATAGAAGTAATGTGTCAGGCGAGCTTTAGTCTTTTGTATTCCAAGGTGTCCGGCCAAAGGAATTTCATGGGCAATCCTCAATAATTGTTCCCTAAATGGATAAGGGACAATCAGCCGCCGTTCATAGTCCCAAGATTCTGTAGTATCCGTGGGGATAGTCTCTGTATACAGTCTGCCCTGGCCCCAGTGTACTCTCTCTTTGTCAGAAGCAGCAGGGGGTCGGTCTGCAAGACATATGAGCTCCTCAGCCTGCGCAGGCCCTGGCCTAGTGTGACTGCCAGGCCCTGGTCTGAAGCTGAGTTTTCAGTGTCTGCTATCAGGGACCTTGGTGGGTCTGCCATGTGAGGAGGCTCTGGGACCACAGTATGGGCCTCCTGTCCTGGCAGTTTTGTCTGAGACTCATCCTCTAATCTCTGGGCCTGCGTCTGAGCCGCAGCCTGACTCCGGGTCACCGCCATACCTCCCAACTTTTGAAGATGGGAAAGAGGGACAAAGTTTGCGGTGCGCGTAGCGCCCCGCGGCAAATTTTAGGCCACGCCTCTGACCACACCCATTCATAATTAGTCACACCCATATCCATGTCCCAACCACACCCATTTAGCACTGCTGATCACACTGTTTCATATACAATAGTTATAAACAAAAAAATATGGCCACACAGTGCTCCATACCGTATAATGACCACACATGATGCCCCATACTGTATAATGGCCACACATGACGCTCCATACTGTATAATGGCCACACATGATGCTCCATACTGTATAATGGCTACACATGACGCTCCATACTGTATAATGGCCACACATGATGCTCCATATTGTATAATGACTGCACATGATGCTCCATACTGTATAATGGCCGCACATGATGCTCCATACTGTATAATGACCGCACATGATGCTCCATACTGTATAATGACCGCACATGATGCCCCATACTGTATAATGGGCACACATGACGCTCCATACTGTATAATGAACACACATGACGCTCCATACTGTATAATGACGGCATGCATACCGTATAATGGCCGCACATGATGCTCCATACTGTATAATGACTGCACATGATGCTCCATACCGTATAATGACCACACATGATGCCCCATACTGTATAATGGCCACACATGACGCTCCATACTGTATAATGGCCACACATGATGCTCCATACTGTATAATGGCCGCACATGATGCTCCATACTGTATAATGACTGCACATGATGCTCCATATTGTATAATGACCGCACATGATGCTCCATACTGTATACTGGCTGCACATGATGCTCCATATTGTATAATGACTGCACATGATGCTCCATACTGTATAATGGCCGCACATGATGCTCCATACTGTATAATGACCGCACATGATGCTCCATACTGTATAATGACCGCACATGATGCCCCATACTGTATAATGGCCACACATGACGCTCCATACTGTATAATGAACACACATGACGCTCCATACTGTATAATGACGGCATGCATACCGCATAATGGCCGCACATGATGCTCCATACTGTATAATGACTGCACATGATGCTCCATACCGTATAATGGCCGCACATGACGCTCCATACTGTATAATGACTGCACATGATGCTCCATACTGTATAATGACCGCACATGATGCTCCATACTGTATGATGACCACACATGATGCTCCATACTGTATGCTGGCTGCACAGGATGCTTCATACTGTATAATGACCGCACATGATGCTGCATACTGTATAATGACCGCACATGATGCTCCATACTGTATAATGGCCACAGTTCTCCATACTGTATAATGACATACAGGCACGCAGCTCACACACACGCTCACACACATGCACACGCACACAGCTCACACACGCAGCACACACACAGCTCACACACGCACGCAGCTCACACACATGCAGCATCACACACACAGTATCACACATACACACGCAGCATCACAAACGCAGCTCACAAACACATGCAGCTTTGACACAAATGCATCACATACGCAGCCATCACACACACACACAGCCATCACACACACGCAGTCATCACACACACACACGCAGTCATCACACACACACACCCAGCCATCACACACACACACACCCAGCCATCACACACACACACACCGAGCCATCACACACACACACCCAGCCATCACACACACACACCCAGCCATCACACACACACACACCCAGCCATCACACACACACACACCCAGCCATCACACACACACACACACCCAGCCATCACACACACACACACAGCCATCACACACACACACACAGCCATCACACACACACACAGCCATCACACACACACACACAGCCATCACACACACACACCCAGCCATCACACACACCCAGCCATCACACACACACACACCCAGCCATCACACACACACCCAGCCATCACACACACACACACACACACACACAGCCATCACACACACACACCCAGCCATCACACACACACCCAGCCATCACACACACACACACCCAGCCATCACACACACACACCCAGCCATCACACACACACACCCAGCCATCACACACACACACACACAGCCATCACACACACACACAGCCATCACACACACACACACACAGCCATCACACACACACACCCAGCCATCACACACACCCAGCCATCACACACACACACACCCAGCCATCACACACACACACCCAGCCATCACACACACACACCCAGCCATCACACACACCAGATACCTCATACACACATGACACACACACAAATGCAGCATCACACACACACAATGACACACACATGCAGCATCAGACACACACACACACATCTCACACACACACATCACACACACACATCACACACACACAATCTCCTCTGTAGTGCAGGGGCGGCTGATCTGTCCATGTGCAGCTCTTCAGTTTCTCCGGCTGCTCACAGCTCTGCACTGTCCCGGCACCTCCCCCGTCTCTCCTTCTCTGCCGGGATAGCAGCTAAGAGCAGGAGAAGCCGGAGCTCCGTGCACACACAGGAGGAAGTGAGTCGCTGACCTCTCATCTTGATCGCTGCTGGCTCTCTGCCTCAGCGTGGCAGCGCCGCACACACAGGGGGCGTGGGGGGCGGGATCGGTCGGGAGGAGACCCAGCATGTATAAGAAAAAAAAAAACAGCCACAAACCTAAGCTACTCAGGTGCCGCCCCCTGCATTGTCCCCGCCCTAGGCACGTAGTGCGGGACATTAGTGTCCCGCCCGGGATCCCGGGGCTGACTGTCAAAATCAGGACAGTCCCGCAGGATCCGGGACGGTTGGGAGGTATGGTCACCGCTGCCACATAATTACAGTCCTGTGCATTGGGACATTTTCCCTCCTTGCACGGGATCCCAGGTGGGTCACTTTCTTCCACCTTCTCTGCATCATTTACTTGCAAGGGAATATAGTGGGACACCATCCTCCCCAGGTCCGTGCCTAGCAACACATTGGTGGGAATAGCCTCTGATACTCCCACTTCTCTCAGTTCTTTCCCTGCTCCCCAGTCCAGGTACACACGGGCCATTGGCACGGCAGGGCTGACCCCTCCTATCTCAGTTATAGACATAATCTTTCCTGGTATATCGGCAGGGGTTATCATGGCTGGACGCACCAGGGTCACCTCTGCCCCAGTGTCTCTGAGACCAATGGTGACTTTTGTGGCTTCCCCTCCTTGTGGAGTGTGTCAATGACGCCTTCTGGACATCTGTCAGGTCAGCAGTCTTCCACATGATTGTTAATTATTCTAATTTACTGAGATAATGACTTTTGGGTTTTCATTGGCTGTAAGCCATAATCATCAACATTAACAGAAATAAACACGTGAAATAGATCACTCTGTGTGTAATGACTATATAATATGAGTTTCACTATTTGTATTGAAGAACTGAAATAGTCTTAGTTACTCACCGGTTAACGGTGTTTTTCGGAGTCCATGACAGCACTACGGAGAGAGGGGATCCGCCCTTCAGGAACAGGAAACCTACAGATACATAAGGGCGGCACCTCTCCCACGCATCAGTTGGTTTACAGAGCACAAGAGGACCACCAAGGTTAATAGCATACATAATAAACAATGATACAATATCTAACTATTCACTACCCGTGAATTATATAAATAAAGGAAGAGGTGTACACCCAGAACTTAAGAAGACGGGAGGGTATGTACAGGTGCTGTCATGGACTCCGAAAAACACCGTTAACCGGTGAGTAACTAAGACTTTATCGGTCGTCCATGACAGCACTACGGAGAGAATTACAGAGAGTAACTAACTAGGGAGGGACTACAGCTTGCAGCACCCTTACACCAAAAGAGAGGTCAGAAGAGGCACCCAAGTTCAATCTATAATGGTTATAGAATGTGTGTGGGGAAGTAGCAGCCTTACAAATTTGGTCGATCGACACCTCCAATCTTTCCGCCCACGAAGCCGCCATAGCTCTAGTGGAATGCGCTTTCAGACCTTCAGGCGCCGGCTTGCCCTTTGAGATGTATGCCAGCGAGATAGCCTCCCTGATCCATCTAGCTAAAGTAGATTTTGATGCCCTGTGACCCTTCCTACTACCCTGATAGGACACGAATAGGGCGTTATCTATTTTCCAGGGATCAGTTACTGCCAGATATTCCAGGATACATCTTTTCACATCTAAAGTGTGTAGCTTCCTTTCCTTATCGTTAGTAGGATTGGGGAGGAAAGATGGAAGAACTATTTCCTGTGTTCTGTGGAACCTGGACACTACTTTAGGAAGATATGCTGGATCAGGGGATAGTATCACTCTATCATCCCTAAGCTGCATGTAAGGGGGAACCCTGGATAATGCTTGGATGTCGCCTATCCTACGCGCCGATGTTAGGGCCACCAGGAAGGCTACTTTAAGGGATACATTTTTAATAGAGGCTGATGCAATTGGCTCAAATGGGGCCTCTGTCATGGCCGAGAGGACTAGGTTCAGGTCCCATGGCATGACCCTAATCTTCACCATTGGCCTGGACCGTTTTGTCGCTCTGATGAATCTGCTGACCCAGTGATTCTCAGCAATGTTGCAGCCAAAGAGGGCCCCTAAGGCTGATACCTGCACTTTAAGTGTATTTGGGGATAACCCCATATCCAACCCCTTCTGTAAGAATTCTAAAATCTGGTCTATTGGTATTGACTGACCAGCTATTACCCCCGAGTTTTGAAGGAACTTCTTCCAGATCCTAACATAAATCTTTGTGGTAATTATTTTTCTGCTCTTCAGCAGAGTGTTAATGAGGCCCGGAGAGAACCCCCTATCCTTTAACAGCGCCCGCTCAAAATCCACGCCGTCAGATGAAGGCCAACCGCCCGAGGATGGTAGACTGGGCCCTGGGATAGGAGATCCGGGATGTCTGGCAAGACCCATGGGTCGGATATCGACATAGCCCTCAGGCATGGAAACCACGTCCTTCTGGGCCAGAAGGGGGCAATTATTATCACTGTGGCTTTGTCCTTCCTGATTTTCCTCACCACCAGAGGAAGTAGAGACAGGGGAGGAAAGGCGTAGGCTAGCCTGAAGTTCCAGTCTATGAGGAGGGCGTCTACTGACAGAGGATTTTCTCTGGGGTTGAGAGAGCAGAATTGTGCCACTTTCCTGTTTTCTTTTGTGGCAAACAGGTCTACCTCTGGTTGACCCCATCTTTCCACGATGAGGTTGAAGATGGAGTCGTTCAGGGACCACTCTCCCTGCCTCAATGTGTTGCGGCTTAAGAAATCCGCCGTAGTGTTTTCTGCCCCTCTTATGTGAAGAGCCGTCAATGAGAGAAGATGTTGCTCTGCTAGATGGAATAGACGATCTGCTACGCACATTAGGGATTTGGAACGAGTTCCGCCTTGGTGATTTATGTACGCCACGGCGACCCGATTGTCCGAGAATACCCGCACGTGGTGGCCCTGTAGATAGACAAGGAGTGATTTAACTGCCTGTTCCACAGCCGTTAACTCCTTTAGGTTGGAAGACATTTCTATCTGATCCCGATCCCAAAGCCCCTGGACCAACGTATCCCCCATGTGAGCCCCCCACCCAGAAGGGCTAGCGTCCGAGGTGACTATACGAGTTACATTATATTCCCAGGGGACCCCTGTGGACAGGTTCTCTTGGTCTAGCCACCATCCGAGGGACATAATAGCGTCTTGGGATAGGGTCATCAGGCTCTCCAGACATCCCCCCAACCTTTTTTGTTGTAACAGCACCTCGCCCTGAAGTATCCTCGTATGATACTGGGCCCATCGGACCGCTGGAATACAGGACGAGAGAGAGCCCAACAGAGACATGGCTCTTCTAAGGGACATGGTGGGGTTTTTAGAGGCATTCAGCACCTGAAGGTGCAGGCGATCAATTTTCTCAGGAGGCAAACGGCATTCCTGAACCTGGGAATCCAGGGTCAGGCCTAAAAATCGCTGCACCGTCATGGGCTGTAAGCGTGATTTTTTAACATTTAGCATCCACCCCAGACGCTCCAGAGCAGACATCACTTTATGTAACTGTTCCAGACAGTGATCCGCCGTTTTACCTACGATAAGGAGATCGTCCAGGTAGGGGATTATTAGAATATTGGACTCATGCAGGTGTGCCATAACTTCTGCCATAACTTTGGTAAACACTCGAGGGGCGACCGATATACCAAAGGGGAGGGCCCTATACTGGAAGTGTCTGATTACCCCATCCAACCTTACCGCCACCCTCAGGTATCGTTGGTGACCTGCATAAATAGGGATATGGTAATAGGCGTCCTTCAAATCCAATACTACCATAAAGCAGTTTTTAAACAGTAGCTTTATTGCGGTGTTAATAGTTTCCATCTTAAATGATTGGACGGTCAGGAAATTATTAAGAGCCCTAAGGTTAATAATTGTTCTGAAGGAGCCATCAGGTTTACTTATTAGGAATAGAGGAGAGTAGAATCCTCTACCCTGTTCTCCTTCCAGAACCTCTGACAGGACATTCTTATTGAGCAGGTCGTGAACTTCTGCTTCCAGGGCCGCCTGTTCTGCTGGAGAGGACCTGAGTGGGGTAACTCTGAAGAAGTTCTGAGGGATGGAAGAGAACTCTAGCCGCAGACCCGTAGCTATTAACCCCAAAATCCAATCACTACTGGAGATTTTGGACCAGGCCGGGTAGAAGGCAGATAGTCTACCTCCCACTGGGGCGACTAGTCATTGGGGTGGTTTTTTGACCTCACGGGATGGCTCCTGACGTCCTCCACCTCCAAACATAAATCCAGTACCTTTCTTCTTTTTCTCATCCCATCTGCTCTGGTCTCTGGCTGGTCTCCTCCGAAAGAATCTCCTCCCTGCGAAGGGACGCCTGTAAGAGGTAGTTGGTAGATTGGGAAACTTTTTATTCTCGTCTCCAGCTTTCTCCAGCAGTTCGTCTAGGACTGGACCAAACAGGTATTCCCCTTCGCATGGGATAGAGCACAGACGGGATCTGGATTGAAGGTCACCCGGCCAACATTTCAGCCATAGGGCCCTGCGTGCTGCGTTTGATAGTCCGGCCGCCCTAGCCGCCATTCTTGCCGAATCCGCAGATGCGTCCGCGAGAAAGGCAGCGGCATTCTGAATTGTTGGCAGGAATTTCAACATAGAATCTCTGGAAACACCGCCTTCCAACTTAGACCCTAGCTGATCCAGCCAGACCATCATCGATCTGGCTGCACATGTCGCGGCTACAGCAGGTCTCAGGGCACCCGCCGACATCTCCCATGTCCCTTTAAGGAATGAGTCAGCCTTCTTATCGAGAGGATCCTTTAGGGAAACCATGTCGTCGAAGGGGATAGATGATTTTTTAGACGCCTTAGACACCGCTGCGTCCAATTTCGGCGCCTTATCCCATGTATTCACCATGGGGTCCTCAAAGGGATATCTGCGTTTAAAGGCAGGTGGAAAAGAGCCTTTCTTCTCTGGTTTTTTCCATTCCCTTTTGATGAGGTTCTGGACCTTGTCATTGAGCGGAAAAGACCTACGTTTTTTAGGGTCTAGACCGCCAAACATTAGGTCCTGTGTAGAGAGTTCTGGCCTTTCATCAGCCACCCCCATGGTGGACCTAACTGATTTAATTAGTTTGTCCATTTGGTCCAATGGGAAACAGAACCGGTTAGACTCCTCTTCCGAAGAGGACGCTGAGGAGACAGAGGCGTCTGACTCATTCTCCCTACTAGGGCCAGCGGACGAATCCGAATCTGAGGCGCTAGGCTCCCTTCTTCTTTTGGAAGGCTCCCGGGACAGGGATTTCAGGGAATCTTTCACCTCCTTCCTGATAATCTCCCTAAGGTTTGACGTGAAATCAGGAGACTCTTCCGCCACCTATGGGAGCGGAGAAAAAGGCTATGTAATTTATCTGGCGCTACCGCTATCAGAGTCCCCATCAATTTATTTCCTACCGTCTGCCGTACACACGACTGACAAAGTCTCTTAGGGTAGGCGTCTGGCAAAGGGCAAGCGCATAGCGTGCACTCCTTGTTTTTTGTTCTACCAGCGCTTTTTTTCCCTTACGGAAATAAACATAGGAAAAGACTGCATCAGGGTACATTCACAAAGATCTCTTACCCAGGCAGTAGCGGTAGGTACCGGATTACTGGGGGGTCGGTCCAGATCCTTCTGTTTAGATCTGCGACTGGTCTGGTTACTGCGTCCGCGGGCCTTCGGCTGGGGGTCCGCATGGGACTTCTCCGAGGATCTGTCCTACTCCTGCTCCAGCAGACCGACGGCAGCTTCCGGCTCATCCATAGCTGCAGATGGGCTCACAAGCAGTGCTGCAGCATTCTGTTTGGCTATAAATAGCCCTTCCCCCGGATCCGGGATCAGTGCAGGTGTGTGGCCAAATCCACCCCCCGACTTGCAGGTGACTGCTCCACCCCCCCCCTGCACCCAAACACCCCCCCCCCCCGCCCCCGCCGCATGCAGGACAGCGGCGTTTTTAGAAAAAAAACGGCCGGCGTTTGACTTCCGGTTTTGGCCCCGCCCCCTGTGCGTCACTTCCGGTTTCGGGCAGAACGCTCAGAAACGTGCCCGGAAGCCGGGGAACAGTGCCAACGGACCACTCAGCCGCCCCCTGCTACGCCACCGCCGCTTCCGCGGCCGCAGCCCAGCGGTGACCGCGGCAGAGGCCGGCGTCCGACCCCCAGCTCCGGTCCCGAATCGAAAGGAGCACACAGGACGCCGCGCTGCACCGCACCGACGGGGATCAGAGTGGGGAAGACCGAGGCCCAGGGGGGAGAGCGGACCCCGGGGGGGGACATACTCACCTGCTGCCACCACTGGGGATGGACCTCCTCCGGACGTCGCTCCACACTGCACCGCTCACTGTCGTGGAGTCCTACCCGGACCCACCGTGGCGCTTCCAGGGACCCGCACTGCCCGAGGTAGGAGACCCCCTCGCTACCTGGGTCGGACAGCCGGCCTGGGTATTGATAGGAGAAACGAAGTCGTATCTGCAGGGAATCCTGTCCTCCAGGAACAGGAAACCAACTGATGCGTGGGAGAGGTGCCGCCCTTATGTATCTGTAGGTTTCCTGTTCCTGAAGGGCGGATCCCCTCTCTCCGTAGTGCTGTCATGGACGACCGATAAAAATTAACATTTTGATAATTTAATTTTGTGAGAGGCACCTGTACTATAGATGGAGACACACACGGGCATGTACATACTGCAGATGAAGGGTCACACACGATTGTGTACATACTGCAGATAAGGGGTCACACACGAGTATGTACATACTGCAGATGAAAGGTCAGGCCATGTGCACACGTTCAGTATTTTTTTCGAGTTTTTTCGCTATTAAAACGCGAAAAAAATGCTAACATATGCCTCCCAGTATTTTCAGGGTATTCCGCATTTTTTGTGCAAATGTTGTATTTTTTTCCATGAAAAATCGCAGAAAAAAAAGAAACATGTTCATTAAACTTGCGGAATTGCGGGGATTCCGCACACCTAGGAGTGCATTGATCTGCTTACTTCCCGCACGGGGCTGTGCACACCATGCGGGAAGTAAGCAGATTATGTGCGGTTGGTACCCAGGGTGGAGGAGAGGAGACTCTCCTCCATGGACTGGGCACCATATAATTGGTAAAAAAAAAAGAATTAAAATAAAAAATAGTCATATACTCACCCTCTGATGGCCCCCGCAGTCTTCCCGCCTCTCCGGTGCATGCCGCTGCTTCGGTTCCTATAGCTGCTGTGTGTGAAGGACCTGCGATGACGTCGCGGTCTTGTGATTGGTCGCGTGACCGCTCACGTGACCGCTCATGTGACCGCGACGTCATCGAAGGTCCTGCGCACACACACCATCTATAGGAATGGACGCCGCTGAGGAGATCGGCTGTCTGCAGGTGAGTATAACCATTTTTTTTTTTTTTTTAAATTATTTTTAAACATTCTATCTTTTACTATTGATGCTGCATAGGCAGCATCTATAGTAAAAAGTTGGTCACACTTGTCAAACACTATGTTTGACAAGTGTGACCAACCTGTCAGTCAGTTTTCCAAGCGATGCTACAGATCGCTTGGAAAACTTTAGCATTCTGCAAGCTAATTTAGCTTGCAAAATGCTAAAAAAACCGCGAAAAAAACGCAAAAAAAAAATGCGGATTTCTTGCAGAAAATTTCCGGTTTTCTTCAGGAAATTTCTGCAAGAAATCCTGACGTGTGCACATACCCTCACACACGATTGTGTACATACTGCAGATGAAGGGTCACACATGAGTATGTACATACTGCAGATGAAGGGTCACACATGATCGTGTACATACTGCAGATGAAGGGTCACACAACGAGTATGTTGTAGTGCAGCGCTTTTCACACCGTGCGGCAATGAGGCAGTGACCCAGTAAATTTCAAAGTAAGATGTCCTTAATGTCCGACACTTACAAATGGAAAGCAAGCGGTATCCTCCGAATCGCAGCAGGGGCTTCAAAACAGTGGGCAACTGCACTACTGTGTCACACTGAGGGGTGCCAGGCATTTTTGCTTCTCTTGGCTCCATGTTACTTCACAGGAGCTGGATGTTGCAGAGCCATCTGCTCTGCAGTTTGCAAACCAAGACTGACACACCCAAACTCTTTGCTGCAGGGTTTTTAAATGGAATCTGTGGCCATGGGCCACTTGTAAGATCCGGCCAGGAGGGAGCAATCCGCCCCACTACCATCTTGTTGTTCGCTCCAAAAATAAAAGCCCATGCCAAGTTTTTCTAAACATTGCCTTGGCCAAATAACTTGATCAGGTCCACACTTATTTTTATTTTGCACTGCAACCACATGTATGCCTGTGACTGCAATGCACTCCAGCGGTCTCAATATGCTTCTATGTGCATCCTGGGGGGTACATATTTACCATCGTATATTATCCCCCTCCCTGCCTCACAATGTACATACTGCAGATGAAGGGTATCACACACAAGCATGTACCGTATTTTCTGGTGTATAAGACGACTGGGCGTATAAGACGACCCCCAACTTTTCCATATAAAATATGGAATTTGGGATATGCCCGCTGTATAAGACAGGGGTCATCTTATACGCCCAGTCATCTTATACGGCGTGTGGTTCCCAGGGTCTGAAGGAGAGGAGACTCTCCTTCAGGCCCTGGGATGCATATTCATGTAAAAAATAAAGAATAAAAATAAAAAATATGGCTATACTCACCCCTCCGACGAACCATGCTGTCACCGCTGCAAGCGTCTGCCTCCGTTCCTAAGAATTGCAGAGCGTGAAGGACCTTCGATGACGTCATGGTCTTGTGATTGGTCCGTGACCGCTCATGTGACCGGTCACCTGACCGTGACGTCATCAAAGGTCTTTCACGCTCTGCAATTCTTAGGAACGGAGGCAGACGCTTGCAGCGGTGACAGCATGGTTCGTCGGAGGGGTGAGTATATCCATATTTTTTATTTTTATTCTTTATTTTTTACAGGAATATGGCTCCCAGGGCCTGAAGGAGAGTTTCCTCTCCTTCAGACCCTGGGAACATCCAGGATCGCTCCCTGCACACGCTGTACCCGGCGTATAAGACGACCCCCGACTTTTGGGACAATTTTTAGGGGTTAAAAAGTCGTCTTATACGCCGGAAAATACGGTACATACTGCAAATCAAGAGTCACACATGAGCAGGTACACACTACAGATGGAGATGAAGTCATACACAAGCATGTACATAGAAGAGTCATACGCTAGCATGCACATAGTATAGATGGAGTCATACACAAGCATGTACATACTGCAGATGAAGAGTCATACACAAGCACGCCCTAGTTACTGATAAAGATTTGTGTGTGTGTGTATATATATATATATATGCACCAATAACACATGCAAATGAAGAGTGTGGACATTGAAGGGAAGAGCAGTGGAAGGCTGCAGTCATATTGAGCATTATTACAATGTGCACACACAGATCCCTGCTGTATAACGTTATTGCTGATTCTCACTTCTGCAGTTGCTGACAGTTACGGCTGTTATTTGTGCTAAAAGTGTCCAGGGACAAATACCCTTCAATTACTGGTTATAGAACGATCACAGTTCGGCATATAATGCAATTAGAAATGGATTTAAATGGCGCACAGTGCGATGTTCATGCATTTCTCCTAAAATAATCACGCCTGTTTTCCAGTTTCCTTTTTTATTTGCACTGCATATATAAAAGTGACATTCTGTAGAGTTACTTGCTGTTTTATTCATCAGAATGTGGTCTGTAGAAATCCATGCACCTGTTACAGAAATAGATCATTGCATTAATTCCTGCAGTGGAAATATTTAATGTGTTAACATACACTTAAACTACTAAAACACTTTCAGTGAGCGCAATGTCCACACAGGGTATTGTATTTGTCGAGCACATGAATAAGCAAATCCAGTAGAAAAAGAATCGTGGCATCACCAAATGATCCAAAGAACAGAACTCGTGTTTGAGTTACTGGCGGAGGAAGGTTTTACTTCTCCCAGATTATTTTTTTTAGTAGTTACGAAGGTTGCGGGGGGCACTGGTTCCTCTTTTTCTGATTTTAGCACAAGGACAGTCAAGTGTTGTGCGCATCAACTAATTCCTGTCTGAGATTGTATGAGGATGTCTACATTGGAGGAGCAGGAGTCACAATCACAGGATGCCTATCTGTAGGGGCCACATTCTGACCCTCTGGACAATGTAGATCATCCCTTTATGCAGATCTTTTAGTTCCAGAAAAAGATACATTTGTCACTCTGTGAAGGTCTTCGGTAATGAAGAGGGGCCTCAAACTGACCCTGGAAATGGGGCCCTAACTATCCCTGTCCCGGGGGTACTCTTGAAGGTAGAGAGGTCTGAGTCTGCAACCTTACTGTTCTCCTGTTAAACCCTGATCTGTCCCCTCCCCCAGGAGGCCTGGGACAGAAATGTAATGTGAACAAGACACAAAGACAAAACAGGGATAACAGAAAGCAGAAGCTGTGATAAAGATCTTAGTTGATCGAAACGCATTGCTTATACCTTTCTTTTTCGCAGCCTATGCATCCATGATGTACAAGGATTCTTTGATGACTATGAAGTTTTAACTTGGAAAATAAAGACTTTGAATTTTAAGGAGCTGGAACTACCACTTCATTCCATATATTGTATAACAGAAAGCAACAAGCATACAAACACTCACCAAAAGTAAAGAGGTATATAGGGAAAGATAGGAATGTATAACCAAATGGGAATAGGACAATGAGGAAACCAAAAACAGCACACAACAATCTCCAGTAGCAACAACAATCTCCAACTCAGCACAGCGTCTCCAAGGAGCTAGGAAGCAAAGTTTTCACTTACAGGACAGAGAGTGTCTGGCCATGTTTTATAGGGAGATGTAATGACCAGATCAGAAGCAGCTGAAATGGAGCTGCAAGTTTCTGACCAGCATAGAAAGGGTCATTAACCTCTTCAGCACCAAAGGAAACCAAATCCATTTAATATGGGACACAAGCACACAGGCTAAATGGAAGCACTGTGATTCACAATATGCAATGGACTTCTAACCTCAGATCTCCCAGGAGGACGTGACACACTCGTGAAAACATTTCATGCATAAAGGGGAAACAAAGGGATTTTGGTAAGAGAACGGGGGCAGTCCTTTCAAAAGGTATTAATATTTAGTAAAATTGTAATTTAAAGAAGCACTCAGAAGATTATATGTTATTTTTAATGCTCTGCTTTATGTCTGACAGTCAGATTATCAGGGATACATTGTAATAGCCAAATTAGTCATTTGCTTGTCAGAGAGAAGGTCCCTAGCTACCAATCTTTCTCTCGTCTCCAATCTAAGACTCAATTCCTTCTACGCTCAAGGTAAAGAAGAAGAAGCGTGATTTAATAGTTGATACCGTTGAAAAAAGAAATAGCTATCAGGTTTTAAGACCCCCATACAAATTAGATTAAATCAGGCCAAATCTTGGCAGGGGAGGTCGATGATCTAATATGCAAGAGGGCTCCCTGAAATCGATATTGATGGAGGAAATATCAGGATATGGAGCAGTTTGGAGGGTGGCCAAAGAACAGTCTGGAGCAGGGACACAACGCCGTACAAAGGATCAGGGGGTGACAATCGAGGTCGCAGAGTGTGCATCTGCGACTGTGCGGAAGGGGGTCCACCAACGCCAGCACCAATTTCACGTTGATGTAAGTCTTTGGACGGACATTCAGCTGAAATATATTGCGGCGCAGAGAACAGCCGGCTCATTGCACTGCTACACGCAGACGTCAGCTTGACCTTGAAGAGCAGCACATGGCAGTGACATCAGGCGCTGTCCGTGCCGGCACACCGAAGTCAGCTGCCGGCTTCTGTGCCGGCTAAAGATTACAACATGTGTCATGTGAGCAGCAGAAGGTAAGAATAATATTCGTTCATTTCTTTTTAAAATGTGCTGGAGAAGAATGGAAGGTGCACAGAATAGGGGGCAATATACCAGGACGGGGCCCAGGGTAGAGAACATTATTATAGGAAGGGACCCAGTGTGGAGGATATTATTATTGGAACGGGCCCAGGGTGGAGGATACTATTAAATTAAGGGCCCTGGATGGGGGACATTAATACATGATGGAGAACATTATACCAGGAAGGGGTCCAGAATGGGGAAAATTTTTATAACATGGGGCCCAGGATAGGGGGCATTATTACTGGAAGGAGCCAGGATGGGAGGCATTAGTCAAAGGGGCCTAAGATGTGGGACATTATTGCTGGAAGAGGCCCAGGAGGGGGGACATTATTACGTGAAGGAGCCATGACAGGAGACATTATTACATGAAGGAGCCGTGACAGAAGACATTATTACATGAAGGAGCCAGGGCAGAAGACATTATTACACGAAGGAGCCAGGACAGAAGACATTATTACATAAAGGAGCCAGGACAGGAGACCTTATTACGTGAAGGAGCCATGACAGGAGACATTATTACATGAAGGAGCCAGGACAGGAGACATTATTACATGAAGGAGCCGAGACAGAAGACATTATTTCATGAGGGTGAACATATATATTTTTAGGATCCAGAATGCTAAAAGGACCCATACATCTGGCCAACATGCGGGTGGGGGACCAGGTCCAAATTTTGCACTGGGGCCAATCGGACTCTAATTACGCCACTGTGAATTAAGGAAATAGAGCAACCTGGAGGGGGACAGCGGAGTCTAGAGGCAGCATTTTTCTCCCTTCTCTCAATTGAAAGTCCAACTGTTCATGTGTATGGGAGTGGCGAGACAATGCTCCTGTGAATTGGCACCTGTACTTATTCATATGTTGATTCAGAGGAAGGCATAAATCCCATGAGGCAAATGTGAACTGTCCCATAATAGATGGAAAATTCCTTCCCCATTTGAATTGGGCAATTAGAATAAATCAATGTCCCATCTCCAGAAATCTCATCCCTCCTGTTACCGCTGGGACACCCAAGTCTATAGCTGGAACTTTGTCTTGTGGCCTTTATGATGATTCCGTGTTTTGTGGAGTCACATCATGTCCGCAGACCCAGGAGCTTCTCCACTGACCGGCGAGTTTTCTGTGAAATGTTTATTAAATGCATCATAACTTCAGAAGATTAGACATTAACTAAAATGAAATAGACTTCTCCAACATTTGCCCTTTCCTCTCACTATTCTTGCCAAATTTGGTCTTCAGTATAAAATGTTAGTTAGCGCCTCGCCGGAGCTGTAAATGAGCCAGTTAATCAAAACATTTTTTTAGTGGTTTGTGCTGGAGTTGAATGTTTGCTGATGGGCGAAATTACTAGGAATTTGTTTGGTAATGATCTCATTAGGCTGCGGCTGTATTACATCTTATTTTAAGCACTTTTACAGGCACACCTCCCTCATCTACGTCAGTGGCCCTTATTTGCATTTCACTGTGGGAAAAAAGAAAGTTCCCGCTCTGCATTTTGATGAAAATCATTATTTTCAGTATTACAGTAGGTACTACCTCAAACATAATGTGGAGCTGACACTAGCACAAAAGCCTATATTTATACATGTATCATAGGAATACGTGGTATAGCAGCCTCACAGAGAGTGTATCAGTTATGTTATGTACATAGGGGCAGTCTTATAGTAGTTATATTCTTGTACATAGGGGCAGTATTATAGTAGTTGTATTCCTGTACATAGGGGCAGTATTATAGTAGTTGTATTCTTGTACATAGGAGCAGTATTATAGTAGTTATATTCTTGTACATAGGAGCTGTGTTATAGTAGTTATATTCTTGTACATAGGAGCAGTATTATGGTAGTTATATTCTTGTACATAGGGAGCAGTATTATAGTAGTTATATTCTTGTACGTAGCAGTATTATAGTAGTTGTATTCTTGTACATAGGGGCAGTCTTATAGTAGTTGTATTCTTGTACATAGGAGCAGTATTATAGTAGTTATATTCTTGTACATAGGGGGCAGTATTATAGTAGTAATATTCTTGTAAATAGGAGCAGTATTATAGTAGTTATATTCCTGTACATAGAAGCAGTATTATAGTAGTTATATTCTTGTATATAGGAACAGTATTATAGTAGTTATATTCTTCTACATAGAAGCAGTATTATTGTAGTTATATTCTTGTACATAGCAGTATTATAGTAGTTATATTCTTGTACATAGGGGCAGTATTATAGTAGTTATATTCTTGTACATGGAGGCAGTATTATAGTAGTTATATTCTTGTACATAGGAGCTGTATTATAGTAGTTATATTCCTGTACATAGGTGCAGTATTATAGTAGTAATATTCTTGTACATAGAAGCAGTATTATAGTAGTTATATTCTTGCACATAGGGACAGTATTATATTAGTTATATTCTTGCACATAGCAGCCGTATTATAGTAGTTATATTCTTGTACATAGGGAGCAGTATTATAGTAGTTATATTCTTGTACGTAGCAATACTATAGTAGTTGTATTCTTGTACATAGGGGCAGTCTTATAGTAGTTGTATTCTTGTACATAGGAGCAGTATTATAGTAGTTATATTCTTGTACATAGGGGGCAGTATTATAGTAGTAATATTCTTGTAAATAGGAGCAGTATTATAGTAGTTATATTCTTGTACATAGAAGCAGTATTATAGTAGTTATATTCTTGTACATAGGAACAGTATTATAGTAGTTATATTCTTCTACATAGAAGCAGTATTATTGTAGTTATATTCTTGTACATAGCAGTATTATAGTAGTTATATTCTTGTACATAGGGGCAGTATTATAGTAGTTATATTCTTGTACATGGAGGCAGTATTATAGTAGTTATATTCTTGTACATAGGAGCAGTATTATAGTAGTTATATTCCTGTATATAGGTGCAGTATTATAGTAGTAATATTCTTGTACATAGGAGCAGTATTATAGTAGTTATATTCTTGTACACGGGAGCAGTATTATAGTAGTTATATTCTTGCACATAGGGACAGTATTATAGTGGTTATATTCTTGGACATAGGAGCAGTATTATAGTAGTTGTATTCTTGTACATAGGAGTAGTATTATAGTAGTTATATTCTTGTACATAGGTGCAGTATTATAGTAGTAATATTCTTGTACATAGAAGCAGTATTATTGTAGTTATATTCTTGTACATAGCAGTATTATAGTAGTTATATTCTTGCACATAGGAGCAGTATTATAGTAGTTATATTCTTGCACATAGGGGCAGTATTATAGTAGTTATATTCTTGTACATAGGGGCAGTATTATAGTAGTTATATTCTTGTACATAGGAGGAGTATTATAGTGATTATATTCTTGTACATAGGAGCATTATTTATAGTAGTTATATTCCTGTACATAGGTGCAGTATTATAGTAGTAACTAGCTATTGAACCCGTTCTACGCCCGGGTGGCGAGCATTTATATTGGTATATGGTCTCCATCCTGGTATGTGCTGCTCCCATCTTGCTCTCCCATCCTGTCATCTGCTGCTCCATCCTGCGCCCCCATCCTGTCATGTGCTGCTCCATCCTGCGTCCTCATCCTGTCATGTGCTCCCATACTGCGCCCCCATCCTGTCATATGCTGCTCCATCCTACACCCCCATCCTGTCATGTGTGTGCCCCCATTCTGTCATGTGCTGCTCCCATCCTGTGCCCCCAATCTGTCATGTGCTGCTCCCATCCTGTCATGTGCTCCCATCCTGCGCCCATCCTGTCATGTGCTCCCATCCTGCGCCCCATCCTGTCATGTGCTCCCATCCTACACCCCATCCTGTCATGTGTGCGCCCCCATTCTGTCATGTGCTGCTCCCATCGTGCGCAATCATTCTGTCATGTGCTGCTCCCATCCCGCGCCCCCATTCTGTCATGTGCTGCTCCCATCCTGCGCCCCCATTCTGTTGTAATGTGCTGCACCAATTCTGCCTGTTCCTGTTTCCATTCTGCCATATGTTGCTCCCATCTTTCTCTCTCCGGCTGTGCTGAGTGCGGGTGGCTGTGCTGAGTGCGGGTGGCTGTGCTGAATGCGGGCAGCTGTGCTGAGTGCGGGAGGCTGTGCTGAGTGCAGGCGGCTGTGCTGAGTGCGGGCGGCTGTGCTGAGTGCGGGCGGCTGTGCTGAGTGGCGACGGCTGTGCTGAGTGCCGGCGGCTGTGCGTGGCTGTGCTGAGTGCAGGCGGCTGTGCGTGGCTGTGCTGAGTGCCGGTGGCTGTGCGTGGCTGTGCTGAGTGCCGGCGGCTGTGCGTGGCTGTGCTGAGTGTCGGCGGTTGTGCTGAGTGCCGGCGGTTGTGCTGAGTGCCGGCAGCTGTGCTGAGTGCGGGCGGCTGTGCTGAGTGCCGGCGGCTGTGCGTGGCTATGGTGAGTGCGGGCGGCTGTGCGTGGCTGTGGTGAGTGCGGGCGGCTGTGCATGGCTGTGCTGAGTGCGGGCGGCTGTGCGGGGCTGTGCTGAGTGCGGGCGGCTGTGCGGGGCTGTGCTGAGTGCGGGCGGCTGTGCTGAGTGCGGGCGGCTGTGCGTGGCTGTGCTGAGTGCGGGTGGCTGTGCGTGGCTGTGCTGAGTGCGGGCAGCTGTGCATGGCTGTGCTGAGTGCGGGCGGCTGTGCTGAGTGCGGGCGGCTGTGCTGAGTGCGGGCGGCTGTGCGTGGCTGTGCTGAGTGCGGGCGGCTGTGCGTGGCTGTGCTGAGTGCGGGTGGCTGTGCGTGGCTGTGCTGAGTGTGGGCGGCTGTGCGTGGCTGTGCTGAGTGCGAGTGGCTGTGCGTGGCTGTGCTGAGTGCGGGCGGCTGTGCGTGGCTGTGCTGAGTGCGGGCGGCTGTGCGTGGCTGTGCTGAGTGCGGGCGGCTGTGCGTGGCGGTGCTGAGTGTGGGCGGCTGTGCGTGGCGGTGCTGAGTGCGGGCGGCTGTGCGTGGCTGTGCTGAGTGCGGGCGGCTGTGCTGAGTGCGGGCGGCTGTGCGTGGCTGTGCTGAGTGCGGGCGGCTGTGCTGAGTGCGGGCGGCTGTGCGTGGCTGTGCTGAGTGCGGGCGGCTGTGCGTGGCGGTGCTGAGTGCGGGCGGCTTTGCGTGGCTGTGCTGAGTGTGGGCGGCTGTGCTGAGTGCGGGCGGCTGTGCGTGGCTGTGCTGAGTGCGGGCGGCTGTGCTGGGCGCCGAGTGCTGGGGGCCTGAGCAGGCGGGGACACCGGCGCGCTGTGGGGGTCAGGTGCCGGAGTCACCGCTAGCTCAGGCCCCCGGCACTTGCTATATTTACCTGACTGTCCCGTTCCCACGATGCGCGCCGCTCCACCCTCCACATCCTCTGCCTGTGACTGTTCAGTCAGAGGGCGGCGCGCATTAAGCGCGTTATCATGCCCTCTGAACTGAACGTCACAGGCAGAGGATGGAGCAGTGCGCATCGGTGGAACGGGACAGTCAGGTAAATATAGCATACTCACCCCCTCCTAGCTCGTCCCTGCTTCTCCGCTGGAGATCCCGGTGTGTGCTCAGTGCTTACGCATACCGCGATCTCCTGGGAGCGTCACTCTGTGGGGTCCAGACTGCGCCGGCGCTTGCGCTTGCGCAGTCTATAAGGGCTTCGGACAGAGTGACGCTCCCAGCGTTATGTTATAGATATTCTTGTACATGGGAGCAGTATTATAGTAGTTATATTCTTGTACATAGGGGCAGTATTATAGCAGTTATATTCTTGTATATAGGGGCAATATTATAGCAGTTATATTTTTGTATATAGGGGCAGTATTATAGCAGTTATATTCTTGTATATAGGGGCAGTATTATAGCAGTTATATTCTTGTACGTAGGGGCAGTATTATAGGTTATATTCTTGTATATAGGGGCAATATTATAGCAGTTATATTCTTGTACATAAGGAGCAGTATTATAGTAGTTGCATTCTTGTACATAGGAGCTGTATTATAGTAGTTATATTCTTGTACATAGGAGCAGCATTATAGTAGTTTTATTCTTGTACATAGGGGCAGTATTATAGTAGTTATATTCTTGGACATAGGGGCAGTATTATAGTACTAATATTCTTGTACATAGGAGCAGAATTGTAGTTATATTCTTGTACGTAGGAGCAGTTTATAGTAGTTGTATTCTTGTACATAGGAGCAGTATTATAGTAGTTATATTCTTGTACATAGGGGGCAGTATTATAGTAGTAATATTCTTGTACATAGGAGCAGTATTATACTAGTTATATTCTTGTACATAGAAGCAGTATTATAGTAGTTATATTCTTGTACATAGGAGCAGTATTATAGTTGCAAATTTTAGGCCACGCCTCTGACCACACCCATTTCACAACTAATCACACCCATATCCTTGTCACAACCACAGCCATTTAGCACTGCTGATCACACTGTTTCATATACAATAATTAAAACAAAAAAAAATATGGCTACGCAGTGCTCCATACTGTATAATGGCTACGCAGTGCTCCACATACTGTATAATGGCCCTACATGATGTTCCATACTGTATAATGGCCACACAGTGCTCCATACTGTATAATGGCCACACATGATGCTCCATACTGTATAATGGCCACACATGATGCTCCATACTGTATAATGGCCACACATGAGGCTCCATCCTGTATAATGGCCACATATGATGCTCCATACTGTATAATGGCCAGTGCTCCATACTGTATAAAGGCAACACATGATGCTCCATACTGTATAATGGCTCTACATGATGCTCCATACTGTATAATGGCCACATATGATGCTCCACGCATAATGTATAATGGCCCACCCCCCTCCCATCCTGTATGCATGGCTCATCTCCCCCCCATGCATGGCTCATCGGCTCCCCGCTCCCATCATGCATGGCTCATCTCTCCCCCCTCCTGTATGCTCTGGCTCATCTCCCATCCCCCCCATGCGTGGCTCATGTGATGTCCCCCTCCCAGGCCTCCCTGTATGCAGGGCTGGCTCATCTCCCATACCCCCCCCCCTGTACGCGTGGCTCATCGCCGCCCATCTTTCATGGCTCGTCATCTCTCCTCTCCGTCTCCCCCCTGGCCAGCCGCCCCCAGGCTCCATCCTCCATGCATGGGCGTCAGCGTCACCATCATTCATGGTCATGGGTGGCTCTTCATCGGCTGAGGCTTCCCGCCGCTCTGTGCTCCAGTCCCATCCTATGGCTCGGCTCACTGCTCCGCTCCCCGTCCACGGTCCTCCCCCCGCCGTCCTCCCACCCTGGCTGACACATGACATCATACTCACCGAGTCACCGACTCACCGTCCGACTCCTTTCCACACCGCGCAGAATCCACCTCTGTCCCGGCGGCGGCGCAGCACCCTAGTCCTCCTGTGTGAGCGGTCAGGTGGTACCACGCATTAGGTTCATGAATATGCGCATATTCATGAACTTAATGAGCGGTACCACCTGACCGCTCACACAGGACGAGCTGCCGCCGGCCGACGCGGAGACCAGAGCTGGAGCTAGCTAGGTGAGAAATACGTATCTATGTATGATTGATGATGACTCACCACTCATGATGTCAGGGCAAAGGTGGGCGACCACGAGCGGGGGGGGGAGGGTGTTATTAAGGTGACCCCGCTGGACTTTACAAAAAAAAAAAAAAAACACCCTTGCTCTGGTGCCGCCCCCCCGCATCGTCACCGCCCTAGGCACGTGCCCTCGAGTGCCTAGTGGCAAATACGGTCCTGATTATAGTAGTTATATTCTTGTACATAGGAGCAGTATTATAGTAGTTATATTCTTGTACATTGAAGCAGTATTATAGCAGTTATATTCTTGTACATAGGAGCAGTATTATAGTGGTTATATTCTTGTACATAGGAGCAGTATTATAGTAGTTATATTCCTGTACATAGGTGCAGTATTATAGTAGTTATATTCTTGTACATTGAAGCAGTATTATAGTAGTTATATTCTTGTACGTAGGAGCAGTTTATAGTAGTTGTATTCTTGTACATAGGAGCAGTATTATAGTAGTTATATTCTTGTACATAGGGGGCAGTATTATAGTAGTAATATTCTTGTACATAGGAGCAGTATTATACTAGTTATATTCTTGTACATAGAAGCAGTATTATAGTAGTTATATTCTTGTACATAGGAGCAGTATTATAGTTGCAAATTTTAGGCCACGCCTCTGACCACACCCATTTCACAACTAATCACACCCATATCCTTGTCACAACCACAGCCATTTAGCACTGCTGATCACACTGTTTCATATACAATAATTAAAACAAAAAAAAATATGGCTACGCAGTGCTCCATACTGTATAATGGCTACGCAGTGCTCCACATACTGTATAATGGCCCTACATGATGTTCCATACTGTATAATGGCCACACAGTGCTCCATACTGTATAATGGCCACACATGATGCTCCATACTGTATAATGGCCACACATGATGCTCCATACTGTATAATGGCCACACATGAGGCTCCATCCTGTATAATGGCCACATATGATGCTCCATACTGTATAATGGCCAGTGCTCCATACTGTATAAAGGCAACACATGATGCTCCATACTGTATAATGGCTCTACATGATGCTCCATACTGTATAATGGCCACATATGATGCTCCACGCATAATGTATAATGGCCCACCCCCCTCCCATCCTGTATGCATGGCTCATCTCCCCCCCATGCATGGCTCATCGGCTCCCCGCTCCCATCATGCATGGCTCATCTCTCCCCCCTCCTGTATGCATGGCTCATCTCCCCCCCTTTATGCGTGGCTCATGTTGTCCCCCTCCCTGTATGCAGGGGTGGCTCTGGCTCATCTCCCATCCCCCCCATGCGTGGCTCATGTGATGTCCCCCTCCCAGGCCTCCCTGTATGCAGGGCTGGCTCATCTCCCATACCCCCCCCCTGTACGCGTGGCTCATCGCCGCCCATCTTTCATGGCTCGTCATCTCTCCTCTCCGTCTCCCCCCTGGCCAGCCGCCCCCAGGCTCCATCCTCCATGCATGGGCGTCAGCGTCACCATCATTCATGGTCATGGGTGGCTCTTCATCGGCTGAGGCTTCCCGCCGCTCTGTGCTCCAGTCCCATCCTATGGCTCGGCTCACTGCTCCGCTCCCCGTCCACGGTCCTCCCCCCGCCGTCCTCCCACCCTGGCTGACACATGACATCATACTCACCGAGTCACCGACTCACCGTCCGACTCCTTTCCACACCGCGCAGAATCCACCTCTGTCCCGGCGGCGGCGCAGCACCCTAGTCCTCCTGTGTGAGCGGTCAGGTGGTACCACGCATTAGGTTCATGAATATGCGCATATTCATGAACTTAATGAGCGGTACCACCTGACCGCTCACACAGGACGAGCTGCCGCCGGCCGACGCGGAGACCAGAGCTGGAGCTAGCTAGGTGAGAAATACGTATCTATGTATGATTGATGATGACTCACCACTCATGATGTCAGGGCAAAGGTGGGCGACCACGAGCGGGGGGGGGGAGGGTGTTATTAAGGTGACCCCGCTGGACTTTACAAAAAAAAAAAAAAACACCCTTGCTCTGGTGCCGCCCCCCCCGCATCGTCACCGCCCTAGGCACGTGCCCTCGAGTGCCTAGTGGCAAATACGGTCCTGATTATAGTAGTTATATTCTTGTACATAGGAGCAGTATTATAGTAGTTATATTCTTGTACATTGAAGCAGTATTATAGCAGTTATATTCTTGTACATAGGAGCAGTATTATAGTGGTTATATTCTTGTACATAGGAGCAGTATTATAGTAGTTATATTCCTGTACATAGGTGCAGTATTATAGTAGTTATATTCTTGTACATTGAAGCAGTATTATAGTAGTTATATTCTTGTACATAGGAGCAGTATTATAGTAGTTATATTCTTGTACATAGAAGCAGTATTATTGTAGTTATATTCTTGTACATCGCAGTATTATAGTAGTTATATTCTTGTACATAGGGGGCAATTTTTATTGTAAAAACAAACAAATACAGTTGAATTTAACAAAATTCTTCAGTAATACAATACTCAAATCACTTGGATTGTACAAACATTCATTACATTTCCACATTACACATGTAAAATTAACTTAGAGTCCATACTTCTGGTTTGAGGGAAAAAAAAACATTGCAAAATGAGCTCATCATATTTGAACCCAGCAACACATCCTTCCAAAGCTTTCCATTTCTTAATGATTTTATCTATCTGAGTTCAGACATTATCTGGATGACAGCGTCACAGATCTAAGTCGGAGTTATTCTGCCCACCACCTGTCTCCATTTCAGACTCTTCCCGAGTGCCCTCAGGTTAGGGCTTCCGCTTAGGCGGCGGACAGTCCTCTACGTCCCTATCACACTCTGCGTCAATTCTTTTAAGGTCATCTTCAAAATCACCATCAGACTCAGACAGAACATCAAACCTATTGGATACGACTATTACCCCTGCAGAACTCTGGACTTTCCTCCTGGCTCCTGGGCCAGTATCATACTTCTCAGGTTTACGAGAGGTCTTGTCCTTTTTCTTCCTTTTAGTCTGAATATTGCTATTTACCTCAGACACAGATGGTAGTACTGAAGTAATGCCTTCCTGTGACTGCTGATCCTGAGGCACAACCTCCATGCTCCCCTGTGCACCCTCTGAACCCTGCTGCTCTGGTGTTAGCTGAGTAGACCCCTGGTGGACCTCTGGTCAGGTCAGTATTTCCCCTGACAGTAAAGGTGCCTCCTCCAGAATCTCTGTCCCTGCCACCAAATCCTCATCAGGAAAGTCCTTACAGATATTATGCCAGGCGTCTGGACAGTCCCTGTGAGGGTGGCCGATCTTCCCACAGAGGTTGCACCTGATGTTCTGGCAGTCTGCAGCTACATGACCGACTTCCCCGCACAGGCTGCACTTCACCACAGTACAGGTATTTGCCAGGTGACCTTTCCCACCACATTTAAAGCACTTACGGGGCTGCCCGGGGTAGAAAAACACACACCCCTCTCCCTCCCAATAAAGGAGTTGGGTAAGTGGGCAGTGATATTATTACACTGGCGCAGTTTCACCAAGACCCTCCACCCTCCCGTCCAGATACCATCGCTGTCTCTGCTTTTGGTGAGGTCAGAGACCAGGTCACAATGCCTCCGGAGCCACACCACAATGTCCTGCGGGGGAACAGACTCATTCCAGAAGATCACATTTACGGTAACCGTGTCTGGCTTAGAGATTGGAATAAAGGTGAACTTACTGCAGCCCTCAGTGCCTCTAATCTTGGGGAAGTTAGACCAGAATCTGTCCAGGTCAGTCATGAGCTTAAAGCTGACTTCATAGCCCTGCCTGTCTGGAAGCTTAATCACTGCCAAGTTGCTGACTGGTGCGAACCCCATCTGGCGGCATAGGAGCTCCCTGACCACAAACCTCCTGTCTGGCAGGTCCTCCTTGGCACCTCTGTGCTGGAAACGCACCACGTTTCTCCGTTTAAACGCCTGGCTGGTATAGTTGGCACCAGAGGTGAAGGACGGAGCACCACAGCTCCAGGCATTACTGGGGGGAACCTGCGGGGTCACACTAGGGTGAGGTTCTGCAGCAGGGGGGGCTGCCACACCTTGTGTGCTCGAAATTAATGGGGGGAAATCACAGACATTATCATGCACTGTTATCATCAACATTAATGTCATTATCAGATTGTACAGCGTCCAAAGATACTGTGCTCCCCCAAGCCCGCGACCCCTCAGATACAGCACGGTCATCCCCAGCATCAGAGCCCTGCTGGGCACCATCAGTAACTATTGGCACATGTCCACTGCCCAACTGTTGTGCTTGGCATTCTGAGACTTGTAGTCCCTCTGCTGAAATGTGCACTGAATCTGCAGCAGGCTGCTGCGCTGGGCATCCTGAGACTTGTGGTACCTCTGCTGGAATCTGCTCTACAGGCGGTTGCTTGGTATCTGCCACAGGCTGCTGGTGCAATATTTGACCCTTCTGGAAACAGAAGCTTGCGGGCTGCAGCACCGGCCGTACCTGCTTCTGAGGTCCACCTGGGACAATATGTGACCTGGAATCTGTAGAATTCTGCTTGTGTGACAAAAACAGTTCCTGGTTCCTATAAGTCTCCACCAGGGGCCCCATCCTCTCTAGGACACAGTCTATGTCCCCCACCACTTTTGCCAGCCATACACCCAGTGAGTTCAGACTCTGGTCACACATGGTGTGATCCCCGGTGTTAGCAGCCTTTACCTCATAGAGAGCTTCTATCTGCTTCTGTAGCAGGCTTTTCTGCTGGTGTAACTCACCGAGCTTCTGGACCAGTCCTGGGATCTCCTCTGCAAGCTGCAGCTCAGGTGCACATGGTGTATCCTTCTGAGATCCTGCTATCAGCAATGTCTCCGGCTTCATGGGACTAGATGTCTCCTTGATTTTTACCACCGCTGATTTCGTAGCTCCAGGCTCCGCAGCACTTTTACTGATGCCACCTGACTGCGACCTTGTGTGTCCAGAGCTCGCCATGCTGGTCACCACATGTTTCTCCTGGAGTTTCTGTCTCTCCATTGAAGTTCTCCACGGCTTGTTGGGAGTGAGCTGCACACCTGAGGCCGGTGATGGCATCTCCTGAGCTGCAGGCTGCTTTCCTCCATTCAGCTTCTCACCAGTAGATTTCTTTTGGATTTCTCCTAATCGCACTTCACTCTGCTTGCCTTGGCTGGACGACTGCTTAACTGGAACTTTCTTGCCTACAACCATACCTCCCAACTTTTGAAGATGGGAAAGAGGGACAAAGTTTCGTGCGCCGCTGCAAATTTTAGGCCACGCCTCTGACCACACCCATTCATAATTAGTCACACCCATATCCACGTCCCAAGCACACCCATTTAGCACTGCTGATCACACTGTTTCATATACAATAGTTATAAACAAAAAAAAAAGGACACACAGTGCTACATACTGTATAATGACCACACATGATGCCCCATACTGTATAATGGCCACACATGACGCTCCATACTGTATAATGAACACACATGACGCTCCATACTGTATAATGACCGCATGCATACTGTATAATGGCCGCACATGATGCTCCATACTGTATAATGACCGCACATGATGCTCCATACTGTATAATGACCGCATGCATACTGTATAATGGCCGCACATGATGTTCCATACTGTATAATGACCGCACATGATGCTCCATACTGTATAATGACCGCATGCATACTGTATAATGGCCGCACATGATGCTCCATACTGTATAATGAACGCACATGATGCTCCATACTGTATAATGACCGCACATGATGCTCCATATTGTATAATGACCGCACATGATGCTCCATACTGTATACTGGCTGCACATGATGCTCCATATTGTATAATGACCGCACATGATGCTCCATACTGTATACTGGCTGCACATGATGCTCCATACTGTATAATGAACACACATGATGCTCCATACTGTATAATGGCCACACATGATGCTCCATATTGTATAATGACCGCACATGATGCTCCATACTGTATAATGACCGCACATGATGCTCCATACTGTATACTGGCCGCACATGATGCTCTATACTGTATAATGACCGCACATGATGCTCCATACTGTATAATGACTGCACATGATGCTCCATACTGTATAATGGCCGCACATGATGCTCCATACTGTATAATGACCGCACATGATGCTCCATACTGTATAATGACCGCACATGATGCTCCATATTGTATAATGACCGCTCATGATGCTCCATACTGTATACTGGCTGCACATGATGCTCCATACTGTATAATGACTGCACATGATGCTCCATATTGTATAATGACCACACATGATGCTCCATACTGTATACTGGCTGCACATGATGCTCCATATTGTATAATGACCGCACATGATGCTCCATACTGTATTATGGCCACAGTTCTCCATACTGTATAATGACATACAGGCACGCAGCTCACACACATGCAGCATCACACACACAGTATCACACATACACACGCAGCATCACAAACGCAGCTCACAAACACATGCAGCTTTGACACAAATGCATCACACATGCAGCCATCACACACACACACAGCCATCACACACACACGCAGTCATCACACACACACACGCAGCCATCACACACACACACACAACCATCACACACACGCAGTCATCACACACACACGCAGTCATCACACACACACGCAGTCATCACACACACGCAGCCATCACACACACACACGCAGCCATCACACACACACATGCAGCCATCACACACACATGCAGCCATCACACACACACACGCAGCCATCACACACACACACGCAGCCATCACACACACACACACGCAGCCATCACACACATGCAGCCATCACACACACACACGCAGCCATCACACACACACACACGCAGCCATCACACACATGCAGCCATCACACACACACACACGCAGCCATCACACACACCCAGCCATCACACACACACACCCAGCCATCACACACACCCAGCCATCACACACACACACACCCAGCCATCACACACACACACCCAGCCATCACACACACCCAGCCATCACACACACACACCCAGCCATCACACACACACACCCAGCCATCACACACACACCCAGCCATCACACACACCAGATACCTCATACACACATGACACACACACAAATGCAGCATCACACATCTCACACACACACACACATCACACACACATCACACACACACAATCTCCTCTGTGGTGCAGGGGCGGCTGATCTGTCCATGTGCACTGCAGCTCTTCAGTTTCTCCGGCTGCTCACAGCTCTGCACTGTCCCGGCACCTCCCCCGTCTCTCCTTCTCTGCCGGGATAGCAGCTAAGAGCAGGAGACGCCGGAGCTCCGTGCACACACAGGAGGAAGTGAGTCGCTGACCTCTCATCTTGATCGCTGCTGGCTCTCTTCCTCAGCGTGGCAGCGCCGCACACACAGGGGGCGGGGGGGGGGGGCGGGATCGGTCGGGAGGAGACCCAGCATGTATAAGAAAAAAAAAACAGCCACAAACCTAAGCTACTCAGGTGCCGCCCCCTGCATTGTCCCTGCCCTAGGCACGGGACATTAGTGTCCCGCCCGGGATCCCGGGGCTGGCTGTCAAAATCAGGACAGTCCCGCGGGATCCGGGACGGTTGGGAGGTATGCCTACAACCATGGCTTTTCGTTGTACCATTACTTTACTCACTTTCTTGCTGCTGTTATTACTTTCATTCTGAGCTTTCTTTCCCTCAGAAATCACTTTCGAAACTGTATCTTCATTAGAAACAGCTTTGGAGTTTCTTCCAAGAGTAGGCCTGGAAGCCTGGACCTTGCTTGGGGAGTTTCCCCGCCCAGGGTGGCCCCTCCCTAGGCTTGCTCCAGACATCAGGAGAGCTACAAACACACAACCTCACAGCTAGGAGGCAGTATTATAGTAGTTACAGTCTTGTACATGGAGGCAGTATTATAGTAGTTATATTCTTGTACATAGGAGCTGGATTATAGTAGTTATATTCTTATACATAGGAGCAGTATTATAGTAGTTATATTCTTGTACATAGGGACAGTATTATAGTAGTTGTATTCTTGTACATAGGAGCAGTATTATAGTAGTTGTATTCTTGTACATAGGAGCAGTATTATAGTAGTTGTATTATTGTACATAGGAGCAGTATTATAGTAGTTGTATTATTGTACATAGGAGCAGTATTATAGTAGTTGTATTCTTGTACATAGGAGCAGTATTATAGTAGTTGTATTCTTGTACATAGGAGCAGTATTATAGTAGTTATATTCTTGTACATAGGAGCAGTATTATAGTAGTTATATTCTCCTACATAGGAGCAGTATTATAGTAGTTATATTCTCCTACATAGAAGTATTATAGTAGTTATATTCTCCTACACAGAAGTATTATAGTAGTTATATTCTAGTACATAGGAGCAGTATTATAGTAGGTATATTCTTGTACATAGGAGCAGTATTATAGTAGTTATATTCTTGGACATAGGGGCAGTATTATAGTAGTTATATTCTTGTACATAGGAGCAATATTATAGTAGTTATATTCTTGTACAAAGGAGCTGTATTATAGTAGCTATATTCTTGTACATAGGAGCAGTATTATAGTAGTTATATTCTTGTACATAGGAGCAGTATTATAGTAGTTATATTCTTGTACATAGGAACAGTATTATAGTAGTTATATTCTTGTACATAGAAGCCGTATTATTGTAGTTATATTCTTGTACATAGCAGTATTATAGTAGTTATATTTTTGTACATAGGAGCAGTATTATAGTAGTTATATTCTTGTACATAGGACGAGTATTATAGTGGTTATATTCTTGTACATAGGAGCAGTATTATAGTAGTTATATTCCTGAACATAGGTGCAGTATTATAGTAGTAATATTCTTGTACATAGAAGCAGTATGATTGTAGTTATATTCTTGTACATAGCAGTATTATAGTAGTTATATTCTTGTACATAGGAGCAGTATTATAGTAGTTATATTCTTGTACATAGGGGCAGTATTATAGTAGTTATATTCTTGTACATAGGACGAGTATTATAGTGGTTATATTGTTGTACATAGGAGCAGTATTATAGTAGTTATATTCCTCTACATAGGTGCAGTATTATAGTAGTAATATTCTTGTTCATAGGAGCAGTATTATAGTAGTTATATTCTTGTACATAGAAGCAGTATTATAGTAGTTATATTCTTGTACATAGAAGCAGTATTATTGTAGTTATATTCTTGTACATAGCAGTATTATAGTAGTTATATTCTTGTACATAGGGGGCAGTATTATAGTAGTTATATTCTTGTACATGGAGGCAGTATTATAGTAGTTCTATTCTTGAACATAGGAGCTGTATTACAGTAGTTGTATTCTTGTACATAGGAGCAGTATTATAGTTATATTCTTGTACATAGGGACAGTATTATAGTAGTTAAATTCTTGTACATAGGAGCAGTATTATAGTAGTTATATTCTTGTACATAGGAGCAGTATTATAGTAGTTGTATTCTTGTACATAGGAGCAGTATTATAGTAGTTGTATTCTTGTACATAGGAGCAGTATTATAGTAGTTATATTCTTGTACATAGGAGCAGTATTATAGTAGTTATATTCTTGTACATAGAAGCAGTATTATTGTAGTTATATTCTTGTACATAGCAGTATTATAGTAGTTATATTCTTGTACATAGGAGCAGTATTATAGTAGTTATATTCTTGTACATGGAGGCAGTATTATAGTAGTTATATTCTTGTACTAGGAGCAGTATTATAGTAGTTATATTCTTGTACATAGGAGCAATATTATAGTAGTTATATTCTTGTACATAGGGGCAGTATTACAGCAGTTATATTCTTGTATATAGGGGCAGTATTATAGCAGTTATATTCTTGTACGTAGGGGCAGTATTATAGCAGTTATATTCTTGTATATATGGGCAGTATTTTAGCTGTTATATTCTTGTACATAGGGGCAGTATTATAGTAGTTATATTCCTGTACATAGCAGTATTATAGTAGTTATATTCTTGTACAGAGGGGCAGCATTATGGTAGTTATATTCTTGTACAGAGGGGCAGCATTATGGTAGTTATATTATGTACATATTAGCAGTATTATAGTAGTTATATTCTTGTACATAGGGGCAGTATTCTAGTAGTTATATTCTTGTACATATTAGCAGTATTATAGTAGTTATATTCTTGTACATAGGGAGCAGTATTATAGTAGTTATATTATTGTACATATGGGCAGTATTATAGTAGTTATATTCTTGTACATAGGAGCAGTATTATAGTAGTTATATTATGTACATATTAGCAGTATTATAGTAGTTATAGTCTTGTACATAGGGGCCATATTATAGTAGTTATATTCCTGTACATAGGGGCAGTATTATAGTAGTTATATTCTTGTACATAGGAGCAGTATTATAGTAGTTGTATTCTTGTACATATTAGCAGTATTATAGTAGTTATAGTCTTGTACATAGGGGCAGTGTTATAGTAGTTATATTCTCCTACATAGGAGAAGTATTATAGTAGTTATATTCTAGTTCATAGGAGCAGTATTATAGTAGTTATATTCTTGTACATAGGAGCAGTATTATAGTAGTTATATTCTTGTACATAGGAGCAGTATTATAGTAGTTATATTCTTGTACATAGGGGCAGTATTATAGTAGTTATATTCTTGTACATAGGAGCAGTATTATAGTAGTTATATTCTTGTACATAGGAGCAGTATTATAGTAGTTATATTCTTGTGCATAGGGACAGTATTATAGTAGTTATATTCTTGTACATAGGAGCAGTATTATAGTAGTTATATTCTTGTACATATTAGCAGTATTATAGTAGTTATAGTCTTGTACATAGGGGCCATATTATAGTAGTTATATTCCTGTACATAGGGGCAGTATTATAGTAGTTATATTCTTGTACATAGGAGCAGTATTATAGTAGTTGTATTCTTGTACATATTAGCAGTATTATAGTAGTTATAGTCTTGTACATAGGGGCAGTGTTATAGTAGTTATATTCTTGTACATAGCGGCAGTATTATGGTAGTTATATTATGTACATATTAGCAGTATTATAGTATATTCATGTATATTTGTGAAGATTATTAGATCATTATCGTGAAATATTACAGCTTTACAATGAGCACTCTCTGAATGTTGATGTTAGTCTTTTGTGTTCTGTAATTTAATAGGTCTGCCCTGTGATTGGCACCAGATCATTTCATTACTGTGAAGTTTTGTATCTTTTATTATGATTCGTGCTGACTTTTAGTTTCCTGATGTATGTACAGAAGCCTATATCCTTTCCCATCGCCCGCAGCGCTCCCTGAGGTACGCCACTGGCTCTTCATCAGCCTCAGCAATTTAGAAAAGCGTGTTTGAATTTATATTGCTTAGGGTGAAATTAGTATAAATTAACTCCACAAATAATAATGATTCAATTTTCCCATCGCTAATTAGCTGCAATAATATAATGACTTTTTACACAAGAAAAAAAGAAGTTACTTAAATGTGCAATTATTCAGTCAGCTATTTTGAGGTTATAAATATGTATGACTTTGTCTTACAGGCGTTGCATCAAGAACCGGATGCAAATGCAATTAGCATATTACAACGGTCTATCGCTGATGTTTTTAATGATTATTGCAGCCAGATGTTTGAATCTTGAATTAATAACTAGCAGTTTCTTTCCATCCTTCTTCTCTGCCTCTCTGACAACGGAAGACGATCAGATTCATTTCTCAACTTGGAGGAAAGCCACAGTGCTACTAAATAACCAGCTGGAACAAATCTGCTCTAGAAATCGTCACCTTTTCTGTAGCAATGAATATTTAGGTACAGTGCTCAGCATAAATGAGTACACCCCCTTCTGAAAAGTGAGATTTTAATCAATATCTCTTTAAACACAAGAACAATTTGCAAAATATTGACAACTAGATGGTAGCCCGATTCTAACGCATCGGGTATTCTAGAATATGTATGTAGTTTATTTATGAAGATTTTAGAATAATACATTGAATAGACAGGATTCGGCCGCCCGCGACCAATTAGCGAAGCCGGACTGCGCCTGTCGCTGATTGTTCGCGGCCGGCCATGTAGTATATAACAGCCCACGTAGTAAATAGCACAGCCACGTAGTATATTGCACAGCCACGTAGTATATAGCACAGCCACGTAGTATATAGCACAGCCACATAGTGTATAGCACAGCCCACGTAGTATATAGCACAGGCCACGGAATATATAGCACAGCCACGTAGTAATAGAACGTTTGTTTTTAACCCATAACATGACTGCAAGGTTAACAATATAACTTTCATTAGACATTTTTTCAGTTTTAATCAAATTAGTTGATGCAAAAATAAGTACACCCCACATCAAAAACTACTGCATCTAATATTTTGTGTGGCCACCATGAGTGTTAAGGACAGCACCAAATCTTGTAGCCCGGGAAGGAACAAGTTGGCGACATATTACAACATCCATCTTTTTCCATTCTTCAAGAACGAACTCCAGAGCCCGGGTACTGAATGGAGAATAATGACAACTTGTCTCTTCAGAATTGCTCATAGGTGGTCGGTTGTCAGATGAGTAGACATTTGGCCCCTGAGTCACAACCCCGTTCTTCTTAGATGTGTGTTTTGTATCATGTTGGAAAAAAACTCGTCTGCCGAGGGCTCGGAGTGATGTGGGTATCTTCTCTGTGACTATAGAGCCGCACATCTGTGAATTCATGATCCCATCTGTGAAATGTAGCCCCGACACCAGCAGCTTATGTGCCCCCTGATACCAGCAGCTAGTGTTCCCCCAATACCAGCAGCTTGTGTTTCTCCCAATACCAGCAGCTCATGTAGCCCCCAACACCAGCAGCTGATGTAGCCCCAACCAACAGCAGCTCATTTGCACCCCGAGACACCAGCATTTCATGTAGCCCCCCCGACACCATCAGCTCATGTTCCCCCAAAACACCTGCATCTCATATAGCCCCAACACCAGCATCTCATATAGCCCCCCAACACCAGCAGCTCATGTGCACCCGGAGACACCAGCAGATCATGTATCAACCTCCCGACACCAGCAGCTCATGTGCCCCCAAGACACCAGCAGATCATGTATCCCCCCGACACCAGCAACTCATGTGCACCCTGAGACACCATCAGATCATGTATTCCTCCCCCAACACCAGCAGCTCATGTGCACCCCGAGACACCAGCAGATCATGTATCCCCCCCAACTCCTGACACCAGCAGATTATGCAGCCCCACATAGGGGCACTGCCACCACCATGTCTCACTGTAGGCACCACGCTACAAAAGATGGAGACACTGTAGGATCAGGAGGTGGATGCAAAAGTAAGATGCTAGCTAAAGACCAGACAATAACCACCTTGGGAGGACATGTCATTGGTGCAACCTGTGCACCTGGACAAGGGCCCAAAAGGTAAGGGGCCCACTTCTACCTCCAAAACAGGTGGCATTGTAAATTATGATGAGATTTTTAACTGCAAAGGGCACATATGTTGCTCTTGCACAGGAGCCTCTTCTGTCTGTGTTTGCTCCCATAGCAACCCTTCATTTAATGAAATTTTGCCAAATTACAAGGACAACTGGTAAAACATTCTTGTTTGAATTAAAGATGGCATCCACGCATTTCAGGTGCCGCAGCACCCTTAATCAAGATCTCCTGAAATGCGTAGATGCCATCTTTGATTTTAACATGCACGTTTTACCAGTCGTCCTTTGTAAGATACTTGAATAAAGACTATTGCATTTCCGTTGGGCCGGATTATCCATCCTTTACTACAGTTTCTTTGTACTTACGCAGAGCCGCCACCCAAGCTCCAACTGCATGGGAACAACTTCATGGTGAGCTAGAAAATCCCTTTTTTTCTATCACCAAATATTTTGACCCTTTGGGGACGTTAAAGTCTTTGTGCTACGGAAATGTTCAAAGTTGGACAGCAGATTGGTTTGCAATGAAATCTGTTTTTTAAAAACTTTGATTTTCTACATATTTAGGTTCTCTGGATTTCTCTGGCTGCTTTACCATTCTTGTCTATAGCTTCACACATTGATTGCTTTGTAGAAAAAATATTGTGTGAACAGAGCCCTAATGCACCCACATATGCTTCATATTTTCTGAACTAATATGATCATTGCCAAAAACTGTTTGAGAGATCACAAAATATCCCTCAGATATTTTATTTTTCATTATGTACAGAGTGGGCCATGTACAGTGGGGCAAAAAAAGTATTTAGTCAGTCAGCAATAGTGCAAGTTCCACCACTTAAAAAGATGAGAGGCGTCTGTAATTTACATCATAGGTAGACCTCAACTATGGGAGACAAACTGAGAAAAAAAAATCCAGAAAATCACATTGTCTGTTTTTTTATCATTTTATTTGCATATTATGGTGGAAAATAAGTATTTGGTCAGAAACAAAATGTCATCTCAATACTTTGTAATATATCCTTTGCTGGCAATAACAGAGGTCAAACGTTTTCTGTAAGTCTTCACAAGGTTGCCACTTACTGTTGTTGGTATGTTGGCCCATTCCTCCATGCAGATCTCCTCTAGAGCAGTGATGTTTTTGGCTTTTCGCTTGGCAACACGGACTTTCAACTCCCTCCAAAGGTTTTCTATAGGGTTGAGATCTGGAGACTGGCTAGGCCACTCCAGGACCTTGAAATGCTTCTTACGAAGCCACTCCTTCGTTTCCCTGGCGGTGTGCTTTGGATCATTGTCATGTTGAAAGACCCAGCCACGTTTCATCTTCAATGCCCTTGCTGATGGAAGGAGGTTTGCACTCAAAATCTCACGATACATGGCCCCATTCATTCTTTCATGTACCCGGATCAGTTGTCCTGGCCCCTTTGCAGAGAAACAGCCCCAAAGCATGATGTTTCCACCACCATGCTTTACAGTAGGTATGGTGTTTGATGGATGCAACTCAGTATTCTTTTTCCTCCAAACACGACAAGTTGTGTTTCTACCAAACAGTTCCAGTTTGGTTTCATCAGACCATAGGACATTCTCCCAAAACTCCTCTGGATCATCCAAATGCTCTCTAGCAAACTTCAGACGGGCCCGGACATGTACTGGCTTAAGCAGTGGGACACATCTGGCACTGCAGGATCTGAGTCCATGGTGGCGTAGTGTGTTACTTATGGTAGGCCTTGTTACATTGGTCCCAGCTCTCTGCAGTTCATTCACTAGGTCCCCCCGCGTGGTTCTGGGATTTTTGCTCACCGTTCTTGTGATCATTCTGACCCCACGGGGTGGGATTTTGCGTGGAGCCCCAGATCGAGGGAGATTATCAGTGGTCTTGAATGTCTTCCATTTTCTAATTATTGCTCCCACTGTTGATTTCTTCACTCCAAGCTGGTTGGCTATTGCAGATTCAGTCTTCCCAGCCTGGTGCAGGGCTACAATTTTGTTTCTGGTGTCCTTTGACAGCTCTTTGGTCTTCACCATAGTGGAGTTTGGAGTCAGACTGTTTGAGGGTGTGCACAGGTGCCTTTTTATACTGATAAAAAGTTTAAACAGGTGCCATTACTACAGGTAATGAGTGGAGGAAAGAGGAGACTCTTAAAGAAGAAGTTACAGGTCTGTGAGAGCCAGAAATCTTGATTGTTTGTTTCTGACCAAATA
Organism: Ranitomeya variabilis; assembly: GCF_051348905.1. Lineage (NCBI taxonomy): Eukaryota > Metazoa > Chordata > Amphibia > Anura > Dendrobatidae > Ranitomeya > Ranitomeya variabilis. The sequence continues at coordinate 255,837,569 of NC_135235.1, read as the reverse complement.
CTTATTTTCCACCATAATATGCAAATAAAATGATAAAAAAACAGACAATGTGATTTTCTGGATTTTTTTTTCTCAGTTTGTCTCCCATAGTTGAGGTCTACCTATGATGTAAATTACAGACGCCTCTCATCTTTTTAAGTGGTGGAACTTGCACTATTGCTGACTGACTAAATACTTTTTTGCCTCACTGTATATGGATACACCTGGGTGGGCCATTTATAAAGTTGGATCCAAAATGGCCGACTTCAAAATGGCCGCCATGGCCACTAACCATCTTGAAAAGTTTTCCATCTCCCATATACTAATGTGCCACAAACAGGAAGTTGATATCACCAAGCATTCCCATTTTATTTAGGTGTATCCATATAAATGGCCCACCCTGTAGAATTGAAAGCAAAAAAGGGAAAAGTCTAGAATAGTTGTGCCTCCTATACAGCCAGTTCCACATGGAAAGACAGCTGCATACAGTACATATAGCTCATTAAGTAGGAGAGCACATAAGAACACTCAGCAGGTAGTCTCTTGACCTCTTTTCACCCATGTGTTATGGGAGTACTAAGAAACTTTTGCCATGGTTAAACCTAACACGTTTGCAGTCCCACCCCTGCTAAGTAAACTGAGGACATTAATTCATGCTCCTACAAAGTCTCTCCTTTTAAAAAAACATTTTAAAAAAGTGACAGACGTGTCCTAAAAACACACAAGAGTTGTGCATTTGGTAACTTTCTTTTCTAGAATTGTGGCTGATTTTGTTTAGTAAATCTCACTCGGTCTGTATATTATTCTAAGAAGAAACAAAGTCCAGCTCACCATACTGACATTCCCAAGGACTCGAAGCACGGAACCGCTGTGTCAAGGCGTGGACGAACAGGAAAAGGAAGGAGATCCAGCTCAACGATGTAGTGAAAAATCCATAACTTTATTCACTTCCAATAATATCGTGTAAGGATAAAACATCAGCGTGCAATAGAATTAAAAACAAGATCCAAGATCAACGCGTTTCTGGTGGCACAGCACCCTTAGTCATGAACTAAGGGTGCTGTGCCACCAGAAACGCGTTGATCTTGGATCTTGTTTTTAATTCTATTGCACGCTGATGTTTTATCCTTACACGATATTATTGGAAGTGAATAAAGTTATGGATTTTTCACTACATCGTTGAGCTGGATCTCCTTCCTTTTCCTGTATATTATTCTCCATTACCAGTAATTGATAGATGCTCACATCCAGGATGATAATGATGTATTATACAAAAAAAACGTAAAACAATCAATGACCTCAATATGACTGATGGCTTGCAGGGGGTCAAAATGGAATTACATCACTGATGTCTTGCAGGAGGTCAACCAGGAGGCAACGTTCCTAATGTTCTTCTTTATGCCAGGATGACGCATGCTTCATACTTCATTTGAAATATTGGAAAGAGATCAACGTCACCGATGCTAAATGTAATCAGAGAAACAAAATCTGAGAGATGGCTGAAATTTAATAGTCAAAGGTTAGAATATCCAAGGCTCAGTGTCCTAAAGCAGGGACACTTTGGATGGTCAAAGGTCAGAATATCCAAGGCTCAGTGTCCTAATGCAGCAACATCACCGGACGTCAATAGGAGAATCGCTATGGACAAATCAACAATGAAATCACTGGAGAAGGTCTTCAAATCGAGAAACATTTCACTGGTGACGAAGTCACGGCTCGTACATAGTCTGGTCATTTCTGTAGTAACATACGGATGCGAAACCTAAAAAATAAGGAAACAAGACAGAAGACGAATCAATGCTGAAATGAGGTGAAGTATGGAGAAGGATGTTATCAATACCAGGGATGGCAAGAACAACAAAAAAATCAATCTTGGAACAAATCAAGCCGTACATGTCACTGGGAGCAAGAATCACCAAGCTGCGACTTGTCTACTGTGGACACATCATACAAAGAGAGCGATCACTGGAGAAGGACAACATGGTCGGGATAATAGAAGGAACATGAACATTAAGACCAGAGACCCGATTGCTTGATACAATCACCATAATGGCGGAGAAGACCCTGGTGGACCTTTCTAGGCTTTATTTCAGTTCTTCAATACAAAAAGTGAAACTCATATTAAATAGAGTCATTACACACAGAGTGATCTATTTCAAGTGTTTATTTCTGTTAATGTTGATGATTATGTCTTACAGCCAATTAAAACCCAAACGTCATTATCTCAGTAAATTAGAATACTTTATAACATCAGCTTGAAAAAATGATTTTAACATCTGAAATGTTGGCCTACTGAATCGTATGTTCAGTAAATGCACTCAATACTTGGTTGCAGCTCCTTTTGCATCAATTACCACATCAATGCGGCGTGGCATGGAGGCGATCAGCCTGTGGCACTGCTGAAGGGTTATGGATGCCCAGGTTGCTTTCATAGCAGCCTTCAGCTCATCTGCATTGTTAGGTCTGGTGTCTCATCTTCCTCTTGATAATACCCCATAGATTCTCTATGGGGTTAAGGTCAGGCGAGTTTGCTGCCAATCATGCACAGTGATACTGTTGTTTGTACACCAGGTATTGGTACTTTTGGCAGTGTGGACAAGTGCCAAGTCCTGCTGGCGAATGACATTTCCATCTCCAAAATGCTTGTAGGCAGAGGGAAGCATGAAGTGCTCTAAAATTTCCTGGTATACGGCGCTGACTTTGGTCTTGAAAAAACACAGTGGACCTACACCAGCAGATGACATGGCTCCCCAAACCATCACTGATTGTGGAAACTTCACACTAGACCTCCAGCAGCTTGGATTGTGGCCTCTCCACTCTTCCTCCAGACTCTTGGACCTTGATTTACAAGGTCTAGTGTGAGGTATCCACAATCAATGATGGTTTGGGGAGCCATGTCATCTGCTGGTGTAGGTCCACTGTGTTTTATCAAGACCAAAGTCAGCACAGCTGTCTACCAGGAAATTTTAGATCACTTCATGCTTCCTTCTGCCTACAAGCTTTTTTGAGATGGAAATTTAATTCTCCAGCAGGACTTGGCCCCTGTCCACACTGCCAAAAGTACCAATACCTGGTTTACAGACAACTGTATCAGTGTGCATGATTGACTAGCAAACTCATCTGACCTTAACCCCATAGAGAATCTTTGGGGTATTGTAAAAAGGAAGATGAAGCACCAGACCCAACAATGCAAACGAGCTGAAGGCTGCTATCAAAGCAACCTGGGCTTCCATAACCCCTCAGCAGTGCCACAGGCTGATCACCTCCATGCCATGCCGCATTGATGCAGTAATTGATGCAAAAGGAGCCCTGACCAAGTATTGAGTGCATTTACTGAACATACATTTCAGTAGGCCAACATTTCGGATTTTACAATCATTTTTCAAGCTGGTGTTATAAAGTATTCTAATTTACTGAGATAATCACTTTTGGGTTTTCATTGGCTGTAAGACATAATCATCAATATTAATAGAAATAAATACTTGAAATAGATCACTCTGTGTGTAATGACTAATATGAGTTTCACTTTTTGTATTGAAGAACTGAAATAAATTAACTTATTGATGATATTCTAATTTTGTGAGATGCACCTGTATTATAACTTTTGCCATGTGAAGTATTTATTAATATTTGTAGCTAAAATAAAAATAAAAAATCAGAAATTAACAGCCAAAAACTAAAGTTTTAGACTTAAGGATAAATGATGTCCAATAATGGCAGATATAATTGGAAAAAATGTATTACGATCAATCTGGTTGTTAATGGAAACATTTTGGATGGGAATAATGAAGGGAAAAGCAGTGTGAATGCAGTATGACAGCACCGTCTGTACCATCTGTATGGACGCGTGGGAACACTATGTCGCGTTGTTTTAACCTTGGTTTGGAAATATAAAATACAAGAACAGATTTCTATAATGTTTCCATTCATTAGCATCACGAAAACTGTGAATAAAGTCAAAAGTTTTACTACGTAATAAACTCAAAACTTATGTGTACATCCAAACCTTTTCAACCCGATCTCTTTGTTTTTTGTGTGATTCATTAGGGTTATAACAATATGTAAGTGAATTGGTAAAATAACAAATAGTCCAGTTCCTGTCAAAACAGATGAACAACTAGCAAGCCTGATAATAAGGAAGAGGGACCCTTAGAATCAACATCTGAACACCCAGACATGTCAGCCATAGAAAGTGAGCACATAAGTCCTGCGATGAAATCAGCCTAAATTATCATTATCATCACTGTAAATGCTCATGATGGATGGCGAGACTGAAGATAAAAAGCTAAAGCAGCAAATAAAAGAGACTAAAATGTTACACTCATAATAGATTGATATAAGAAAGACAATAGATCTCTTTATTTTGAATGTTTATAGAGTTTTATTGACATCATCATCACTGTACCCGATGGGGCTCACAATCTAAATCCCAATCAGTCTTTGAAGTGTGGGAGGAAACCGGAGAACCCAGAGGAAAGCCACGCAAATGCAGGGAGAATATACAGACTCCTCGCAGATGTGTCCGTGTTGGGATTTGTACCCAAGTTTCAGCGCTGACCACTGAGCCCCAGAGTATTAGGTATCAGATAGACGGACATTAGACGTGTGCAGGGCGTATACGGCTCCCAAGTCAACGGCTGTGTAACTCGCTAACTCTCATTATAGCAGTTTAACTCCTAAAGATGCCACTATCCATTGTAACAGCAGCATGTCACTTCTTTTGTGCGGATCTGTAGCGTTTCTGCACCCCTCCATGTTAAAAATCCGCAGTGGCAAAAACCGCAGAAAAAACGAACAAAATCGGCATTAATTCCGCATAAAAACCGCACAAAATCCGCATAAAAACCGCGGCAAATTTGCGGCTGCGGATTCTTTCAGAAGATGCGGATTTTGTGCAGAAAATTCTGCACCTCTTTTCCTACGTGTGCACATAGCCTTACAAAGTGATAGCCGTCCTCGGAGCTTCACAAAGCAGCAATTCCCCCACCAGGCCCCAACTCACAGGAAGGATTTCCCTTTGGCCGACCCTGCTCCGGACACCATCCTAAACCCTAAAAGAACCGACAACTTTCTTGCATTTGCCTAGAAATCAATGTTGCATTTGGGTAAAAACAGATTACAAACCAGGAGAGACTTTTGTTTTCCAGGTTGAAGCAAACACCTCTCTGGGAATGATAATCCCTGACTATATGTGACGTACAGAAGTGCGGCAGGGACAGATATAGTGAGATATAGGAATATTTGCCTTCACATTGCCTCGGCATTGTAATCTCACAGATATTCTTAGGTCTTTCCTTCCTTATATAAAGCTTCCAGCTGCTCATTATTCATGAAATGCCTTTTTTATGCTTTTTTTTATCCCAATTAAAATTTTACCATCCACAAGAAGCGCGTTATTAAACTGTCAGTCTTCTTGCTTTGTACCCTTATAAAATACTATGTACACTGGCATTATATGAATAAAATTATACACTACGGCATAATAGACAGGCAGCAGCTAATGTTATGGAGCTGAAGACGAAAAAGCTGAAAAAAGCGAATTCCTAATTGCTGTTCAGAAGATACAATCTTACACTCCATAGAATGGAACCGGTTGGACTTGTGGATCCGATTGGCTTTATGTATCAGATTGGCTTCATTGGCCACATGAATCTGTCCTGTGATGTATTTTATCCAGTGAGGGCTGTAGTGACAACGCCACAACTTCCAAATGTCTGGAGAGTATGATATAAAGGGTCGCCAGGAAGACTTACCAGGGGTTCAGCATCGCTCCCCCCGCTCAATGCAGGATTCACTGAACCATCTCAGACAGATGTCTGTCCAGCCTTTGTTTAAAGACTTCCATTGATGGAGAACTCACCACCTCTCATGGCTGCCTGCTCCACTCGGTGATCTCTCACTGTTAATTTTTTTTCTAATATCTAATAGAATAATGATGATCCCTGTACACCAGTGTTCCCCAACTCCGGTCCTCAAGAGCCACCATCAGGTCATGTTTTCAGGATTTCCTTAGTATTGCCCAGGTGATCATTGCATTACCTGAAAAGGCAAGAATTCCATCACCTGTGAAATACTAAGGAAATCCTGAATGCATGACCTGTTGGTGGCTCTTGAGGACCGGAGTTGGGGAACACTGCTCTACAATGTGACAGCCCTTCAGATATTTGTAAATGGCTATTTATCTCCTCTTAGTCTTATTTTTTACAAGCTAAACATTCCCAGATCCTTTAACCGTTCCTCGTAGGACATACTTTGCAGTCCGCTCACCATCTTGGTCGCTCTTCTCTGCTTTTTGTGACTCTTACATTCCATCTATGTGATTGCTCTCAATTAATACTTGACTAGGATGGGTTGGTGATCCGGAATGATTTGGTGGAGTCAGATTTTTATCGGTATGGCTTTGGGCAGTTCTGCCCTGTAAGACTTACAATCCACAGCTCAATCAAGAGCGGCACAATGGTTCACATGGAGAAGGTTCAGCCATTTACTCAGCATGTGGCAGCTGGTGCAGTGGTTACAGTCCCTCAAGGGACAAATGGTACATGCAGTAGTAAGGCACATAGCCTTGTGGTTACACAACAGATATAAGGCAACGAGCGTACACATCATCATTGAGGCACAATGCTCGGTGGTTACTAAAGATGGTGTGAATCGATTCACAGGACCCAGGTCAGTGGTCATGTCTGTTATCTGTGGCTGCAGGACAGGAACCCAGCGACCTGCCTCCTACTTAACAGCATCTCTGGCTTCTCTTTTGATTAACTATCCTGGTGTGATGTCATGAGGCACAATGTGATGTAGGAGCAGGCCAGCTAATTGAAAAAACAGATGTGGATGCCGGCAGGCACGAGGCGATTCACTAGGCTTCCGTCCAGCAGCCATAGATTAATGATGTGTTCGGTGGACTGGGTCCTGCCAATTGATTTGCACCATTTCTAGCTGAGGCAAGTAGCTTGGTGGTTACAATCAGAGCTGAGGTATGTAGCTTGATGGTTACAATCAGAGGTGAGGCACGTAGCTTGGTTACAATCAACGCTGAGGCATGTAGCTTGGCGGTTAAAATCAGAGCTGAGGCACGTAGCTTGGCAGTTACAATCAGAGCTGAGGCATGTAGCTTGGCGGTTACAATCAGAGCTGAGGCACGTAGCTTGGTGGTTAAAATCAGAGCTGAGGCACGTAGCTTGGCGGTTACAATCAGAGCTGAGGCACGTAGCTTGGTGGTTACAATCAGAGCTGAGGCATGTAGCTTGGCGGTTAAAATCAGAGCTGAGGCACATAGCTTGGTTACAATCAGCTGAGGCATGTAGCTTGGCGGTTACAATCAAAGCTGAGGCACGTAGCTTGGCGGTTACAATCAGAGCTGAGGCACGTAGATTGGCGGTTATAATCGGAGCTGAGGCACGTAGCTTGGCAGTTACAATCAGGGCTGAGGCACGTAGCTTGGCGGTTACAATCGGAGCTGAGGCACGTAGCTTGGTGGTTACAATCAGAGCTGAGGCACGTAGCTTGGTGGTTACAATCAGAGCTGAAGCACGTAGCTTAGCGGTTACAATCGGAGCTGAGGCACGTAGCTTGGTGGTTACAATCGGAGCTGAGGCACGTAGCTTGGCGGTTACAATTAGAGCTGAGGCATGTAGCTTGATGGTTACAATCAGAGGTGAGGCACGTAGCTTGGTTACAATCAACGCTGAGGCATGTAGCTTGGCAGTTAAAATCAGAGCTGAGGCACGTAGCTTGGCGGTTACAATCAGAGCTGAGGCACATAGTTTGGCAGTTACAATCAGAGCTGAGGCATGTAGCTTGGTTACAATCAGAGCTGAGGCAAGTAGCTTGGCGGTTACAATCAAAGCTGAGGCACGTAGCTTGGCGGTTACAATCAGAGCTGAGGCACGTAGCTTGGCGGTTACAATCAGAGCTGAGGCACGTAGCTTGGCGGTTACAATCAGAGCTGAGGCAAGTAGCTTGGTTACAACCAAAGCTGAGGCACGTAGCTTGGTGGTTACAATCAGAGCTGAGGCAAGTAGCTTGATCGTTACAATCAGAGCTGAGGCAAGTAGCTTGGCGGTTACAATCAAAGCTGAGGCACGTCGCTTGGCGGTTACAATCAAAGCTGAGGCACATAGCTTGGTGGTTACTATCAAAGCTTAGGAACGTAGCTTCGCGGTTACAATCAAAGCTGAGGCACGTAGCTTTGCGGTTACAATCAAAGCTGAGGCACGTAGCTTGGCGGTTACAATCAGATGAGGTACGTAGCTTGGAGGTTACAATCAGAGCTGAGGCAGGTAGCTTGGTGGTTACAATCAGAGCTGAGGCAGGTCACTGGGTGGTTACAATCAGAGCTGAGGCACGTAGCTTGGTGGTTACAATCAGAGCTGAGGCACGTAGCTTGGTGGTTACAATCAGAGCTGAGGCACGTAGCTTGGTGGTTACAATCAGAGCTGAGGCACGTAGCTTGGTGGTTACAATCAGAGCTGAGGCACGTAGCTTGGTGGTTACAATCAGAGCTGAGGCATGTAGCTTGGTGGTTACAATCAGAGCTGAGGCACGTAGCTTGGTGGTTACAATCAGAGCTGAGGCACATAGCTTGGTGGTTACAATCAGAGCTGAGGCACGTAGCTGGGTGGTTACAATAAAAGCTGAGAACTTTATGATTTTGCTAGTTGGCTGTAAATAACTGGTTTCATCAGGCATTGTTCACATGCAGTGCATATGTAAGAGGAGGTATAGGGTGAGAGTATACCACCGTATAGCCACTGAAGCCAAAAAAGTAAACCATGCAGGACATTTTTCTGCAGTTTCTCACCATCCTTGAATACAATCTGCTGTATTTTACAGTAAAAGGTCTGCAGACACACGGGGGCTACATTTTGTCTGTGTGTTTTTCGGAGACTTCATAAAACATGCACTGAACTCATTCCCCCATGCGCGGTGTGAACATAGCCTTACTAAGGCTGGTTTCACATTTGCGGTTGTGTTCGCAGCGTTTGTACCGCATATATCCGCATGCGTTTTGTATTCCTATATTTATCATTAGGGACACATGCGTTTTTGATTTTTCGTGTTTTGCCGCGTTTGACGACGCATGCGTCATTTCGTCGTTTGCGGCTTGGAGCGGAAATGCAACATGTAGTAATTTTTAGAGGTGTCAATTTGCCACCTGGAAACGCATGCGGTCGATTGCACAAGGAATGCGCCAAAAAAAAAGCATTGCTGTCTATGTAAACGCATGCATTCACAAGCACCTGCGTTTGCTTGCGTTTGTGAACGCATGCGTTACACCGGAGAAAAACATGTCTAGACACTAATTATCCCCCCCCACATACAGGGTGATAAAGGGAGGAAGTGGACATTTGCAGGTCACTACCCAGCAGACAGCCAAGCAAAGCAGACAGACCTCAGCACCTTGGAGAAAACAAGCCTCAGAACAATGTGAGTATATCCTAGCCAATGCCTTTATTTTCTATTTTCTGTCTCTACATGTCCTAATTTCTGCCATTTTTTTCTTTCTACATGTATCAGAATGTCTTCTTCTTCTTCAAATTCTTCTCATGAGGAGTTTCTTCCTGGGCCGTGTGAAGTCGAGCATGTCAGTGAGGTGAGTACTTGCCTCGTCAGATTGGTAAGTATTCACTGTCACATCTACACGTGTGACAATTTGAATTTTTCTTTTTGATAGAGCTATTGTTCTACTGCGGCAGAGACAGGGCAGGAGCAGCGGAGTCAAGGTCCAGTGGAAAGACGGCAGCAGGTACATATACAAGGCTGACTGTGTATCCTCAGTGTAATATTCTTGAATCTTCCTTTCTTTCCATTCGTATTTCTTTACTTTTTTCTTCTGGAATCCTTTTGTATGTTGACTTTCCTATTCATGCCATTTCTCAGCATCTTTTTTCTTTCTTTACCTTATGTTGATTGAGCAAACTGTAATGACTTTATTTAATTTTTAGGTTTCACAACGGGACGATGATCTAATTGAGAATGACCTCCTCATCTCTCTGGTCCAGGAGCGAGTCCCGTTGTGGGACACCCAGGATCCACTGCACTCAAACAACGTCACAATCTGGCGCTTATGGAATGAGGTGGCCAAAGAGATGTGGGATGGCTGGGACAACGCCCCGACACGGGTCCAAAAAGCATTTGGTAAGTATTGCACTGCAGTGTGAAGCAGCAGAGACCTTGGCCGTGCTCACTCGACTGTGTGTGATGAAAGAAACTCTCAGGAGTTTCTCTTATCACACACAGTTGTGTAAGCACGGCCAAAAGTACTTTTTCTGACCATTTTTTTTTTTTTAACAGTGTCCAAAGTGAAAACACGTTGGTGTTCGATGAAGGACCGCTTCAACAAGGACCTGCGTCAAGAGAGCCGTGTTCCCAGTGGTTCAGGAGCAAGGATCCGAAAATACGAATACCATCGCGTTCTGGCATTTTTAAGACCGGTCCTTGCCCAGAGAACGTAAGTATTTTCCCCTTGCATTTGGTTGTATTGTATTGCCATAATCTGTATTTTTATATTCCACAGGATTTTGCGTCTGGTTAATCTTTGGTATTAATTGTCTTTTTCCTTTTTTCACAGCACATACAGCACTACTGTTGGCCCAGGTTCTGGAGCGGTCCTTCATCCGACAGCCACGGACCTGTCCCAGCCATCCAGCAGCGCAGCAGCAAGTGGGACTTCCACACTAACTGGAGACCAGGGAGCTGGTCCATCAGGTCTTCCCCTTTCGCAGTCCTCTTCCACTGCCCCTTTTTTTTGGGGCTCCTCCTGGCAGCGGCAGAGGGCTTCGGACAGGTCACTCATGCCCGAGTTTTTGCACTTGAGCTCGGTTTTACACGAAGCAATCAAGGCTTTGGGTGACCGAATGGATGTTTCACATAGCCTCTTGAATGCACGTATGCAGGAGGTCACCAAAAGCCTTGACCAAGTGAAAGCCGACCTCCAGAGGCCAGCACATCATTTTTTTAACCAAATTGAGCAGGGCATGTCGGAACACCTTACTCCTGATCTCCAGCTGAGTGTCATGCAGGCCTGCAATGCTGCTTACGTGCAGGCTATGCAGCAGAGTCGGTATTTCCAGCAGACAGTGTCGGCATATCCAGCTGTGCCTTCACTGGCACGATTGACCTCAATGCAGACCTCTGCTGCATACCACTGCACGGCTACCTCAATTCCTTCCACAGCCGGACACCACTACAGCACCACCACCATGCCGAGTGCAGTTGGACATCCCACCGCCACCACGACAACCGCTGCTCCTGCTTGGACCTCCTCCACTGACACCACGATGCAGCAGGACCCTGGCATGGCCTTCCGTACCGCCACCACCACGATGCAGCAGGACCCTGGCATGGCCTTCCGTACCGCCACCACCACGATGCAGCAGGACCCTGGCATGGCCTTCCGTACCGCCACCACCACGATGCAGCAGGACCCTGGCATGGCCTTCCGTACTGCCAACACCACGATGCAGCAGGACCCTGGCATGGCCTTCCGTACCGCCACCACCATGATGCAGCAGGACCCTGGCATAGCTGCATGCTCTACAAGCGCTATGGACTCTGGCATGGCTGCACACTCTAATAGCACTATGGACTCTGGCATGGCTGCATGCTCGAGCACTATGGACTCTGGCATGGCTGCACGCTCGAGCACTATGGACTTTGGCATGGCTGCACGCTCTACGAGCACTATGGACTCTGTCACAGTGCAGCCGGACCCTGACTGGTCAGCCACCACCACGCCACGCCATGCCATATGAGCCCACCAAGACCTCCCACAACCAGGCAAACAAAAAAAAAATTACAAAAAACAAAACAAAACAGAGGACTCTTAGCATTCCTCCCCCTTCACCTCCCAATGTGTCTGTAATGTCAGGTTTGTCTCACCCTTCCAGTGCGTCTCAAGCCTCTCATGTGTCAAGCCCCATCCCCGAACTTCCAGACCCTACTAGTTTCATTGCCCCTTCTCCTGCCACCTCTGCGTCGTCCACGGTTAGCCAGGCCTCAGTGCTTCACACACCCCATTTACATCACTCTACCCCAAGCCGGCGCAGTTAAATAAATATTGTTGTTAAAAAATAAATACAATTTTTTTTGCCCCAATTATGTTTGGTTTATTGTGTGTTTCGCCGCCGGCAACACACACCGTGTGCCAAATAATAAACTTCGCCGCACACTTTATTGTTTTGCCACATCATATCTCCACTAGTTAGCAAATCAAAGACTGCAGCTTTGTGTGTCTATAGTATAGAGATATGAGGGGGGCCAAAAAATTAATTCATGTATTATCTCCATAATCTCTTCATTCTGCTTAGTCTGTGACTAGGGTTGCAGTCTGAAGAGAAAATGGCAGAAATACAATGCAGAACTATACTCAACAGGCCAGGTATAAAAAAACTCATTAGTTAGGATACCTAACCTGGTGAGTAGAGAACTGCCTTGTATAACCTCCATTTTCTCTTCTGTGTACGTAATCTATTCCACACAAAGTGAAGGGACGATGGTGGTCATACACGGCATATCTATGCTCACCTGCACAGGTGTCAGAAATAGTGAATTCATGAGGCTGTTATATGTGCATCATGAATTCATTATTTCTGACACCTGACTTGATGAGTATAGATCTCTTTAGTGTGACAGTCATTGTCTCTTCAGTATGTGTCCAATGGATACAGCTGAACAGAATCACGACTCAATGACGTCAACAAGCTTACCAATAAAGCAACATGGCTGCCATAACACTAGCAGTATGTGGCCAGTGTTTTATATCAGTATTTGTAAGCCAAAACAAGGAGTGGAACAATTAGAGGTAAATTATGATATTAACATAATAACTAGCACCTCTGCCTTTATCACCCACTCCTGGTTTTGGATTACAAATACTGATATTAAATACAGACCAAATACTGCTAGTTTTAGGACAGCCTTGGTTTGTAGAGGAAAAACATAGGAGACACGGTTAACACAACCAAAACTAAAGTTTATTAATGAAAAATATTATCATTGTAGAAAATTACTGGTACAGATCTAATTACAACAGGACATTTACACAACATTGTCCTGCCATGACACACGTCCAATATCTGAATCAAAAAAGGCAGCAAATTGGTCCCGCATGTGACCAACTGCTGCAGTTGAACGCAGCGGGTGATGCTGGAAATCGGGCAGTGGGTGTGCAACTGGTTCATCCAGTTCAATGTTGGGTTGCTCCTTAACCATTATATAATTGTGCAGAACCACACAGGCTTTGACCACCTCGTCAACTGTTTCCAGTTTTAGATTTATGGCTGATGCAAGAATGCGCCATTTAGAGACCAGAATGCCAAAGGTACACTCTACTGTTCTTCGGGCCCTGGTCAGTCTGTAGTTAAAGATCCTTCTAGTGTGGTTCAAGTCCCGACTGGAATATGGCTTCAGTAGGTTTTCACACATCTGAAAGGCCTCATCCCCAACCATAACAAATGGCATCGGTGGACCTTGAGTGTTGGGGAGAGGTTGTGGCGGGGGAAAATTGAAATTTTTGCCATACACACGGCGGCCCATATCCGAGTTCTTGAAAGTCTGGGAATCGTTGCCACGGCCAAAAGCTCCAATGTCCACGGCAATGAAGTGACAGTCCGCATCAGCTATTGCCATGAGCGCAACAGAAAAATATTTTTTGTAATTGAAGAACTCCGATCCTGTTCTGGCAGGTTTGATAATGCGGTTGTGCTTTCCATCCACCACTCCTAAACAGTTGGGGAAATCACACACACTCCAGAATTTTTCTGCAATTTCAAGCCACATGTCCAAGGTGGGTACGGGTATAAATGTAGTGCCCCCACTGTCGCAGGGCCGAAGGGTACCTGGTACCGGGCCTCTGAGTCTCTGTTTTGGGGTTGTCACGGTGGCTAGACCCGGTCCGTGACCCTGCTGAGGGGCGTACAATGAAGGTAGAAGGAATGGTGATGATGTTGTGGTGGTGCGGTGCAGGTTAAATAACGAGGACACCAGGTTGCAGTCTCTTTACCTCTTTACTGAAGGTCCCAGGATCCTCAGTCCGGAGTACGGTTAACCGGGCTGCGGAAGTCCGGCCGGTCCGATGGCACCTCCAGAGTTCCCTTTGCAGGTGGAAATCTGTGCCTACCTTCTAGCGCTTGTGTGTTGTGGTCCTCCCCTGCTGTGCTTACGGGATAGTCCCCACAACTGTTGTGTCTGTTTCTGAAGTTCCCTCACAACTCGATTCTGATGTTCTTCTTCGTCCCCCAGATGATATGGCTAGGACGCACCCGTATGACGGGTAGGCTCGGAGTTCTTCCGGGACCCTAGCGTCGCCCCTCTCCTATTGTTGCCCCCTGTGTCTTCGTAGGTGATTTGTGTGAGACAGCCCGCCTATAGCTGACTGTCCTGCCGTAGGTTTGAAGTATTGCTTGGAGCCTAGTACTTCCTCGGCGTTCCGGCCACCGACTACGCGCCTCAGTAGGATGTTGCCTCGTCTTACAGCACGACCCCTACTGGTATTTCTCCTTGTTGCGTTGATCTCGTTTCTCACTCAGCACAATATACCTCACTTCTTGTCCTTTCTTAGGGTACCGCCGCGATCAAGTGCAAACGCGGTCCCGTAACGTTCTCTCTGTTCGCTAGGCCTCTGTCAGGATCCCACCCCTGACAGGGACCCCCCTGAGTCTCTCCCCGCAACACCCTCTGCCACAGGATGTTGCCTGTTCGATTCCAAGTCAGCTTCTGTCTAACTTTCTGCCTAACCCCCAGTTTTACCAGATTGTGAGGAGTGGCCTAATACATAGCACCCTTAGCTCCCCCTGGAGGCCAGACTGTGAATTGTTTTGGTGACTGTGATACCTGATCAGAAGAACTCCTTCAGTGCCATCAGACGTACCATAGCCCCCCTTAGCGGCGGAGCATCAGTACTGCAACGACCAGGACTCTGGGGCGCTGCACTCCCCCCCGGTTAAATCCAGTACTCCTGGACTGGGAAGAAAACAACAGTACATGTCAGCTAAAAGACATACAATTTTTGAAATGCAATAACATTAAGCAAGCTTGAACAGAGCTTCCCTTTACGGGAGGTGAGAACACTTGAACGTTACAACATGGTTAAATACTTTAAATAACATACTATAAATAACTTTTCTTACCCATCCGGGTATTCTACTAAGTGCAAATTTTTTAACAATAATTTAACATTGCCTTTAAGGATGTACACACTGAATCCACTAAAGACCTTCTTATAATACGCTATAAGGCTAATCAACTTTTCCTTCATTTTCCATCTTTACATCTGCAGGACCGCCTGTCTGTCTGCCCCAGGCCTAATGCCTCTCGTTCTATTACAGGACCGCCCCTTTCAGCCCGGGCCTACTGCCTTTCTGCTACTATACACAGTATAGAACTTATCTTCCATCTCTCAGTTCAGAATCACCGAGCCATCTCTGTATGGCTCCTAGGAGGACTCACCGACTAACCCCGTCTGGGTTCACTTCCTGTTCTCATTCTTCTAGCAACATCATTAAACATTTCTCACAATTAACTAGCTCACTACATATAACCTCTTTATACGTAAGCATTATTAATACTCTCTTTTAAAGCATCATCATTCTTTAAGTACTATCGATGAACGTTCCCTTTAAGAAGGAACCAAGTCTCTATGAGGTAGTGCAACTTCTCAAGCTGCAAGTCCGTATGCAGCAAGGACTCCGGTACTGCTTCAGGAACAGTTTCTTCGCAAAGAGTCCTTTCTTTTATAAAACCAGTAGAGGGCACATTTAAGAAGGTGCAAACTATTTACAAGGAGTTTGTAATCATGCAGTGTTCATGATCCAGCAGTTCTTTCAACAATGATAAAAACAGGAAACAAAACAAAAAGCAGAAGAAGGGATCCCGGGTAAACAAAGGGATCCCTTCAAGAGTTAACCCTAGTCGGGTCATAGCAAGAGGACAAACAGTTAACTATTTACATGTTCGGAAGATTAGAACATCTACTTGAACCACTCAGGAGGCAGCACCGGCGGAGGCAACCCCACTGGATATTGCCCGCCGCCTGGTACTGCGTAAGGGGGAGTGTTATCCCATCTGGGTGTCTGTGTACCCACTGTCTTCAGTCCTGGGGCAGCAGAGGCACCGACTACCTGAGGAGGCGCCTCCTTGGCCACAACGGTGGTTGAGGTGACGATGCTGCAGGTCGTGGTTTTGATAATGGTGCACGTTGGAGTGGCCACGGTGGTCTTGGTGATGATTGCGGGCTGACCACAAGGGGGCACCTTCGCCACGGGAAACAGCTTCACCAGCACCTTAGTTGGGGGTGTCACGGGGTTTCGCTTCTTATGAACATTCAGGGCGAACCACCCCTTCTCCCCAAAGTGCCGGGTGTAAGCGACGTCGTCCCCCGGGTAGAGATCCCGGTCTGGATGGCCTTCCCTGAGATGAGACTCCACATCCCTCCGGTTGACAAAAACTTCGGCATACAGGCCCGGCTCTTTTATAAAGCCCCAGCCTCCGCGGAGCTTGAAGGCGACGACGGTGCCCTGCCTGCGCGGGGCCTGGTGACCGGTGGGGTCCTTGCGGGCCCGGTCCTTGACCGCCAAGTCCCTTTGGTGGTAGGCCTCCAGCCCGGCCTGGTACACCTTTTCCTTCTCCTCCCACTGCTGTTCCAGCTGGGCCTGGTATTCCTCCCAGTTCAGGGACTGCACCATCTCCCCTTCCTGTGTCTTCACCCCGGGGAATCCCATAAGGTCGGGCCCTGGATTCACCCAGGGGCACACTGTACGCTCCGCATGGACCTCACTCAGCGGGGTAATCGGTGGAATCAGGGCTTTCAAAACATGTTCCATACCCGTTGTCTCCTCCCACAGTAACAAGCGCTGGAGTCTACGGGTCCCAGGAAGAGGGGGTGCCGCGACGGGGCCTATCAACAGACCCTCAGCCAGCGGGACAGGGTCGGCGGACTCACCAGTCGGTGCGTGCTCCTCCTCCTCGGTCGGCTCCGCTGGCGGTATGGTCAGTGGGAGCGTCGGCTGGGGTTCCGGCAGCAACACAAGGTCCGACATTAGAAGGTCCTCCACTGGCGCCTCCGTCCGCAGCTGAAGGAGTTGTTCGATCAGGCCCTCAATCTCCATTTGCAGGAGGCCGGCCCCTATCGCGGAGAACTGACTGCTGGGCTCATCCGGGTGGCTGGGGGAGCCTTCGGCCTCAACCCCGCATTCCTGGTCTGAGCGACTCGTCATGGCGTCCTCCGCATGGGTCGCTTCCTGGTTCTTTTCCCGCTCTCTCCTTCGTGGGCGGTTTCGTTTTCGCTGTCTCCGCCCACCATTGAGAATCAGGAGGCGGATCTCGGCTGCTGACGGACACGTCCTCACGGTGCAGAAATATTTAGACTGGGCGGCCATTGTCTTTCGCACCCTTCAGCTGGTCCACGCCTACTCCACGCCCCTCTTCTTCTCCTGCGCTCTCCTCAGCGCTGTAATGGCGGCGATTTTTGGCGGCAAATGGCAGTGCACAGTCTTTGCAATAAGTCACAGTCCAAGTACAATAAAGCACAGTTCCAAGGCACACATGACCTGATTCTTCAGGCTTAAGTAGATCCTGTTCATGATGCCAAGTTGTAGCGCCCCCACTGTCGCAGGGCCGAAGGGTACCCGGTACCGGGCCTCTGTGTCTCTGTTCTGGGGTTGTCACGGTGGCTAGACCCGGTCCGTGACCCTGCTGAGGGGCGTACAATGAAGGTAGAGGGAATGGTGATGATGTTGTGGTGGTGCGGTGCAGGTTAAATAACGAGGACACCAGGTTGCAGTCTCTTTACCTCTTTACTGAAGGTCCCAGGATCCTCAGTCCGGAGTACGGTTAACCGGGCTGCGGAAGTCCGGCCGGTCCGATGGCACCTCCAGAGTTCCCTTTGCAGGTGGAAATCTGTGCCTACCTTCTAGCGCTTGTGTGTTGTGGTCCTCCCCTGCTGTGCTTACGGGATAGTCCCCACAACTGTTGTGTCTGTTTCTGAAGTTCCCTCACAACTCGATTCTGATGTTCTTCTTCGTCCCCCAGATGATATGGCTAGGACGCACCCGTATGACGGGTAGGCTCGGAGTTCTTCCAGGACCCTAGCGTCGCCCCTCTCCTATTGTTGCCCCCTGTGTCTTCGTAGGTGATTTGTGTGAGACAGCCCGCCTATAGCTGACTGTCCTGCCATAGGTTTGAAGTATTGCTTGGAGCCTAGTACTTCCTCGGCGTTCCGGCCACCGGCTACGCGCCTCAGTAGGATGTTGCCTCGTCTTACAGCACGACTCCTACTGGTATTTCTCCTTGTTGCGTTGATCTCGTTTCTCACTCAGCACAATATACCTCGCTTCTTGTCCTTTCTTAGGGTACCGCCGCGATCAAGTGCAGACGCGGTCCCGTAACGTTCTCTCTGTTCGCTAGGCCTCTGTCAGGATCCCACCCCTGACAGGGACCCCCCTGAGTCTCTCCCCACAACACCCTCTGCTACAGGATGTTGCCTGTTCGATTCCCAGTCAGCTTCTGTCTAACTTTCTGCCTAACCCCCAGTTTTACCAGATTGTGAGGAGTGGCCTAATACATAGCACCCTTAGCTCCCCCTGGAGGCCAGACTGTGAAGTGTTTTGGTGACTGTGATACCTGATCAGAAGAACTCCTTCAGTGCCATCAGACGTACCATAGCCCCCCCCTTAGCGGCGGAGCATCAGTACTGCAACGACCAGGACTCTGGGGCGCTGCATAAGCTCATCCCGGCGTACATTCCACAAAGCACGGCAGGTGTCCACAACTATTCCGGACAGGGTGGATATTCCAAGCCGGTATTGGAAGTGGAGGGATGATAAACTCTCTCCGGTTGCCAGAAATCTGTAAGAAAAACAAACCCGACAAAAATTACAATCTATTCTATTAATGGTGTGGTTACGCTAAAGACAGAAAGGAAAATACCCCAAAAAATACATGTCAGAAAATACAAAATTTGGACGGTCATTGGTTTAGATTTGGAACGTACCTTAATGTAACCAGCAGACATTCCTCGGGTGAAATCGCTCTACTGAGCTGGGTGTCCTGTCTCCGTATGGCTCCTTGGACACGAGCAAGCAAATCCCGGAACGAGTCTTGCGACATCCTTGTGTATTCCTGGAATTTCTCCGGGTTGGCATTAAGCTCGCCATACAGCGTGTGATAGGCTCCACGGCTCTCACGTAGTTCGATAATGGGGTGTCTCCAAAAACGCCTACGTTGTCTCCTTCTCCATCTTTCGCGATTTCTGTCTTGCTCCCAAGCAAAAGCACAGACAAGAAACAGCTTGATGGTTAAATCCAGGTTGAAATAAAAGCTCTCCATGCGAAGATCCATCATGACACAGGATACAGGAGCAAAATCTGAAGATTCCAGCTGTTCAGGGGTCAATATAAAGAAATCCCATAATACACACCCTCTGTAGTCCCATTGGCAGTGTCTGGTTGTCTAGATTTTTCTCTTGTGAAATTTCACATCATGCGTATTTAAAACGCAAACGCAGGAAAAAACGCATATAAATGCGTAGAAACGCGGCGTTTTTTTAACCGCATGCGTCTAAAAAATGCCGCGTTTGTACGCGTTTACATGCGTTTTTTCCACCACTTGCGGATGCGTTTTAAACGCTGCGGATTTAAACGCTAATGTGAAAGTAGCCTAAGAAGGCTTCAGATCTGCAGTATATCACTATGAGGAGTTTGCTCTGTGACGTGTGGGAAAAATGCAAAGACAGGTCCACAAACTGAACTGAGCAGTACATGAAACCGCTTTGCGAATGGTATATATGATTTCCAACATTGCATATAACAATTAATTTGATGTTCTCTAGAAAAAAAACACAATTTTCTGTATTACTGTTCCCCATTATCGTTCATTTCAGTGTTCTTGTTGTCATACCAACATAATGAACATAACACACAACTAATTGCATCACCGCTCGCCTTGTGCGGGATTTATACGGTGGATTCAGGAATGGGGCATTATATCAGGTAAAGCTGGAGGCAGGGAATTAAAGGCGCAGCGTCACTCCATAATACACAAACCTTCATGAAGTGGCGTCACTTATCTAGACTATTACATATATTTCACAATTTTCTGGGGACGAGGCCAAAAACAAGACTATAACCAGCACTGGACAGAAATCGAAAAGCTTCCTGGCAAACGAAGACACCAGCTGCCATTGGCGTGCACAGACTTAATGGGCATTTCCAGACTTTATGTAAATAAAATTAATGATGGGGGAATTAACCAGGCATTTATTAAAAAAAAAAAAGTTTGGAAAGGAGCTAAGAAAATTCCTAAGTAGATGAGCATTACTGAAGGTCTAGGTGGTAGTAGGGGCAAGGGTGTTCCTACAGATCAGGGGCATGCATAAGAGGGACGGCTATGTCCCTGTTTACACCATCACTCGGTCTCTAGTATCATCGGGTGTTAATCTGTCGCCTCTGCCAGTCTAATATCACATTGGAGCAAGTTCTCTAATAATGGCCACCTCCTTCCGTCTACACCTCTGTCTCCATCTGCAGTTCCCTGCCCTCCATGGCGGCTGCTCATGTATCTGGTCAATATGGACTCGTCTGCCAAACCTCAGATCTACCTGTGACCAGGAGGTTTGTCACTTGATGCCGTGTGCATGATAAGGTCCTCCAGCCTATTTTGGTGTTTGTTGCCTCCTTAGAAAATGTCTGTAACACGTCCCCCGGTCTCACAATGCATCGCCTATGTGGCCACTCATGTTGACTTCACCCTGGGGGACAAGCCCTAGTTTACCATACAGCCTTATCTATATGTCCAGGCTAAACACCATCACTTTCCATGATGTAATATGAAAATTTATCACAAAAAAATAACACAAATGGAAGCAGTCATATGCAGTCATGGCTGAAATTATACAGCAGCACTGAGCAGAGTAGCTGTGATTCCAGCTCTTATGTAACATAAGCATAAGCTACAGGATGGTCTTGGGTGTCTGTCCACTTTACAGTAATAGTCAGCTATAATCTGATCTCTCAGTGATCAAGCAATATATCATGTCTTGAAGAGGTTTCCTATATTTGCTTTGACCATTGATCAATGCAAAGTTTGTGTTCAATGACCATATTAATGCAGGGCCAAAATTGTGGGGCATTCAGAATGAAGGAATCTCTGTCTGCCGGAAGTGTGGCAGGTCTTTATCTGTCCGCCTCTCCTGGCTGTCAAATTGCTTTCAGGATTAGAGTTCAAGGGAAGCTGTTTGACTAAGGAATAAACAATCCATTTTGGAAAGTGTGAGAAAGGAGGTTCCAGCACCTACAATGCTGGCAGAATGCTTAAGAGGATGAACCAAGAGCTCAAAATGACTGGAAGACATGTTACAGAGGTTGAGATTCGTGAATGTTCCTGGACATATTAGACTGGTATGTGCTCCAAAAGTTGTTTTACCGTATTGTGGAGGATGAGGCAGAATGAGCGGGCTTTTCTATGTAAAAGGACAGGTACTCTATGGTGGTAGCCCCAAAGGTGTCTATTCCCCATGGGCCATTATTTCTCTGTGCTGGTGCATTTTCCTTTGATTACAGTGTAGTATACCATGCAGTGTATTCCTGTTGTGAATTCCGTTCTCGGACTCCCTCCTGTGGTCATGAATGGTACTTTGGTTAGTTCTGCTCTTGGACTCCCTCTGGTGGCTTTGAGCGGAACTGCTGGTCACTGAGGTTGGCTTTTTCAGCTGCTCTCGTTTATTGCTATGTTGGCTTCCCTATTTAACTCCACTCAGATCGTTACTTCATGCCAGCTGTCAATGTTCAGTATTGGTTCAGATCTCTCTTGGACTTCTCTGAGGACCTGTCTACTCCAGCAGAAGCTAAGTCTTTGCTAGTTCATTTGTTGTTACTGCTTCCTGAATATATTTCTTAGTACTGCCAATTTCTAGTCCAGCTTGCTATCATGATATTCCCTTGCTAGCTGGAAGCTCTGGGGTGCAGAGTGGCACCTCCACACCGTGAGTAAGTGTGGGAAGTCTTTTTGCTTACTCTGCGTGGTTTTTTGTAGTCTTTTGTGCTGACCGCATAGTTCCCTTTTCTATCCTCTGACTATTTAGTGAAGTCTGGCCTCCTCTGCTAAAACCTGTTTCATTCCTGTGTTTGTGACTTTCCTCTTAACTCACAGTCAATATATGTGGGGGGCTGCCATTACCTTTGGGGAATTTTCTCTGAGGCAAGGTTAGGCTTCTATTTCTATCTTTAGGGGTAGTTAGCTCTTAGGCTGTGAAGAGGCATCTAGGGAGAGTTAGGTACGCTCCACGGCTATTTCTAGTGTGTGTGTGATAGGACTAGGGTTTGCGGTCAGCAGAGTTCCCACTTTCCCAGAGCTTGTTCCCATTACTAGTTTACTCATCAGGTCATTCCGGGTGCTCCTAACCACCAGGTCCATAACATATTCCCTTGGAGTCATAGGACCCTCACATAGTTTTTCTATAATATATAGAAATTAGATGTTATATAAACAAGAACAGACCGCCAATGATTAAGATTTACAGCATCCAGCAGAGGAATACCAAGGAAATTGGCAAAAGTCCTTGTAATAATTATTTGTCTAATTGAAAAAATGAAACCTTTGCCCAGAGTCGGGGAGGCTTCCTGTACGGGCGCCAAGCAGGAGCAACACCAGTGACCGGGGCGTCAGGGAGATGGAGTGAGATTATTTTTTTCTTCTGAACCCGTCACCGTTCTTGTTAAATTTTTGCTTCATTGAAGATTAGTAAAAGGGAAAGTGTTCGGCTTCGAAACGCGGCGGCTTCTGCTCAATGTCCTTGAGATTTGGCAGTAGAAATTAATTTTTAGATCGAAGGAAAACTTGTCTCGCATTCTTAGCATACGTGTCGGATTGAATCTTGGCCTTGTTCTCTCCGATGCTGCCATAGAAACATGGTCGTGTGCTATAAAATGTAGCTTTCACCTAGTTATGACAGTAAGAAGGAAGAGTGGAGGGAGACAGCGCGGAGTGAGAGCTGCCTGGCGGCCATACTGTTTTCTGCAGAGTATCGGAGCGCTAGGTGATACAGTTTGGGCACAGGACAAGCGACCTTCACATGTTCCGGCTATGCACCATCAGGTCTCTTCTGCTCTATTTCCCCTTGTAAATAAAGCTCATTTTAAGTCTCGGAGTAACCGCACAAATAACAGTCCCGCTGGATGATTAGAAGATGACAGGCCTTGCAGAGCTGTGTCAGACATCCTACAGCTTCAGCAAAACCACTGCCGACTGGCGAAGCCTGGAAGAATCACAAACACCTTCTATTGTCAGGGAACAATGTAACATCCACATCCGTAACGAAACACTGCGCAATCAAAGTGGACTGCATTTAGGATACGGCGCTCCTCTCGAGGTGAATACAGCCAAGAAATGAAAAATGGAGATGGAAGGATGAGACTATCTTATCCAGACTGATGGGAATGCAGATCGTGAATCAGACAAGAGCTACGATATCTAATTAATACATATTACACATGCATATATACACCACTACATCTCCTTGTTCTTATTGGAATATGCACATTATAGATTCAGACTTAAGGCAGCAACACCATAAGGAACACTTATGTAAGGAGTAAAGAAATGTGTGAAACAAGCCTGAATATCCAAGATTCCGAGGCACAAGAGAAATCACATGGTGAAATATAATTGATATAGACAGAGGAAGCAACATTTTGGCCCAAAAGGGTCTTTTTCAAGTCAGAAGTACAATAAAAATTAAAGAGATACACACTCTTTAGGCAGCCGCTAGGGTACACAAGCAATGTTTCTGGTCAAATAATGCAAAGTTTATTGTTTCCGTAAAACTTCCACAGGACTCAAAACAAGAAAACAACCTTATTTGCCACAAAAGTAAACGACAAAAAAATAGTCCACACACCGGCGGTCAATGTCCAGCAATGCGGGCTCACCTGTATTAAATCTAGGTCCAGCTCTTTCAGACAGTGCCTGGATCGATCCAACGCTTGAGAGTTTTCCTCCCCCCATGCCCAGACAACTCTGAGACAGCTCAGCTGGAAGCGACAATTCCCACCCAAGCTCTTCTGGTCACTCCTAAAACCCGGACCCAAAATCTGTTCCAATTAAAAGCTTAGCAACCTGTGATGGGTGGAACGTTTCATCTCCAGGACTTACACCATTGAGGCTAATCACCTTTCTGACACATACCACCAGTCCAGGACTTTACCTGCTCCTCACCTACAATATTACATGTGTGTGTATTATATATATATATATATATACACATATACACACACCCTAGATTATTGTCTTTTTTTAATACCTCATTTACCACTCTAATATTCCACCTCTGCACCGTGTCACAAATGCTCCCATTATCAGTATTGACATCGGGCACGGAGTCCTGGTTCCTGCCTGGAATGATGTTGTCTTTCTTTCTATAGATAATGAATGTTTACGTGGAAAATAACAACTGTCTATTGCATTAAGCAAACAAAGGGACTTTCTAATGAAATGTGCTTACGTACTGGGGTTACATAGGATGTGCTCAAATGGGATCGAACACCGTTGACACCACTAATTATCTGGAATGAGATGAGAACAGCGAAGCTGTTACCTTGACGGCTGCCAAATATCCAATTTATTTGTGTGAGGAGGCTCTGAGTAGCTTTGAAGCCACGAGATGCCGTCTTCACTCTCACATTCTGGATATCACTCACAGATGAAGTGAGACATTACAAGGCTGTCGAGTAACATCTGTACTCATAAAGCACTCAAGAGCACGGTGGAGCTGGAAGAGGCTCCAGAAAACAAAATACTGGATCTATAAAAATAAAACCCAAGAGACACCTTCAAGGCAATAGTGGTGAAACACAGGTGTAGACCTATTGTGGGTATCATGACTTGATGAACTGTAACTTCCTGCCATCCATCTCAGGACCACTGCTGGTCAAGAGGTGCTTAGAACCACTCTGATCCCTTCACAGCCTTAGACCGCCATGATAGTTTTAGTCAGTGTGAATTTTTTTTTGGCTCCATTTTCCTCATGTCTAAACCAGGGTGTGTCCTACACTGAGGCCCTTCCGATAGTCTGAAAACCAAAGTACTGACCTAAAATGGTGCACTGAAAAAACCTCCATTCGTGCCTTCAGAAATGACCAAACCTCTTGCTTAGGGCAGCTTCACTCTAAATTAACTGGCAGATGTGATATGGTCCGAGTTAAATCTGCAACAAAAAGATATTCTTTAAGCAACAGCACATGTGAAAAAGACTTGGGTATACTAGTTGATCAAAAACAGAACTTGAGACAACAGTATGATGCAGCTGCAAAAAAGGCAAATGCAATTCTGGGATGTATTAACAGAAGCATACAGTCTAGATCATTAAAGGGAACCTGTCACCCCGTTTTTTCCGTATGAGATAAAAATACTGTTAAATAGGGCCTGAGCTGTGCATTACAACAGTGTATTTTGTGGACCCCGATTCCCCACCTATGCTGCCAAAATACGTTACCAAAGTAGCCGTTTTCGCCTGTCAATCAGGCTGGTCTGGTCAAAAGGGCATGGTGTCTTCCCCCAGATCTTGCTTAGTTTTCCGTTGGTGGCGTAGTGGTTTGTGCATGCCCAAGGTCCCGAATCCACTGCACAGGGGAGTTAAAAGAGCGCGATGTGCACTATTTCATTGGTGATCGGTGGGGGCGGCCATCTTCCTTTGGCCGCGCGTGCGCAGAAGCGGCGCTCTGCTGGCCGCGGCTTCAGGAAAATGGCCGCGGGATGCTGCGCGTGCGCAGATGGAGATCGCGGCGGCCATTTTCCTGAAGCCGAGATGCGAACTCTGCTTCAGGAAAATGGCCGCCGCGATCTCCATCTGCGCACGCGCGGCATCCCGCAGCCATTTTCCTGAAGCCGCGGCCAGCAGAGCGCCGCTTCTGCGCACGCGCGGCCAAAGGAAGATGGCCGCCCCCACCGATCACCAATGAAATAGCGCACATCGCGCTCTTTTCACTCCCCTGTGCAGTGGATTCGGGACCTTGGGCATGCGCAAACCACTACGCCACCAACGGAAAACTAAGCAAGATCTGGGGGAAGACACCACGCCCTTTTGACCAGACCAGCCTGATTGACAGGCGAAAACGGCTACTTTGGTAACGTATTTTGGCAGCATAGGTGGGGAATCGGGGTCCACAAAATACACTGTTGTAATGCACAGCTCAGGCCCAATTTAACAGTATTTTTATCTCATACTGAAAAAACGGGGTGACAGGTGCCCTTTAAGTCATTATTGCCCTCTACTCCTCTTTGGTCAGACCTCATCTGGAATACTGTGTCCAGTTTTGGGCACCACATTTTAAAAAAGACATCAACAAACTGGAGCAAGTTCAGAGAAGAGCGACCAGAATGGTGACCGGTCTGCAAACCGTGTCCTATGAGGAACGTTTACAGGATTTGGGAATGTTTAGCTTGCAAAAAAGACTGAGAGGAGACTTAATAGCGGTCTACAAATATCTCAAGGGCTGTCACATTGTAGAAGGATCATATTTATTCTCAATTGCACAAGGAAAGACTAGAAAGCAATGGGATGAAACTGAATGGGAGGAGACACAGATTAGACATTACAAAACACTTTTTGACAGTGAGGATGATCAATGAGTGGGACCGTCGGCCACGAGAGGTGGCGAGTTCTCCTTCAATGGAAGTCTTCAAACAGAGGCTGGACAGTCATCTTTCTGGGATGATTTAGTGACTCCTGCTTTGAGCAGGGGGTTGGACCAGATGACCCAGGAGGTCCTTTCCAACTCTATCATTCTATGATTCTATGTATAATAAATGTAAGGGAGAAAACAATGACAACATTTATACTCCCGTGTCCTGACACGGCAGTTCCCTGCCTGGTCCACCATTTCTTCTCTTTTGGCTTCCGGAGCGGAGTAGGACTTATATGATCTCATTGGGCGAGATGTACACCAATTGACCACATGGTGTGACTGATGTGCATTGTGTCCTATGTGACCACGTAAGTCATAGCCCAAAGAGAATAGTGATCTGAAGCAACGGGCAGGAGCTGCGGCAGCAGGACAGGCGAGGGTCGGTCCGAAGACCACGAGTATAAATTTATGGTATTTTATCTACTTCCCGGCTCTGAAAAAAAATCCAGTAAAATGGTGGCCATGCGAATGGAATCATGAATGATCGTAATGAATATGATGCATTCGCTCATCTCCGGTGACCATATTTCTGTATATTTTCTGATGCTGCGAGCAATAACAGACTACGCCGTCATGAAGCCGAACCCTCGAATCTCGGCGCGCACTTTGACTGTCGTGCCAACAGGAAAACTTTATTCTTTCCCGTGGTGTTTTTTAAGATGATCTGACATCTTCACCCCACCGTAGTAACTGGATTAAGCTCATAGTAACGTGTTACCGTGGAAACTGGGCAACTTTATCGGAGCGCTTCATAGCAGATATTTATTAGTGTTAGTGGAGAGGATGGATCACTGTTCACAATAAGGGGGTGGATGATGAGCCCCCCGATTGGCGGGTTACCCGCTGCAGACAGAAGAAAGCATGAGCATCAATTAGAAATGGCCCTCGTGGCATTCTGTGACTCTAGGAGACAGCGCTGGAAGGCATTTCTGCTGCTGCAAGCAATGTCATTAGGCTGAAAGTCCCAATTATTCACCTGTGTACTGCAGAGACGTGTTTGTCTTCTGTCATCGCCTTCTCCGGGGATGCAGCCGTTACGTTAATTGCAGATAGCTGGCAATCATCCTATCGGTACCAGGCTGCCCACGACCCACCCGGCAAGCACAAAGTCACACATCACTCTCCTAAGAGCAGCCCGGCTCACGTTATAATACGGCACTAAATCTACCTCCGAAATATCCATTATTATTGCTATATTAATCCCTTGCCAACTGGGTGGTTTTTCATTTTTTTGCTTTTGTTTTTCCTAGTCCTGTTTTTTTGACATTCATCGTAGGATAAAATGACCTGGTAACATAATTATCCTGGTTAGTATGAGTATGGTGATACCAAATAGATATATATCTATCTCACACACACTTTGCATTGATCAATAATAGAAGCAAATATAGAAAACCTCCTCAAGACATGATATACTGCTTGATCACTGAGAGATCAGATTACAGCTGACTACTGAAGTGCATGGAGATAGGAATTCAAAGAAGTGAGGAGCAGAAAGAGGCTCGGAAACGTAATACCATCCTGCAGCTTATGTTTATCTCACTTAAGAGCTGGAATCACAGCTATTGTGCTCAGTACTGCTGTATAATGTCCTCTATTCTGCTGCTTCTAAACATGAGCTAAATAGGGACAGGAGAGCTGGGATCAGTTGCACAGCTCAGTGCTGGTATCTAATGTCCTTCCTGCTGCTTCTAAACATGAGCTACATAGGGAAAGGAGAGCTGGAATCACAGTTACAATTCTTATTGATGCTGTATAATGTCCTCCATGCTTCTGC
This sequence comes from Ranitomeya variabilis, assembly GCF_051348905.1. Taxonomy (NCBI): domain Eukaryota; kingdom Metazoa; phylum Chordata; class Amphibia; order Anura; family Dendrobatidae; genus Ranitomeya; species Ranitomeya variabilis. The sequence goes on along the minus strand of NC_135235.1, from coordinate 255,809,135 downwards.
TTCTAAACATGAGCTACATATGATCTGGATAGCTGGAATCACAGTTACACAGCTAAGTGCTGCTGTATAATGTCCTCCCTGCTGCTGGTGCTTCTAAACATGAGCTGTAGAGACCAGAGAGCTGGAATCACAGTTACACAGCGAAGTGCTGCTGTATAATGTCCTCCATGCTGCTGGTGCTTCTAAACAAGAGCTACATAGGGAGAGAAGAGCTGGAATTCCTCATGTCTGCATGTGCCGTGTATGGGAAACATAAACATCCACTAGCTCAGAGACAACTGAAAAGTAGATGTAGATTTCGCAGAGGGGGAAACTAATGATAATACAGGATACAAGTCATATAATGGATACAAATTTTGTTATTCGCATGACACACCACAACTTATTCTGAACAGTAACCAGAAATAACGGCTACGCTTTGATGATGCCCATTTCAATATTCTAGAGATGTCATAGCCCCATGAAGATTGTGTTATGCTCCTTTGAGGAGAATTGGGGTCTTGAGAACTTTGCAAGGTCGCCAACTGCATTTGTTGCAGAAATGGATGAACATGCTGTCATGTCATGGATGAACATGCTGAAGTCATGCTGGTGAACTCCTCCTCAGTCCAGAATGAATGGCTTATTCAGTCCCTTTTAATTAATCTGGCTCCCACCGAGCTGCTCTCTTGGATATATCTGCAGAAGAAGCAGCTAACTGCCTGGAAGAGATCAATATGATCAATACATATTACTCAGTCTTGGGTGAACTGACTCCATAAGCAAATACTGTGTGGGAGATTTACTAAGGGATCAATGTGCCTGTATCCGTCTGAATTTGTGCTCGCTGACTGCTGTAGTAGTTGGCACGAGACTCCTGAGCCCAGTGATTGAGTCCTGGGAACATTTGATATAAGTGCCAGGAGAGTAAATCGTCAGATAGGAGTGCCTGGAGTGGGCTGACACCCGCCAGGGACCGTTAGGAATGGAGTTAACCTCTTAGATGACACGGTTAATCGTGATAAGTTCTGAAATGTTCCCATTTTTGTGCCACACAAAAGGTTGATACATAAAATGAGAATAATGGGGATAGGGAAAAATATGTGTTAGTGGGTTAAGAGATGGCCCAGGGATAGGAAACAAAGGATGGTTATTAATAGAGCACACTCGGACTGGGTCGTGGTTAGCAGTGGGGTACCACAGGGGTCAGTATTGGGCCCTCTTCTTTTTAACATATTTATTAATGACCTTGTAGGGGGCATACAGAGTAGAATTTCAATATTTGCAGAAGACACTAAACTCTGCAGGGTAATCAATACAGAGGAGGACAATTTTATATTACAGGATGATTTATGTAAACTAGAAGCTTGGGCTGATAAATGGCAAATGAGCTTTAATGGGGATAAATGTAAGGTCATGCACTTGGGTACAAGTAATAAGATGTATAACTATGTGCTTAATTATAAAACTCTGGGCAAAACCGTCAATGAAAAAGACCTGGGAGTATGGGTGGATGACAAACTCACATTTAGTGGCCAGTGTCAGGCAGCTGCTACAAAGGCAAATAAAATAATGGGATGCATTAAAAGAGGCATAGATGCTCATGAGGTGAACATAATTTTACCTCTATACAAGTCACTAGTTCGACCACACTTAGAATACTGTGCACAGTTCTGGTCTCCGGTGTATAAGAAAGACATAGCTGAACTGGAGCGGGTGCAGAGAAGAGCGACCAAGGTTATTAGAGGACTTGGGGGGTCTGCAATACCAAGATAGGTTATTACACTTGGGGTTATTTAGTTTGGAAAAACGAAGACTAAGGGGTGATCTTATTTTAATATATAAATACAGTACAGACCAAAAGTTTGGACACACCTTCTCATTTAAAGATTTTTCTGTATTTTCATGACTATGAAAATTGTACATTCACACCGAAGGCATTAAAACTATGAATTAACACATGTGGAATTATATACTTAACAAAAAAGTGTGAAACAACTGAAATTATGTCTTATATTCTAGGTTCTTCAAAGTAGCCACCTTTTGCTTTGATGACTGCTTTGCATACTCTTGGCATTCTCTTGATGAGCTTCAAGAGGTAGTCACTGAGAATGGTCTTCCAACAATCTTGAAGGAGTTCCCAGAGATGCTTAGCACTTGTTGGCCCTTTTGCCTTCACTCTGCGGTCCAGCTCACCCCAAACCATCTCGTTTGGGTTCAGGTCTGGTGACTGTGGAGGCCAGGTCATCTGGTGTAGCACCCCATCATTCTCCTTCTTGGTCAAATAGCTCTTACACATCCCGGAGGTGTGTTTGGGGTCATTGTCGTGTTGAAAAATAAATGATGGTCAAACTAAACGCAAACCGGATGGAATAGCATGCCACTGCAAGATGCTGTGGAAGCCATGCTGGTTCGGTATGCCTTCAATTTTGAATAAATCCCCAACAGTGTCACCAGCAAAGCACCCCCACACCATCACACCTCCTCCTCCATGCTGCACGGTGGGAACCAGGCATGCAGAGTCCATCCGTTCACCTTTTCTGCGTCGCACAAAGACACGGTGGTTGGAACCAAAGATCTCAAATTTGGACTCATCAGACCAAAGAACAGATTTCCACTGGTCTAATGTCCATTCCTTGTGTTCTTTAGCACAAACAAGTCTCTTCTGCTTGTCGCCTGTCCTTAGCAGTGGTTTCCTAATAGCTATTTTACCATGAAGGCCTGCTGCACAAAGTCTCCTCTTAACAGTTGTAGAGATGTGTCTGCTGCTAGAACTCTGTGTGGCATTGACCTGGTCTCTAATCTGAGCTGCTGTTAACCTGTTATTTCTGAGGCTGGTGACTCGGATAAACTTATCCTCAGAAGCAGAGGTGACTCTTGGTCTTCCTTTCCTGGGGCGGTCCTCATTTGTGCCAGTTTCTTTGTAGTGCTTGATGGTTTTTGCCACTGCACTTGGGGACACTTTCAAAGTTTTCCCAATCTTTTGGACTGACTGACCTTCATTTTTTAAAGTAATGATGGCCACTCGTTTTTCTTTACTTAGCTGCTTTTTTTCTTGCCATAATGCAAATTCTAACAGTCTGTTCTGTAGGACTATCAGCTGTGTATCCACCAGACTTCTGCACAACACAACTGATGGTCCCAACCCCATTTATAAGGCAAGAAATCCCACTTATCAAACCTGACAGGGAACACCTGTGTAGTGAAAACCATTCCCGGTGACTACCTCTTGACGCTCATCAAGAGAATGCCCAGAGTGTGCAAAGCAGTCATCAAAGAAAAAGGTGGCTACTTTGAAGAACCTAGAATATAAGACATAATTTCAGTTGTTTCACACTTTTTTGTTAAGTGTATAATCCCACATGTGTTAATTCATAGTTTTGACGCCTTCAGTGTGAATGTACAATTTTCATAGTCATGAAAATACAGAAAAATCTTTAAATGAGAAGGTGTGTCCAAACTTTTGGTCTGTACTGTATATGAGGGGACAGTACAAAGACCTTTCTGATGATCTTTTGAAGAATAGATCTGAGACAGGGACAAGGGGCAATCCTCTACGTCTGGAGGAAAGAAGGTTTAAGCATAATAACACGACGCGGATTCTTTACTGTAAGAGCAGTGAGACTATGGAACTCTCTGCCGTATGATGTTGTAATGAGTGATTCATTACTTAAATTTAAGAACGGACTGGATGCCTTTCTTGAAAAGTATAATGTTACAGGTTATATACACTAGATTCCTTGATAGGGCGTTGATCCAGGGAACTAGTCTGATTGCCGTATATGGAGTCGGGAAGGTGTGGAGCTTACTCTTTGCCACATGGTTTTTTTTTGCCTTCCTCTGGATCAACATGTTAGGGCATGTTAGGTTAGGCTATGGCTTGAACTAGATGGACTTAAAGTCTTCCTTCAACCTTAATAACTATGTTACTATGTTACTCCATTAAAAAAAAAATCACATTTTATTATGCATTGTTATAATGTAAGCCAAATCTTGAGAGGTGACGTGTCTCCCTCATATGGAGCATTGAAGCATGCCTTTATCATAAACTGAAGGCGAAAATGAAGCACTTTAACACTACATCTGACCCCAGTTTCTCTATGACCCTCTGATGTGAGCAGGTAATTGAAGTGGGTTATCCGATGGTGAGAAGACAAAAAGAAAGTCTATAGACAAAGTCTATAAAGTGCCTGTTGGGTTAAGTCTTCCTCTGCTCAATAGCAACACAGGCCAATGATATCAGATGATTTGGCACCAAAGTGCACTTACGAATATTGGGTTTCTTGCGGCAGGCATAGGCCCTATACTTATAAAAGACATATTTTTCTCATCTTGACGAAGTACCAATCATAACGCAATTACTTACATCACTGCGTGGCCTGTGCAACAGCCCCAAATTAATATCGGCCAGATAGATAACATTATATATATATTCCATATTTCTTTTTGAAAGCTAAAATTAAAATTATAAGAATAAATATCACCAGCCTGGGACATCCTGGTAAGCAGATATCCTGAAGGTTGGGGATCTCCTAATTGTTTGGGGATCTAAGCTGCATCACACTGACCAACCCCATCTTAGATCACCAAGGGGAGGTGTGTGGATGTGACTTGTCAGGGAACAGCTGGGGGGATTGTGCTGTAATCCCACCACTGGCACTAATATGTCAGGGAACAGCTGGGAGATCTTGCAGATATTACCCCACCGTTGCCAGATGATCATGAACCAGCACTCTGCTGCCTCCAAACATCATGACAACTACGCAATTGACTGATGAGTGTGGACGCGGTTGTTTTCCCTAATAGGCAAGTTATTGGGGAACTCACAGCGAGACTATGGTATACACACCTCCGATTCCAAAGCATGGAATATATATATTGTCGGTAGTTATATATATATATATATATATGGTCACTGCAAACTCCACAATAATAAAAGGAACTACTAGGACACCAGTTAGAGGTAGCTTAATGCTTCAGAGGTGCGGTTTAAAGAGCAAGAGGAAAAGAGCTATTAAATTTTATATATTTAATCCAAAAGAAGGCAGAGTTTATAAAAATATACAAAAGCAGGCATAGGAAAACAGCAGAACCGCACCAGAGCAACAGCTTCAAGCACTGTTATAGATGTGGATCCCCTTAATAACTGAAATATCACAGCCTAAACTCAAACAATAGCATGTGGATGTGCAGGTTCTAAAAGGCATGCAGGGGGAGGAAAAGTGGACAACGGCCGTTTTGCGACTGAATGCTTCAATGGGTCGAGGTGAGCAATTACATGAGGTCATTTCCTTTTTATAGGGTAGACCAATAAAAACAATCATTTTAGCAAACAAAAGTTTACAGATACAAGAACAGTAAAAAAGAAAAAAAAACTATGATATATATCATCAAAATCAGTAATTACTATCTAAGAGCAGTTAGCAATAATTTATCAAATTTATTTTTAGAGGAAGACTGATAAATCAGTCCTATCGTTTAGGCCGAGCGGTCCCGATTATGCTTGAAATTAAAAAATAAATTTCAATGTTTCTTCACCCATTAAATTTTTCTCTTTATTTCTATTCTTATTGCGGTATAGTAGATCTTTTTGTTTACTTTGTTATGTGCTTCATTTAATATCATGGATGGATAACCTCTTTCTAAAAGTCTATTTTTTTAATTCTGTCTTCAAACACCATTTCATTGTTATTTTATCTTTCTTAATCTCAGCATCTGACTGTATGGTAAGCCCTTTTTTGTATGTATTGGGTGTGCACAGTTATAATGAAGCATAATATTAGTAGCCGTGGGCTTTCTAAAGGCCCTAGAAATAATGTTGCCATCAACGATATTAAGTTCAACATCACGAAATTCCAAATGCTTCCCCCCGAAACAAGCTGTGAAGCACATATTTTCTGTATTAGATGTATTCAAAGAATCCACAAAGTTAAAAAATTCATTTTGTGTACCATCCGACACTATAAAAATTTCATCCACAAACCTCAAAAAAGTTTGCACATGTTTTAAATATGGATTAGATATTCCCAAAATGTATTTTTCTAAAAAAAAGGCAAGAATAAATTATCAAAAACACATGCAACAGTTGTACCCATTGCTGTCCCGTTGCAAGTACCATTTATCCAAGAATTTGAATGAGGTAACTTATTGCTTCAGGGGTGCGGTTTAAAGAGCAAAAGGAACAGAGCTATTGAATTTTATATATTTAATCCAAAAGAAGGCAGAGTTTATAAAAATATACAAAATATGATAAAAAATGGGAACAAAACAATAAGGTATATACAATTACATAAAATAAAAAGGATAAAAAAAAACAAATGTGGTAAACCTGTGTAATGGAAATGGCTCCGAGCTTAGCGGAGGTTAAGCACTCCTTAGAACAATGGACCAGGGAGCATTGTGTCTTTCAGGACTGACAAAGGACAAAAACCCAAACTGATTTTGTTAGATTACAGTTAAGTTCCAATACCGTCCCCTGGTGGGCTCATAAGGCTGGCTGATGATGGCATATGGTTAGGTCTTTAGAAAAATATGAGATCCCCAACTTTCAGGATACCTTCGCCCCTGCAGGTCCCAAGCAGAAGATATTATTGCCATAGTTCCTATCATGATGTTAGCTTTCCATAGATAGGAAATCTGGGATATGTGTCACCATCCATCTGGCCAATATTAATTTGGGGGTGCTGGGCCGCTCTCACAATGATGTGACACCAAAAATGTATCGTCAACAAATAGTGGATATATAAAAACCCCAATATTCATAATGGCTCCAGAGTGTCTTGAGATAATTCCTTTGAACAGCGTTGTCAGGACTCTGAACATTTTTTACCTTTTGTGCATTACTGCCCTTTTCCAAGATGGCGTCTTTGGTCTCATGTGCACTGTGTCTTCCTGCTATAAAACTCCACCCCAGCCTTCAGTCTGTGCTAGAGTATTCTGCCTTGCATCCAGCTCCTGATGACTCCCTGGCTTTGCACCTGCACCTGCTCCTGTGAACCTGTGTGGAGATCCTGCTACTCTGCTCTGAGTTCCTGCTGCATACACCATGTTCCAGTAATCCTCCATCTTCTGCTCGTGTTTACTTCCATCTGCATTTGCTGGACATGTAAGCTGTTTCTGCTCTGCAAAAACCTGAGACTATTAACCAGGCCTCCGTGGTTGAGCTAAGATATGATTTTAACTGCCTATAAGCATATCTATTTGTGTTTGGACTAAGACAAGGATTTATTCGTGTCAAGTATCCTCAAGAATAACTGTGCTTCATAGACTTTCTGCTTTATTGCATTTTCCTCTGAAGTTTCCTATAGACTGCTAAGCTGCGTTTAAAATTTACACCAAGTGTTGTGGACTTGAGTTTCTCTCTGCACCTGTTTGAATCACCGTGTGATAATATAGACTTAATATACACTTATAAAACTGTGTCCTGTAGTTGTCTTGTTCCACACAAAGAGTCTCCTGAGTTATCCCCTATAATTATTACAGGATACTCTAGCCATAAAAAAAAAAAGACTGCTGGAACAATGACTGCAGAGAGCAGATTAGAGCAGGTGTTTTCCATAATTAGATCACTGCAGAAAGATGTGGAAGGTCTGCAAAAGAAGTTTGGAAGCTTTGAACACAATCAACAAGTGTTTGGACAAACTTTGCAGGACTTAAGCAACCGCATGGCAGCCCAGGAAAACAAACTTGCTGGCATAGAGTCCCAGTATGGACGGGCTTTTCAGGACATAAGCACGCAAATAGCTGCACAAGTGACTTTACCCTCTGGGAAACCACCACCAGCTAGCCCACCTAAGTTGCCCCCATTCAGATTTAATGGTGATCGCAACTAATTTCGTGGCTTTGTGAATCAATGTATGCTATATTTTGATGTGCATGCTGACCGTTTTCCTACTGATAGATCCAAAGTATTGTGTGTAATAATGCTACTGACCTCACGAGCGCTCGCCTGGGCGAATCCGATGATTGAGTCTCGTGACCCATGGTTAAATAACTTGGATGATATTTTGGCAGCTATGGCATTAATGTTTGATGACCCTAATTGCCGTGCAACCGCTGAATCTGCTTTGTTGTCTTTATGCCAGGCTAAACGTTCTGTTATTGAGTATGCCACTGAATTCAGGAGATTAGCGGTAGATACCAATTGGGACAGTTATGCACAATTGCCTATTTTTAAAAGGGGTCTGTCTAGTATTGTAAAAGATGAACTAGCTCGCTCTGAGTCACCACAAGAGCTAGAGACATTTATACAGCATTGTGTGTGCATAGACATTCGCCTTACTGAGCGTAGGCAGGAGAAATTTGCTGCATATAACCGTATTTCTAACTTTTCCCTTCCTTCCAAAGAGCCTGCAGGTAAAACCTCTCGGGAGGTGGAGGAGGTGCCCATGCAAATTGATTCCGTTCAGAGGCGCGAGATCAATGAGCGCTGGGAGCATCGCCTTCGTGAAAGTCTGTTTCTACTGCGGCCAGTCTGACCACTTCTTGATCAATTGTCCTAAGTGTCCTAGATGGCCTAACAAGGTGCTTGCAGCAGTAGGGGAGTATGACAACTGTGATGATGAATCTGCCATCTCTGAATGTAGCCTGGCTTTAAACGCTGTATTCCATTCACTTTCTATGACTTCACCCCCCAAGGAGCTGAAGGAGAAGAACTCTCACTGTTCTCTCCCTATTAAGATCCTGTGTTCAGGACAGTGGATTTCCAGTGCAGCTATGATTGACTCAGGTGCAGGTGGCAATTTCATGGATATCGCATTTGCCAAGGAACATGGTATTGAAATTCAGCAAAGAGCCTCTCCAATTACCGTGGAAACAGTGGATGGGTCACCTTTAATCTCTGGGCCTGCGGATCAGGAGACCGTACCCCTTGAAATTTTGTTGGAGCCTAATCATCAGGAGCAACTTTCTTTCTTGCTAATTTCTTCTCCTCATTTTCCTGTGATTTTAGGCATTCCTTGGTTGCGTTCTCAGAACCCAATTATCAACTGGGAGACCAATGAGATTATCTTTCCAACAAGGAGCAACTCAGCGTTAACAGAAGCTGTCCCTGAGTCCACAGCTACGGAACCACATGTACAGGTATTTTCTTTAACTCCAGCATATAAAGAGTTCTCTGACATCTGTGACAAGAAGAATGCAGATCAGCTTCCTCCACACAGGCATTATGACTGTCCCATTGAGCTGCTTCCTGGGGCAGCTATTCCTTTTGGTAACGTATACCCTTTGGCGGCACCTGAGCTTCAAGCCTTAAAGGAGTATATTGATGAAAATCTGGCCAAAGGCTTCATACGTCCTTCTTCCTCACCAGCAGGGGCACCTATATTTTTTGTAAAAAAGAAGGATGGGACCCTGAGACCCTGTGTTGACTATCGGGAACTCAATAAGGTAACCGTACGAAACTGTTACCCTTTGCCTCTGATTCCCGAATTACTGGAAAGAGTCCGCCATGCTAAGGTGTTCTCTAAACTGGATCTTCGTGGGGCTTATAGTTTGGTGTGTATTCGTCCAGGGGATGAGTGGAAGACAGCATTCTGATGCCGGTATGGACACTTTGAATATCTCGTGATGCCCTTCGGGCTTTGTAATGCCCCTGCAACGTTTCAACACCTTGCTAATGACATTTTCAGAGATTTGTTGGACCAGTTTGTGGTGATCTATTTGGACGATATTCTAATCTTTTCTGACTCTCTACAGGAACATGAAGAACATGTCAAAGCTGTTTTAAGACATCTGAAAGAGAACCATCTGTATATCAAGCAGGAGAAATGCGAGTTCCATCGTTCTGAGATACAGTTCTTAGGTTATATCATCTCTCCCCAGGGGCTGAACATGGAATCTGGTAAGATTCAGGCTATCCTTGACTGGCCGGTACCCAAGAAGGTTAAGGAGGTCCAACGTTTTATTGGTTTTGCAAATTTCTACAGACGCTTCATTCGAAATTTTTCTGATATTGTCCGTCCCATTACTTCCTTGACAAAGAAGGAAAAGCCCATTAAGTGGTCATCACGGGCTCAAGAAGCTTTTGATCGGCTTAAGATCTGTTTCACATCAGCACCGCTGTTGATACACCCAGATCCAACACTTTCATTCATTGTGGAGGTGGATGCTTCTGATAATGCTTTGGGGGCTATTCTCTCCCAAAGAACTGGAGAGAAGGGTCTGCTACATCCTTGTGCTTTCTTTTCCCGTAGACTAACCTCAGCAGAGAAGAATTACAATGTGGGAGACAAGGAATTGCTGGCTATTATTGCGGCTTTCAAAGAATGGAGGCATCATCTGCAAGGAGCTGCACAACAGATCATAGTGCTAACTGACCATCGCAATTTAGAGTTCCTTAGATCCGCTAGATGTCTTTCTCCTCGTCAGGCTCGTTGGAACTTGTTTTTGAATCAATTTAACTTTGTTATCTCGTACCGTCCAGGTTCTCGTAATGGGAAGGCTGATGCTTTATCCCGAATCCATGCTGTGGATTCCGTACCTGGAGCTCCATCCAAGACCATTCCATCTGATGCCAATTTCATCGGAGTTATCCACGATCAGGACTTGTGGAAGGAGTGCAGGGAGGCCTATGACGGTGATGTATTTCTGGCCAACCCACCTGTGGATATTAATCTTGTCTTTAAGGGTGGCATGTGGTTCAGAGATCGACGTATCTACGTCCCTGAGGTCGTCCGTCTGCAGATCCTCAAGTTGGTACATGACTCCAAGTTGGCTAGTCACAGGGGGGTAGAGAAGACACAAGAGTTCCTGAGCCGATTCTTCTGGTGGCCAACTTGCCTGAAGGATACCAAGGACTATGTTCTCTCTTGCAAGGTATGTGCCCGTTACAAGACTCCTCATGTGGCACCTACGCGTCTTCTACAACCATTACCTGTTCCGTCCCACCCTTGGGGGTCTATATCAATGGACTTTATTGTGGAGCTGCCTACATCGGGGGGCATGAATACAATCATGGTGGTAGTTGATCGCCTGACTAAAGCTGCTCATTTTGTTCCGTGCACCGGCCTCCCCTCAGCTAAAGATACAATGAACTTGGTTATACAGAATGTCTTTCGGTTGCATGGGGTTCCGGATGAGATCATCTCTGACCGTGGAGTACAGTTCACTTCAAGATTCTGGAATGGGTTTTGCTCTGCACTCAATATTAATGTCTGTCTCTCTTCCGCTTACCATCCCCAGACAAATGGTCAGACTGAGCGTACCAACCAGATGCTGGAACAATATCTAAGATGCTATGTCAGCCATCTCCAGGATGATTGGTTGGAGTTGCTGCCGTTAGCCGAATTTTCATATAATAATTCTCAGAGCGCCTCCACTAAATTTACACCTTTCTTTGCCAATCTGGGTTATCATCCGTGTATTTTACCTAGGTCTCCAATTAATTCTCCGGTTCCGGCAGTGGAGGAAAGGCTGACTGCGATGAGACAAAATCTGGAGGTTCTGAAAGAATCCCTGACCACAGCTCAAGAACGTTATAAGAGATTGGCTGATAGATTCCGTAAACCTGCACCCATGTTCAAGGTAGGAGATTCCGTGTGGTTAGCAACTAAGAATCTGAAGTTAAACGTTCCATCACAAAAACTTGGACAGAAATTCATTGGCCCTTTCAAGATCAACGGTATTGTGAGCTCTGTGGCCTGCCGGCTGAAGCTGCCTAGGACTATGAAGGTACACCCAGTTTTTCATGTATCTTTACTAAAGCCTGTATCTCCTAATACCTTCCAGGGATGTGTTGTGCCACCTCCGCAGCCTGTGGTGATTGATGGGCAAGAACAATTTGCGGTGGGGGAAATTATTGATTCCAGGATTCTCAGGAATCGGCTCCAATATCTGATAAGATGGCAGGGATATCCCCCTGAGGAAGACTCTTGGGAACCTGTGGAAAACATCAATGCCCAACAGAAGATTTCTCGTTTTCATCAGAGATTCCCTGAGAAACCAGGTCTAGGATCGTCCTGAGGCCGCTTCTAAGGAGGGAGTAATGTCAGGACTATGAACATTTTTTACCTTTTGTGCATTACTGCCCTTTTCCAAGATGGCGTCTTTGGTCTCATGTGCACTGTGTCTTCCTGCTATAAAACTCCACCCCAGCCTTCAGTCTGTGCTAGAGTATTCTGCCTTGCATTCAGCTCCTGATGACTCCCTGGCTTTGCACCTGCACCTGCTCCTGTGAACCTTTGTGGAGATCCTGCTACTCTGCTCTGAGTTACTGCTGCATACACCAGTTCCAGTAATCCTCCTTCATCAGCTGCTCGTGTTTACTTCCATCTGCATTTGCTGGACATGTAAGCTGTTTCTGCTCTGCAAAAACCTGAGACTATTAACCAGGCCTCCCTGGTTGAGCTAAGATATGATTTGATCTGCCTTATAAGCATATCTATCTGTGTTTGGACTAAGACAAGGATTTATTCGTGTCAAGTATCCTCAAGAATAACTGTGCTTCATAGACTTTGTGCTTTATTGCATTTTCCTCTGAAGTTTCCTATAGACTGCTAAGCTGCGTTTAAAATTTACACCAAGTGTTGTGGACTTGAGTTTCTCTCTGCACCTGTTTGAATCACCGTGTGATAATATAGACTTAATATACACTTATAAAACTGTGTCCTGTAGTTGTCTTGTTCCACGCAAAGAGTCTCCTGAGTTATCCCCTATAATTATTACAAGCGTAAGCTCCTGCCTCTGAAGCCGTACTTTTCCACCTCTGAGTATACAAATCCTAGACTTGGTGGCTTGCTCTCAGCAGATCCCCTGCTGTAATTACCTGTTCACGGCAGGAGGTCTTAGTTCAGTAGAGGTTGAAGTTATCGCCTTTTAGTTTATGTGATGCAATTCATTAAATTACGATGGTTAATTGTACCACGAAAGTTAATGTTGTAAAAACAAAATCCAAAAAACAATGAAGGAATTGCTGATTTCTTTTTTTCATTACATTCCACAATTTTTTTAGGTTTTCAGAAGATTATATGGAAAATGAAATGGTGCGAAGTGGAATGACGAAGCACAACTCAAGCCCTCATAGTGTTATATCAAGGAAAAGTACAAAAAAAGTTACACTCTTGGAAGACAAGGATGGAAAAAGAAAAGCAAAAAAATGAAAAGTGGCAACAAGGCAGTAAAGAAAAGGGATCTATTAGCAAGGGGGCTGAAGGCGCGATGCAGACCCCATAGACCTATACATGTCAGAACAGACGAGGCCCAAATATTTCAATGTCTTGTAAGAGAGGAGCCTCCATTGTTCTCTTGTAGCTAAGAAATATGGATGAAATAATGAAGGCATCGGAAGGTAAATGAACCCGCGGCAAACTCTGCTCACATCACTCTGAACGCTGCATTATTCAGTGCAGACACCATGACATATCTGCACATTGTGCGCACCGGCGATGGCTGCAGATAATCAGAGATGAAGCACGTGGCTCTGCACTCAATGCATGACATTACCGGAGGAGCATTGGCTGCTCACAATGAAACTAAATTAAATGGAAATTAGCTGCGGCGTGGTGAAATTGACTTTGAGTCCGGTCTATTTATTAAGTGGTCGCAAAAAGGGAAATAAATTACAGAGAACAATCTTGGTCAGGACAGTACAGCATGGGACAAATGGCCGGAGAGCACACAATGGATGAGCCGTTCTCACCCGGGAGACGCAAAAACCTCCACTGATTAAAAACCATTACAAAAATGATGATAAGGAGCACATCAGAAATGAGAGGCGCATTGGTAGAGAACTGCCACGTGCACAGGTGACAGGTCTCCTGCCTCCTGCATGCGCCATATTCTAATAAACTGGGCAAGTGCACAATACAGATACAGCGGGTGCCAACGTCACAGCCGATAGGTCTCCTGCATGCGCCATATTCTAATAAACTGGGCAAGTGCACAATACGGATACAGCAGGTACCAACGTCACAGCCGACAGGTCTCCCGCATGCGCCATATTCTAATAAACTGGGCAAGTGCACAATACGGATACAGCGGGTGCCAACGTCACATCACAAGATATTCAAAGTGTCCATACCGTCATCTGAATGCTGTCTTCCACTCATTCCCTGGACGAATACGCACCAAAGTATAAGCCCCACGAAGATCCATTTTAGAGAACACCTTAGCATGGCGGACTCTTTCCAGTAATTCGGGAATCAGAGGCAAAGGGTAACAGTTTCGTATGGTTACCTTATTAAGTTCCCGATAGTCAACACAGGGTCTCAGGGTCCCATCCTTCTTTTTTACAAAAAAATATAGGTGCCCCTGCTGGTGAGGAAGAAGGACGTATGAAGCCTTTGGCCAGATTTTCATCAATATACTCCTTTAAGGCTTGAAGCTCAGGTGCCGCCAAAGGGTATACGTTACCAAAAGGAATAGCTGCCCCAGGAAGCAGCTCAATGGGACAGTCATAATGCCTGTGTGGAGGAAGCTGATCTGCATTCTTCTTGTCACAGATGTCAGAGAACTCTTTATATGCGGGGTGACTTATGAGACAGGGGGTCCCCCATTCCCAGGCAGTGGTAATACACCTGCTTGACCCCCATCAGTTCTGCGTAATCGAAGATCAGGAGGACGCTGAATATCAGGAGCCATGATACGGTATGGAGGAGGGCGCAGAGCAGGGGCAGCCAGGCGCTCCAAGGGGCCGTGGTGATGTTCCACAGGTAGGGTCGTCGCGGGAAGGGCTGCCAGTAGCGCATCAAGATCTGGAGCGACGCAGCGGTGCACAGGATGTACACAGATCTTTGCAGCACCCCGAAAACTTTCACAACCGCCTCCTTTACAGCCGGCCAGGCCATGAGGCTGTGCTGGATGACGAATATGATCAGCAGCGCAACGTTCAACCCAAGAGAGCGCAGGAACGAGGGGTCGCAAACGGCATCTCGCCACAACAGGGGCCGCTCGTCCTCCAGTCCTCCACTGATGTTCTTAAATATGGCGCCAAAGGAGATAAAACGCACAAACTCGGCCCCAGTGCCAAAGCCGGCCACGAAGCAGAGGAAGGAGGCGATGCCCAAGGCTAGACAGGCCGGCCTCGAGGGCACCGGGGAACCAGGGTGAGGAGCTTGGGAGTCCGCCGACATTCTCATATTTCCTGTAGACTCCAAAGAACGTGGCGGGACTTCATCATGGTTTATTCCTCAGTGCCCTGCGTGCAGCCTCGGAGGCAGAGACCCTCCTTACTGGGAGACGGGGTCCGCAGACTGCGCTGGGAAAACTTAGAGGAGACGTCTCCCGCCCAAAGAAATCTGCAAAAAAAAAAAAATGCTAAAAAATACTAAATTTCATTCCATTTCCCCATACTTATTCACATCATGCTGACATACGCTCTAACAGTTCTGGCTCCCTTACTCCTCACTCTCCTTCGCTATCCTCAAACCGCAGCACCCCCTAACCAAGTAATAATCTCTCCTTCCCTCCTGCCTCCCCACCTGACCTCCTCCGCTGACCTGCTCCTCAACCGCAGATCTCT